>NC_091058.1:7490199-8138359 GCF_000393655.2 Nicotiana sylvestris | reverse complement strand
TGAAAAAAAAAAAAAAAAAAAAAAAAAGAAAACATGTACTGTTTATCTTCTTCTTCTTAAGAAGAAGAAGCAGAAGAGAACGCAGAAAAAAAAAACGAAAAAGAAACGAAACCTAGAGAGGACGAACGGGAAAGAAAAACGAAAGGAGCCCCCCTCCATCAACGACCAAACACCACCCCATCACCACCGTCCGACACCACCAACGAAAACACCACAAACGACCCTACTGACCACGACCACCCCTCCCGTCGTCAACCTCCGAACAACCACCCACCATCAACAAACCACCATTGTTACCCATCTAGCGTCGCCACCAGCTTCACCAACACTACGACCAACACCTTCCCCGGTACCCCTACTGTCCAAACCACCTACTGCCGCAGGTCCATCCATGAACGACCACCCTCATCTTCCCAAACACCACCCCGACGCCATAACCACCACCCCCCACGTCCAAACCACCTAACAGGTCCGTCAGTAGCCCCCTCCCCCGCGTCGACCTTACTGCTGTCGACGTCGTTCCGTCTTTCGCGGGCAGTTGTGGGTTGCCGCGATCCCGCCTTGCCGAGTTTTCTGTTTTCCGTCGAGGTCGACTTTGGTTCGTCGAGGTCCGGTACGTCGAGGTGCTGTCCGAGGTTCCGTCGTTGTTCTTCGTTCAGAGAGGTCCGGCTTGAGTTCCGTCGGAATCGTGTTTGTCGTTCTGAGTTTGTCGAGGTGCAAAGGTTAGTAAACCTCGATGTATTAGATAAATAAACTTTATGTTGAATGTTTGAGATGCAAATATAAGAATTGGTATGGAAATTTTTTGCCTATGTTTCATTGTATGCATTTTTGCTCATTTTGCGTTATGGGATTCTCGTTTGTTTGATGTCGTTTAATTAAGTTTGGCTAGTTGTTCTATGACACAGGTTTGACGTTAATTTGTTCGTCCTTTACTTCGCTTAGTTCATTCAAAAAAAAAAAAAAATTATAATTAGTACATGTTATTACTAATCCCGAAATACTCATTCGCTAAAACTCTTTTATTAAACCTCTAACAAGTTATGAGATTTTAGTTGTAAAGAAGCTGTAAGGTTTAGTATGGTTAAAAGCGTAAAAATGGCATCCCTTTTAAAAAAAATAAAAAATAAAAATAAAAATAAAAAATAAAAAAAAATAATAAAAAAAAAATAAAATGAGACGAGCCTCGCCAAATAAAAGGGACAAATTGCGGGGCCCTCACAAAGTATATGTATTAAATACTTAGATTCCGGGATGGGTCGTTTAGCAAATTTCACGGCCCTACCCCAAAATAATAATGCGCTAGTTGTTTTAGGCGCGCCTTTAATAATGTTATCTCCCTAAGCTCGGGTGCACATTTATGTGACCCAAATCCAAATCTCAACGGAGTCGAAATATGTCTCTAGTCACGGGCGCACTGATTGTGGCGTGGCCCGAGATGCATTTCCATGACGTTGCAAATTCTTTAAAAAAAAAAGAATGAGATGAGCCTCGCCGAATAAAAAATACAAATTGCGGGGCCCTCAGTAAATACTTGTTTAAAATTACTTAGAATTCAGGAGGGTCGTTTAGCGAATTTCGCGGCCTCCGCAAAATAATAACGCGATAGTCTCTTTAGGCGCGTGTTTAATAATTTACTTTCTTAAGCTCGGGTGCGCATTTCATGCGACCCAAATCCAAATCCTAAAACATCAAATAAAATATGTTTCGGATTGTGGGTGCATTTCATGTGACACAGTCCAAAGATATATTTTAAGCGATGTTCACATTCTTATAAAACAATAATAATAAAGCGGTTAAAAGATAAATTTGCACATAAGTTCATATTGTATTAAAAATCAGATAAATAAGCCAAATATAACAGTTGAGCGACCGTGCTAGAACCACGGAACTCGGGAATGCCTAACACCTTCTCCCGGGTTAACAGAATTCCTTATCTAGATTTCTGGTACGCAGACTGTAATATAGAGTCATTCTTTCCTCGATTCGGGATTAAAATTGGTGACTTGGGACACCCTAAATCTCCCAAGTGGCGACTCTGAAATAATTAAATAAATCCCGTTTCGATTGTCCTTTAATTGGAAAAAACTCCCCCTGCGCCCCCCCGGGCGCGGAAAAAGGAGGTGTGACAGCAATAGTAATAATATAATGAAATTATGATACTCTTAATATTAATAACATGAATAGTAATCTTAATAATAATAGTATTAATAAAATAATAATAATAATTATAGTAAATGGAAAATAGTATTAGAAAATAAAGTATTTTATGTATTAATAACTTAGAAGCTCAAGAAAATTAATTGAAAGAAAGGAGGGACAAAATTGGATGTCAACAGTGACCACGTTCTCCTTGGTGATGTTTTTAGCTGTTACTGCCAGCTTGGCAAGACCGTCTGCTTCGATGTTTTGTGCTCGGGGTATTTGGTTGAGTCGTCATTCGTCGAATTTTGGCAGCAGCTTGTGGATTTCGGTCTGGTATTTCTGCAACCTCTTCTCCTTAACCTGGAAAGTCCCAGTAACTTGGTTCACAACAAGTTGAGAGTTGCAACAGAGGATGACTTACCGAGCACCATACTTGAGGGCCAATTTGAGTCCTGCAATTACGGCCTCATACTCGGCCTCATTGTTAGTCATTTCAGGGCATCGTACAGATTGGCGAATTACTTCGCCCATTGGGACTTCGAGTACGAGTCCTAGTCCTGATTCCGACGCGTTGGATGCGTCATTGGTGTAGAGGACACAGAGGTCGAGTCTTTCAGGTGAAGCGCTTCGCGCTTCTTGCTCGACTTCGGGCAATATCTCCGCACTGAAGTCGGCGACGAAATCGGCGAGCACTTGTGACTTTATTGCAGTTCACGGTTGATATGTTATATCATGCTCGCTCAATTCTATGGCCCATTTGGCCAACCTACCCGATAATTCGAGTTTGTGCAGGATACTTCTGAGAGGAAAGGTTGTCACCACATTTATGGGGTGGCACTGAAAATATGGTCTAAGCTTTTGTGAAGCTACGACTAATGCTAGAGCCAGTTTTTCAAGGTGGAGGTACCTTGTTTCGGCGTCAATTAAGGTTTTGCTGATATAGTAGATTGGAGATTGCGTACCTTTGTTTTCTCAGACTAGAATTGCACTTACCGCGACTTCGAATACAACTAGGTAGACTAGGAGGCACTCGTCTGGATCTGCCTTGGCGAGTAAGGGTGGTGAAAACAGGGATGCTTTCAATTTCCTTAGGGTGTCGACATATTCTGAATTCCACTAAAGTCCATTGTCTTTGTTTAATACATTAAATAATTTATGGCATCTATCCGATGACCGCGAGATGAACCTCGATAAGGCGGCTATCCGTCCTGTCAATTTTTGTACCTGCTTTTTGCTGATCAATGTTTCGGGTATTCCTTCAATGGCCTTAATCTGTTCTGGGTTGACTTTGATGCCTCTTTGTGATACCAGGAAACCGAGGAACTTACCCGAGGTTACGCCGAAGGTGTATTTTTTGGGGTTCAGTTTCATGTCGTACTGTCTTAACATGTCGAAGGCTTCGTTCAGATGATCGATATGGTCTTCATTCCTTTTTGACTTAACCAGCATGCCGTCGATGTAGACTTTCATTGTTTTACCGAGTTGGTTTTTGAACATCTTGGTGACCAATCTCTGATACGTCGCCTCTGTATTCTTTAGTACGAACGACAAGACCTTATAGCAGTACGTTCCTCGGTGAGTGATAAAAGTGGTTTTCTCCTGGTCTTCTTCTTCCATGAGGATCTGGGTGTAACCCGAGTAGGCATCCAAGAAGCTTAGCAACTCATGTCTTGTTGTTACGTTGATGAGTTGATCGATGTGTGGCAGTGGAAGGGAATCATTTGGGCATGCTTTGTTTAGGTCCGTGAAATCTACACACATCCGTCACTTTCCGTTTTTCTTTTTCACCATGACCACATTGGAGGGTATTTTGACTCTCGGACAGAGCCATTTGCGAGCAGCTTATCGACTTCTTCGCTGACGGCTTCGTTGATCGCGGCATTGAACTTCTTTCTTATTTGCCGTACTGACGGGTATAGGGGGTCGACGTTTAGCTTGTGTGTGGTAATATCCTTTGGGATACCTGGCATATCTGCATGGGAGAAGCCAAACAGATCGGCATGGTTAGTCAATAATTTATGATACTTACCTAGTTCTGAGAGGTTATGCCCGATATAGGCCTTTTTGTGCTATCGTTGTTGTCTAGTAGGATGGGATCAAGATTTTCTATCGTTGACTCGGACGCTTCCACGATGTCGGGGTCCTTGATAACATCTGTCCGTACGTCAAGTTTGGCTCCCGACATCGCTGATTGATATGCTTCTGCGTTTGCCCCTTTGAGTTGCTGGGTGTGGGCGCAATCTTGGGCGATGCAATAACATTCTTGTACGGTGCGTTGCTCGCCTCGAATGCTGAATACTCCCCATGGGGTAGGAAACTTGATCACTTGATAGAGACCGGAAGAGACCGCTCGCATGGCATGTATCAACAGGCGCCCTATTATAGCGTTGTAGGCTATTTCTTGGTTCATGACGTGAAACGTCATTTCCAGGGTGACTCCTCTAGTCAGGACAGGTAGCACTATCTCTCCATAAGTCCGTTCGACTGCATTATTGAAACCTGTTAGCATTATGCAACGGGATATTATTTTGTCTTCGAGTCTCATATATATGAGGACTCGAGGATGGATAATATACACGTCGCTCCCCTCATCTACCATTATTCTTTTTACATCAATATCTGCAATACGTAAAGTGATAATAAGAGCATCATAGTGAGGGAAAGACAAACCGTCGGCATATGACTTATCGAAGATGATACTGTCTTCGAGGTCATCATACCGTTCATGGGTGATTGATCTTTTGAGTTTATGTGTGGTGGTGAACTTGACATGATAGATTGCTGCGCCATCTCCCCCGCCAATGATCATATGTATAATGTGAGGGGGAGAGGGCAGTTTTGGAGGTCCTTGGGGTTGTTCGCGTCCGCAGGCAAAGTTAGCCCATACTCGATCGCTCAACAACTCTTTCAGGTGTCTCCGGCTCAGCATTCACACTACCTCCTTCCGCAGTCCTATGCAATCTTCGGTTTTGTGACCCCTTTCTTGGTGAAATCCGCAGAAAGCATTTGATTTCCGAGTGTTAGGGTCTGACCTTATGTCGATACTGTGTTGTGTGTCGATACAGTCAATCGTTGGGTCGGACCGTTGAGGTCGTCCTCGTCGGCTCGTACCTCGGTGCAGTAGGCGTTATGGATTTCTTCCCAAATAGTTGGAGGGTATTTCATGAGCTTGCTTAGCAATTTTCTGGTCGCTCTCGATCGGTTCCTGTTTAGTCCGTTCTGGAAGGCTGCTACTGCCATTCCCTCTGACACATTCGGTAAGCTCATTCTCACCATGTTGAACCAAGCTAGGAAGTCCTTGAGTTACTCGCCTTGCATCTGTCTTATGGCAAATATATCGTTTACACTAGCTTCTGCCTTTTTGGCTCTTGCATGGGTGGTAACAAATTTGGCTGCCATTTCCTTGAACGTTGCTATCGAGCGTGCCGGTAGTTGAGAGTACCAGGTCAAGGCTCCCCCTGTTAGGGTTTTGCCGAACTTTTTCAATAGTACCGATGATACCTGCTCTTTTGAAAGATCGTTACCTTTTACGGTTATGATGTAGTGGATGATATGATCTTCTGGATTAGTAGTACCATCATATATCTTTAGGCAGGGCGGCATTTTGAAGGTCTTTGGAATAGAGTAAGGGGGCGCTTCTTCATTGTATGGTTGCTCGACGAATCGACCAACGTCGCGTTTTGGCAACAACTTTGGGGTGCCTAGTATTTTGTCAACCCTCTCTTGGTGTTCCGTCATTTGGTCATGGAGTGCCTTATTCTCATTTTTTATCTCCTCCATTTTCTTTAAAACGGCTGCAAGCGTCATTACTTGAGTCATTAGTGACATGAGTGTTACCTCTACGGGCATCTTGCTCATCAGTGTTTATCGTGACATCTGTATGTGTAACTTTCCTGTTATTCCTTTGGGCGGGCTTATCAAGTATGGTGTTCAGAGCACTTGTTAGCCATTCTTCCAGCAGTCTTCTTACTGCCGGTGGTGCTTCTCCTGTTGCAGATGCAGAGGCTTCCTTCTCGCGCGAAGCAGTATGCTTTCGTGCGGGGGAGGTGAAGCGTCTCCCCTAGGTGTGGTGTCCAGTGTCTCGTTTTCGTTATCTTCCCTGCTGTCTTCGTTGATGGTATTCAGGAGGTTGGTTGTGACGCCTACTATTGCTTTTTGCCTTGCATTTCCTTTCCCTGCCATTGTTAGTTTGTACAAAGTTAGGAAGAGGTGATTATCCCTTTCAAGAATCTAGATGAGACTAAGATCTTAGCTAAAGAAATCCCCACAGACGGCGCCAAATTGTTTGACCAAAAGATATCGAAACCTTTTTGATTAAGCCAATTAATGAAGATGAAGAAGTAAATCTCAGCCAAGCATAATAAAATCTAGATTGAAAGATGCAAGGGATGAACAAGGTGAATAATGCTTCTTAATATGTTGAAACCAAACGATTAAGCGTAAATATAATACCTTCGAATGTAGAGAAATATTGCAGTGGATGCTATTGACCAAGGTGAGAAATGATGTGTGGATTCCCGCACTGTAACAAGCAGAAGCTGTCTTTTTGTATTCACTTTTCGATCCCCTTTTACAAAGTTTTCTCTCTCTATTTATAAGGGATACTCCCCTCTTGAACCCTAAAAAGTATAACATAAAGAATATTCGAAAAGTATATTCCTACTGTCTCTTGTTGCGCCTATACTACTACAAATGTCATGCGTTTACTAACCGCTGTCAGTCATCGCCCTCTACAACGACCAAATGACACTGCGTCGTAAGGGCCTCGTCCCTTACCGTATTCGTCAGTGGCCGTGGTCGTCTAAATTTGGACCTATACAAACAGGGGAAAAAGAATCGTAGAAAAAGATGACTAGTACTTATGAGCACTAAGCTAAGCCATGTTAGGTTTTACGATGCCAGTCTCCATCTTATGAGGACCCATTGTTGTACCTGTAGACAAACCCATAACTTCAGTTAATAATAGAGTAATAAATTTTTTTTGGTTAAACTGTCAAACTTTTATTTAATCAAGTATAAGTATTTACATCCGCTCATTTGGACTCTAGAGCTAGACCTATCTGATAACTTTCTAACCAAACAGATAAAACATTTCCTGCTACATTTACAGTTAACTCAATCTAGCTAGGAAAATTCTTGAACTCAATATAGTTAATCAGAATGTATTTACACTTAATTGCTACCACGATGGAGACACTAATTATTGTCCATTAATTATTATTATTAGTAACGGTTATGTTCATATGCCGTATGCGTGTGTGCAATGTAGTGCCTAATGGTTTGTTTCTGTACTTGCACCTTCTGTGGATCAACAGATAATGTCTGTTGGATCTGATCTAATCTCTACGACTTAAGTTTTTTTTTTTAATTTGTTTCTTACTAATTAGGTTGCAGACAAAATAAATAAATAACTATTAGTATATGCTAATCTTATAATTATCATTACGCATCTCTCTGCCACTACGAGTAGGAGAAGCAAAACAATGAACATATAACGTCATACCACATAGGCTCTAAAACATAAACATTTAAACCCGTAAATATATGTGTTGTCTATTTAAAACTGGCCCATGATTTTCCATCATGTATTATAAATTTCTAAGGTGAAAAGGGCAAAGTTAAACGAAAGTTAATACTAAAACTAGTATAAGAGCAAAATTTAGACGTGTCTTTTATTCTCGCTAACGGGATAATTGCTCGTAGATCTACTGACGTCATTTAAATGACGGAGTATCAGTTTTATTCGTTTTCTTCCTTCTTTCAACGGTATGGTCGGCCGACAAAGTCATAATGTAACCCACGACCAAAACCCATGCTTGGGTCCTGCACATTTCCAGAATCCAAAAGTCATAAACCATATACTTGTGTTCATTCTTTTATTCAAATAACTACGTACTAGGTATCATTTGTTATAAATATATTATATTATGGATGTTTATTTAGTACTCCGTTGTAAATAAGCTTCTTGAAGAAGCTTATTCATATGGAACTTCACCGTAAATATGTTTATCTATTTAGTACTCTATTGGAAATAAACTTCCTGAAGAAGCTTATCACTTCGGTACCCGGTTATGGATAAACATTACCCCCGGTAGAAGATTATCCATATCGGATATAATAAGCTTATCCTTTCAGTACCCAGTTATGGATAAACATTGCTCCCAGTAGAAGATTATCCATATCGGGTATAATAAGCTTATCCTTTCAGTACTCAGTTATGGATAAACATTGCTCTCAATAGAAAATTATCCATATCTGGTATAGTAGCAGCTTACACAGCAGTTTTCTTTCTTTTATAAATAGAAGAGTTTTCAGTTCATTATATACATAAGTTTGAATTCGAATAATATAACAGTTTTTCTATATACTTGTCTTTACTTTACAATCTTTATTTTATAACACGTTATCAGCACGAGACTCTGACATCTCAAGCAAATACTTTGAAAGTATTAGAGGTAAGATCTTTCTTTTCCTAAATAATGTCAAATCTTTCAAAACTTGAATTTGTAGCCCTGGATATATCGGGCAAAAGCTACATGTCTTGGGTGCTTGATGCTGAAATTCATCTTGATGCGATGGGTCTGGCAGATACCATCAAGGATAAAAATCAGGCATCAAACCAAGACCGTGCCAAAGCAATGATATTCCTACGCCATCACCTTGATGAGGGCCTGAAAATGGAATATCTCACTATTAAAGATCCAGTCATACTGTGGAATAATTTGAAAGATAGATATGACCACCTGAAGATGGTCGTTCTTCCACAGGCACGTTATGATTGGACTCATCTAAGGCTACAAGATTTTAAATCTATCAGTGAGTATAATTCTGCTATGTTCAGAATTATTTCCCAATTGAAATTATGTGGTGATAATATTACTGATCATGATATGTTGGAGAAAACTTTCACCACTTTTCATGCCTCGAATATGCTCCTGCAGCAGCAATATCGAGAGATGGGATTTAAAAAGTATTCTGAACTTATCTCACATCTTCTTATAGCAGAGCAACATAATGGGCTATTAATGAAAAATCATGAAAGCCGACCTATTGGTTCTTGTCCATTCCCTGAAGTGAATGAGACGAACTTCCACCAAGCTAAACGTGGAAGAGGTCGTGGCCCCAGTCGTGGTCATGGCCGTGGTCGGGGAAGAAACCCCAATCATGGTAATAATAATGCACCAAAGAAGCCTCCTCACCACCAGCAGTGGAAAAGGAAGGAACAAAAGCATGAAGCGGTGCAAGCGCCAAATGCAGAAAATGCATGCTATAGATGTGGAGGAAAAGGGCACTGGTCACGTACTTGTCGTACGCCAAAGCACCTGGTTGAGCTTTATCAAGCCTCCCTGAAGAAGACAGAGAAAAATGCTGAAGCAAATTTTATTTCTGAAGATAATTTAGACTTCATGCATTTGGATGTAGCTGATTACTTTGCACTCCCAGAAGGAGAAACAAGTCATGTAATCGGTAGTGAATCTGTAGAAATGTAAATATTTTAATTTTTGTTGTTTGTAATAGATAGTATGGTTATGTAATTGTTGTACATAAATAAAAGTTATGCTTTGATAATGATGTTTACTATAATATATTTTATTTATGTTATTTTGAAGAATATGGATAACCCTCAAATTATGTTTGGATCAAAGACAAATCATGAAGATATTTGTGTTATTGATAGTGGAACAACTCATGCCATATTCAACGATCAGAAATACTTTTCTTATTTGCATAAGGAAAAAACAAATGTTTCAACAATTTCTGGTAATATAAGTTTGATTGAAGGCTCCGGAAGAGCTATAATATTTCTGTCTAAAGGAACAAAACTTATTATAGACAATGCATTGTTCTCCTCCAAGTCCCGAAGAAACTTATTGAGTTTTATAGATATCCGCCGAAATGGGTATCATGTTGAGACAATAGATGAAATGAACAGGGAATATCTTTGTATTACAAAGAATATTTCTGGCCAAAAATGCATTGTAGAAAAGTTACCAACTTTATTTTCTGGCTTATACTATACAAAAATTAGTACAACTGAAGCACACTCTATCGTAAACCAGAAGTTTACGGATTCAAATACTTTTGTGCTTTGGCATGACCGTTGGGCCATCCCAGATCAATAATGATGAGACGAATTACTGAAAATTCGAGTGGGCATCCATTAAAGAACTTGAAGATTCTTATAAATGACGAATTTTCTTGTGATGCTTGTTATCAAGGAAAAATGATCACTAGACCATCACCAATGAAGGTTGGTATTAAATCCCCTGCCTTTTTAGAGCGTATACATGAGGATATATGTGGACCTATTCACCCACCAAGTGGGTTGTTTAGATATTTTATGGTCCTAATAGATGCATCTTCAAGATGGTCTCATGTGTGCCTACTATCATCTCGCAACCTGACGTTTGCAAAGCTATTAGCCCAAATAATTCGATTAAGGGCACAATTCCCAGATTATCCTATAAAGGCTATTCGCCTTGATAATGCTGGAGAATTTTCATCTCAAGCTTTTGATGATTATTGTCTATCCGTTGGGATAAAAGTTGAACATCTTGTAGCTTATGTTCATACTCAAAATGGCATTGCATAGTCATTTATTAAACTCCTGCATTTGATAGCAAGACCACTAATTATGAAAACAAAATTGTTCACTACTGCTTGGGGTCATGCTATCTTGCATGCAACATCACTTATCGTCTCAGACCGACACATTATAATAAATATTCTCCGTCACAATTAGTTTTTGGTCATGAACCAAATATTGTCCATCTACGAATTTTTGGATGTGCTGTATATGTGTCAGTAGCACCACCACAGTATAGTAAAATGGGACCACAAAGAAGGATAGGAATATATGTTGGGTTTGAATCACCCTCTATTATTCGCTATCTTGAACCATTGACAAGAGATTTATTTACTGCTCGATTTGTAGATTATCGGTTTGATGAAACAAATTTTCCACAATTAGGGGGAGAGAAAAAGGAAATCAAAAGAGAAATTGCTTGGAAAATTTCATCATTATCTCACTTTGATCCTTGTACCCCTATATGTAATCAGGGGGTCCAGAAGATCATCCATTTACAGAATATAGCAAATCAAATGCCACACGCATTTACTGATTTGAAAAGGATAACTAAGTCACATATCTCAGCAGAGAATGTGCCTATCCGAATTGATGTCCCAGTAGGACCATCTACTAGCATGAGAGATAGTGAACCTAAAGCACGCCTGAAGCATGGTAGGCCTTTGGGTTCTAAGGATCGAAATTCTCGAAAAAGAAAATCGACAAATGATCAAAACGATACTATGAAGAGATCTCCTGAAGAGACCCAAAATCTGATTAGTTCTGAGATTCCTGAAGAAATCAATGAACCTGAAGCTCATGTGAGTGAGGAACTTTTAATAAGTTCGAACGGTGATGGGATTAATTTAAATCGATTTGAAATAGTGGTGGATAATATTTTTGCATATAATGTTGCACTTAATATTATGCAAGATAGTGAGGATCTTGAACCTCGATCTGTCGAAGAATGTCGACAAAGATCTGATTGGCCAAAATGGCAAGAGGCAATTCAATCGGAATTGAAGTCACTTGCTAAAAGAGAGGTCTTTGGACCAGTAGTCCAAACACCTGCTGGTATAAAACCAGTTGGTCATAAATGGGTTTTTGTGCGAAAAAGGAATGATAAAAATGAAGTTGAAAGATACAAAGCTCGCCTTGTTGCACAAGGATTCTCACAACGACCTGGAGTCGATTTTGATGAAACATATTCACCTGTTATGGATGCCATAACATTTCGATATCTCATCAGTTTAGCACTACATGAAAAGCTTGAAATACATCTAATGGATGTAGTTACAGCTTATCTGTACGGTTCACTTGATAATGAAATTTATATGAAAATCCCTGAAGGATTTAAAATGCCTGAAGCAAAATCTCAGGAAATGTATTCAATCAGATTACAAAGATCTTTGTACGGTTTAAAGCAATCTGGGCGCATGTGGTATAATCGCCTTAGTGAATATTTGCTGAAAGAAGGTTACATAAATGATGTTATTTGTCCATGTATTTTTATAAAGAAAATGGCATCAGAATTTGTTATACTTGTTGTTTATGTTGATGACATAAATCTTGTTGGAACTCCAGAAGAGCTCCAAAAGGCAATTGAATATCTTAAGAAAGAATTTGAGATGAAAGATCTTGGAAAGACAAAACTTTGTCTTGGTCTGCAAATTGAACATTTAGCAGACGGGATCTTTATCCATCAATCTGCCTATACAGAAAGGGTCTTAAAACGCTTTTACATGGACAAAGCGCACCCATTGAGTACACCAATGGTTGTTCGATCACTTGAAGTGAATAAGGATTTGTTCCGACCTCCAGAAGAGGACGAGGAACTCCTTGGTCCCGAAGTACCCTATCTCAGTGCAATTGGTGCACTAATGTATCTTGCTAATGCTACAAGGCCTGACATAGCATTTTCTGTTAATTTACTAGCAAGATATAGTTCTTCTCCTACACGGAGACATTGGAACGGGATTAAGCATATATTGCGATATTTAAAGGGAACTCTTGATATGGGTTTGTTTTATGCTAACAAAGATAGTGCAGACCTTGTTGGTTATGCAGATGCAGGTTATTTATCTGATCCCCATAAAGCTCGATCTCAAACCGGCTACGTATTTACATATGGAGGTACTATCATATCATGGCGCTCCACAAAGCAATCTATTGTTGCTACTTCTTCAAATCACGCTGAGATAATAGCTATTCATGAAGCAAGTAGGGAATGCGTATGGTTGAGATCAATAATTCATTTTATTCGAGAAAAATGTGGTTTGGAATGTGAGAAAAGACCCACAATTTTATACGAAGACAATGCTGCATGCATAGCCCAATTGAAGGGAGGATTTATAAAAGGAGATAGAACGAAGCACATTTCACCAAAATTATTCTACACACACGATCTTCAGAAAAGTGGTGACATTGATGTGCAACAAATCCGTTCAAGTGATAATCCAACAGATTTATTCACTAAATCTTTGCCAACTTCAACTTTTGAGAAGATGGTATACAAGATTGGAATGTGGAGACTCAATTATTTGAAACAAGGTTTTCATCAGGGGGAGTAAAATATGCGATGCACTATTTTTCCCTTACTAAGGTTTTTCCCATGGGATTTTCCTTATAAGGTTTTTAATGAGGCACCTAGCAATGCGTCTTACTAAATATGTGTACTCTTTTTCCTTCACTGAGATTTTTTTCCATGTAGTTTTTCCTAGTAAGGTTTTAATGAGGCACGTTATCTTTTAATGAACATCAAAGGGGGGGTGTTATAAATATATTATATTATGGATGTTCATTTAGTACTCCGTTGTAAATAAGCTTCCTGAAGAAGCTTATCCATATGGAACTCCACCGTAAATATGTTTATCTATTTAGTACTATATTGGAAATAAGCTTCCTGAAGAAGCTTATCACTTTGGTACCCGATTATGGATAAATATTACCCCCGGTAGAAGATTATTCATACCGGGTATAATAAGCTTATCCTTTCAGTGCCCAGTTATGAATAAACATTACCCCCGGTAGAAGATTATCCATATCGGATATAATAAGCTTATCCTATCAGTACTCCGTTATGGATAAACATTATTCTCAGTAAAAAATTATCCATATCTGGTATAGTAGCAGCTTACACAATAGTTTCCTTTCTTCTATAAATAGAAGAGATTTCAGTTCATTATGTACATCAGTTTGAATTCGAATAATATAACAATTTCTCTCTATACTTGTCTTTACTTTACGGTCTTTATTTTATAACATCATTCAAAATATGAGTAATATATATTTACAGCGGGCACCATGATGTTTGTCAAATATCCTCGATTCTTTAGGTGTAGAATAGTGTGTACAACATCGTACATGCATGTTAGGTTATAGAGTCAATTTTCCTAAGTAAATATTTATAGCGTCTCGACATCTATAACCATGGGCACGGATTTTTATCTCCTATCCTTGGTATAGCCAGTTTCAGACTGGTCATTCAAAAATAGTTAGCGTTTAAGAAGTCAATAAAAAATAATCACTATTTTGCTGCAACAGAGATCGGTCTAGCATAATATACTGAAATTCGATGCACTTGTGTAAGAACTCCAGCATATTATTCTGGACCGCTCACGCTCCAGTATATTATACTGGACAATTATACTTGCTGGAACTTCAGTATATTATGCTGAAGTTCTAGCGTACTTATACTGGAACTCCATCATACCAGTATAATATGTTGTAGTTCAAACATACTTATGCTGGAACTCCATTATAATATATTGATGTATTTTTCGAGTTTTGAACAATGTTTTCGCTCAGATTTATCTTTACATAAAAAGTGGCTAAATTTCGATTACTTTTAAAATTGGGCTATTTTTGAACGACCAATTATAAATTTGGCTATTTTTGAATTTCACCCAACTAAAGCGGCTAGCTAACCATGCAGTAGCTAACCTTAAATAACCTTAAAATTTTATACTCCAATGAACTTATTACTATTTGGTGAAGAGTCAAACAAGATTTTCTTTTATCATATGTTTTAAAATAATTTTAAATATTTAAATTGTTACTATTATGATACTTTTTATATAGTTCCTAAAATAAATTTTATTTCAAAAAAAATTTAAAAAATTTACGTCTGCATTCGCACAAAAAATAATCCACTACTCCTAAAAGGTTTAAACAAACTGAAACGGTAAAAACAAATTAAATTAAAACTTTAGTTTAGTCTCACAATTTATAGAATACAATTTTATAAAACTATTAAGTTTACACTTTAATGTTTTTAGTTTATTACTTTTCAGTTTAAATTACAACCTGAACTGCTAGTCTACTACAAATTTTCCTATGAAGCTGAAAGCTAATTCTAAAAGATAACTACATGTTAGAAATATGTAGAGGTAAAAAGACACAACTTGATCAAATTTTCACCAACCATTTTTGGTTGTTTGTTTCCTCCTGTCTGAATATGTACATTAGCAACCGCAAGGAGAAGGAAGATTAGCCTCTTTCCCCTCCAAAGGAAAACAAGAAAAAATAAGGAGGAAAAACAAGAGAAAAAGAAGAAAGGGAGAGAAAAAAAGAGACTTTCTCTTTCTGCTTCACTTCAGCTGTTGTTGACATTCATGGGAAATTCTCTTTAAATCACTTAACTATCTTTGGTCCCTTGTACAATGCTCCAACTACAGTTAAGTCCTCAGGTTTCTCCCTCTCTTTCAGCCATGCATAGTCACCGCAGCCGCGCTGTTCCTCAGGTACTGAAATTCAGGGGAAAATTGACAAAAACCAAACATTAGAATTTTCATGTTGATGGATAATGTCGGATACTAGTCCCCATGAACTGGCTAGAGCCGTACTGAAAATGTTAATCAAGTACAATCAAATCAAATTACCATATTTATCCGACACCATTCAAGAAAAGGGTAAATAGACTATCCTTATCGTCTAATCATGTGATCCCAAAAATAGAATAAAATCAAGAAGCAACTCAAGTTGACAATTTTTGTAAGCACCATTGTTCCTGGAACTGTCTGCCCACCAGCAAACAATTTGGAGAATCAAATCTCAACATAACTACTTAATAACCAACAAGTTGGAGAATCAAATCTCGATCTAACTTTAGTAGAGGAAATGAGTTGTTAGTCTCCTTATATGATCTTTGAGAAATCCTCAAAATATGAACTAACTTTTGAGGTTGAATTAGATCAATAGTCCATTATCTTGTACCTGTTCATATTATGTATGCACTAGATGTCAAGTCCTAGGCATACGGGTAGGTGTCAAGTATCAAGGGAATGGATTATTGTGTCTTTATATGGATTTTTTGGACAACTCTGACTTGCCGGAGCTAGCTTTTGAGAATGAGTTAGACCCAACGTCCATTTTCTTGTGTCACAAATCAAAGCCAGAGTCAAGTATTTTGAGAAAATACAAGGTGTACCTGAGATATTGGCTAACGGGAAGTCATAGTAGTATTGACAGTGGCGACCTTCAGGATCACAATATGGTGGACCAAGCACGTCTAGTACTGCGCACGCTGTTCTTGCTGTGAAACAGTGCATATTACCACCATCAGATGGATAGAGGATAGAGGTCTTGCATGGCGCTCTAAACACAGAATTCACCTTCACTTTTGCAAGACGAAGTCCAGTTGAATCCCCAGCCGCATCTGATAAAAAAAATGACCAAAAAATTTAGTCCCCTTATAAACCTAACATATTAGTGTAAAAAATCTATAGTAACTGAAACCTCAAAACCTTATGGTGAACCAAATATTTATAAGACTTTATGGCTCACCAAGAATTTACAGAAAACAAGAGTCGACCCCCTTTGACCCCATATAGCAAGACAAGCAGAAGGGGTGGGGGGTGGGGGGAGTGAGTTCAGGAAGCAAGACATTTTTTCAGGACCTAATAAATTGGAAAAAATGTAGAATGCTGATATGTGTACACTCATTTATACTCTTCTTTCAAAGCAACCAGCTATATATTATGCCCCAATTTAAAGACATGCTTCCTATTTCCACGTGACAATGAGTGAAGAGAACAGTTCAATGATGCAATCTCCAGCTAAAGAACTTACTGTCTACAGGATAATTAGCACTTGGAGTTGATTCAGCAGGGAGAATATTGTCCGCCCAGTCATACGACTTTATGTGCATTTCTCCGAAAAGAAGCTTGCTAAAAACTGTCATTCCAGGATGATCATGAAGTGGAATCACAGCTGATGGAGGCAAGCAAAAGATACCAATCTGCCAAAGAAGCGAAAGACTTTTAAGCGACGAATCAAGACACTGAAGGAAGAGAAAAAGCCAATTCAGTATTAGTGAAAAAATTGCTACATACCGAGAATTTGTCACACTCATGGAGGTGCAGGTACGTTATTTTAGGAGGTGTATCATATGTGGTTGACTTGAAATATGGCAAATTCGGACTCAAGCCAACGTCTGCTTCAACCATAGTATCTGCGTACCATGTAAAGAGGGTAAGTACCATTGTGCCTAAATCAGCACAAGGTGAAATAATGTAACAAAGGAAGGATAAATTTACACACATCAAAATAATGTAGTAAATCATTTTTTGTTTCCACAATCTATACTTTGCCTAAAAAAGATTATTGAAGAATTCTCATTCTTCCAGTAAATTTTCATGTCACCCCCACCCCTCCTCACAAACCCCTGAACTATACAACAACAACAACAACAAACACAGTGTAATCCCATAAATGGATGGGGTCTGGGGAGGGTAGCTACCTTATAAAGATAGAGAGGCTGTTTCCGATAGACAGCTCGGCTCAAGGAACAAATCCCTGAACTATACAAGCAAGAAAAAATATTGAGCTAAAGGGAAAAGGTATAACAGTTATTTTCCAACCAAACAATAATTTTATTTTCTATTGTGACATAGCAACATAACAATCACAACAGAAAACACAATGCAGATAATCTCAAACACCTTATCCCGGAAACAGTTGTTTTTCATTTATTTTATAAGTAAATCCTGAAAACAGTAGAAGTAAGCAAATTTAGAAAGAAAGAACGTTTATATCTGAAGTAGCATTATCCAAACATTTAAAGCCCTAAAACAGAAAGCTATTTCTCAAATGGGAGAGCAAAACAAAACGTTAGTAAAAAGACAACCAGATCCTGTCGTGCCAAAAGTGGATATATCATCAAACAACCTTATCAAAATCAACTTCTTTATAAATTTGGTAATGTTCCAACACCATAACCAATACAACATTTGCATCAATATTAAGCTACACCAAGAACAAATTAAAATCGTGTAACCCCAACAAACATTATAGAAGCTAAATTTTTTTAGTTAATATTAATAGAACGTCAAATGCAGCCTTTCCTAAAATGCTGATATAACTTTGGAATTGAGTTAAAACAAATTGATTCCAGTTATAGCTGTCATCATCGTAAAATGGAAATAGCAGTAAAAGGGTAAGCCTGAAAAGAATTGGTAACAATTTACAATGTCAAAATCAACTTTAAAACGAGATGTTGTAAAATGACAATGCCAGATCATGCACCATAATTGGAGGGGTTGTACTTTATAGCTCAAAACTTGTACTTTATCCCGACATCATAAAAATGAAATTTTTGCAAATTTATGACGCAACAGCAATTCAACACTTAAAAAAAATAAGCTCAAATGAATCAACGAACATACCTAAAACCGCCTTGAGACGTTCAATGTTTTCTGCAGATGGTACAACACCAGGACCACAATTAGCAAACACTTGTTTGCAAGTTTCATAGAGTATTTGAACCGGCGATACCCTCCTCTGTCTTCTCCGGTTCTTTTTCCAGTCGCTGTACTCCTTACCTTTTCTTTCACTTACATTTTTTTCAATCCTCATTTTACCAATTTTTAACTTGAAATCAGAAGGTGGGTAAGTAATTCAATAAGAAAACAGGAAAACAATGATCTGGGTATATATAATTTTTTGGATATTTTTCTTCTTGATATTTACTATGTGCAGTATTATGTTGTTGATGATGATGTTGCAGTTGAAGGGGGTTAAAAGAAAGAAAGATATGTGAAATTCTACGTTCTTGACTAAGTATAAATGGGTGGGAGAGGCCGTAGAATTGATATTGAAAGAGGAGAGAGCGGAATAACAGAAAACCAGGGGCCATTTTCTGGCTTTTCTTTCCTATGGGCTATGCCACTAGCGGATTCTTTTCTTCTTCTTTATCCTCTTTTAATACTATAAAATATTTACCCATTCCACCCTCCACTTTTGAGATTGTCTTCTACCCCCTAAATGTTTCCTAATTTAACCCTTCAGTTATTTTTTGAACTTGCAAAATTATTTATCATATTAATGTGTTTCAACATATTATAACAAAGCAATTCTTTATTTATAATTTTTAATTTACTTGTGACAATTTTAATACTAGCAATATATTTTAATATACTAGTTCTTATTGTGCGTGCATGTTGATGAGTCATGTAATATATGATTTTATAAAATAATACTAATAAGCTATTATTTGTTCGTACATTTGTATTGCAGTAGCTACTTTTGAATAAATAATTATACATGAAAGAGCAAAAAAATTATACATTTGCATTAGCAGTAGCTAGTATAAGCTATTATTAGTTCGTATATTAATAATTGTAATTAGTAGAAACCTAAAGTATTAACAATGTGACCGAGTAATCAAACATGTTAGAAGAGTACAAAATATGTACATTGGATATAATATTAATTCAATAAAAATAAAAAAAGTTCGTTCCAAACTAAGATCAAACTTTAAAAGTTTGTACCAAACAAACATCAAACTTTGCAAACGGATGATTAACTTAACCCAAATTGTAATATTGTTATCACGTAAAACCTTGTCAGGATGTTGACATAAGAAGTCAAGCTTCTTTAAATTAAGAGTTAATATCCCAAAACCCGCTTAAACTATACGACCTTTGTCAATTGTCTACTTAAACTATCACATATCTCCGAAAACTCCCTAAATTTTATCCCCCTTCATAATAAAAATCCCTCCTCGCTTTCTTACTGGTGCATATAATGCACTTTCCAAAGTATTTTTAAAATCTGCCATGTGGCAATCTACATGGATATTTGTTTAGCTTAATCTTAAAAATAGACTTAATTAAGACTGTAATACTCTTTATTATATTATTGTAAAATATTACATAGTAAAAAAAAAGGGATAGGGCTAAAACTAGTGGGTCAATTGTAAAAAAAATTATTTTCTCTTTGCTCTCATCGGAGAATGGCAACACTAATCTCTCCGTAGCGATTTTCTTTATCAATCTTCGTTCTAACATCGATTGTTTTGTCTATTTTTGCTTATGTTCAAAAATCGGAATAAAAACTAGGATTTCTGCTCTTAAATCGGTATAGAAGATTAGGATTTTGACAGACCTAAATTCTAAAGATTTTTGAAAGGAGATATCTAAATTGTTAAAGAAGATAACTACACATATGTTCTATTTCTTTATTCCCTGATTTCTTGAAATTAAATCTCATGCTCTACAAATACTTGAAAGGGCGTTCCTTCCTTCAAATAAATTTAGGTAAAAGATGAATGATAGATAAAACGATAAAGATAAGAAATAAACTCAAAATAAGAGAGAGAGAGAGAGAGAGAGAGAATTTTAGATGAAGAAATGGAGAAGAAAGATGAAAAAATGAGGAAGGAAGGTGAAATATAAAGAAAAAAAAAAATATAAATTTTAAAAAATGAAGGGCTAGTTAGCTGTTAGACACTGTTAGGTGGGTTATTTTAATGATTTTTTTTAGCCTTCACGTGCTCTTGGGCGATTTGTTACAAACATTATGCCACATAAATGACGAACGGATTTTATTATGAAAGGGAATATAATTCAGGAGATTTTCGGAGATATGCGATAGTTTAGGTAGGCAACTGACAAAAATTATATAGTTTAGACGAATTTTAGGATATTAACTATTAAATTAAATAGTTTCAAAACATCTTACGACAAAACGATCCTTCGTGCATGTACTCATGACATTAAATAATAAATATTCTAGATAAATTCCTTATAATTAGCAAAATACCTAGATATTTCGATAGCTCTTTAAACTTCGTAATTTTTTTTTAGTTAGGCATTTAAACTTAACTAATGATCACATAGATACCTCACCTTATTGTAAGAGTATCTTTTAAACACACAAGTCCTAAGGATTCAAATGTGCGAGTTTCACACGCCATTTGTATGTCAGTGTGATTAATAAGAATTAAACACGTATGAATTTTTTTTTTAGTTCCAAAAACCGGTCCTCTTCTCTTCAACCGACGAACTGACCAAACTTTTTTCAATTCGAAAAATCTCATCTCGTTAGTCTTGCGATCTGGTCACGCTCAACTATACCTTATAAAAAAATTAAACGATCGTTGTAAATATAATTCGGTTTATAAGTCCAGAGTCGAATCCCACAGAGAACTAATGCTTAGTTACAGTTGTTCAATATCACTAAGAAACACAAGTCCAAACCATTTTCTAATTATAAAGATTATAATATTTATTTTTATCTAATTAACTAACAAATACTAGAAAGCAGTAAAACTATCAATTAACAAGGATAAAGATTGAGACGAGACTAAGGATGTCTAGAGTTATGATTTCCCCTAATGTCAGAATCCTTTCCGCTAAGTTTCCTATAAAATTGTCTAAGTCTTCTCTACCGATCATGAGCGCTCAGAGTGTTGGTAATTCTCTCCCAAGTAACTACCACAAATTTACTAGATATATTCTCCTAAATTACGCTAGCTGGCATTAAGTACGGCTCACTCGGATCGCACCAAGGTTTCGTTATCCCTAATCTCACATTTAAACCCTCCGTATTGATCCCTCATATACGTTATGAGTGATGTTGTTCAACAACTACCTAAATATGTACTCTCTATCTCTCTCTCTCTCTCTCTCTCTCGATCGAGTAATACACACTAAATAGGCACAGTCATTGAGAGCTCTTCAACCAACCACAATAATAACGTAGTTGAACAAATAGAGAAAGCTACAACAAATCTATATTAACGTAACAGGAAAATCACCCTCCAATAGGTTCCATCAAAATCCTAGATAACAAATTAGCTATTCATCATAGTATGCATAACTACAATACTATAATTCATAACCAATAATGGAAATAGGAAGAAAGAACTGAAAAACTCGTAAAAGAATTCTCCGTCTTGCTCCTAGTGTGTTTTTGCCTCCTTAGGTCGAATCCCCTCTCAAATCTGTCCAATCTCAATCTCTCTGTCTATCTCCCTTCAAAGTGGCATTTTTAGGTGTATTAATATGTGTAGCAAAAGACCTAAACGTGTAGGTCAATTCCAAGTCAAACCGGGAAACGAATTAAGTCTTCAAAACTCGGACTGGACCTGGCGCCAGCCCTGGCGTCGCCAGCCTAACGCCAGCCTCAGCCTGGCCTTTGGCTTGCCTCGCCAGGCTAAAGCCTGGTTAGGGCTGGTCTTTGGCTAGCCTCGCCAGGCTAAAGCCTGGTTAAGGCTGGCCTTTGCCTGGCCTCGCCAGGTCTCTCCTTTTCAGTGTTCTCGGGCATGCTTTCAACGTTTAAGACCCCTTTTGCTCTACTTTCATCCTCAATTCACCTACACACAAAATAGACTTCATTACGCATGAATAAAGTGTAATTTATCATTAAAGTATATAAAATGCAAGGCAAATAATGTACAAAACTATGGAATTATAGCCACACATCAATACCCCACACTTAAACATTGCTCGTCCTCGAGCAATCAAACTACACTTATAGACACAACCTTGAGCACTTTATTTTTACACAATTGAGGCACACCACACGGTTTATAGCAACAATTAAACTCTAGCATATGCAATCACATACACTTCCCTTTTCTTATGTCATACTTCACGAATATTCACAACAAAGATAACATAATCCTAACAATCCTAGCCTCAAAAACCAACTCAATGTCACAATGCACTCATGGCTTAAACACCCAACATCATAGAGAGAAGTCTAATAACGTTATCTATCCCTCGTGAAACCATGTTCCCTCACCACAAGAATACGAGAGTAAGTGGAATCCACATATTCAAATCAAATGCTCAAATATATTTTAAGAATTCATATATATCAAAGAGTATCACTCATTCTCACAAAAGAAGTCACATGCATGCAATTGGTACCATAGGCTTGCATATAATGTAAATATCTACTAATATAAGCTCATTCGATCTAAAATCAATTAGAATTTTTTCAAGGTTGTAATGTGGGTTAAGGAACGATAGGATATATTTAGGAATAGTGGTTCACCCTCCTAAGCACTTTACACATCACTTAATAATCTTTATGCGCAAATTCCTCAATCCCCTTCAATTTCACAAATAAAATCATCCCAAACAACGTACACGTTAAGCACTACTTTAATTCATATCCACTATCAAGAACAAGACAACAATTTGTTAATCTCTATTTTTCTTTTTCTTTTTCCAGATTTTTCTCTTTTTTTTCTTTGCAGTTTTCGCTAGTGATGTATTACTTTACAGAACAAGTGCACCTTTATTCCTTTCATTTGTTTCACTCAAAAGCCACCCACACTTAGTCCCTTCTTGCTTATTTTAGCGCTCATTTAATAATTAACGTGCTTTAAGAGGTAAAAGGATCAAAAATATCAATTAAGCTCGAAAAGGGTATAGGCTTGTAATGTGGGTGCCAAATAAAAGTCTATAGGCTCAAAAGGGTTAGCTAGGGACAAATTTTATTTGTGATAGCGATAACACTCGAAAAGACATCAAAGAAAGCCTAAAATTATTTTTCAAACCGAGCTTCACCTAAAATTTCGCTTCAACTCACATATCGGGAAAGTTCTAGACACAAGTGCAATACATGAACTACACAAAATCTCACCCCACGTGGCACATGATTCACTAAGGACGGTCTCATTCCGATTCTCAAACTAATGCAAGTATTCGCAGAGCCACAACATATTAAGCATTAAGCACAACGTGAACATAAGTCAAGAAAATGAGACGTAGGCGTCACAAAACATGTTATCCAATAACCAAGGCATCATAAGCAATTTTATCTCATATGGAAGATACTACACATGCCAAAGCCTAAATTTTCTACTATAAAACAAGTCAAGAGCGCCTTGGAATCTCATCTTTCTTCCTCCATTTATTTCCTAATTCTAATCTACTCTAAAAAGAAAAAACTACTACCCGGTTCAAGCAAAAACCTTGAAAAAAAACCGCGGCACAAAGAAAAACCAAGGGGGAATTACTACACTACCTACCAAGAATTTTTTTCCCTTTCTTTAGACTTAAATACCTCAAAAAAATTGTCTAATAAATTCATCGTCGGAAAAAATCCAATCTTTTAAATATATATATATATATATATATATATATATATATATATATATATATATATATAAACTAACACAACTAAAGTAGCGTAGTAAGTCACCCAGACAATCTCCTCACCCCACACTTAAAATTGTGCATTGTCCCTAATGCACACCATACTAATAAGAGGGTAAAAGAAACTCCCTGGTAGGCCAAAGACCGAAGCACTAGCAGCTCATAGGGTACTCAGACTTCTCTCAAGCTTGGTCCTTCGTGCGGGTACCTCATACTTAGTTCCAGCCATTTGGTTTGTTGTTGGATCCTTCCAATAGCTTAACTTTCGATAGTCCTAGAAAATCAAAAATTGACACTACAAAAATAATAATAATAAATAAATAAATAAATAAAACAGTAAAGCTGGGCTGCCTCCCAACAAGCGCTTGATTTAACGTCGCGGCACGACGCAAATCACTTTGTGCCTTCACTTTGAACTTATGAATTGGACCCTAAGTTTTGATTCTGCTTTATGATCATGCTCCTGGGGCCATACAAATTGTTGCGAGCCAAAAATTGAATGATAATTTTTGAACTTTTTGGCTTTTAACCGAAGAGTGTCATTTTTCCTAGACGGCCTTGAAAATTTCAGAATATAGAGCTCATCTACCTCTTCCTTTAACTCTTGCATTGGTTCATACAGATCAATTTTCATTTCACCATCTGAACATAATATAGAGAAGTGTTTGGAATGAGGTCTAACACGCTCAAATACATGAACTTCAAAATTTTTAACCTCCTCCACACCAGTCTCACTAGAGGCAACTAAATTTGTATCTTCAACATCCCTAGTTGACTCTAGTATTACTTCTCCAACATCGGCATCCTCAACTTTTAGTTGGATAGATTGTTGGTGTTCTACTTTGACCTCCTCCACTAGCACCTCCTCGTATTTTTTTAAATCTTCAATTATAATGGCAATTTCTATAGTAAATTCATGCTCATATTGGCTATTATCCATAATGTCAACTTGTTGCACTTTACAAGGTTCAATTAATTTATTCGCCTGAGCCTCCAAGTTGTGAATAATTGCCTCTTGTATTTGTATCTGTAGTGGTTTCTTATCATATAGTTCCATGAAACACTTTAACATATCTTTGATCTCCTTCGATAAGCTTCCCAAGGTTTTTTGTTCCTATTAACTTCACCAGAAAAAGTAGAACCATCATAGTAAGGGGTTGAGGGAAGATAAGAAATATAAGCACAACCATGAAAGTGACCATCTTGACCACCATACATATCACACACAGTCCACACATAAGATTGAGTTGGTGCACATAACTCGCTCTCGAAAATATTTTGATAATTTTGCAATGGATGATTTCCTTCACGATATGCATAAGGAGGATTAAAAGTAGAATTACTAACATCAAAACTCTCATAATTCCAAGATGCCATGTTCTCAAATCAACAAGTAAAACAAAAAAAAATTAAATACAAAAAATAAAATAAATTAAAATAAAATAAAAGTTCAAACTTGAAACCTAGAAGTATGTACGCTTACAGCCACACCGTTAGTTCCCCTGCAATGACGCTAAAATTTGATCACGCCCAAATATGCCTTATAAAAAGGACTAAGTGGTCATTGCAAATATAATTCGGCTTACAAGTCTGGAGTCGAATCTCACATAGAACTAAGACTTAGCTAC
Organism: Nicotiana sylvestris; assembly: GCF_000393655.2. NCBI lineage: Eukaryota > Viridiplantae > Streptophyta > Magnoliopsida > Solanales > Solanaceae > Nicotiana > Nicotiana sylvestris. The sequence continues at coordinate 8,112,629 of NC_091058.1, read as the reverse complement.
AGTTGTTCACTATCGCTAAGAAACACAAGTCCAAACCATTTTCTAATTATAAAGATTGTAATATTTATTTTTATCTAATTAACTAACAAATACTAGAAAGCGGTAAAACTATCAATTAACAAGGATAAGGATTGAGACGAGACTAAGGATGTCTAGAGTTATGATTTCCCCTAATGTCAGAATCCTTTCCGCTACATTTCCTATAAAATTGCATAAGTCTTCTCTACCGATCATGAGCGCTCAGAGTGTTGGTAAATTTCTCCCAAGTAACTACCACAATTTACTAGACATATTCTCCCGAATTATGCTAGCTAGTATTAAGTACGGCTAACTCGGATCGCATCAAGGTTTCGTTATCCCTAATCCCACATTTAAACCCTCCGTATTGATCCCTCATATACGTTAGGAGTGATGTTATTCAACAACTACCTAAATATGCACTCTCTCTCGAGTAATACACACTAAATAGGCACAGTCGATTGAGAGCTCTTCAACCAACCACAATAATAACGTAGTTGAACAAATAGAGAAAAAGCTACAGCAAATCTATATTAACGTAACAGGAAAATCATCCTCCAATAGGTTCCATCAAAACCCTAGATAATAAATTAGCTATTCATAATACTATGCATAACTACAATACTAGAATTCATAACCAATAATGGAAATAGGAAGAAAGAAGTGAAAAACTCGTAAAAGAATTCTCCGCCTTGCTCCTAGTGTGTTTTTGCCTCCTTAGATCGAATCTCCTCTCAAATCTGTCCAATCTCGATCTCTCTGTCTGTCTCTCTTCAAAGTGGCATTTTTAGGTCTATTTATATGTGTAGGAAAAGACCCAAACATGTAGGTCAATTCTTAATCAAGCTAGGAAACGAATTAAGTCTTCAAAACTCGGACTGGACCTGGCCCTAGGCCTGGCGTCGCCAGCCTAATGCCAGCCTCAGCCTAGCCTTTGGCTGGCCTCGCCAGGCTAAAGCCTGGTTAAGGCTGGCCTTTACCTGGCCTCGCCAGGTCTCTTTTTTTCACTGTTCTTGAGCACGCTTTTAACGTTTAACTATCCTTTTTGCTCTACTTTCATCTTCAATTCACCTACACACAAAATAGACTCTATTACACACAAATAAAGTGTAATTTATCATTAAAGCATATAAAATGCAAGGCAAATTATTTTAATAGACTTCTCCTACCAGATACAGATAATAAAACAAAGATTTCTTTGATCATAATTTTTATAAATATTTTAAATTATTAACGATTATGACTTATATTATTTTTTGTGTAATTTCTAACTGTATAAATTTATCTCGAAAAAATTGTAATTTTTTATGTCAAGTTAATACCAAAATTAGTCAATTTGATTATCGTACTCCTAAAAGGTTCACATAAATTGAAACAGAGAAAATAATATTATAAAATTACAATTTCGCAACCAAGGGGTAGGGTAGTATGTACGGTAGAGTATGTGCTATTTGTAAATCATGTCCCTTTACAATTTTGAATTTAAGAAAATGACCTTTTTAGATAAAAGACGGATCTCTTACGTGTAAAAGTAAATCTCTTATGTGTAAAAAAGAGTTAGGGTCATAAAACTAAAAACAACTTTGTAAAGAGCCAAAAAACCAATGGACCCTTCAGTTGCAAGCATAATGTAACCTTTTTTTTTGTTTCCCACCTGGTGTCCGGTACCCGTATATCCAGATTCGCGCCGCGTAGGGCCCTATTCGGGGGGAACGCTCCCTACCAAAGATTTTTTTCATACTCAGAGCTTGAACTCGAGACTTCTGGTTAAGGGAAGAGCAGTCTCATTCACTACATCACATTATTTGGTAGTACGTAAGGTAACCTAATTAGACATGCTATGTAGGGAAATGACACCAAATAATAATAATAATAATACTGCAATAATATTATTTGTAAGCATACACACGAATTAGCTTGAGTCGTGCTATTTGTGAGGGAAAATACACCAATTGGCTTGAGTCGTGCTAGGCACTGTCCCAAGAAACTATTTAAGCAATGTGAAATGTTTCCCCCGGATTAAACAAGTCCATCTCTATTTAGATATAGGATACAAGAATCAACAAAATTAAATAATAAATCCAGCAATTTGGAAAATAAAGAACAACTAATATCTTATGCCAATTAAAATATTATAGAAGAAGAAATTAGAAGGAGAGGGATGTATAAGAGGGAAAGAAGATAAAAGAATTTCTTCTTTGATAATGATTAGCTTTTCTTGGTGTTTGATGATTGGAGAATGATGGCCTAATCATGGCTATTTATAGGCCTAAGGAAAGCTTCTACACAAGACAAATGTTTTACTTACTTGTCAAATTTCCTTCATGCAAGATGACACTTGGACAAAATAAGCCATTTGTCCATAGCTTCTAGAAGGCTTACCACATGTAAAACTCTTTACGTGCATATTGACACTTGGTTTAAGGCATAACACTTGGACTCATTTATTTTGAAAATACTACTACAATCCCCACATATTTTCAAAAAATTCAAAAAGAGAAGTAAGATTTGCTGGATTTGTATGGTCCAAATGCAATATGTTTGGTGTCTTCTGGACTATGAACCAAACTTAGATCAATAAAATTTAACTCACAGAATTACTGGTGAAATATAATATTTCTATGAACCAATAATTCTTATTGTAAGTCAGAGATTTTATCAATCACATTTTGACCCCCCGGTAATTTTGTTGTTCAACGCGGTTTTGCGCCCCATAGGCCATGCACATGCCTGGTTATTCAAGAGAGCTCTAGAGACTAGGCCAAAATCTCATAGGAGCAGCCCACTCCACTCTCATATAGGTGAATTCATCAAGTGTATACTGCTTTTAAATATACCATTCATAAAGGACTATGAATTTCATTAAGAGTTATAACTCAGCCTCTCAATTAGTAGCAGTCAAGCACTCTCTTTTAGTGCATCATTGCCAATATCGACTTGTTACATATGAACTTATTTCATGGGATCATAGGTTGGGTTACCATCTCTATTGACAACATGTCGGCCTTAACCCCATCTCTTTTGAGGTTTGAAGAATTAATTTTCTTCCCACAGGTTTAGTCAGCGGATCGGCCAAATTAATTTTTGACTTCACATAATCAATGGAAATTATTCAATCTCTCAGCGGCTGCTTTATGACATCATGTCTCAATTTCATGTGTCTACTTTTACAATTATAAGATTTATTCTTTGCTATAGCTATTGCCGCTTGGCAATCACAATGTATAGACATGGGAGGCAATACGTCCTTTATAAAAGGGATATTAGCTAAGACGTTTCTTAGCCACTCAGCCTCAGAATCAGCTAATTCCAGAGCTACAAACTCTTATTCCATAGTCGATCTAGCAATCATCGTCTGTTTAGCTGATTTCCACGATATTGCACCACCACCAAGGATGAATACATAACCACTAGTGGATTTTGTCTCATCTGAATCAGAGATCCAGTTTGCATTACTGTACCCTTCTAAAGTAGAAGGAAATCCACTATATAGGATACCATAATTCATGGTTCCTCTCAAATATTTCATTAGTCTAGCTAATGCAAACCAATGCTCTCTGTTGGGATTATGAGTATATCTATTCAGTCTACACACAACATAGGCTATATCAGGCCTTGTAAAATTTATTAAATGCATTAGACTCCCAATAATCTGAGCATATTTAGACTGAGCAACTGGGTCACCATTATTCTTTTTCAACTGAGAGTTAGCATCAAAAGGAGTGCTCATAGATGTGACATTAAAATATTCAAACTTCTTAAGAAGTTTCTCAATATAATGTTTTTGTGACAACATTATTCCATCTTCACTTCTTATAACTTTAACTCTCAATATGGTATTAACTTCACTCAGATCTTTCATATCAAAATTAGCAGATAGAAATAATTTTGTACTTTGCACAATATTAAAATTTGTACCAAATATAAGCATGTCATCAACATACAGACATATTATCACATAATCATTGTCTGCCTCTAGTATAAACACATTTATCCATCTCAACTGAAGAAAAACCGTCTTTCAGTAAGACTTGTTCAAATTTCTCATACCACTACTTAGGAGCTTGTTTAAGGCCATAAAGAGATTTAATTAATTTACAAACTTTATTTTCTTGTCCAGTAATGACACAACCTTCATGTTAAACCATATAAATCTCTTCTTCTAAATCACCATTTAGAAAAGCAGTTTTCACATCTAGTTGGTGGATAAAAAACTTACGAATTGAAGCTAAGGCAATTAAAACTCGAATAGAAGAAATTCTAGTCACTGGTGCAAATATATCAAAATAATCTATATTTTGTTAAGCAGAAAATCTCTTTGCTACTAACTGAGCTTTATATTTATCTAAAGATCCATCAGGATTAAATTTCCTTTTGAAAATCCATTTACAATCAATAAGTTTTGCACCAGGAGGTAAGTCAGTTAAAATTCATGCATTATTTTTCATAATGGAATCAATTTCAACTTTTATTGCCTCTTTCCAATATTTAGCATCTGAAGAAGATATAGCTTCAAAATAATTTGATGATTCATTATCGACAAGAAAAGTTTGAAAATCATTTCCATAAGTAAAATATTCTTTCCTAGGCCTTTTGCTCCTTCTCAGTTCCTCATTAGAGGTAATTTCATTATTTGTTTTAACATGTGTATGCGAAATTTTATCAGATAATGGATAAATATATTCAAAGAACTCAACATTCTTTGTCTCAATTATAGTATTGCAATCAAGCACATCACTTTTTAAAACAAGAAATCTATATGCAGCACTATGTTCAGCATATCCAATTAGCATGCAATGAGCAGTTTTAGAACCTATTTTTCTCCTTTTAGGTTCAGGCAAAAGAACTTTAGCAAGGCACCCCCACACTTTTAAATATTTCAAGTTAGGTTTATAACCCCTCCACAATTTATAGGGAGTTATGCAAGTTCTTTTATGCGGTATTCTATTTTGTAAGTGACATGTCGATAAAATAGCTTCATCCCAAAAATTATCAGGAGCATTAGAACTAACTAACATAGAGTTTATCATCTCTTTCAATGTTCTATTTTTCCTTTCAGCTACTCCATTTGACTCGGGTGAATAAGGCGGAGTAACTTCATGAATTATTCTATTCTTTTCACAAAAATCATTTAAAGTTAAATATTCTCCACCTCTATCTGATCTAATTCTCTTGATTTTTCTATAAGTTGATTTTCAACCTCAGTTTTATAAGAAATAAAAGCACTAAATGCATCATCTTTATTTCTAAGCAAATACAACTTAGTATATCTAGAAAAATCATCAATAAAAGTCACATAATATCTTTTACCACCTCTAGTAATAGTCTGCTTTAAATCGCCTAAATCAGTGTGAATTAAAGATAACAATTTAGTTTCTCTATTTACACAAAAACAAGTCTTTCTTGTACTTTTAGCTTCAATACATATTTCACACTTATTAATATTATTTGAGTCTAAACCAGATATTAATCCTAGCGACTGCATTTTCTTTATATATGCGACATTAACATGTCCTAGTCTAGCATGCCACAAAGAAATTGACTCAACCATATAAGCAGAAGAAAATGCATTTTCATTGCTAGTATCAGAAATATTAAGCACAAATAAACCATAGTTACAATATCCATTATCCACAAAAATATCATTTTTGGTCAATACGGCCTCATTATTTTCAAATGAAACCTTCGCTCCAACTTTTTCTAATAACCCCACAGAAACCAAATTTGTTTGGATATTAGGAACATGCAATACATCACTCAATGCTAGAGTTTTATCAGATGTGAGTTTGAGAAGAATTTTTTCTTTCCCAAGAACACGAGTTGTTCTTGAGTCACCAAGATAAATAGTTTCTTCTCCTTCCTCAACTTGGGTGTAAGACAAAAATTCATTTTTGTTTGCACAAATGTGCCTAGTAGCACCAGAATCTATCACCCAATCTCTCACACTGGCCACATTATTTATTTGGAAAATGACCGCAATAATTATATTATCCGCTTTAATCAAATTTAATTTTGACTTAGCGAGATTGTCATTTATCCCAACTCTATTATTGCATTGAGGTGCATTTTTCTTGAAGGTTTTAATATTAGCATTGGATATGTAACCATATCTGTTCACATACCTGTGTTTGGACATTAGTGTCTGCCAAAGTTGTGGATGCATTAACGTACTTGCAACACCGTGGATATCTGGCAGGGCAACTGGAACAGTAGCAGTAGAGACAACACCAAAATTGGTGGCACCATCAAAAATTTCCGTAGTAGTATTACTTGCCATACTTTCTTAGATTGTAGGGAAATGACACCAAAAAATAACAATAATAATACTGCAATAATATTATTTGTAAGCATACACGTGAATTGGCTTGAGTCGTGCTATTTGTGAGCGGAAATACACCAATTGGCTTGAGTCGTGCAAGACACTGTCCTAAGAAACTATTTCAGCAATGTGAAATGTTTCCTCAGAATTAAACAAGTCCATCTCTATTTAGATAGAGGATACATGAATCAACAAAATTAAATAATAAATCCAGCAATTTGGAAGAGAAAGAGCAACTAATATCTTATGTCAATTAAAATATTATAGAAGAAGAAATTATAAGGAGAGGGATGTATAGGAGGGAAAGAAGATAGAAGAATTTCTTCTTTGCTAATGATTAGCTTTTCTTGGTGTTTGATGATTGAGGAATGATGGCCTAATCATTGCTATTTATAGGCCTAAGGAAAAATTCTACACAAGATAAGTGTTTTACTTACTTGTCAAATTTCCTTCATGCAAGTTGACACTTGAACAAAATAAGTCATTTGTCCATAGCTTCTAGAAGGCTTACCACATGTAAAACTCTTTGCATGCATATTGACACTTTTAAAGCATATCACTTGGATTCATTTATTTTGAAAATACTACCACATGTTATTCTATTTAAGGGGAAAATTTTATTTTGTGTCTCATATAATTGACATTAGTTGTATGAGACATCTTTGTGTCTCACAGTTTTAAGGACCCAGAAATATAAAATTGAGGCTCACAAATTTGTAAGACAAAAAGGAATCTCACACAACTAATATAAGTTGTGTGAGACACACGGTAAAACTTCTCTATTTAAGGGGATTAGAAATGAAACAGGGCAAGTTGCCCGTCCCTGTCCTGTCCATACGAGAAATGGGAATTTTCTCGACAATTGTGATTTAAGGCAGAATGCAGTGTACCACCGTTACCAACCCCCTATGCTAACATCACCAATGCCTTCCTTAACAGTTGTACCTTCCAACTTCTGGATGGTATCTACCTCTTCTCTATGTCATCATCATCAAATCCTAACTGCTGCAACGTGTCATCTATAATTCATGTAACCCCATGTTTTTTCCTGACGTGGCAGCTCCATTGGTTTAATATGTCCTTTGACGTGTACATCAACTTTCACGTGTCATAGCACATACTGTCACTGTTTCATTTTACGCAAATGTATTTGACCGGACATAAACCTGGATAGATAGATGGTAGAACTTTTGTGATTAAATTACTTCACTATAAAAAGCTTATGGAGTAATTAATTATAAAAAGGTTGTTTTTTCTTTAACGAATTAAAAAGGAATAGGCGTGAATATAATGAATCTAAGGGAGTAATTTTTTCCCATAAAAACATCAAATCAACCTATAGGTTTGCACTCACGATAGGTTAATTTACCGAACGCCTAAGTACTTCAGATCAGATTTTTCTTTTCAATGTTCTTGAGCTAATTTATGTGTGCATAACATTACGATTAGTCAAATTTTTCCGAATTCGAGGTAAAAATAGCACGGACTAGCCAGTTTTCGAACTGGTCATTGAAAAATAATCAGCGTTTACAAGTCATTGAAAAATAACCACTATTTGCTGCTACACAAAAAATTCCAGCATAATATACTGGAGATCGGTGCACCTGTGTATGAATTTTCAGCATATTATGTTGGAACTCCAACACGCAAAAAATTCCAACATAATATATTGAAGATTGGAGCACATGTGTATGAACTTCCAACATATTATGCTGGATCGGTATATTATAATGGAACTCCAATATATTATCTTGTAACTCCAGTATATTATACTAGAATTCCAGTATGTTATGCTGGAGTATTTTCCAAATTTTGAACAACATTTCGTTTTGATTTATCTTTACATGACAAATGACTAAATTTCGATTACTTTTAAAATTGCGGCTATTTTTGATGACCACTTATAAATCTGACTATTTTTGAATTTCTTCCGAATTCGAGAGCCTAATCAGATATCAAATTTAAGGGTCGGAAAGCTTTATACTACATAAGCGGCAAGAAGAACGTAATACTACTATACAACATTGAGTAAGCAGATGGGGGGGAAAAAAAAAAAACCATCGAGTAAAAAAAATCAATGACGAGAACAATGTTTTTCGAATGGGTTAATGGGTGCACAATTTTACATATAAAAAAGGAAACGAGATAAGGATGCTATGTAAGTTTGGAAGATGAATCTTAAGTGTAGTACCAGTTGAAATTCTGTCATTATCATGTTTCCATTATATTTCACCTTTATGTACACACTGCATCCCACTTCTCAGAAGAAACTTTGATCCAAATCTAATTGAAGTTAGGCAGTCCAGAGTGTGGATTGTAATGAAGTGACGTATTGGAATTTGAGTCAGGGGCGGCAGCTAGGTTGAATCATTATCTGGCTCTTCTTCAGTATCACTCTGTGATTGAGGACCCCAAAATTTTGATTCCAGGATGCCTGAATCAGAAGAGATAGGAACCATCGCGTTGTTGAAGTCCTGAAAATACAAGGCACTATGGTCTTCGTCATTACACGCTGTAACTATTCTACATCCATCAACAGCCATTGCAGAACACCCAAAGCCTGGAGGGGAATCACATTGAAGACAACTAAGCAAAGAACATGTTCGTCTACCATTCCCCGTCTCCCAAACATGTATTTCGATATCCTCCAGCCCACCACTAACAATTTTGTAGGGATCCATGTACAAAAGGTTTACATTGCCTTTATGTCCATCTAACTCCGCTACTGCTTCTCCCTTCTGTATGTCACCGCCTCTTCTGACATCCCAGAGCATTGCTCTGACAACCATTTGCATTAGCTTTTATCAGTTATCTTCCAATTCAACAGCAGTATAACACAAACCTAAGAGATACAACCCAAGAACGAAAACGACAATACAGAGGCCAGTTGATGCATAATGATGTAACAACTTATCAAACAAAGTCAAACCTATGAGTGGCAAGAATCCAAGCATTGAGTCTGAAAGATCATACCGTTGAGCTAACCCTGTGCAGATCAATGATTTCTCTGGCAACATTTGAAAAGAATGTAATTCTTCTTGATGGTTCACTTTAAAGACTTGACGCATTGTTCTTATATCAATTGCAACAACCGAGGAACCAGCCGCAACATAGATTAGTGATTCATGACACTTCATTGCCTTAGGTGCGCCAGGCACAGTGCTCTTTCCCACACAGCATGAAGAGCGAACAGTAGATGAAGTAGAAGTGTCCCAAACCATCACCTGCCATGAGCAACTAAAGTTAAGGTCGAAAGCAACTATTGATTCTACACCAAGAAGCACAAAAGTTCCAAAAGAAACTAAACTAAAGAGGTAATAGTGGTTCAAGGATACAACTTGTATGCGGATAATCATTGCAATCAAAAACTTTGACAGAACTAGCTCGAAGCTGCACTGCTTGTTTCAGCCACTTGACCCTTTTTTTTTTCACGCCACTTAAGCCTATTTTCACTTAAATGCTGCGATGTTAAAAACAATTATTACTGAGAGTCTGCGAGATGTTTGCTTAAAGGGAATTGAAGTTTTTCTCTTTGTTAAATGCACCGTGGGAATATAAATGATAAAAGAAATTTATTCTTCTGCAAAACTACATGAAAAAAGGTAAAAAGGGAACAAAGGGATATAGAAAAATTATGTCTTGTCTCTCAAAGAACTTGTGCAAACTAGATTCTGCAAATGAGATCACAGAAATATTAATACTTTCTAGGAGGGCCTGGAGTTCGCTATACATACTCACTTCAAAGTATGTGGTTTAAGGAGGAGAATTTGCAATGTCATGGTTGATTATCAAACTTCACGAATAGAAAGAATGTATCATTACGGAAGTTAACTCACTTGGTTTTAGAAGGGAAGTATTGTGGGGAACACATCAAGTATCGCAATTTCTTGCAAGGCTTTACAAATCATGCATGTAGGGAAAGCTGAGTTCAAAGGCAACTTAGATTAACAGGGGACTATGTAAAAGGACAGAATAAGATGATCCCCTGAAGGGACAACTTGGCACACGACCAAGCTCAACTGCCCCTCATGCTTCTACTTTTCTAGAGAAAAAAATGGAAAGCATTAGAAGCTTGCAGAAATTTTCAGTTCCTTGGAAGAATATTTTTTCCACCCATTTTCCTTAACACCACATAGTAATTCACAAGATGTTAACTACAAATGCTAAAAAGAGGATTAGTAAACAAGAGAAGGAACTTCCTTGTGGAATTTTCTCTCAATCTAAAGTACGAGTTCTAACTTAAGAGCTAATTCTGCTAATAAAAAAGGGCAATCGGGCACACAAGGTATCTCGCATTCACACTAAGGCTGTATTGTGGGTCGGGCCCAGCCCGGGACCGATAGCAAACGGGCCAAACGGGCCGGTCCCTAACGGTCCTAAAAGCCCACTGTGGGCCGGTCCTCCCAAAATAGACCGCGAGCCCGGGACCGTTTAGCCCAGGTCCAGGAGGCGGGCCTGGGCCGGTTCAACCGGGCCCAACGGCTATTTTTCGGAAAAAAAAAAAAGGCCAACGGTTAGAAGTTTAGAAACTAGCCGTTGGCCTGCCATTTTAGCCGTTTGGCTTTTTAAAAAATAGCCATTTGGCCCCCAAACTTTGTTTTAACCCCAAATTTTTTATAATCACACTTTTTCCCTATTTTCAACTATAAATACCCCCTTATTCTTTCATTTTTACTCACAAAATCATCAATCTCTCTCATTTCTCAAACTCAAATTGAAGTATTCAAGTCTTCACTCATCTCTCATTTCTCAAACTCAAATTCTTAATTCAAGTTAAATCATACCCGGTGATTCTAGATTGCACCCATTTGTTTTGGAACACTTTAATGTGGTAGAAGAAAATGAAGAAGTTTACATAATAAAGTGCAAGAACTGTGGTCGAGTCTACACTCGTCGTCCAAAGGAGGGCACATGCAGTTTAAGGAGGCACATAAAGAGTTGTCTTACGCGTTCTCCAGACATTCGTATTTAAGATTTTAAGTTGATTTGAGACAATTTGTGTTATTTTAAAATTATTAAACATATTATGCTTAATGTTTTAGTTTGTTAGATTAATTTGAAGTATTATGTTGAAGGCATTGAACTTTAATTTGAAATATTAAATGTAAACTTTAATTTGCAGCTTTGATACCGAGTTCATCTTAATATATATAGCTAATGTATACAATCTTATATAAGGCAATATTCTATATACGACAATATACTAACTACTAAGTGTATAGTATATAAGCTATATTCGAATTTCGATATAACATTAGCTATAAAATATATATATAAGCTATATAATTTAATACAAAATGTCTCAAATCAACTTACAAGCATAAATTGTGTGTTGTCTTGTCGGTCTGAAAAGCTGACCGGCTGCGAAAAAGCTGTTTCGTTTCAGAAAAAGTGAATATGTATAGGTGGTGGTGGACTACTTTTTGTGTGTTGTCTTGTCGGTCTGAAAAGCTGACCGACTGCAAAATAGTTGTTTCGTTTCAGAAAAAGTGAATATGTATAGGTGGTGGTGGACTAATTTTTGTGTGTTGTCTTGTCGGTCTGAAAAGCTGACCGACTGCAAAAAAGCTGTTTCGTTTCAGAAAAAGTGAATATGTATAGGTGGTGGTGGACTACTTTTTGTGTGTTGTCTTGTCGGTCTGAAAAGCTGACCGACTGCAAAAAAACTGTTTCGTTCAGAAAAAGTGAATATGTATAGCACGATACAATACTACATTTTGTGTGTTGGCTTGTCTACAAATAACGGGCGCTTTCTAGTTATTTTTTGCGCTTAACAATAACCAATAGCAAATATTTCCATAAAAGCAAGGTTTTTCTTTACGCTTTAACAAATGTCTGAACCCCTTTATGTGCCAAGGTGCGAGTGCGGCAAAAAATGCATGATGCAAGACTGTTAGGATGATGGTGAAGCTGGACGCCACTACTGGGCGTGTATGAACAAGTTTTATAGGGTTCCCGACGAACCTGTTTGCAATTTTGAGGTATGAATTGATGAACCCTGTCAGCAGGAATACTACAAAGAAAAGTTGCAGTACCTTCATTGTTTGTGTTTGAAGCAGTGGGAAAGAGAGCGACAATCCAAACGAGAAGTTGCGGAGTTGAAGGAGAAACTCAAAAAGGTGGAAGAAAAAAAAAATAAGCTGGAAGACAAATTTAAGTGGTTGGAGCTGAGAATACTAGGCGGTTGTGACTAAACAATGACATGTACGTGTTGAGCCTAGTAGTGTATCTTTATGTTTCCCGTGTCATGTGTTTTCATTAGTTGTACTGAATTTAAGTTATGTTAAGTTTCTATGTTTGTGTTTGTGTTGTACTGTTAAAATAAAGAAGAAACGAGCCTTGACTATTTTTTTATATTTTTTTTATATAAGACAATTTATTTCTTGTAAATTATATAGCTTATATATATAATTTACAAGAAATTGCTTTAGATAAAAAAATTCAAAAAAAAAATAGCCCGGAACACTTAGGCCCGTTTAGGCCCGTGGGCCCGGCCCATTTAGCCCGGGACCATGTAGGCTTAGGCTCGTAGTGGGCCGGTTTCACCCTCCAAGACCGCTAAGCCCGGCCCGCCAGAGCCCCGGGACCTTTTGGCCTGGCCCGTTTAGCCCATTTAGACCCGACCCACAATACAACCTTAATTCACACACGATCCGGGGAAGGTCCGCACCTCAAGGGCTGTGATGTAGACAGCCTATCCTAATGCAAGCAGCATTAGAGGCTGCTTCCACGGCTTGTACTCGTGACCTATGTCACATGGAGATAACTTTACCGTTGCTCCAAAACTCCCCTTGAGAGCTAATTTCGCTAATACTCTAATCAAAAGTTTTTCATATTAAATAACAAGAAAATTAATGTAAATGAAAAAAACATAATAGTGACTCAAAAAGAGAATGTGCAAAATCTAGTAGTCGACATAATCAAATAAAATGTCATGGAAAATTTTAGAACCACATTCAAATTTGGCACCGTTAGTGTAGCTTGATCATAAATCAAACTAAAATGTCCCAACACAGATCACAATACCTTGGAGTTCTTTGATATGCTCACTAGAAGATATGTCTTGTGCCTGAAACCAGAGAGATTCAGACAATAAGACAGTTGAGAAGAAGACAAAGCTCAAATTACAACCTCTTAAAAGAATTTAATGTTTCCATCAGAAAAACTAAGATTCACCAAGCTATAGGTTAGATTTCTCTCAATTCATATTCATAGCAAAGAATATTGACTACCCCTGCACTGTGTGATCCAAATCTGAAGCAGCCAGCAGATCATCATAAACAGAAAGAAGGAAACCAGAAGAAAGCAGGTTTCTATCTACTTAATATGTTCAGTTACAAAGAATTGCTTTCTTGGGTTAAGTCTCTTGGTTATGCATGTTGCAAGAGAAATTGGTTTAATGTCCGTGTGATTACAGATGAAAGAAAATCACAGCTGTACCCTGAGAGTGCCAATGATACTGCAAGAGAAACAGTTCCAAATATTCAGTTGGGTATTCACGTCGCTGGATTGCACGGTGCACACGGTACTAACATGAATGATAATAAACATTACGAATAACTTTCCAAAATACATTTGATGAGTGTATAAATATTAGATCACGATAACTCAGCTTTGAAAATCACAATAAGCATAGGCGTATTTCGGCTTTTGGGTGGAGTAGTCCAGGACTACTTCACTAAATCTTTTTGGGCTTTCAAACCATCACAACTATTGGATCCCAATTTATCAAAAGTTATCATTAGATTTTAGCAGACCTCAACTAATACTGTACTTCCTCAGTATTCTATATATTTTCTATCTTTTTTCTTTTGGATAATTGAATCAATAAATATTTCTCTTTTTTTGGGAATAAGTTTTCCGACTTTGAGAAATTTTAGAAAAAAGAATGTTCAAAATGCTTACACCTTATGATTGACCTTCACTGTTTGCCTGTAAGAACATCGTGGAGTAACTCAATATAGCATTTTAACTCTAATTAACAACAGATAGACGTGAAGCTAATACAAGCTCCTGCTTGATTGCAATATCGCGTTGGAGATGCTCGTTTCTTAAAATCTATACACTAGAGATCAGTACAATTGTACCAAAAACAACGGCTGTTTCCTTAAATACTGCTTCTGTTGCAACGATTCAGGGAGGAAAGAAACAATCCAGATTGTTAACCAAAAACTGGCACCAAGAGAACCAAATCCAGATGCCAATTTCCCAAGCAAGAAGTTTTGGCAGCAAAACAGGATAATAATAAAGATAATTTGCAACAAATATGCAGAGCAATTACTTCATACCCGGCAACTGACATCAGCACTACAGGTTTCTCATGCCCGTAAAGTGTTGCCTTCAAAGCTTGTTGGCCGCGCTTACCACTAGAATCAAGGGACCATAATCGAACAGTTCCATCTAAACCACCGCTTGCAAGTATATTACTAGGACAATCACCCAACAATTTGTCTGAAAGTGTGGAAACTGGACCATTATGGCCTCTGAAACATCGTTGACAACGCCCCTAAAAATGAATCCCACAGGCAAAACTGAGAAAATGACGGACAACATAGTTATTTAAAGAGATTGGATACCCATATACAGAATCTAAAACGAACATAACCAGAAACTGATGCATGCGCATATGCATAGAACATGACATTCACCGAATTGACATATTCTCTTGGTACCAAAGCATCATGAGAATTTAGGCTGTCCTTGCATTCAAAATAATGTGCAGAATTCAACAGTTCCACTAATGGGAATCAGTATCATAAAGTAAACATAATTTTGCGCGAAAAGAAAATATGCAAAACTTCAATAGTTCAACTGATGGGAATCTGCATCATAATGTAAACACACTTTAGCACAAAATCCTTATAGGCTATGGAGCAGCCATGATGCATCAGAAGAATACTCTATTTCTTTCTTTTGCAATAGGAAAATGATATTCAGCAAAGAATATTGAGTAAAACAGCAAGTATGACAACTCCATGATATGGTGAAAACAATACTTAAAATTAACAATAATAAGTTTTAAGAGATTCAACTAAAAGAATTTGCAGATTAGAACGTCACTGACAGGACAAGAATTGATTACGAGTTTCATAAGCTCAGTAGGTTCAATAACTCATGAGACCCAGGACAAATACAAGTATTCACGCAAACATTAAAGGAACTAAAAGTCATCTTGAGTTATTTAGACTACCTTCCACCATAGCCGAATTGAATGGTCAAAGCTTGAGGTTACCAAAAGATTGTCATTTTTCTGCATCTTGCTACTATACAGGCATGTCTCTTCAAATGGAATTAATCTGCAGTTAGTAGGATTATGGCTGTTGCTACACATATTAAAAAGAAATATCAAAACTAAGACATAACATATTTGTAAGGGAAGCAAACAAGTACTGAATCAGCTAATCCAGAACTTGTTCAGTTACATCCTTCAAGTCTATCTTGGATGAAGCGTGAAGCCCATAACATTCTCCAAAGATGGTCACTCTGTAGCTTCCTAAGAACATTTCCCATCTTGAAGCAGAGATGAGTTCAACATATCCATCTACTTTGCTTCTTAATTTCACAGTGCTAACTCTCAAATCTCACTTGGACCACAGAAAAAGAAAATGTAAAGCAACTCTAACCTCATAGAAGTAATTCTGGAGGTGTGATCACCGAGTGTGACATACGGATCACTTCCATCCAGAAAATTGCCAATGTTCACTATATGGACTGAAGATCCCTGCATACAAGTTATTAACAAAAATCGTGTCATATAAATACTAATAAATATGGTTGAATATTCTATCAACTCGACTCCAGAAAATAAGGATTACAACTACCGGTCTAAGGTTCACATTGCAATTGAAGGAAAATATCTAAGATAATGTAGTCAAGTAATAGCTAATTGTAACCCCTCCTTGCACACACAACCACCAAGATGCACTTTGTAAGCACTTTTGAGTTCTATGAAAGGAATAGCTAATTGTACTGTGACAGGAATTTGAAGAAATGGTCGACATACTACCTGAGAAAATATGATATTGTCTTTGTCAAGATGCAAATTTTCATGAGGTTTAACCTCAGTAGCAAACTCTACAGCGATAGGGTCAACGAACTTGAACTGCAGCACATCACTACGCCTTGCAAGGTACGCTTCCCTGGCAGTTGGTATATGAGGAAAGCTAGAAGGTACTATTGGAGACCACTGCTGTCTGAAAAAATGAGCTTAGTACTAATCTCTAAGAAACTGGCAAGCAATGAAATACTGGAAGCAGAGAAGATAATCTGTTGATAACACACCAAACAGTCACAATTTTCCAATCATAGGTACTTTTGAAGCATTTTGGAGAGTCCTTTTCCCAAATTAGCTTCCTTTAAAGAAACAAGGCCTACTTCTGAATACTCTTTAGCTTCCAATGCGAACTACTTTTGTGTTAATTATTCAGAAACCACGACTCCCAATATATAAGAAGATCTCTCTTTTTGATCAGTAATCAGAAAGTAAATTTGGCAAATATGTAAGAAGATATATGATTTAAGATACCAATACCCTAAGCAGTTAAAAGTTGCTCTACATCACCAAAGTTTAGCAGTAGCTTTAATTTTCAATTCAGTTTTTGAGTTAAACAATAAAAACTGCCCTACTCGAAAGAGTGAAATAGTGCTGATTTCTCTTCAATTAGATGGACGATAGTGCTGCTAGGATCATTTACATTTACACCGCAGATTCGCTCGCAAATAGAGATGCATAATTGCTACGAGTATTATAAAAGATTGTATCTATATCCAACCCTTATCAAATAAGTAATTAACAAGGGTTTAATTAGGAGAAAGTATAACCTGAAAAGGGATTGCCAAATATAGTCAGAATAGGCAGCTCTTTGAAGGTATTTACAAGACATAGCCATGTTTGACAGGTCTTGAAGATTCAAGTAAGTTGCACAGTGAACCAATGCGTCCATGTCGAGGTCTCTTATGCTTGTCGAGTTATTTCGAGTCGCCGGTGAACTGTCCGCCATTTTTTGGATTCTCTCTATTCAAACCCTAAAATCACAAATGAATGGCGAACTGTGTGAGAAATTTCTAGAATTGTAAAATGAAAGAGGAGCTATTTTGAAAAGGAAGCTCATATGCGAGTGAAATATAATTCAATCCCGTAAAACGGTTCCCAAAATGGGTTCCTCCGATTTTTTTTATTATCTTATTTTAATTAACTTCTAAAATCAAGGAAATTTCTAACTTATACAAAGTTTGTTTGGATTGACTTTTAAACTGATTTGAATCAGCTTTAAATTTTTTTTTAGCATTTGGCAAAGTCAAAAAATACATCAAATAAGTTAAAAGTTACTTTAAAAGGTCAAAAATAATAAGTTGGGCAACCCCAACTAGGACTGTTTATTCGGATCGGATATCCGAAATCTGAACCGATCCATTCAATTTCGAATTTCGGATTGGATCGGATTTCGGATTGTATTTTTTAAAATTTCGGATTCGGATTGATATATTTTAATCCGATCTGATCCGATCCGAAATCCAAAATTATTAGAGAATGTATAAATACTACACTTTAATTTCGGATAGTCAGTACTTCCTTTACATCAACCGCCAAGTTATTACCTTTACAATTGTTAGATTTAGCTATATTGACACCATAGTACTCTCATAAGTGCATAAACATGAATTTTTCTTAATGTATTGCTTCTTTTACAAAGAAAATATACATATTAGTTTAACTTTGAGGCATAATAATACGATCCAAAATCCGATCCGATCCGATCCAAACTTTAAAATTCGATCCAATCCGATATAATTCGGATTGCATTTTTTAGAATCCGAAATTCGAATCCGAAATGTGCTAAATCTGATCCGATTCGTGCACAGCCCTAACCCCAACTAACTAGTTTTTGGCTTAAAAGCTATTTCTGCTGAAAAGTCACATTTTAAAGTCAATTCAAACGGGCTCATAATACTACAAACTATTAGGACAACAAAATTACGCACCAAATTATATTTACATCTATAGTTATATACATGTACAACGATAAAAATGACAATTTTATAGAATATCACTAAAATCAAATTCTAAAAATTAGATAACAAAATATAAGTATTTATTTGCTTCCAAAACAATGTAATGTATTTATATTAAAGCTTGACCTACTAATTTGGAAAGCAAAGCAATTTCAACCAAAAGAATATTTGAAAAATAACGAAGGTTAAAAATTAGATGTATACATTATGTATTATTTTAAAAAAATTCAGAATTACAAAATCAATTCATAAAATTGTTATATAATTTTTGTGTATTACTTTAATATGTTTCTAGATCTTCTCTACAATAGTGAGTCCTATATTATCACAAAGATAATTTAACTTTTGTTTCCAGCCAAATAATATAAAATGGAACAGAGTGCAAGTTGTAATTAATTTTGCACGGAATTGTGTTTTTTCCGTCATAAAAAAAAAAGGAAAAAAATTGAGTTATTGACCAGCTTCGCAGTTGTACTCCTCAGTCCTTCACTCCCAATTCCGTCAGTCAACTCACATCGCATTTCGCTCAAACCCCAAACCCTATCCCCACCGGGATCCTACAACTCCGACAACATGCCTCCGACCACCGTCATCGCCGCCGTCCTCCTCCTCCTTCAACTCCTCATCACCGCCACCATCTCCGCCCCAATCGTGGGACTAGACTCCTTCCTCGCTCAACAATCCCGGGTTGACCCGACTGCCACAAACGATTCATTCCTCTCCCTTCCTTCTTCCCTCAAAAAACACCTCGCCCACCCCTCCTTAAACAACCCAACCACCCCTTCTTCCCTCCTCTCGTTCCAACTCTCCGTCCCCATCACCGTCAAGCTCGTCGGCTCCAATTTCTCGTCCTCTTCCAAATCTCAGCTCTCTTCATTTCTCAGCTCTGCAATTTCTTCCGATCAGTTCCACGTCATCACCCCTTTCTCTTATCAACCATCTCATCATCTCTCTATTTCCCATTCCCTTCACCTTGACGTGTCGCATTCTTCTAATTCCCTTTCTTCACGTTTATCTGAAACCCTCAAAACTCACCTCTCCACTGTCCCTTCATCTTTCAGATCCGTGCTCGCCTCCGTCCCGCACGAGATCATCGATGAATTAATCAAACAGGACTATGAAAAAGAGAAACCAATTAATGGGATTTATATTTATATTCTCAATTTGGGCTCCCAGTCAAAACCCTATGCTTACAGCTACACTCCTGGAGATCCGTCCCCGTCTTTCACTAAGTGTTTGGGCACTGTATGGACTGGAAAAGATCGGTATTTATGGATTGATTTGGGAGCTGGCCCGGTTGATTATGGGCCTGCGTTGTCCGGCGATGGCGTGCTGCCACGTGGCGAGTTTCATCCGTTTGCTTCGTTGCACGGCCGCCCGAAGTCCCAAAGGGCACTGCTTTCGGATTTGGCGTCGTTGGTTTGGAGTGCTTATCAGGTTCTTCTTGTGCCCTCTTTGCGAATTCCTGTCCCGTTTGAGAATTCCTTAATTGTTGAGTTTATACATATACATAGTATATCGGATAATAAGGATAGTTTTGGGTTAGATTGGAAGTTGATAGAGAGGAATTTCATGGATGAAGTAAATGAAAATGGGTTGTTGTTTGGTGATCAATCTTTGAGATTTAAGAAGTATGAGGTGAATTTAGCAGAGTGTCCTATTTGTTCTTTTGCCATTTCTAGGGCTGCTACTTCGTATACTTCTAGGTACTTGTTTGATAATTATACTCTGATTGTCAGTGAGTACCTGGACTCAAAGCGTTTACACCAGACATTGTCTGAATCGGCTGAGGAGTTTAGGAAGGTCGCTAAGCTTCCTGAGGAGGACTTTGCGGGAAGGATTCTTCCGGTTTATGTTTTTGATTTGGACGTTAATACGATTCTGTTGCTTGATCGTTATCATCAGTCCGTGGCCTTTAAGGATATGGTTATTGCAGTCAGGACGAAGAGTACGCAGACTGTGAGTGATTATAGTTGTAATGGGCGTCATGTGTTTACACAGACTCGCGAGTTGGAGAGACCCCTTGTAGGTTCCATCTTACAGAGCATGTGGGGTGTTTCCCCGACACATATGGTATGGAGCCCGAGACATAACAGTACTCTAGTTGACTATACGTGGAGCATTGGGCAGACACCATTTGGCCCATTTTCGGAGGTTTCTTCCTTGTCGTTTGTCCAGAAGGATGCTGCGAGGAGAAATGTGTTGCTGACATCGTTGAACTATAGTATTACTAGTGCTCTTGAGGTTCTTGGATCCATTGATGCACATGGCGGGGAGAGAAAGCTTCTGAAGCATAATCAGCTTACTGAGTTCGTGCAGCGGTGGAACTTGTTCAAGTACAAGCTAGACAAGGCAGTTTCAGCGCTATCACATTTTGACTTCGAAATGGCTCTGTATTACATGAGGTCGTCGGATCATGATATTTATGCCATTCATTCTCTTGTTTACCATGCTTCTCAAGAGCTGGAAGCATCGCTAGACTGTTTCAAGGACCCACCATTTCCCTGGGGGTCAGTTTCTATGACTGCTGGAGTTATAATTTTCCTTCTGTATGTTTGGGTAAAAAGAGATAAGTTCTTTTCCAACAAGCGAAAACAATTTTGATATTTTCTGAAGCACTGGAGTTTGTAAGATCTGAGTTGATACAACACCCGTATCTATGAGTAGCATGCTGGCTGTAAGCTCTGAAATTAGAATTTGTTTTGTTAAGAAAAGGTACTGCAGTTTCAACTAGCACAGAACATCTTGATTATTGTGTGGACTTCGTAGAAGTGTCAGGATCATGCTTGCCAATTGGATCATAGGAGCTTTTTGGTCTATCGTCCTATGGATGTTCATTGAAGAGTTAATAGATTATAAACTCATCATCTAACTTATTTGCCAACTTACTCCCATGTGTAATTTGTCTTCGGACTATTTTTTATTTTCTCAGCTCCTCATGTGGTATATAATGTGTGTAGCCTCACCTTCTCTTCTTTTGAGTACCCCTTCTATGACCCATGAGAAAATAATGAAAATCAGGAAAATTTGAGACGTATGAATTGAATGTGATGGTTATCAACATTTCCTCCATTTGTCCTGTTATTCCTATTGTGCTTCCCGATAATCAGTTTACCAGTTTTTAGTGCAAGATTGTGCGTCAATTTATTTATCTTTTGGAAATGAAACTAGAATTTGAAATTACTGTGCCCTACTACAATTGTCTAACTTTGGCATTTCAAAATATTTATATTCGATGTTAGTCAAAGTCTCTCTACCTCCCTAGGTAGGGGTAAGGTCTGCATACAACCATACACATTACCCTCCCCAGACATCACTTGTGGGATTATAATGGGTATGTTGTTGTTGTTGATGTTAGTCAAAGTCTCAAAGATATATATAGTTTTTGTTTTGGAAGCAAAAGAGAATCATTCAGAGACACGGATTGAAAATTTATCTTCACTATGTTTCTCTAACTATAACTTTGAGGATTTTGAGGGGCGGGCCCATTATCCACCGAGTTTCGAAGGATGCGGTTGGTCCAAAGAATCGGCCCCAGACGGATTTCTCGGTCATTAAAAAAAATAACTTTGAGGATTTTGAGTTATCTTTCTAAACTGCTTTATAAGATGCTTGATTTGTTGGTGCAGTTGTATCATTGCTCTTATGGTACATGTGCTTCCTACGTTTCTGCTATAAAATTTGTGTTTGTTAGATATGTAAATGAGATTGTTAGCATTTTGCTTGCCAGAAAAATTGTGTCATGAAATTCGACGATTATTGTCAATACTTTTACTTAGGTAGAATGTACTTATATTTTTTCTGACTGATCAAAAAAGAAATGTACTTTTGATATATGGTGAAGTTCGAAGACATGATTAGCCGGTGACCATTGCTTTTATTTCCTTTATGCAGTTCCTAATGGAGAAACTTTCAAAGGAATCTGCTTTGCAAAGAAGTTATATATTTTTCTGGAAAAAAAATTCCATATCCATAGGACATAACATGAAGGAGTAAATACAACTTAATCTCCTTAATCTTTAAGGTGGAGGAAACAACGCCCCTTCACCTTTCGAATGGGAACAATAAACCCACTCAAACAATATTTCTAGCTATAGAATTTTTATACGAAAAAATAAAGTATTGATGACATTGTGTTTTCTTTTTCGCTTAAAGGTTAAATAAACAAAGCATTAACGACATGTTTTATGCTGAGAAGATGTTCTTAGGCTTTAAAGTTGCTGAGAAGATACCTATATGAACGGCCAATTAACAAATCCAAGCAATCCGAGTTCATATGCTAGCCACGCATAAAATGGTTATATGTTGCATCATCAATTTGGCAATGAATATATATATAGGGATTGGAAGGAATCTTATTATCTTTTTTCTCCATTTTTTTACATTTTCTCGCTCATTCTTTTCACTTTCAATTTATGTTAGCAGTCCAAAGTCATCTTTGGAGACATCCGACAAAAAACAGCCCAAAAGTCATCACTATTAAATAAAAGAACCGTTTCTTTCCTAACCGTTCAAATGTCGCCTCCTCTACGTGTGTTCTGGTGAGCATCTTCTCCTATGGCTTGACAACTTGTCTTCTTCTTTTTCTCTCTTACTAGCTTTAGCACTCTTTCTGTCATGTTGATTTAGTAATGTTACCAAATTCACTCATCTTTTTATTAGTTATTTTGTTCATCTGTTGCTAGCCTTTTGTTCAACGTTGCTATAATTGTTGATGCGCGATACGAGCTGAGCTAAGTAGCAGAAAATGAGAAGAAAAGCGAGAAAAGCAATGGAACAGTAAAATGAAAGAAAAGAAAAAGAAAGATAGAATATGAAATTAAGCTAACTTAGAGCAGCAAAAATAAGGGTTTTGATATATTTCTTGAGTGAAAAAGAGAAGATCATTACAATATATAGTATTGTAACCCTAAATGGCCTAGCGGACATTGTACGATCACTACCCAGAATTGGCAACAGAGCTGGGCCTAATGTGCTTTGATAACCTAAATGTGTGGGGTCAATGTGTAATTATAATAACTATAACTTAAAAGTAAATGTGACTAAACTGCCTATCATGCAAACTTCTCCTAATCTCCTTCCCAACTGATTATAGCGGCTATGTACTCCTGCGCAAACACAAGGTACCACAATCTGAAGCTCATCTCTATTGAATTCGTATCAGATCCCCCTCGTTAAAATCTTCCTTGTCCTCGAGGAAGGAATGTAGGAAACCTTATTTTGAGAGATTGGTAATCCTCTCAAGTGGCTTGATCTGGTACTGCTTTATCCCATTGAACCAACACTTGCGCGACTGCTTGTTTCCCTTTTGGATCATCCGTCTGTCGAGAATCTGCTGAGGTTGAGGGCGGATATATCGATTATAGGTGGGTGTGAAATGGTGTCAGGGAGCTTATAACAGGCTTTAAGTTGGGAGACATGAAATGTGTGATGAAGTAGGAGCTGAGAAGGCATGGATAGCTTATATGCAACAGTACCAACCTTTTGCAAAATTTGGTAAGGACCATAGTATTTTGCTGAGAGTTTGGAGAAGTTAATGCCTGAAAGTGTCACCTGCCTATAAGGTTGTATTTTGAGGTAAACCCAGTCCCCTTCTTTGAATTGCCTATCATTCCTATGTCGATTAGCTTGGTCAGTCATTCTCTGTTGTGCCCTTTGTAAGTGATATTGCAATAGTTGATATTTGAATTCTCTTGCCAACAAACTTTTGTCCACCTCTTCCATGGCTGAATCACCTGCCATATATGGTAAGTGAAGTGGCGGAGGTTGTCACGCCTCCTTTTTACTACCCTAGGAGGGTATATAAGAGAGTTTTTCCAATTAAAGTGACAATAATCGAAACGGGATTATTTATATTCAAATTCAGAGTCGCCACTTGGAATAGTTTAATTGGTGTCCTAAGTCACTAATTTATTTTAAAATTCCAAATCGAGGAAATTTGACTTTATTTAAAAGTCTGCGAACAAGAAATTATAGATAAGGAATTTTGTTAACCCGGGAGAAGGTGTTAGGCATTCCCGGGTTTCGTGGTTCTAGCACGGTCGCTCAACTATTATATTGGCCTAATTATCTGATTTAATACAAGCTTGAAACCTATTGTGCATTTTTAACTTTATAACCGCTTTTATTTATTTATGGAGTTATTTCCGGAACAAGTTACGATTGTCGTACACTTGTCTATTTTTGTACATGTTGCGAATAGTGTCACGAGAACCGTACCCACAATCTACAACACGTGTATTTTATTAATGGTTCGAAGTTGTGGTCGGGCCACATGAAATGTGCATCCGGATTTGGAAAATTATATATCGCAACTATGTCACGGGAACCGTACTCATAATTGCGACGATTTATTTATTAATTGCGCCTAAAGCAAGCTACGACGATTCATGAATATTAACAGCCTAAGCATGCTCCTAACGACAAAAAGTAGAAATAACGTAAATAAACAAAATAAACATAACGGTAATCTTCCCTCATATGCAAACAACAACGATAACACGATTTCCATTCAATTTCAATTAGTCAGATTCTTTTGTCTTCCAACAGAAGCAATATACTTTCTTTTCTTAAAAATGCCGAGAAAACTAATTTTATACCAAGATATGGAAGGAAATATTTAATTATAACCAACAAAAGGTTCACTCAGTCCCTATGTTGCTGTCCGACAATATACCCCTGAGTAAAAGGAAATTCACTATAGGAAAGCTTCAAGTCTTTCTTTTGGTTGCACCAATTACATATGTTTGCTATCATATCTCATAGACTTACTATCTCTTCATCAGTAGTTAGCAATTTCATATACATTTATTCTGCAAAAAAACTTAACAAAAAAATCGAGAGTTCACCCAGTCCACCTACCGAGGATTTCTAAAATTACGAAGGCCTAAGCACAACCGACAAGAGAAAAAAAATGACAAATGAACTACTATGAAACATATAAAAATGAAGTACGGAATGACATTCTATTCTAACCTTGCACTAAACAAGTAAATGAACTAGCTCAAACAAACAATGAAATTTCGATTAAGGGTGGACATTCCGTCTCAAAATATCACAAGCAGACCAAAATTCACACAAGTTTTTCATTCAACCATCATATAAGACACAATAAACAAATGAAGGTTAAGATAGTGACGGACCAGATTGAAGTAATTTTGAATCTGAAAATGCTTAGCGCTGGAGAATTTGGACAACGACAACCTCGACGGAAAATGAGCTTCAACTCCCGGAAATCTCCATATTTCAGAAGCTAATATTTTAAGAGAAAGAGAAATACTTTTTTTGTACTTTTCTGATTCTTCAAGATGAAAGTAGGCTAAGCAGAGAACCAAAAATCCTTTTTTTTTTGTTTTCAAAAATAAAGAACCCTGCGGAAAATCAGAAAATCCAATCAAATCTCTATCCCCAAATCGTCTGTCTCTTTATTCCCTCCCCTTTCACTTTTTTGTCTCTTTTCTTTGCAGGTCGTGGCTCTTGAGCTCCAAGTGAGTGACTGCTGCTCTCTCGTTTTTTTTAGGAATTGTCTGTTCTCTTTTCTTAGCTAGGTCTATGTCTAGGAATTGAAGAAGAAGAAGGGTCCTTTTAAACTGTTAGGATTTTATGAGTATTGGGTTTGGATCTATGGTCTAAGGGTAATTGGGTTTAGATTTAGGGAATTGGGTTGGCTCATGTCTTTTGGGTTTGAATCTAGGCTAGGAAGACCAAATAGTACAGTTGTCACACCTCCTTTTTCCGTCCCCGCAAGGGATGAAAGAGTTTTTTCAATTAAAGGACAATCGAAACGGGATTTATTTATTTATTCAGAGTCGCCACTTGGGAGATTTAGGGTGTCCCAAGTCACCAATTTTAATCCCGAATCGAGGAAAATAATGACTCTGTTTAATAGTCCGCGAATCAGAAATCTGGATAAGGAATTCTATTAACCCGGGAGAAGGTGTTAGGCATTCCCGAATTCCGTGGTTCTAGCACGGTCGCTCAACTATTATATTTGGCTTATTTATCTGATTTTAACAATTAAGAACTTATATGCAAATTTTAACTTTGAACCGCTTTTATCAATTTTATTATTATTGTTATTATTTTACGGAGAATTGCAACGTTGTAAAAACGTATCTCGAACCACGTCACAATCAATGCACCCGTGGTTATCGACACATTTCGATTCCGTTGAGATTTGGATTTGGGCCACATGAATGCGCGCCCGTATTTAAGAAAATAATTTATTAAAGACGCGCCTAAAGCGACTAACGTATTGTTGTTTTGGGAGGAGGCCGTAAAAATTCATTAGGGGGCCAACTCCAAAGTCTATCCGGTTATTGAGTTCTTTTATTGAGGGCCCCGCAATTTGTGATCTACTGTGGCAAGGCACGCCTCCTTTATTTTAAGGATATCCTAAAATGACTACATTTTTAATTAAATTAGTCTCTAAAAATAAAATAAAAATCCTAATTAATTACATGATTAATCGGTCCGTTGTTATTATTTACTAACTTACGACCATTGTTGAAAAGTAAACATCACCAAAGCTGAAATCGTAAATAAAGTACAAAATTGACAAGTAGTATTTTTCAAAAAAAAAAACTAAACATCTTATAACTATCCTAAGCCCATTTTGTTAAATGAACAAACCATGGGTATTAACTACTTACAAATATTGACAACTAGAATTAACTTTAATCGCTAATGCTCTTCCGAAAAATATTGAACTTCAATATTAACTCATTTTTTGTACTTGTCTCATGTCTATTGGATTAATGTTCTTAGCCTTGATATATTGATTCGCTCTTCAAATATACTAAACCTGCTAATTCTACAAGTTAAGAGTCCCTATGTTTGCCTAAATTTGCGGGTCTTTGTTACTTAAAGATTCAACAATTACAAAATTGCGAATTACTTCTATTTTAATGTCTGCGAGTTCAAAACTAGATTTTTGTTAACCAACCAATATTAAATTGATATCCTACATGGATTATTTGCCAAAATGATTCCGAACTAAGGTATTTGATGACACGCATTAACAAAACTGACATTATTTAACTATGAAACTTACGCGAGACTTAAAAGTTCAAAAAAACCTACATCTTACTCAAATTGAACACACATATTATACTAATTGATGCTCATATCTTTTCAAGGAATTCAGTTCCACAATTTAAGGTTACTTATCACTTATTGATAATAACATGATCTTATAGAAGAAACAATCATACTTATACAAATGTCTAACGTTCATTTAACATAAAACAACATAATTAAAGTCTATCTAAAATACAAAACACGCTAAAATTCTGCATCTCATTTCATCTTCAAAGTGTACATTAAAATAATTTGTAGAAGTGTACCTGATATGGACACAAGAAGAAAAGGGGAAGATCAGTGCAGAAACACAGCAGTAGCATATACAGCAACACAACACCACAGCAGTATAGCAACAACCAGTAAACCCAGGAAATACTAAACTGAAAACCGAGCAGTACCAAAATGAAACACAGATAGATGCAAGGAAACTATAGTTTCTGATTTTCAAACCCTCAAGAAAAGCAGCCTGAAAACTCTTAATACAAAAGTTCAGCCTCAACACTCTAACTCTTAATGTAAAAGTTCTGATTTTTCTAAATTTGTTTCCTCTCTGTTCCAGAATTTTCTCCCTACAATTCTTACTTCTCTTAAAATCAGTCCTCAACCCCCTTTTATACAAATCTGCCCTTTTTCCCCAACTTAGTGCTGCCCGACCCCTCTCTTTTTGAAAATCAAAAATTTCCACTAAATCTGCCACTAAGACTGCCTTTTTCCAATTAATCAGCCCCCATTTCCTTCTGTTCCCCATTAATGTATTAATTAATACCCCCATTAACAAAGCACTAACACTAAAATATTATCCTAATTGTTTCATTCCCAAATTGCCCCTGAAAACCCTTAATATTACTGCCCTCCTAACACAAATACTATTGCATTACAGCTTTTAATTCTGAAATCTGTTTTCAACTAACAAACATTTGAAAATTAAACCTGACTATCAACTATATCCAAACTTATTTCTGATTACTGAAGGACTAAGGTTAGAAATCAATTGGAACAAATGAACTTGAAATTAAATCAATCCAGACTTAACACAACATAGAACTTAACAAAATCCTTAAAGCTAAAACTGAACAATAAAAATCAGAATCAACATGAATGCAGGATCATTGTTAGCCTATTGACAATTCCCTGAAACTAAGTATCCATAGATCAACACACACACAACAACTGTTTGACGAACTTACTGGTCTATAAACAGGGACGAATTAATAGACGAAACTAATTAACTGATTGTTTACAACAATTGATACTAAACAATCAGACCCAGATAATCAGGCAATTCATAGGCAATTTCAGTGGTATTGACAGAAACATAGATTAACTGGAAACTAATTAATCGACGCAACTCATTAATCGATTACACAAATTATAACACGTAACAATTATATCGAATATAAACAAATGACAGAATTGGTCCAAATGAAAAGGTCTATTGAATATGAACAGAGTCAATTGACCAAAAGAATTTTAAGATCAATACAACAAATAAACAGATACGTAGAGAAGGAAAATGAGCAAATACGAAGGAAAGAAAAGGAAATACCTCATAATACCAGAACTATACAGATCTAGTCTTCGAAACTCCGATTCGGACAATTTGAGATCGAACAGACCTTAGTCGAAGTATTTTCAACTGAAAATACTTCGATTAAGGTCGATTAGACCCCAACCTTTCATTTTAATTTTGGACAGATTCCATGATTTGGAAATTTAGGGTTCTTGAGGGTCTGATTTGGGGTTCGAACACTTTCAGCTTGATTCGAACCAAACCTTCGTTGGTTTAGGCCTAAGGGGGGGTCAGGGGAGTGTTAGATATCAATTTGGGATGGTTTGGCGTGAGTTGAGTCTTGGCTCGAATCTTCGATTGAAGAATCGAGAAGATGCTACTAGATTCGAGCCAAGGGAGTAAGGGATTTGGGTTCAGGTAGTGAAGGGGGTGCTATGGTGTTAAAGGGGTGACCATCGGAGACGGTTGGGTTTTCAGGCCAACCTTCGATCGAAGATTCGAGACATTGGGGCCTGATTCGAGGGATATGGGTTATGGATTTGGAACGGGGAGGTTAAGAGGAGTCGGGGGTGTTAAGCTGGGGTCGTTTGGACCACCGGAACCGCCGTGAGGCGATTTCCGGTGGGTGGTTGACGGTGGTTGACGGTGGGGGTATGTTTGGACTCTGAAACCCAGAAACAAAGAGGTGAAGGGGCATGGCTTTGGGGGGGCTGGGGGTAGGATTTTAGGAATATATACGGTGTGATAGATTTAATCTCGGCTGTTGGATCGATTAAAATCAACGGCTAGGATCAAAGAACTAATAAGACGGTGTCGTTTGGTTTAGTGTTGGGGTATGGGTTGGCCCGGGGGGGGGGGTGAATTCGATCGGGTCGTGGTGAGACCTTGAAGCCGTTGGATTAAAGAAAATGGATGGCTCAGATTGAACACTTGAAACGGTGTCGTTTCAAACCAAGCCAGGGCTGCACTGGACCATTTGATTTGTTCGATCAACAGCTCAGATTGAAGACGCCTAAACGGCGTCGTTTAGGCTTTCTGAGAGATCAGGCATAATGGACTGGGTCATTGCCTTTCATTTTGGCCCTGATTTTGGCCTGGCCCAGTCCATATTAGCCAATTATTTTAACTTTCTTCTTTTAATTAGCAATAAACAACAACTCTAGAAATAAATTGTAAAATAAAATTAATCTACAAAAATATTAATTAACCCTTAACAACAAACAACACACAAGTTAAAGCATTTAATTAAAAATAAAATCACACGATGGCACACTTTAAATGCATATTTTTGTGATTTTCTTCTTTTAAAACCAAATTATGGTTCGATTAGTTCCTAAATGCACAATCAAATCCTAAATATGCATGCAACATATATATTTTTTGTATTTTAATTAATTAAAACACGATAAACATTCACAGACAAAACATAAATAATTATTCAAAAAAATGCCACGCAAATCCTAAAATTATATACCAAGAAAATTTTGTTTTATTTTGATTTCTTTTGGAGTAGTTTTCATGAAACAAAAATCACGTGCTCACATCTGCCCCTCTTTGTCCAAAAACACGAAGAGTTTTCGTGCAAAGATAAAATGAGCGGATACGAGCAATTTTTGCCCGTTGGAATACTCCGTGTGAAGCATTTTTTGAAAAAGATTTAACCGAACCTTTGCTTCAAAGGTTTCCTACATATCCCTGGCTAGAAGGGAATCAGGTTAATGTAGTTCGAGAAGTTTTGGTAGCTGGGACTACCATGGGACTGCTTTTTTGTTGTTACTGCTGTTGCTACTGCTTCCCAATCTCCTTATTACACCGTGCCAAAAGAAAATAAGAAGCTACACTAAGCTAGGAATTATAAAATCTTATCTGTCTTCCCCTTGCTTTGGTTGTCTTGCTTTCTTGTCGGCTTGTGTTTCCTCTGGTGCTTTTCTTTCGAAAACTGCTGGGGATGACACTGGCCTTTTGCCTTTCTGAGCATAAGTTTTATTATTCCGTTCTGTCTGCTGGGGACACTGCTCCCTACATTAAAGCTTGTTATGCTGGGGATTTTAGTTGTACTCCTCCTCATTCCTGACTTCTGTTTGATCTTGCAATGTACTCCTCTGTTCTGCAGGCGAGCTCCTGACTTCAACAACTTCCTCAAAATTTTAACACCTCCATTCTCCAGGCGGGCTCCTGACTTCTTCAACTTAAAAATATAACGACCTCCGTTCTACAGGCGGGCTCCTGACTTCAACAACTTCTTAATTTTAACACCTCCATTCTCCAGGCGGGCTCCTAACTTTTCTAACTTTCAAAATAATTCAGCCTCCATTCTCCAGGCGGGCTCCTGACTTCTCTAACTTTCTCAAATGTAACACCTCCATTCTCCAGGCGGGCTCCTGACTTCTTCAACTTAAAAATATAACGACCTTCGTTCTACAGGCGGGCTCCTGACTTCAACAACTTCTTAAATTTTAACACATTCATTCTCCAGGTGGGCTCATGACTTCTTCAACTTCTTAAATTTTAACACCGCCATTCTCCAGGCGGGCTCCTGACTTCAACAACTTTCTCAAAATAATTCAGCCTCCATTCTCCAAGCGGGCTCCTGACTTCTCCAACTTTTAAATGTAATGCCTCCATTCTCCAGGCGGGCTCCTGACTTCAACAACTTTGTAACACCTCCATTCTCCAGGCGGGCTCCTAACTTTTTCAACTTTGAAAAATAAATCAGCCTCCATTCTCCAGGCGGGCTCCTGACTTCTCTAACTTTCTCAAATGTAACACATCCATTCTCCAGGCGGGCTCCTGAGTTCAACAACTTTGAAAATGTAACACCTCCATTCTCCAGGCGGGCTCCTGATTTCAACAACTTTCTTCAAAACTGGTGTTTTATTCCTCTGAAAATTATTGGGGATAACACCGATATTTTATTTCACCAATATGTCATTTTCCTTCTTCAAAGACTATTCCTTTAAAGCTGGTGCTTTCACTTCCCTGAGACCTGCCGGGAATAACACTGCTGGGGAATTATCTTCCTCCTTTTAACAATGATGGGGATGATATTGATTCAAAGGTCATTGCTTCTACAACTTTGGGTTATCTTGCTTCTTCCAAGATTGCTTTTCTTTTAAAATTTGTATCTCCCTACTTGTATACTGCTTGGGATTTTATTTCCTTTAAAACTTGTGTTATCTTCTCTCTTTCTCAAATGGCTATCTGCTTTCAAGAAAATTTTCGTAATGAGAGAAAATTTTCTGCCCCAGTTTAATAATCTTCTTTGTGACCCTGTCTTCCTGCGGTTAATAATATTTCCTTTCCCTGCTTTAAATCAAAGAAAAATTTGTTAGTTTAAAACGTGGTGAGTGGTCGTGCCACTTCTGCTGGGGATGGTTTTTCTTTTCTCTTTTCCCTGCTTTGCTACAAAACTTGCTGGGGATGATATTCCTGCTGGGGGTGGTTTTTCTTTTCTCTTCCTTCCCTGCTCTGTGTTGTTCGACCATTATGGAGCTTGGTCCAGAATCTGTCGGAGTTGTTCTAGTATTTTGCAAATCTGCTGGGGATCCTCTTGGAATTTGATCCATAACTTTTCAACTATTGTTCTTTCTATTTTTCTCCGACTTCCCCTGGAAATTTGGTCCTCTTGGGATCTAGACTCATTCATCATTTGGTCTTGCGACCAACTTCTTTTTGCTTTGTCGCCTTATCTTTGGCCTGTCCTATTCGTATTTTGCTTTGCGCCATTTTGGCAACAGGTAGTAAAACTC
This sequence comes from Nicotiana sylvestris, assembly GCF_000393655.2. Taxonomy (NCBI): domain Eukaryota; kingdom Viridiplantae; phylum Streptophyta; class Magnoliopsida; order Solanales; family Solanaceae; genus Nicotiana; species Nicotiana sylvestris. The sequence continues at coordinate 8,079,940 of NC_091058.1, read as the reverse complement.
TGAAAATCCTTTTAAAAAACAAACTGTTGGGGAGGTAAAGTCTTTAAACCAAGAAATAAAAAAGCGATGATAAAAAATAGAAAAAGAAGAAATTTTTCTGAACAAATGCTGGGAAAAAAAATAAAGAACTTATCTGAATGATATAACCGATCCCAACGATCATGTCATGCATTCCAGATTGATCAACCCAGTCTATTCGCATCAATCAATCTTTCGAACAACTTCATCTTGGGGATAAACTTGCATTCAGCTCTTTGCCAAATGCGTATCCTTTCTGCCAATCTTGTCTTGTCGCCTCATAGTGCCCTTCGAGGGGTTTTCACTAATAAGACTCTCTCATTTCTCTCAACTCCCGTCGCCTCATGGTGCCCGTAAAGGTTTTCACCGATACGACTCTCTCATTTTTTATTATATTTTTTTTACTGGGGATTGGAGTGTTGCCGATATGACTCTCTCTGTTGGGGATTCTTTCGGCTATCAATTTATTTTTGTTTATGATCCTCTTCTTTGCTGGGGATCAGAGTGTCGTTCCCGACTTCCGTTTGCATGACTTGGCACTTCTTGGATACTGATCAGGAGGTCTTTTTTGGACATCAATATGGGTTTTCGTGTCTGGCTAAAAGAAAAGGCTATCAAAAAATTCAAAAATAACTTTGATGGGTGAAACATTACAACTCTTGGAATCAAACCTCTTTTGAAATTTTAAAACATAACTTCTGCCCCAGTTTTCTTGCTTGGGGGGATTTTTATGTTCTTGTTACACTATGACCGAGCCGTGAGGCGCCTACGTATCCTTCTTTGAGGAATCAGGTCAAACGTAGTTCCCAATTCCTTTGTTTTTCTTGTGATTTTTCTTTTGTCTTTATTATCATTATTTTTCTCTCTTTTTTTCTTTTATTTTAATTATTGACTCCAAAAGAGGGATGTGAAAGAATAAATAAGGCTCAAAAGGGTAAGCAAAGGTTAAAGTGTTTGGATAGAAGAAAGAATTGCCTCCGTCATTTCATTCTCCGATAAATGCCAACCACAAACAAATGACAATTACAACCAAAAGAGATCATACATAATATCTCTTAACTGCGTCGGAATTGATAGCCATGTCGACGCATTTTCCTTCGATATCGGTTAAACATAAAGCGCCATTGGACAACACTCTGGTTACAATGAATGGTCCTTGCCAATTCGGGGCGAACTTGCCCTTTGCTTCTGCTTGGTGTGGCAGGATTCGTTTCAACACTTGTTGCCCCACTTCAAATTTTCTGGGGCGCACCCTTTTCTTATAGGATCTTGCCATTCTCCTTTTATATAACTGGCCATGACACACAGCTGCCAATCTCTTTTCATCAATCAAGTTCAACTGCTCCAAACGGGTTTTGACCCACTCATCATCATCAATCTCAGCCTCAGCGACAATCCGAAGGGATGGAATTTTAATTTCCGCCGGTATTACTGCTTCAGTTCCATATACCAACAAATAAGGGGTTGCACCTACTGAAGTCCGGATGGTAGTGCGATAACCCAACAATGCAAATGGTAATTTTTCATGCCATTGTCTGGATCCTTCTACCATCTTCCTCAGTATCTTCTTGATGTTCTTGTTGGCTGCTTCAACTGCTCCATTCGCCTTGAGACGATATGGTGTGGAATTATGGTGTGTAATCTTAAACTGTTGACATACTTCTTTCATCAAGTTGCTGTTAAGATTAGCACCATTATCCATGATGAACACTTTTGGGACCCCAAATCTACAGATGATATGGGAGTGAACAAAATCCACCACTGCTTTCTTGGTTACCGACTTGAAAGTTTTAGCTTCAACCCACTTAGTAAAATAGTCGATGGCCACCAGAATGAACCTATGACCGTTAGTGGCTGCCGGCTCAATAGGTCCAATGATATCTATGCCCCATGCAACAAATGGCCATGGCGCTGACATTGCATGCAATTCCGTCGGCGGAGAATGAATCAAATCTCCGTGTATCTGACATTGATGGCATTTCCGCATGAAATTGATACAATCATGCTCCATAGTGAGCCAATAAACCCTGCTCGAAGAATCTTCTTCACCAATACATATCCGCTCATATGTGGCCCACAAACTCCAGCATGTACCTCTGTCATAACTGTCGTGGCTTGACTGGCATCTATACATCTCAACAATCCCAAATCTGGGGTTCTTTTGTACGACACTCCTCCACTGAGGAAGAAACCATTTGACAATCGCCGAATGGCTCTTTTTTGATCTCCGGTGGCCTGCTCCGGGTATATCCCCATCCTGAGGTACTCTTTGACGTCATAAAACCATGGCTCGCCATCCACTTCTTCCTCTATCATGTTGCAATAGGCATGCTGATCATGAACCTGAATGTGCAATGGGTCAACATGAATTTTGTCTGGGTGGTGCAACATTGATGCTAAAGTGGCCAATGCATCGGCAACCTCATTGTGAACTCTTAGGATGTGTCTGAACTCCACTGATCGAAATTGCTTGCTCAGATCATGCAAACATTGTCGATATGGTATGAGCTTCAAATCCCGTGTTTCCTATTCACCCTGAATCTGATGCACCAGGAGGTCCGAGTCCCCCAAGACCAAGACGTCCTGGACATCCATGTCTGCAGCTAATTGCAAACCCAAAATTCATGCCTCATACTCAGCCATGTTGTTGGTACAATAGAAATGCAGTTGAGCTGTAACAAAATAATGATGTCCTGTTTCAGAAATAAGCACCGCTCCTATTCCAACTCCCTTCGCATTTGCGGATCCATCAAAGAAAAGCTTCCAACCTGGTTCCTCAGGTAATTCCAACTCATCTATATGCATTACTTATTCGTCAGGAAAATACATCCTCAACGGCTCGTATTCCTCATCAACAGGATTCTCATCCAAGTGATCTGCCAACGCTTGGGCCTTGATGGCTGTCCTCGTCACATACACAATGTCAAACTCCGTGAGTAATATTTGGCATTTCGCTAACCTTCCTGTGGGCATAGGCTTCTGGAAAATATACTTTAGCGAATCTAAGCGGGAAATGAGATAAGTAGTATATGAGGATAAATAATGCTTCAATTTCTGGGCCACCTAAGTTAGGGCGCAACATGTCTTCTCTAGTTGAGTGTACTTAACCTCATATACTGTAAACTTCTTGCTGATATAATAGATGGCTTGCTCTTTTCTTCCTGTAATGTCGTGTTGCCCCAACACGCGGCCAAACGAATTCTCCAAGACCGTTAGATAAAGAATTAATGATCTCCCCGGCTCCGGGGGAACCAACACGGGTGGATTTGATAAATATTCTTTGATCTGGTCGAATGCCTCCTGGCATTCCGCCGTCCATCCTACCATGACGTCCTTATTCAATAGCCGAAAAATGGGTTCACAGGTTGCTGTGAGTTGAGCAATAAATCTGTTGATGTAATTCAACCTTCCCAATAGACTCATTACTTCTGTCTTGTTCTTCGGCGGTGGAAAATCTTGGATAGATTTGATCTTTGACGGATCCAGTTCAATACTTCGCCGACTGACGATGAATCCTAACAACTTTCCCGATGGAACACCAAATGCACATTTGGCCGGGTTGAGCTTAATATCATACCTTCGAAGTCTTTGGAAAAACTTCCTTAAGTCTGCTACGTGGTCTTCCTGATGCTTGGACTTTATGATCACATCGTCTACGTATACCTCAATTTCTTTGTGGATCATGTCATGAAACACAGTGGTCATTGCTTTCATGTACGTCGCCCCAGCATTCTTCAAACCAAATGGCATTACCCGGTAGCAATAAGTTCCCCACGGCGTAATGAAGGTTATCTTTTCCGCATCTTCCTCATCCATCAGAATCTGATAATACCCAGCATAGCAATCTACAAAAGATCCGATCTCACGTCCAGCACAATTATCGATCAAGATATGGATGTTGGGTAAAGGAAAGTTGTCTTTTAGGCATGCCCTGTTCAGATTGCGATAATCGACACACACCCTGATCTTTCCATCTTTCTTTGGTACCGACACCACATTAGCCAACCAATCAGGATATCGAGTGACACTAATAACCTTTGCTTGCAGCTGCTTGGTTACTTCTTCTTTAATTTTCACACTCATATCCGTTTTGAACTTCCTCAATTTCTGCTTGACGGGAGGGCATGCCGGGTCAGTGGGCAATTTATGAACCACTAAATCTGTGCTTAACCTCGGCATGTCATCATACGACCATGCAAAAACATCTTTGAACTCATTAAGTGTTTTGATTAATTCCTCCCTGATATTTGGTGCAATGTGGATGCTTATTTTAGTTTCTCTGATATCGCCGGCATCCCCTAAATTGATGGCTTATGTGTCATTTAAGTTGGGTTTGCATTTTTCTTCAAACTGGCTTAACTTCCTGTTTATCTCCTCTAATGCTTCATCCTCATCGTATTCCGATTCATTATCATAATCGACCTCTTGTACGGTTAGCTCAGAATCAGATTGATCTTTTAGACTAGGTTTAAGATCCGTTGTGCATGCCATGTCATTAGAACCAGTATGAAAAGAACTGTTCAGAAAAAGAAATAAATGAAACAAAATTAAAAATAATAACATATAAAATAAGAAATAAAGAAGAAACTTTTCGTTTTATTGAATTATGGGATTGTGAGCACGTGATTTTTGTTTTACGCGACAATCGCTCCAAAAGAAATAAAAAATAATAACAAATGGTCCTGCTGTACAATTTTTGGATTTTACATGGCACTTTGTTAATTATTTATGATTTTTACCCATTTTTATTTTTATTAAAACAAAATACAAAAAAATGTATGTGTCATGCGTAATTTGAACCGTAATCCGTTTATTAAATAGAAAAATCATAAATATGCATTTTTTGTCCGTGATTGTTGTCTTATTTAATTTTACCTATTTTTAACATTTTTTATATGCGTGTAATAAAAACATTAATTGTTAAATAATGTTTTTTTAGTTTCATTTAATTAGGTTGTGTGTTTAAGAAAATTAGAAATAAAGAAAAAGAGGGTAAAATTTGTTTTAAACGAATTTGGGCCGATTTCCATTTCAAAATCTGAGGCCCAAATGAACAGCCCAAGCCACCAGTCTGAACAGCCCACCCCCAGGCCACAAAACGACGTAGTTTAACACCAAAACTACGTCGTTTCAATGCCAATCCATCACGACCGTTCAAACCAAGCTGATCCAACGGTCTGGATCTCTCACCCATAACCCCCATTACCCGACCCGTTACCCGAACCAATTCTGACCCCTACTAAGCCAAACGACGACATTTCTTTTAAGCCTTCAGATCCAAGCCGTCCATCTCGCCTCATCCAATGGTTGAAATCAATCCACCCATCCCATATATAAGTTTTCTATCATACCCTGCCCCCCCCCATATCCAAGACCCCAGCCTTCGTCCTCATCCCCTTCCCCACGAAACCCTAGCCGCCCCCTTATTTCTCACCATTAATCCCGGCGGCATGAACGCCGGTGGCCTTCACCTTAACACCCTAGGACCACTGGGACACCCTGAACATGGATCTGTTGGCTGTTTAGTTCGAATCATCCCCTAGGTTCTCGAATCTTCATTTGAAGATTCGAGCAAAACTCTGTCTACACCGATGCACCCCAGTTTCATACCAGATAGTCCCCGGACCCCCTCGTGACCAAACCATGCTTGGTTTGGTCCGAATCTAACCAAGAAAGCCCAAAACCCAAGTCTGCCCTCTAGAACCCTAGGTTTCCTCGTGCCTGTTCCGTGCCTGTTCAAACCAAGAGATTAGGGTCTAATGGACCTTATTTGAGAAACACTTCGATTAAAGTCCGTTTAACCTTGAGAAGGGTCTGTTCAAACACAAGTTGATTTCCCTGATTTTTCTTTCAAAGATTTTAAGGTAAGTCTGTTTTCTTTTCTTTATTTTAGTCCATGTGCTGATTAAAGGTTTGTTCATGTTTGTGTAATTTGTCTTTGAATTTTTTATCAACTGTTGATTGTCCACATTGCCCGGACTTCTGTATTCGGTCAAGTCTTTCTTCATAATGTGTGTGTGTAAACTGTATGTTCAATTGAATTCGTAATTGGTCATTCAATTAGCTCCCAAGGTCATTTCTGTATTAACATTGCAATCTGAACCCCTTGTGTGATACTATTTAAATGTCTGATTTTGGCTACGATTGTATGTGTTATGATTAATATAGTCGAGTCGACATGTGTCGTCAATTAGTTTCAGCTGCCTGAACAATAACAAATTGACTTGCTTCTGCTAAGCATTGCCTGAATCAATTAGGAACTGAGTTTGGTTACTTATAGTTGTTAATTTGAATCAGAAATGTAAAAGGAATGTTTTGTTTAAATACAGTTCTGAATTGGAGGGCATGTGCACTTGTGCACAACATGTGCACTTGTGCACCACATGTGTATTGTGCACAACCTGTGTCCTGCATAAAGGCTTTTGTTAAGTTTAAAATAATTTGACAGCATATGCTGTCAGATTACATTCTGCTGCCCATATTCCGCTTTAGTTCAGAAATATTAAACCTTACTGAAAAGTAAGTCTGCCAGGGAATATCATGGTTTGTGTTCTTATTTAATTAGTAAGTAGAAACTGAAAAGAAGAGAGCACATGGGAGGGGTATTCTAATTGTCTAAACAGGCTGTTAAAAGGCTGATTTTAGGTTCATAAAAGGGAGGACTTCCATTAGTTAAAGGGAGATTTTAGATTGGATAATATACACACACACACAGACAGACATTGATAATAACAGAGTGAACTGAGAGGGAACATTCTTAGGAGAGTTGAGTTCTCAAAAACAGAAAACTGGAAAAGAATTCTTTTGGATAGCCAAAAAATAGATTTCAAGACTGAAATTGGACATTGGATTTTGAAAAGAAATAGATAGTAAGAGGGATAAAAGGTACAGAAATCAGAAACTGGTTTTCTTCCTGCTTTTGTTCAATTCTTAGCCTGCTCAGCCTATTCAGTCAGTTTTCTTTTCTTTCAAGTATCAGCTAAGTGTGTTAGTTTGGTTTGCTTGGTTGATTCTCTTGGAATTGGATTGTCTGGATTTCTGTTTCTATACTGCTGGTCATTGCTGTCATTCTGCCATTTTTTCATCGGCACTGGTTGCCTTTTGCACTGGGATTTTGTTCAATTTGTCCTGCTGCTATTTATCTGTTACTGCTGCTGTTTCGTTTACACTGCTGCTCAACTGACCCCCCTGCTTTCTTCATTGTAAGCATCTCCTCAGGTACACATTTCGAATCTGTCTGATATTGCAATGAAAGTTGAATCGAAAGAACTGAAGGAGTTATAATCATATGTTGCATTGCTCACAAGTTTTCTTTTTATGTTGTTAAGCTGTGTAAGTTCTAGTCTGTGAGCCTAATAGAGATACATTAGTAAGGTTGTACTTAATTAAAGTTTATGCCAATCTGAAACTGCGACATTTGACTTGTTTAGTAGTATACAGGATGTAAATATAATTCATGAAATGTGCAGCTATTTAATACGAGTGTTAACTTAAACTCGCTCTTTAGCATGCTTTGAATATGTAAGGGTGAATGGTTGTTAAATCTAGCCAAAGTTAATACAGTTTTTGAATTACCCAGTTTCGACTTCTTTAGGCAGTTTATAGGACGAGTTTTGAATATCATCAGTAACATCCTTTAATAAGGAATTCTATTAATCCTGTTTAAGCAATTCAATTTAAACTCGACTTAAGGATGTTGTTCGGATTAAGTGCTGCATTTCGTCAATCTCATATGTAATTTCTTTGTCCAACCAAAGCATTTTCGTAAGGTATGCCGTCTCTTCACTTTATAAGTAATTAATCAGAAATTGATAAGAATCCGGTTTAGGCCAAAACATATACTTCAATTAGCATACATTTTCTTTCTTCTATTTCTGGAAACAAACATAATAGAAATGTAGTCACTTTAGGATATCCTTTTCTAAAAATGAGACGAGCCTCGCCAAATAAAAAATGCAAATTGCGGGGCCCTCAATAATGAACCATAATAAATATCTAGAATTCAGGATAGGCCATTTAGTAAATTTCATGGCCTTTCTCCAAAAAAATAATAACGCGCTAGACTCTTTAGGCGCGGCTTAATTAAAACTATATTCCCAAATTCGGGTGCACATTGATGTGACCCAAATCCAAATCTCAACGGAGTCTAAATGTGTTAACAACTACGGGTGCATTGATTGTGACGTGGTTCGAGATGCATTTTCACGACGTTGCAATTCTATAAAAATAAATGATAATAATAAAAGCGGTTTTAAACTTAATAAAAGCACATAAGTCACAACATGTATTTAAATCAGATATTTAGCCATTATAACAATTTAAGCGACCGTGCTAGAACCACGGGATTCGAGGGTGCCTAACACCTTCCCTCGGGTCAACAGAATTCCTTACTTAGAATTTCTGGTTCGCAGACTTCATTTGGAAAAGTCGAAAATTTCCTCGATTTGGGATTCAAGATAAATCGGTGACTTGGGACACCAAAAGCCAAACCTTTCCCAAGTGGCGACTCTGAATTAAAATAAATAATCCCATTTCGAAATTGTCACTTAAATTGGAAAAACTCCCTCGCGCATTTAACCCTTCGGGGGCGGGCGCGCAAAAAGGAGGTGTGACAGCTCTGGCGACTCTGCTGGGGATGTGTTAACCCAGAACCACTGGTTCAGAGTTCAAGAATTCGAGCTTAGAATAATTGTTATATTTGGCTTTATTATCTAATCTTTATTACATGTTTTTGCATAACGTGCTAAATGTTGTCTTTTACCGCTTTGATATTATCTGAACTGTATATAAACTGTGCCGAAACCTTTCTCTTCTTACCTCCGGGGAGAAGCTCGCTGGTCGAGACTCCCTATTCTGTTAGTGTCAATACCTGAAATAAGAAAGAGGTCGGACAAGTTACAAAGCCGGACGATCTCGCGGGTCCCCGGTACGTAGCCCCCTCCTCGACTCGAGTTGTCCGCTCGGGTACACAGTCTAGAACAAATACCCAGGGTATAAACCTAGTATAACGAAACTGCATGCCGGATCCCTAGTAGGAACGTTTATTTGCATCACGTTGCATTTGACTTAGGGGACTCAACACAGGGGTTGGGTCCGTCTAGGACAGGCAACCTGAAATGAAAAGACCACCCTGCTGCATCCTATTTGTTTTGCGCATCTATTTGCTTCGGTTCCGCATGCTGACCGGTTTCTAAAAAAGGGGAAAATAGCATTATAGGGAGATAATTACTTATTTTGGAAAAATAAAACCAATGTCCAAGTAGTGTCAAAACCTCACCTGAATTTTCCTAAAAAATTTTTTTCTTTTTCTAGTTTGATTTATTAAAATAAAAAAAAACATATATAAAAAAATGTTTCTTTGTTTTCACTTTCAAAATAATAAAAAAGGGTATTTATTTAAAAGCAAAAGAAAAAAAAACGGGAAATTCATAATTAAAAAAAAAATGTTGTTTCTTTCGTAGTACCTCCTTTCTAAATTCAGACTAATAGTCCAAATATTTCCTTAAAAATATATATATATATATATATATATATATATATATATATATATATATATATAATAAATATTTTCTTTAGTCTTTACCTCTTTTCAAAAATAATAAAAATTATATTCTTGCTTTCTGGGTTTAATTGATTTTCTCTATTCATGATGTGCCGAACTACGCCGGTTTGATTCTCACCGGATGTGAGATACGTAGGCAACCCTCGTCGGGTTCAACCCCATTTTGCTAAAATAGCCAAAATCAATAAATAAATAAAAAAAATGTGTCAAATTTTAAAAGAGTCATAAATAAGTCAGGTGATGCTGTTTTGTCATAAATAGCCGAATGTTCCCGAAAGGGACGCCGGAAGGCTGACTTTGCATAAACAGCCACCTTTGGGTCATTTTTTAAGGTTTGGTCCAGTTGACCCACACAGCCTTAAAATCTTCGTCACCGAGGCGTTGAAAGGCCGTGTTGGCAATATTGAGTTTTCTAATTTGAAAAACGATAAAAAGAGTCATAAATAAGTCAGGTGATGCTGTTTTGTCATAAATAGCCGAATGTTCCCGAAAGGGACGCCGGAAGGCTGACTTTGCATAAACAGCCACCTTTGGGTCTTGTTTAGTATTTTTGTCCAGTTGACCCACACGGCCCTATAATCTTCGTCCCCAAAGTACTTAAAGACCGTGTTCAAAACTTGATCCCCTTTGTAAAATATTATTGAGTCAAGTCATTTTGTTAAAACCACCTTAATAAATGTGCAGGATGAGCACGATGCAAAATGAACATTTTTCAATAATGACCAAAATCCCTATCAAGTTACGGCTATGGTGGAATGATCTAGGTGTTGAAGGACAAAATGAGGTGAAGAAATATCTGAAAGGTCTCGTGGGTTTGTTGGAAATCCAGCCTCGAGGAGATATCATAAGAGCTTTGGTTACCTACTGGGACCCGGCGCACAATGTTTTCCATTTCTCTGATTTCGAACTCACCCCGACTTTGGAAGAAATGGCTGGGTACATAGGAATTGCTGAACTTCCGTTAAAGCAAAAATACTTGGTCGCCCCAAGGGCTGTCACGGTACATCGGTTCCTAGATTCACTGAAGATACCTAGAACGGTCCACAACCCGGATCTGGCTGCCGGTTTTTTGTACTCCATGCTTCATATATGATAGGTACGGTCATGAAGAGGGATTCAATAATCCAATCAACAAACTGTGCAGGAAAGGTATTCGTCAGAAGTGGGACAAACACAGACGGGTAGCCTTCATGATGATGTTCCTGGGCCTTCTGGTATTTCCAAGGAAAGGCGGAAACATTGATTTGAAGATATCCGGGGTCGTCAGCACTTTACTCACGCAAAGTGACAATACTCTCGCGCCTATGGTGGTATCTGACATTTTTCGAGCTCTCACAGCTTGTAAAGCTGGGGAAATTTCTTCGAAGGTTGTAACTTGCTCCTACAAATGTGGATTACCGAGCACCTCTGCCATCGTTTCGAGATTTTGAGCCATGGTTCCCCGGAAAAGACTTGCATAGAAGAATTTTACACGAGAACCAAAGAGATCAGTTTGCCCAAAGGAGTCCTAGCATGTACCTCGTTCTTTCAAGCTCTTACTGCCAGCCAAATACAATGGACGCTGGGATGGTTGCCTGTTGATGAGATCATATATATGCCGACAGCTGAAACTCATTTCTTGCTGATGGGGCTTAAGAGCATTCAACCTTACGCACCCTGCCGAGTTTTGAGACAGCTCGGAAGATGCCAAACAGTACCTCATGAGGAAGATCTTAGCACTCAAGCAGTTGAGATAAGTCCTAACGGACAGTTCCCAGAAGCGAAGATTCGCCAAATCTGGAGTGAGTGTCAATATTTGAAATCAGATACTTGCGTGCGGAATCGAGCCAAAGGAGAGACGGCGCCAGGTTACCTTGCATGGTATAGAAGGGAACTTGAGCATGAAAGGCCAGCTAAGAGACCCCACATCCTGAATTTCGCCGAATCATCGCGAAAGCAGTGGGATTGGTTAGCAAAATAAAGAGGCTATTGCGCCGAAATCAGCAGGTTGAAGCAACAAGTGGAAAGCTTGAAATATGAGCACAACGTGCAAGTTGCTACCAATCTGGGAGAGCGGAACAGGTTGATTCAGGAAAACGAAATGCTCAGAACCCAGATCAAACAGATAAGGGTGGATGCGGATAAACAGCCAAGGCGTCGATCAGACGAGCAGTTGATAAAAAGGCTAAAAAGTGAAATCAGGGAATGGCAAGATGGTTTAGAGAGATCTGAAAACATCAGGGCAGAGCTTCGGGCACAGTGGGATGCAAGAGCAGATAAACACCACCGATACTTAAACCAATTGAAAGGCGACCACGAGAAAACTCTTGCTAAGATGAAGAGAGAGATGGCTATACTTGAGATCAAGGCGGCTAATCAGGTCAAGGATTTCCAAATTGAGAGCAGATACTGGTACGACTTGTTGGCCCAGATGAAGTTAGAAGTACGACGACTGAAGCATCAGCATGCACAGGATGCTCAGGTATTCAAGATATGTAGCGATCAGATAAAACGCCTACTCATAGAGAAGAAGCAAACCAGATATAGGGTCAAGGCCATCGCCCATGCCATCACCAGACGATGTCTACGATGTGAGAACATGACCAGCGTTACCGTCCTCTCGGCAGTGATGAGTTATGTCAAGCAGATCATGCATGAGCTGGAGCAACTTGAGAGGGATCTTACACCTAGGACCGTGGCGAGGCCGAACGATGCCCCGCGGACACAAATTTTCAAAACCATAATGTACTCATAAGTCGAGTCTGTATCTTAGCATCGTCTGCCTATTTTTCCCATCAGTTTGTTTAGTCTAGGTTGAGTCTAGGTTTATTTTTAAAAGTTTGCTCTTTCTTGTGCAAAAATGTAGTTTGTAATAGACTGTTTCAACAATAAAAAGTGTGTTTCTTTCATTTGTGTTTTGAACTACATAATGATCTGATTCACGTGGCGTCGTGATACGTAGGCAATCCTCATCGGATCCGGTCGCATTTTTACCGCAAAAAATAAAAACATAAAAGAAAAAATGATAAAAAAAGGGAAGCTCCAAAAAGAGTGCCGGAATGATGCATGCTTTCGTCGCAAACATGTAGAATTCACTTAACTGTATAGGTGCATCATGCTCAACGTGAGGTTGCCTATCTGTTATTTATTTCGAATTAACCACTCGTGTGTCGTTGAGTTCTCCAGGTTTTTTTGGAAAAGACGGTTGGTTTGGTGAAAGTCTGGCCTCGCACTCATACTTCACGAGGTCAAAGAGAAGAGTTCAACTACCTGTTGTTAAGACCGGAAGCAGTACTCACGCTTACTTCACCAGGTCAAAAGGAAGTGTGGAAATGTCTTCAGAAATTCCGTTACAAACAATCCCTGTTTCCGAGGAGAGCTCGATCTCAGCCGTCCTCACACCTGAATCCGCAACTGCGGAAGAAAATAGAATCCTAAGACTCCGTATGTTGGAAATGCTGGACGACTGGAATAACGGAAAAGAACCACCAAGTGTCGTCCCCGGATTCCCTGAGTTATTCTCCCGGTCAAGCGGGACTTCTAATGTCCCCATAATTATCCCGCTACCCCATTCGGATACCCAGCCACTTCAGCCTTCTCCGCTGGATCACCTTCTGAGCCTCATCCCCGAATGTCAGCCACCGATGCAAGCATGAACATCTTTACTGCATCGCCTTGCCCGATTACGGCACAGCCTACCACGTACAAGCCAAGCTTTGACTCATCCTCTTTTACATTCCAAGCACCATCGTTCTCAATGGAACCAACTAGGTTCGCTACCAGCACTAATCCTCTACCGCCTCAGTGCGAGCTTGCACCCGGGCAGGATCAGAACCCCAGAATTGCAGAACAAAATGAGATTGCCAAGAGAATGAGAAGCCTTGAACAAAGTTTGAAGAATATGCAAGGATTGAGCGGACAGAAGAGCGTCTCTTACGCCGACCTATGCATGTTCCCTCACGTGCACCTGCCAGCGGGTTTCAAGACCCCAAAGTTCGAGAAATACGATGGGCACGGTGACCCCATTGCACATCTTAAGAAATACTGCAACCAATTGCGGGGAGCCGGCGGAAAAGAAGAACTGCTAATGGCATATTTTGGGGAAAGTCTAGTAGGGATAGCCTCGGAATGGTATATGGACCAGGAAATGTCCCGATGGCATATATGGGATGATCTCGCCAGAGATTTTGTGAAACAATTCCAGTATAACATCGACATTGCGCCAGACCGAAATTCTCTGTCGAATTTGAAGAAGAAACCTTCAGAAAGCTTCAGAGAATATGCTATTAAGTGGCGTGAGCAGGCGTCGAGGGTGAAGCCTCCCATGGATGAGGTAGAAATGGTCACTACTTTTCTCCAGGCTCAAGAGTCTGACTATTTCCAAAACATGATGTCAGCCATGGGAAAGCCGTTTGCAGAAGCAATTAAGATTGGAGAGATGGTGGAAAATGGTCTGAAAACAGGTAGGATTCTGAGTCAAGCAGCCATAAGGGCGACCTCCCAAGCCGTCCAAAGCGGGTCCGGGGGAATGGCAAGAGGGAAGAAGAAGGAAGAAACGACCATGGCAACCTCGGAAGCAAGGGAATATCGTAATCCCAGGCCCCGTTTTCCGGAAAGAACCCCACAACACTACTACCCCCACTCAAATCTGGCATATGCTCATCAACCCTATATGGTCATGAATGCCCAGCCTTATGCCCATCCACCACAACAAGCCAACCGAGGCCAAGCTCCACCTCCCAGAAATCAGCCTCCTTACCGCAACCACTATAACCCACAACCTCCGCAGAATAACTTCCGCCCTCAGGAACCACCTAGAAGGCGGACTTTCACGCCCATCGGTGAACCATATTCTACTTTGTTCCCGAAGCTAGTCCAGTTGGGTTTCTTGCAACCAATCCTTCAAACGAGGCAAAACCCGACGTCACCTTCTTACAAAGCTGGAGTCAGATGCGCCTATCATTTAGGGGCCGAGGGACACGATACAAATGACTGCTGGTCGTTGAAAAGAGTGGTCGAGAATTTGATAGAGCAAGGGAAAATAGTGCTAAGGGACGAGGAGATCCCAAATATGACTAACAATCCATTGCCTGCTCACAATAATGGGCCGCTGATCGGGATGATTTGTGAAGACAAAGAGTTCGACCCTGCTCTGAAAGCTATAATCGCCATTGTCGACACGGGAAAAGTCCTGAGACAGACCAGAAACCAGGAAAGGGAGAGGAGGTCGAGGCTATAAAGAGCGAGCCTGAAAAGAAGGTGGAGAAGAAAGTGGTACCGGTAAAGGATGGAGTTCTTTACATACCACGAGGTCGAGCTGAGAAGATGCAGAACTTCGGGATCAAAAAGACAAAACCTATGTACGTTCCAAAAGGGGCCTATGTGGTCCGGGGGACGATTCAACCACCTAGGCTGAATGAGCCAGTGGTTATTGGACGCGTGCCACAAAAGTCGATGACCAACTCGTCCACAGTACCGTGGAATTATCAGAAGACTTTGGTAATGTACAAAGGTAAAGAGGTCATGGGAGAACTTCCAGAAAATACTTTCATTGGAAGGTATTCAAATACCCAAGAGCTGAACAACGCCACACAAAGGCGCTTCCCACCAAAGAAGCCTGTAAGCGTTGAAGAAGCGGAAGTGTTCTTCCAACAAATGAAAATGTCGGATTACGAAGTGATAGATCAACTGCGCAAGTACCCCGAGCAAGTGTCCATGCTATCATTGTTAATGAGGTCGGCCGAGCATCAAAAGATCTTACTGAAGACCCTGAATAAAGCATATGTGCCAGTTGAAACCTCGGTTGAACAACTAGAGCGGATGACAGAAAGATTCTTCGCCATCAACCAAATCTCTTTCAGAAAGAACGATTTACCTCCGGAAGGAGCATCACACAACAAGGCCTTGCATCTAACAGTTAAATGCGAGGACTACTATGTCAAGCGGGTAATGTTGGATTGGGGATCAGGTGTTGACATTTGCCCACTCTCCACGCTGCAAAGAATGGAAATTGGGACCGGAAGAATCTGACCCAACAATGTCTGCGTAAGAGCTTTCGACGGCATCAAGAGAGATACCATGGGGAAAATAGACCTGTTGTTGGTCATAGGAACAGTCGAGTTTGAAGTAACCTTCCAGGTGCTCGACATGGATACATCCTACAATTTTCTCCTCGGCAGACCTTGGATCCATGCGGCAGGAGCCGTGCCTTCCACTCTTCACCAGATGGTGAAGTTCGAGTACGAATACCGAGAGATCGTGGTCCATGGAGAAGATGAGCATGCTATTTATCGGGACCCATCCATCCCATATCTTGAACCAAGAGAAGGGAACGAACATATGGTCTATCAAGCTTTCGAGATTGTACTGGCAGAGCAGCACGAAGAGGGAATACCTTGCCCCCAGCCTTTCTTATCTAACGCCTCGGTCATGGTGGCCAAAGAGATGATCCGGCACGGATTTAGGCCAGGGAAAGGGCTTGGACGAACCCTTCAGGGAATAACAGAACCCATTACCTTGCCAGTCACCATGAAACCTTTTGGACTAGGCTTCAAACCTACTCCAGCAGACGAAGAGTGGGCAAAGAAAAGGAAAAATGAGGGTTGGAAGTTACCTCGACCATTGCCGGATTTATATGCAACTTTCATCTGGCCAAGGTACGCCGAAGAAGAAGACGATGAGGTCTTCACAGCTGAGGAAATCGAGGAGATATGTGGGGCGATGAGAGAAATGCTCTACGAGGTCCACATGGTTCAACCAGGTGAAGGCACAAGCACTGCTGAGATGCTGTACGTGGGGCCGAACGCCAAACTTCAAAACTGGGAGGCCACGCCATTCCCGACTAGATGGAAGTCCGGGTAGACCTGTCCTGCCACCTTTCCTGTGTCACAAGTTGTCTCCAGGACATAACTTGAACGTTTTCTTTCTTTCAATTGTTGTTTTGAATTCCTAAGTTGTAAACATTGTTGTCTTCCAACTTTCCAAAGAAAATAGAAAAAAAAAATCATCATTGCTTTCCCATTCTTTCTTTTGTTCTAATTTTTGTTATTTTTCCTTTTATCTTTCCTTTCAGTTATAATAATGCGGCTTTAAATATGACATGCTTGCGGACTTCACGCCTAGATCACAACGAGCTATTTAACTGTGAATTAATGAACCCAGAACCAGAATATGATGAGGAAGAAGCTTTTAGGGAAATAAACCGAGAGTTGGAACATTTTGAGAATAAGCCTAAGCCAAATCTGAATGACACTGAACCGGTTAATTTAGGAACTCTGGAAGAAATCCGGGAGACCAAAATAAGCATTCACACGGACAAGAAAACGCGAGAGGCGATAATTCAACTTCTTTTGAATTTAAAGACGTGTTTGCTTGGTCATATGATGACATGCCGGGACTAGGTGTTAATCTAGTGGTTCATAAATTGCCGATTCATCCTGATTGTCCTCCAGTTCAACAAAAGCAACGAAAGTTCAAAACTGAGGTCAGTGACAAGATTAAAGAGGAGATCACCAAACAACTAAAAACGGGAGTGATTCGGGTGGTCCAGTACACGACATGGTTGGCAAATGTGGTTCTAGTACCGAAAAAGGACGGGAAGACTCGGGTATGTGTAGATTACCGAGATCTGAATAGAGCAAGTCCTAAAGATAATTTCTCACTGCCCAATGTCGCACCTCCTTTTTACATACCCGAGAGGGTGCAAGGGAGTTTTCTCCAATTAAAGGACAGTCGAAACGGAATTTGTTTGTTTGTTTCAGAGTCGCCACCTGGGAATTTTAAGGCGTCCCAAGTCACCGGTTTTAATCCCTGAATCGAGGAGAATATGACTCTGTCTATTTAACAGTCTGCGCACCAGAAATCCGGATAAGGAATTCTGTTAACCCGGGAGAAGGTGTTAGGCATTCCCGAGTTCCGTGGTTCTAGCACGGTCGCTCAACTGTTATATTCGGCTTGATTATTTTGATTTGTAAAATACATTTTTATTGCATGATTTTATTGTTACCGCTTCTATTTATATTTAAAGACCCTTCTTTGAATTGAATCACGCGTACGTGTATTCGTGTTATCAATTATATTTTTTTTTTAAAAACATGCGGAGTTGTGTCACGCGCACGTGTACACAATAATATAGATAATATTTTTATTATAATAATTATTTTCGAAATTATGCTTTAATAAAATCAAGAACATTCGCCCTTTTTGTATAATTAAGTAGTGAACCTCACATCTCGGTTTTTTATGAAATTAATAATGATATTCTCCGAGGAATCCCTTTTATTAAATATTCGATCGAAGTTGCGCGAACGCATAATCCGAATTGCTTTTAGAAATATAATCAGGTTACGCGAACGTATCCCTAATCACAAAAATATTCTTGATAAGGTTCTCTACAAATTGTTATTATGTGTTGACCGCGAGCCTTGTTTTACACATATGAATCATATACCTCAAATTTTAAAGAATTAATGACGTGAAAAAGAAAACAGACAATACGTATCTAAAACTAACATTTTTCGTGGATACAACCTTTGGATGTCCATAAATCGAATCGTGTATAAAATTGGGAAAGAACTTAAAATGGTAAACAAATTAATATTTTCCGCAGAATCTTCATTGTTTCATTTAAGGCGAACTCTTCTTCTATATATCTTTTACATAAAATGCCACGATTCGTTTATAAATCCTATGTCCTTCTCATGTATTTGTTTTAGTCCAAAGTTGCAATGGTTTGGTTAATGTTTGCAATGGAAGATAAGAGTCAAGTTGATAAGAAAGAGAACTATTATACAAATTGATTCAATAAAATTACATCACATGCAATATAGTTGTACGTTTGAACCATTCCTAATATTGTATCAACTCACCTTCCACATATGATTATATATATACTCATCATCATGCCATATATGAACATACAACTTATATCAATCTAAACGAAAATCAGATTTTTTTTACAAGATATACTAATAATGTAACTTATTGATACTTCCATTCTACTTTACATGTAGCTAACAATATTACGGGATGTAATTAATGGCCCATTTTATGCCATGTTCCCTACCTTGGTATTTTAATCATGACTTCACTTAATGAAAATTCCGAAATAGATGATATTATTACAACACTTAAACGAATTTTAAGAGGTAACAATTATCTTATATTCATTACGCCAAACGTACTACTATATTAATCAACTGAAACAAAAACCAAATTTTTAACTAATGAACTTGAACGAATGGAAAACAGAATTATAATTCCCGAACTTCATTAATTTGTCATGTTGAAGCTTTTCGTGACATGAATTTACAGATATGTACCTGATATTGGAAGCAAAAGAAAATGAAGATGAGAATCAGCAGCAGTAATAACAGTACAACAGCAACAACTGCCCAGCAACAGTAACAACCCAGTAACAGACCGGTGGAGTAGTAATCCCAAAAACAAAAGCTTTAAGCTTTAAATGAAACAACAACCATTAATACTAATTTCAAACAAAGAAAGAAAGCAGTAGATTTTTAGTTTTTATTTTTATTTTTGAAAGCTTAAATATTTTTCGGAATTTTTCTCTCTTATATTCTCTGTCCGTTTTTTCTCTCTATCTGTGTGTGTATTTTTTCTCGTATCCCCTCTCTCATTGTCTTGTGTTCAAGACTTCTTCTTATAACCCATCCCATAAACCTTTCAATTAATTAAAATCCATACTTTTTCTCTACCCAACCCATTATCTTTCCACTCATCCCCATTACATTAAATAAACATATCACACCACCCCATTATATTTTGTCCCCCATGCTTCATTTAAAATAATGCAAGATTCCCCCTTTAAATTAAATCTTGTCCCCCCTTTATATTAAACAACTATATCACAACCCACCCCATTTCATTTTGTCCCCCATGCTTCAAATAAACAATTTCAAAATGTACAATTCCTAAACTACCCCTCACGACCTTACTGAAATTACCAAACTACCCCTGAACGTACTACAAATTACCAAACTACCCATCAGCTATAACACATCATTTAATCAAACATAACCAAAATATAGACAATATGATTAATTTCTAACAATGTTCAAACAACAAATTTCATGAACATGATTTCTTCAACATTTCAACAACAAAGCACATGAACATGATTTCAACAACATTTCAACAACAAATCACATGAACACAAATTGAACAACAAAGAACAACTAAAATTTGATTGAACAATATTTTAGCAACAAACAATCCTATTTTCGGATTCAACAACAACAACAAACAAGTATATTTAGATTTCTAAATTCAATAATATTGAACTTAAAATCAACTACTCTAACAACATTACAACAAACAATTCCTATAAACAAGATTATGAGACAAATTCAAGAAATAATCATAAATGATAAACAAAAAATCAAACTATACACATTTCGGATTCAAGATCAAACAAACATAATATGAACATGAATTAAATCTAAAAAACGATGGATTCAAATGATTAAAACCAACATACTTCCCTTATTACAACTAAATTCTTTTAGGCAAATGACAAAACAAAAACCTAAGAAGAAACAATTATAAACTTAAGCTTGAACTTAACAATATTAACAATTTCCGGAAAATACATAAAATACATGAAACAAATTGAAGAAACAATTAATTAAACTTCAATTTGTATCTAACTAATATTAAACTAACAAATATTCATTTAAACAATAATACAAACATGAAATAAACATGAAAACAACTAATTAAACTTCTATTTTGAAATCTGAAAATTAATTTTAACAAAGCACATGAACATGAACAAACTAGAAAAATGATTTCAACGATAAACAACGAACAAAACAAGAATCAAATATTTAACGATTTTAACTTTTAGAAATATAAAAACGAAATATGGACAAAATAAAACTCAAAAACAACTAACCGGAGATGAATCAACGAAGAACTTTGATTGTAAACAAATCTGTCCGAGCCTCGACCAAAGCTCGAACAAATGACGACGAAGACGAAGAGAAGATGAAGCAGCCCGTAGCTACTGCCGCGACGAGCAGCAGCAGCAGTCCGTCCAACACCTGCTGCGACGAGCAGCAGCAGCACGACGTCGAGACAGCAGCAGCAGCGGCGGCGACAGGCAGCAGCAGCGCGGACAGCCATGGACGACGACATGGTCGACGTCGAAGCTCGTCCATGGTTGTGTTCGTTTGGTTGTTTGGTTGAGACAGAAGCAGCAGCGACGGGGCTTCGAACAACAGAAGGAACAAACAATGGGCTGGTCGACGCACAAGCAGAAGCAACTGGTGGCGACGACAGACTGTTTTGCCGGAGAAGATGAAGCTCGACCAAACGACGACGAACTAGAGCAACAATGGTGGACGAAGAAGATGAAGTGTTTGGGCAGCAGCTGTTTGGACGATGAGGATGTGTCGAAGAAGAAGGTAAAGGGCAGCCATGGATGCTTGGTTGGAGCTTTGGAGGAAGAAGAAGAAGATAGGAGAGGGGGGGGGGCGGATGGTTTAGATTTTAGGGTTTTCTTCTTTTAGTTTTTGTTTTGTTTTTGTAAAATGTAAGACAAAGGGGTTTGGGTCTTTTGGGTTATGGACTGGGTCGACCCAGTTCGAAATGGACTGGGTCGTAGGGAAGATTGGGCCATTTTTTGGGCCTATGGCTTGAAATCGAAGAAGAGGCCCAATTCCGACTTTCTTTATATTTTCGCTCTTTTTTCTTCTTTTATTTCTCTAAAACTAAATTATAAAAATACTTAAACTATTATTAAGAATTAAATTAAGTTATAAAAGCGCAAATTAACTCCCAATAACAATTAACGCACAATTAAGTAATAATTAAGCATAAAATTGTATATTTGGACATTAAATGCTAAAAATGCAAACGATGCCTATTTTTGTAATTTTTAATTTTTGTAAAACAAATTTAATTACTAACAACTATAGAATTAAATCCTACATGCAAAATGCGACATATTTTTGTATTTTTTATTAATTTATCAAATAAACACGCACAAACAAATACAAATAATTATTCAAAATATCACAAAATAATCACAAAATTGCACACCAAAGAAAAATCATTTTATTTTTGGATTTTTTGGGAGTAATTCTCATATTGGGCAAAAATCACGTGCTTACAGCTGCCCCTCTTTGCCCGAAGACACGAAGGGTTTTCGTGCAAAGATAAAGCGAGCGATTTTTTGCCCATCCGAGTACTCCGTGTGAAGCATTTTTTTGAAAAATATTTGACCGAACCTTTGCTTCAAAGGTTTCCTACATATCCTGGGCTAAACAGGAATCAGGTCAATGTAGTTCGGGAAGTTTTGGTAGCTGGGACTACCGGGGAACTGCATTGTTACTGTTGTTGCATGCTATTACCACTGCTTACCGATCTCCTTGTTACACCATGCTTAAAAGAAAACAAGAAGCTAGGCTAGAGTACAATTTGTTTTTGTTGCCTTGCTTCCTTGTCTGCTTGCATTTCCTCCGGTGCTTTTCTTCTTTTGACACATGTACTTGAGTTTGTGCTGTGACCTCTTGTTGCAACCTTCTGTTTCCCAGTGCCGGGGAATTTTATTGTTTCCTGCTGGGGATTCCTATTGTAACCCTCTGTTTTATTGTCCTCTGACTTGATCTTGAAATGTATGCCTCTGTTATCTGGGCGGGCTCCCAACTTCAATACTTGAAAATTAAAGACTTGAAATGTATGCCTCTGTTATTTGGGCGGGCTCCCAACTTCAATGCTTGAAATATAAAGACTGAAATGTATGCCTCTGTTGTCTGGGCGGGCTCCCAACTTCAACAACTGAAATGTAAAGACTGATATGTATGCCTCTGTTATCTGGGCGGGCTCCCAACATCAATAACAACTTTAGAAATAAATGCCATTCCTCTCTTCAGGCGGGCTCCTGACTTCAACCAATACATTGCCATTCCTTTCTTTAGGTTGGCAATATTTCAACAACTTTTAAAAAAAATGTCTTTCCTCTCTTCAGGCAGGCTCCTGACTTCAACAACAACTTTGAAAATAATCGCCATTCCTCTCTTCAGGCGGGCTCCTGACTTCAACCAATACATCGCCATTCCTTTCTTTAGGTTGGCAAGATTTCAACAACTTTTAAAAACGCCTTTCCTCTCTTCAGGCGGGCTCCTGACTTCAACAACAACTTTGAAAATAATCGCCATTCCTCTCTTCAGGCGGGCTCCTGACTTCAACCAATACATCGCCATTCCTTTCTTTAGGTTGGCAAGATTTCAACAACTTTTAAAAATGCCTTTCCTCTCTTCAGGCGGGCTCCTGACAACAACTTTGAAAATAATCGCCATTCCTCTCTTCAGGCGGGCTCCTGACTTCAAACCATACATCGCCATTCCTTTCTTTAGGTTGGCAAGATTTCAACAACTTTTAAAAATGTCTTTCCTCTCTTCAGGCGGGCTCCTGACAACAACTTTGAAAATAATCGTCATTCCTCTCTTCAGGCGGGCTCCTGACTTCAAACAATACATCGCCATTCCTTTCTTTAGGTTGGCAAGATTTCAACAACTTTTAAAAATGCCTTTCCTCTCTTCAGGCGGGCTCCTGACAACAACTTTGAAAATAATCGTCATTCCTCTCTTCAGGCGGGCTCCTGACTTCAAACCATACATCGCCATTCCTTTCTTTAGGTTGGCAAGATTTCAACAACTTTTTAAAACGCCTTTCCTCTCTTCAGGCGGGCTCCTGACAACAACTTTGAAAATAATCGCCATTCCTCTCTTCAGGCGGGCTCCTGACTTCAAACAATACATCGCCATTCCTTTCTTTAGGTTGGCAAGATTTCAACAACTTTTAAAAATGCCTTTCCTCTCTTCAGGCGGGCTCCTGACAACAACTTTGAAAATAATCGCCATTCCTCTCTTCAGGCGGGCTCCTGACTTCAAACCATACATCGCCATTCCTTTCTTTAGGTTGGCAAGATTTCAACAACTTTTTAACATCGCCATTCCTTTCTTTAGGTTGGCAAGATTTCAACAACTCTTTTAAAACGCCTTTCCTCTCTTCAGGCGGGCTCCTGACAACAACTTTGAAAATAATCGCCATTCCTCTCTTCAGGCGGGCTCCTGACTTCAACCAATATATCGTCATTCTGTTCTTCAGGGGGGCTCCTGACTTCTTCTTAAATTCTTCATCCTCGTTCTCCAGGTGGACGCCTGACTTCTTCTTAAATTCTTCATCCTCGTTCTCCAGGTGGATGCCTGACTTCTTCTTAAATTCTTCATCCTCGTTCTCCAGGTGGATGCCTGACTTCTTCTTAAATTCTTCATCCTCATTCTCCAGGTGGACGCCTGACTTCTTCTTTAATTCTTCATCCTCATTCTCCAGGTGGACGCCTGATTTCTTCTTCAATTTTTTCATCCTCATTCTCCAGGTGGACGCCTGACTTCTTCTTCAATTTTTTCAAATTATCCTAGGAGAAAATTCATCAGACTAGATTTTGATCCTAGGAGAAGATTCATCCGACTAAGATTTTATTATATTATCTTGGGAGAAAAATTTCATCAGACCAAGATTTTGACTCTAGGAGATAAATCGTCAGACTAGGTCCATTTTGTTGTGATCTTAGGAGAAAGATTCATCCGACTAAGATTTTATTATATTATCTTGGGAGAAAAATTTCATCAGACCAAGATTTTGACTCTAGGAGATAAATCGTCAGACTAGGTCCATTTTGTTGTGATCTTAGGAGAAAGATTCATCCGACTAAGATTTTATTATATTATCTTGGGAGAAAATTTTCATCAGACCAAGATTTTGACTCTAGGAGATAAATCGTCAGACTAGGTCCATTTTGTTGTGATCTTAGGAGAAAGATTCATCCGACTAAGATTTTATTATATTATCTTGGGAGAAAAATTTCATCAGACCAAGATTTCTATCTTAGGAGAAAATTCATCGGACTAAGATTTGATATCTTATCTTGGGAGAAAAATTTCATCAGACCAAGATTGTATCGGGAGGGAAGTTCATCAGATTAGGACTTTTATCCTAAGAGGAAAATGTAAAGATCAATGATTTGAGAAACTTACCTTCGTAATTTCTTCTTTTCTTTTCTCCTTCCTTTGCTCTGCTTTGTTCTTGCTTGCTGGGGATAATACCACTGTGGGAGTCTCCTTTCTTCCCCTCCTCCATTCTTTATATATTTTTTCTTTTCTTTTTCTTTTCTTTTTCTTTTTTTTTCTGTCAACACTGCTGGGGATAAAAGAGTTATCTTTTTGGATAACGTTGTTGAGGATAACGCTGCTGGGGAATTTTATCCCTTCAAATCGATGCTTTATTCTTCTGGAAGCCGCTGGGGATGATAATGGCTCTTTGCTTTTCTGAGCACAAATGTCATCCCTTTGTTCTGCTAGGGAACAACTTCTCCATTGAAACTTGTTATGCTGGGGGCAACACTGGTTCAATGACCACTTCCCTTGAGACTGGTGTTATCTTTATTCTTCCTCGAGTGGGTACCTGACTTCCAGAAAATTTTCCAAATGAAAGGAAAATTTTCTGCCCCAGTTTTATAGTCTCCCTTATGGCATGCATTTCTGTCATCAATGCCATTCCCTTTACCTGTTTCAAATCAAACAAAATTTGTTAGTTTAAAATGTGGTGGTTGGTTGTGATACTCCCACTGGGATGGTTTTCCCTTTTCCCTTCCTTGCTCTGCGTTCCACAACTTGTTGGGGATGATATTATTTGCTGGGGATAATCCTTTTCTGCTGGGGATATCCCTCTTCTTTCGTGGCATGGCTCGGAAACTTGCATTTTCCCGACCTTTTAGTCTCGCATGAATTTCCCAAATCATGCTTATTGTTTTTCTTGTTTTGTCCACGGGCTCTGGTCTTGAGGTTTAATAACCTTTGATTTCGGCAAGGATATCCCTCTTGACACTCGTCAATCCTTTTGCTGGGGATATCTTTCTTGACACTGGCCTCGCGCTTGTTCCTTCCTGACTATATCACTTGGATGTACTAGTCAGATCTTATCTTGGAAAGCTGATGGTCTACTTTGAAGTCATTTCCCACTGGTCTTGACCCAACAGACTCTACTGGGGAAATTTCTATGAAAGGAAAAGATAAAAGGGAACAGAATAAAAGACAAAGGAAAAAAATGACTCTTTAACAAAAGAAACTATAAATAAAAACCTATCAAACGAAAACACTGACTCTAATGGTCATGACATGCATATGTGGCCTATCCTTCGTCATCAATCGTCTTTTGAGGTCTTCCCTTGACTATCCCCCATCTGATTCCCAATCTTATTCGACCTGTAGTGCCCGAAGGGTTTTCACTATCAAGCCTCTCTCATTTTGGTTTTTCTCTCAGCTTGCGTCGCCTTATGGTGTCCGTAAAAATTTTCACCGATAAGACTCTCTCATTTGTATCACTTTCCAGCTGGGGATTTGGAGTGTTGCCGGTATGACTCTCTCTGCTGGAGATTAGAGTCCTTTCTGCTGTGGAACAGAATGTTATGTTCGTCGGTAAGATTCTCATTTGTCTGACTTGGCATCTTTTGCAGACTGATCAGAAGGTCTTTCTTTGGACCGTAATGTGGGTTTTTTGGATAGGCTTAAAAAGAAAGGGTATTAAAGGCTCAAAAACAAAATAAATTTGGGGTTTTAAAATTACAACCTTCGGAACCAATTTTGCTTACAACGAGTACAACTCTTGCCCCAGTTTCTTGCTTGGGGATTATTTATTTATTATTTTTAATTTCTTTTTACACCATGACCGAGCCGTGAGGTGCCTACGTATCCTCTTTGAGGAATCAGGTCAAACGTAGTTCCCAATTCCTCTTTTTTCATTTGACTTTCTTTTGTTTTTTTTTTCATTTTTGTTTTTCTTTTTCGTTTTTTTTTGATTTTTTCTTTACCTTCCAGGCTCGTATTTCCTAGTCGTTGCTATTGATTCCGAACGAGGGGTATGAAAGAAAATAAATAAGGCTCAAAAGGGGTAACGAAGGATAAAGTGTTTAGGTAGCAGAATAAAATGCCTTCGTCATTCCAGTCTTCAAAACATGCCAAGTGCAAACAACACAATTGAACATAGATTTATAGTCTCTTCCGATGGTGCTGGACTTGACAATTATGTTAAACACTTGCTTTTTCATTTGTCATTTCTAAAGCACTGCTGGGCGACACTCTCACTCTCATGCACGACCCTCATGCCAATTTGGCGAATCTTGCATTTAACGGTTTTCTTTATGTTTTACTTGCCCCAGTTCCACATGACTCGGGCTTCAAATAATCTCAAACCGTTCTTATTTCCTTTAAATGCTTTGATCACCTTCCCAGGGTTTTATGATTAACTTTATAGACTAGGCCCAAACTGTGTGCGCATGTCATGTCCCTAGAATCGGCATTGAACGAAAATGACAAAAGGACTAAATAAAAAGATGACTGGAAATAATAAAAGACCGGCTTTTGTATTAGACTTCCGGCGAAATGGTTAGAAAAACAAACAAAACAACCAGAATAAAATCTTAACACAACATCAACGAGACTTAAACAAACTGATACGACAAAAATGGAAAGATAAGAAGGTTTGACACAAGACAATATTCGGATTACAACCCTAAGAATAATCCGGATAACAGAAATGACAACAAAATAAACCACCAACAGCTTCTCTCTTGCTAACCAAGGAACGGAGCGTCCTCCCATTTTATCAAAATTGGCATCTTAGCCACTAAGCTTTGCATTAGTATTGCCAAGACCATTATCAGCTTCCATATCATCAACCTCCGTCAACAAGTTCTCGATAGGGTTCGAGTGCTCCATGTTACTGTTATCGATCACAATCCGCCCTTCTTGGATCATTTTCTCTACTTCCCTTTTCAAATTACGACAACTCTCAATGTTGTGCCCTATGACATTGGAGTGGTACGCGCATTGCGCTGCCGGATCAAAGTTTCTTGCATGTGGATCTGGAGTATATGCGGGGAGCGGCTCAATCAAGCCAGCATGCTTTAGCCTTTCAAACAGACTTGCATAAGATACTCCGATAGGGGTGAGAGCCTTTCCTCGTTTCAGCAACCTTTCGTTCCTAAATGCTTGATTGGGCCGGAAACCTGATCCAGGGGGCTTCCGGTAGGCTTGTGAGGGTGGATAGGCCTTCTGTGGAGCTGGGTATTTGGAAAGTGAAGCCCATCTTTGGGAACCTCGTGGAGAGAAGTAGCATTGGGGAGGGGAGTAGCGTGGACGAGTGATGGAGCTACTCGGGTAGCTAGGAAAGCTGTCATAAGTGGGTTGGGATGGAGAGTATGGGGGATGGGTAATGCCAGAGTTTGAAAAGCTTGGCGGTGGTGGGGGTGGTGCTTTCCCAGTTATCCATGCCTGATACATGTCTGCCACATGTTGTCTCAGCATTTTCACTTCTTCTACCAACCCGTTGTTCTGTTCGACCAATTGTTGTCGGTCATCAGTACCGACCCACCCTGTTCTGAGGTTCTGTGTCATTTGCTTTGCAGGGAGGAGTTACCACAACCAACCACTTTTCTATATATGAACACAGCAAAGGGAAGCCATCACGTTAGTGTCAGGGCATTTGACAGATAATCATATATTAGAGATGCAATGCACCTAAGCAGTTAAACCGTTCTATCAGAGATGCGATGCACTTGCGCTTTCCTTTATTTTTCTTTCTTCCCTTTTTTTCCAGTGGTGGTCGAATCTTATGGAGATTGCCTACGTATCATGACCCCGCATGAATCAGACCTTGCGTAGTTCGGACCAATAAAAGATAAACAATACTAATCATTTTTTCGATTTTCATATTAAAATAAACTGGGTTTCAAAGGTTTGAAGATGACCTACAAACTCGAAAATCAAACATCCCACATATTTTAATTAAAAGATTTACAAAATTCAAAACAAACGGCCAGCTTCCTTTCTCCGTTTGACAGATGCAACCGAACGGTTATTTTTGCAAACGTGGCCCCTTCCAAATTTTGAGGCCGGAGAGGATTATTTTATGACACTTTACACACTTGTTCGTTCTTTTACGAAAATAGCCTTTCGACAACTGAAAGATATTCTAAGGCTATTTCGGCAAGAACGGTTTAAGACGCGGCCGAAGCTGGCTTGACTTATTTTTGACTAAAAAAATTCAAATGGTATTCACCTGACCGCTGACTCTTTGTTTTTTTTTTCAAATTACAATAAAAACCGGGTGTTGCAAACACGGCCCTTCAGCGCCTCGGGGACGAAGATTTTTTTTTAAGGCTGCGTGGGTCAACTGGACCAAAATCCTACACATGACCCAAAAAGTGGCTGTTTATGCAAAGTCAGCCTTCCGGTGTCCTTTTCGGGAACATTCGGCTATGTCTTGATAAAACAGCGTCACCCGATTTCTTTATGACAAAATTAAAATTAGACATATTTTTTTTTTGCTATTTTTTTTTAGCAAAAGGGGAGGCTGGACACTGACCGACTTATTTATGACAAAATTAAAATTTTGACACGTTTTTTATTTATTTATTGGGTTTTGGCTATTTTAGCAAAAAAGGGGGTTGGACCCGATGAGGGTTGCCTACGTATCTCACATCCAGTGAGAATCAAACCCGCGTAGTTCGGGCAGGTCATGAATAAAGTAAATAAACTAATTTTAAATTTTTTTTTAATTTGTAAAAGAACTGCTTTAAAAGAAGAAATGAAGTATATATATATATATTTTTATTTTTTTATTTATTTTTGATTGATTTTTTTTTGAAAGAAAGACTTCTAAGAATTCCTTTTCTTTTGATTTGAACTTTGAGGATTTCAAAAGTAAAAGGAAGATATTTTTTTTGTTTTTTCTTATTCTAAGAAGAAAGAAAATACTTTTTTGGAATTTTACCTTTAATAAAAGAAATGCTTTCTGAAAAAGATATTTTTTTTGAATTTTGAATTTTCTTTTCAATTTTTAAAGAAGAAGGAAAATATTTTCGAATTTATTTTATTTTATTATATATATATATATATATATATATATATATATATATATATATATATATATATATATTTTAATAATTAAAAAGACTTTCTTAAAGAAGTCAATAATGGAAAATATTTTTTGAATTTTTTGTTTTGAAAATTGGGAGTGTAAAAAAAACTTTTCTAGACTTTGGCAGGACAAATATTTTTGCAACAAATAAAGATATATATACATTTTTTGGAAATAAAGAAAAACTTTTTGAATTTATATATATATATATATATTTTTGCAACAAATAATAAAACCACTTTCAACGCGACTCTTTTTATTTTATTATTTTTATTTTTATTTTGGTATCTAAACAAATAAATAAATAAAAACCCATTTTAAAAACAAGACTCTTTTTCATTTTCATTTTTTATGGCAAGACAAACTATTTTTTTTTTCTAATTTGTTTTTTTTAAAACAAGACAGAACAACGACTCTTTTTTTTTCTATTTTTCCTTTTCTTTTAATAAAACAAACTAATAAAATATTTTTTTTCATTTTCTCAAAATTTCGGCAGAGTTTTGACAGTTATTTGGGCATTGTTTTTTTTTTTTCCAAAAATTAACAATCAATTCCCTAACCGCTATTTTTTTTTCAATTTTAAAATATTATTCATGATATTCAAAAGTCAATCAGCACACAAGTACTAATCAAATAAATGCGCAAGTAGGAGCAAGTAAGATGCATCAGGATGATCATTTTCATTTTTGGTACACCTGTCCTAGACAGACCCAACCCCTGTATTGAGTCTCCAAAGTCAAATGCACGTGATGCAAACAAACGCTCCTACTAGGGATCCGGCATGAAGCTGAGTTATTCTAAGTGAAAAAACCTGAGGCATATTGATCTAGCCCTGGCTTACCCAAACGGACAGTTTGAGCCGAAGCGGGGGCAACGTACCGGGAGCACGAAAGTCTACCCGGCCTAGTTACTTGTCCCAACTTCGTCTTATTTGGTATGACTTTAACAGAAAGGTGGGCCACGCGCACGTGTGCACCATAAATTTAGAAGACTCAGAAAGAAGGGGGTTTCGTAGCAGTTGTATATATTCATAATTCAAATAATATTAAAGCGGTAAAAGTGTCATTTAGCACATTGGGCATATATCATGTAAAAAAATCAGATAATAAATAAAGCCAACTATAACAATTATTTTAAGCTCGAATTCTCGAACCCTGAACCAGAGGTTCTGGGTAAAGTCCCCAGCAGAGTCGCCAGAGCTGTCGCACCTCCTTTTTACATACCCGCGAGGGTGCGTAGGGAGTTTTCTCCAATTAAAGGACAGTCGAAACGGGATTTGTTTGTTTGTTTCAGAGTCGCCACCTGGGAATTTTAAGGCGTCCCAAGTCACCGGTTTTAATCCCTGAATCGAGGAGAATATGACTCTGTCTATTTAACAGTCTGCGCACCAGAAATCCGGATAAGGAATTCTGTTAACCCGGGAGAAGGTGTTAGGCATTCCCGAGTTCCGTGGTTCTAGCACGGTCGCTCAACTGTTATATTCGGCTTGATTATTTTGATTTGTAAAATACATTTTTATTGCATGATTTTATTGTTACCGCTTCTATTTATATTTAAAGACCCTTCTTTGAATTGAATCACGCGTACGTGTATTCGTGTTATAAATTATATTTTTTTTTTAAAAACATGCGGAGTTGTGTCACGCGCACATGTACACAATAATATAGATAATATTTTTATTATAATAATTATTTTCGAAATTATGCTTTAATAAAATCAAGAACATTCGCCCCTTTTGTATAATTAAGTAGTGAACCTCACATCTCGGGTTTTTATGAAATTAATAATGATATTCTCCGAGGAATCCCTTTTATTAAATATTCGATCGAAGTTGCGCGAACGCATAATCCGAATTGCTTTTAGAAATATAATCAGGTTACGCGAACGTATCCCTAATCACAAAAATATTCTTGATAAGGTTCTCTACAAATTGTTATTATGTGTTGACCGCGAGCCTTGTTTTACACATATGAATCATATACCTCAAATTTTAAAGAATTAATGACGTGAAAAAGAAAACAGACAATACGTATCTAAAACTAACATTTTTCGTGGATACAACCTTTGGATGTCCATAAATCGAATCGTGTATAAAATTGGGAAAGAACTTAAAATGGTAAACAAATTAATATTTTCCGCAGAATCTTCATTGTTTCATTTAAGGCGAACTCTTCTTCTATATATCTTTTACATAAAATGCCACGATTCGTTTATAAATCCTATGTCCTTCTCATGTATTTGTTTTAGTCCAAAGTTGCAATGGTTTGGTTAATGTTTGCAATGGAAGATAAGAGTCAAGTTGATAAGAAAGAGAACTATTATACAAATTGATTCAATAAAATTACATCACATGCAATATAGTTGTACGTTTGAACCATTCCTAATATTGTATCAACTCACCTTCCACATATGATTATATATATACTCATCATCATGCCATATATGAACATACAACTTATATCAATCTAAACGAAAATCAGATTTTTTTTTACAAGATATACTAATAATGTAATTTATTGATACTTCCATTCTACTTTACATTTAGCTAACAATATTACGGGATGTAATTAATGGCCCATTTTATGCCATGTTCCCTACCTTGGTATTTTAATCATGACTTCACTTAATGAAAATTCCGAAATAGATGATATTATTACAACACTTAAACGAATTTTAAGAGGTAACAATTATCTTATATTCATTACGCCAAACGTACTACTATATTAATCAACTGAAACAAAAACCAAATTTTTAACTAATGAACTTGAACGAATGGAAAACAGAATTATAATTCCCGAACTTCATTAATTTGTCATGTTGAAGCTTTTCGTGACATGAATTTACAGATATGTACCTGATATTGGAAGCAAAAGAAAATGAAGATGAGAATCAGCAGCAGTAATAACAGTACAACAGCAACAACTGCCCAGCAACAGTAACAACCCAGTAACAGACCGGTGGAGTAGTAATCCCAAAAACAAAAGCTTTAAGCTTTAAATGAAACAACAACCATTAATACTAATTTCAAACAAAGAAAGAAAGCAGTAGATTTTTAGTTTTTATTTTTATTTTTGAAAGCTTAAATATTTTTCGGAATTTTTCTCTCTTATATTCTCTGTCCGTTTTTTCTCTCTATCTGTGTGTGTATTTTTTCTCGTATCCCCTCTCTCATTGTCTTGTGTTCAAGACTTCTTCTTATAACCCATCCCATAAACCTTTCAATTAATTAAAATCCATACTTTTTCTCTACCCAACCCATTATCTTTCCACTCATCCCCATTACATTAAATAAACATATCACACCACCCCATTATATTTTGTCCCCCATGCTTCATTTAAAATAATGCAAGATTCCCCCTTTAAATTAAATCTTGTCCCCCCTTTATATTAAACAACTATATCACAACCCACCCCATTTCATTTTGTCCCCCATGCTTCAAATAAACAATTTCAAAATGTACAATTCCTAAACTACCCCTCACGACCTTACTGAAATTACCAAACTACCCCTGAACGTACTACAAATTACCAAACTACCCATCAGCTATAACACATCATTTAATCAAACATAACCAAAATATAGACAATATGATTAATTTCTAACAATGTTCAAACAACAAATTTCATGAACATGATTTCTTCAACATTTCAACAACAAAGCACATGAACATGATTTCAACAACATTTCAACAACAAATCACATGAACACAAATTGAACAACAAAGAACAACTAAAATTTGATTGAACAATATTTTAGCAACAAACAATCCTATTTTCGGATTCAACAACAACAACAAACAAGTATATTTAGATTTCTAAATTCAATAATATTGAACTTAAAATCAACTACTCTAACAACATTACAACAAACAATTCCTATAAACAAGATTATGAGACAAATTCAAGAAATAATCATAAATGATAAACAAAAAATCAAACTATACACATTTCGGATTCAAGATCAAACAAACATAATATGAACATGAATTAAATCTAAAAAACGATGGATTCAAATGATTAAAACCAACATACTTCCCTTATTACAACTAAATTCTTTTAGGCAAATGACAAAACAAAAACCTAAGAAGAAACAATTATGAAATTTAAACTTGAACTTAACAATATTAACAATTTCCGGAAAATACATAAAATACATGAAACAAATTGAAGAAACAATTAATTAAACTTCAATTTGTATCTAACTAATATTAAACTAACAAATATTCATTTAAACAATAATACAAACATGAAATAAACATGAAAACAACTAATTAAACTTCTATTTTGAAATCTGAAAATTAATTTTAACAAAGCACATGAACATGAACAAACTAGAAAAATGATTTCAACGATAAACAACGAACAAAACAAGAATCAAATATTTAACGATTTTAACTTTTAGAAATATAAAAACGAAATATGGACAAAATAAAACTCAAAAACAACTAACCGGAGATGAATCAACGAAGAACTTTGATTGTAAACAAATCTGTCCGAGCCTCGACCAAAGCTCGAACAAATGACGACGAAGACGAAGAGAAGATGAAGCAGCCCGTAGCTACTGCCGCGACGAGCAGCAGTAGCAGTCCGTCCAACACCTGCTGCGACGAGCAGCAGCAGCACGATGTCGAGACAGCAGCAGCAGCGGCGGCGACAGGCAGCAGCAGCGCGGACAACCATGGACGACGACATGGTCGACGTCGAAGCTCGTCCATGGCTGTGTTCGTTTGGTTGTTTGGTTGAGACAGAAGCAGCAGCGACGGGGCTTCGAACAACAGAAGGAACAAACAATGGGCTGGTCGACGCACAAGCAGAAGCAACTGGTGGCGACGACAGACTGTTTTGCCGGAGAAGATGAAGCTCGACCAAACAACGACGAACTAGAGCAACAATGGTGGACGAAGAAGATGAAGTGCTTGGGCAGCAGCTGTTTGGACGATGAGGATGTGTCGAAGAAGAAGGTAAAGGGCAGCCATGGATGCTTGGTTGGAGCTTTGGAGGAAGAAGAAGAAGATAGGAGAGGGGGGCGGATGGTTTAGATTTTAGGGTTTTCTTCTTTTAATTTTTGTTTTGTTTTGTAAAATGTAAGACAAAGGGGTTTGGGTCTTTTGGGTTATGGACTGGGTCGACCCAGTTCGAAATGGACTGGGTCGTAGGGAAGATTGGGCCATTTTTTGGGCCTATGGCTTGAAATCGAAGAAGAGGCCCAATTCCGACTTTCTTTATATTTTCGCTCTTTTTCTTCTTTTATTTCTCTAAAACTAAATTATAAAAATACTTAAACTATTATTAAGAATTAAATTAAGTTATAAAAGCGCAAATTAACTCCCAATAACAATTAACGCACAATTAAGTAATAATTAAGCATAAAATTGTATATTTGGACATTAAATGCTAAAAATGCAAACGATGTCTATTTTTGTAATTTTTAATTTTTGTAAAACAAATTTAATTACTAACAACTGTAGAATTAAATCCTACATGCAAAATGCGACATATTTTTGTATTTTTTATTAATTTATCAAATAAACACGCACAGACAAATACAAATAATTATTCAAAATATCACAAAATATCACAAAATTGCACACCAAAGAAAAATCATTTTATTTTTGGATTTTTTGGGAGTAATTCTCATATTGGGCAAAAATCACGTGCTTACACCCAACATCCACATCCTCGTCGATAATTGCGCCAAACACGAAATACAGTCTTTCGTAGATTGTTACGCTGGGTATCATCAGGTATTGATGGATGAAGAGGACGCCGAGAAAACTGCCTTCACCACGCCTTGGGGCACCTACTGTTATCGGGTCATGCCGTTTGGTCTGAAGAATGCCGGGGCTACTTACATGAGAGCCATGACTGCCATTTTTCATGACATGATGCACCAGGAAATAGAGGTGTACGTGGACGACGTGATAGTCAAGTCCAGGACGCAGGATAATCACATCCAAGATTTGAGGAAGTTCTTCGAGAGACTAAGGAAGTATGACTTGAAGCTGAACCCAGCCAAATGTGCTTTCGGAGTTCCGTCGGGCAAACTTTTGGGCTTCATCATAAGCAGGAGAGGTATCAAACTAGATCCAACTAAGATAAAATCTATCAGAGATTTACCTCCCCCGAGAACAAAGAAAGACGTGATGAGTTTATTGGGCAGGTTGAACTACATCAGTCAATTTATTGCCCAGCTGACAAGCACGTGTGAACCCATATTCAAGCTGTTAAGGAAAGATGCGGCGATCAAATGGACAACTGAGTGTCAAGAAGCCTTTGATAAAGTCAAAGAATACCTTTCGAATCCCCCAGTCTTGGTCCCTCCAGAACCAGGGAGGCCACTTTTCTTGTATCTGACAGTCTTGGAGAACTCTTTCGGTTGCGTCCTCGGGCAACACGACATAACCGGAAAGAAGGAGCAAGCAATCTACTACTTGAGCAAGAAATTCACCGGCTACGAGGCCAAATACACTCTGCTGGAAAGGACATGTTGCGCTCTGACGTGGGTTGCTCAAAAGCTGAGACATTATCTCCAAGCCCACACTACTTTCCTCATAAGCAGGCTGGATCCTTTGAAGTATATATTTCAGAAACCGATGCCTACTGGGAGACTGGCCAAGTGGCAAATCTTGCTTACTGAATTCGACATAGTCTATGTCACTCGCACGGCAATGAAAGCCCAGGCGCTAGCATATCATTTGGCCGAAAATCCGGTCGATGAGGAATACCAGCCATTGAGTACCTACTTTCCAGACGAAGAAGTAAACACCGTAGAAGTGGTCTCGGAGGACGCTCATGTTTGGAAGATGTTCTTTGATGGAGCCGTGAATGCCAAAGGTGTAGGGATCGGGGCAATTTTGATTTCGCCTTCTGGTCAGCATTATCCCGCCACAGCTAGACTGCGTTTCTTTTGCACAAACAATACAGCTGAGTATGAAGCCTGTATCATGGGCATGCATATGGCGATCGATCAAGATGTCGAAGACTTACTGATTATGGGAGATTCTGACCTGATTATCCGGCAAGTCCAAGGTGAATGGGAAACTCGGGATGTCAAGCTTATCCCTTACCGACAGCATGTGGAGGACCTCGGCAGGCGTTTTAAATCAATAGAGTTCAGGTATATCCCAAGGTGTCACAATGAACTGGCAGATGCACTTGCTACTCTGGCTTCAATGCTACCCTACCCGGGCAACGCCCACGTCGATCCTTTGGAAATCCAAATCAGGGAAAGACACGGTTACTGCAATGTAATTGAGGCGGGATCAAATACGCAGCCTTGGTACCATGATATCAAGAGGTTCTTGAAGATGCAAGAATACCCCGAGCATGCTACTGGAGATCAAAAGAGAACCATTAGGAGGCATGCGAGTGGTTTCTTTTTGAGCGGTGAATTGTTATACAAGAGGACCCCGGACCTCAACCTCCTAAGATGTGTCGACGCCGAGGAGGCGAGAAAGATTATGCACGAAGTACATGCAGGTGTGTGCGGACCTCACATGAACGGGTATGTCTTAGCGAAGAAAATCCTTCGAGCAGGTTATTACTGGATGACCATGGAAAAGGACTGCTTTATCCAGAAGTATCATCAGTGTCAGGTGCACGGTAATTTGATTCATGCACCTCCCACGGAACTGCATCCCATGTCTGCACCTTGGCCATTTGTCGCCTGGGGCATGGACGTCATTGGGCCAATTGAGCCAAAGGCTTCAAATGGACACAGATTTATACTGGTTGCCATCGACTACTTCACAAAATGGGTAGAGGCTGTCACTCTCAAGTCGGTCACTAAAAAAGCTGTAGTGGATTTTGTACACTCAAATCTTATCTGTCGTTTCGGTATTCCTGCGACTATCATTACAGATAACGCAGCAAACTTGAACAGTCACTTGATGGGAGATGTATGCGAGCAA
Organism: Nicotiana sylvestris; assembly: GCF_000393655.2. NCBI lineage: Eukaryota > Viridiplantae > Streptophyta > Magnoliopsida > Solanales > Solanaceae > Nicotiana > Nicotiana sylvestris. The sequence goes on along the minus strand of NC_091058.1, from coordinate 8,042,467 downwards.
TTCAAAATAACGCATAGGAATTCTACTCCTTATCGGCCAAAGGCCAATGGCGCTGTAGAAGCGGCAAACAAAAACATCAAGAAGATTTTGAGGAAGACGATCCAGAGTTCCCGACAGTGGCATGAACAGCTACCATTTGCATTATTGGGATATCGTACTACGGTACGCACGTCAGTAGGAGCAACTCCTTATCTTTTGGTTTATGGGACCGAGGCTGTGATACCAGCAGAAGTAGAAATCCCTTCGCTTCGAACCATTGTTGAAGGAGAAATCGAAGACAGCGAATGGGTCAAGACTCGGTTAGAGCAGCTGACTTTGATCGATGAAAAGCGAATGGCCGCGGTTTGTCACGGGCAGTTGTACCAACGAAGGATGGCCCGTGCTTACAACAAGAAAGTCCGACCCAGGAATTTCGAAGTAGGTCAGCTGGTACTGAGGCGTATTCTGCCACATCACCAGGAAGCAAAAGGGAAATTTGCTCCAAATTGGAAAGGCCCGTACATCATAAGGAAGATACTGCCGAGAGGAGCACTGTATCTAGGTGATATCGAAGGAAATGACCCCGAAACAGCAGTAAATGCAGATGCAGTCAAGAGATACTATGTCTGATTTATACTCCAGCGGTCCTGACGCATTTGAAATGATGAAGGTTTTATTCCCACTATCCTCAAACACTACCAATTCTCTCTACAAGCCATTTAAGCCGGTCACATCCCTTCGGCGACCAACAAAAAAAAAACATTGATTGAGGCCTGAACTACGTTTGACTTGATTCTGAAAGGATACGTAGGCAGCCTCTCCCTGAGGTTCAGTCACACCAACAATAAAATCCCATTCACCCTGAAATTGAAACCGGGGCACGTCGAGCAGTTTAGAAGTTAGTATCATCTACCTCTCTTTACCAAGCACAAGCCTTCAGATCAATTACCAAAGATAGTGGGAAACCAATAAGCGTCACAAATGGAGACCGGCACACTCTGAATTGAGAGAGATAAAATGAGAGAGTCTCGTCGGTGAAAACCTTCGGGCACCACGAGGCGACGGGAGTAGAGAAACCAAAATGAGAGAGCTTGTTTAGTAAAAACTCGCAAAGAGTGCTATCAAGCGATGACAGGAAGAGAAATGAGAGAGGTCAGCCAGCGAAAACCCGCAAAGGGCGCTGTTGGCCGAAAGAATGACTCCACCCAAGGAGGTCTCGGCAAAGGCTCCACCGGTTTGGAATCACAGATCCGTTCTGGGAAACGCAAGCTCATTGAAGGTCAGGTGTCCAGTCCAAAGAGCATGTCATGCCATTTAAAGCCAACACTATCTTCCTCAGATAAGTCTTTCTCGTCCCGAAAGGGACACTCCTTTCCTGAGATTTGCTTTCTCCTTTCTTTGTTTTTTTTCTCCGAGTCTCTTTCATGTTTAACCCCAAGTTCTAGATATACCGGAAAGGACATGTGGCAGGTTTGGTTGCACGGAATTCCGTTTCGTGAAGGAAAACACCTCGTTTCATTGGTACGTCTGTCCAAACCTGATAAATCATGATGTTCGACGGCGTTCGAAGTAAAGAGGAAGGAAAGAAATTTCCCCAGCAAGTCCACCTCGGACAAACCCCCACAGGGTTTCCCTTTGTACGAATCCGCACAAAGAATCCACTTTGTAAATATTCCCCAAAAGGTCTGCTCCAGCAAAATCCACACAGATTTTCTCTTGTACAGATCCCCACAGGGTCTTCCCTTTGTTAATGAAAAATGGGACACAAATCCCCATCACATCCCTAGCGAGTCCCTTTGTAAAAATTCCCCAACAAGCTTACCCCAACAAATCCTAGAAAGCCCGCTTTGAAACAAATCCCCAGCATGCCCCATTGTACAAAAATCCACACAAAGAATCCACTTTGTAAATATTCCCCCACAGAGCTTCCTTTTGTACAAATCCCCACAGAATACCTCCAATAAAATCCCCGTTGAGAACCTCCAAGCAAAACGGGACACAAAAAAAAAAAAAAAAGAGCCTTACGAGGCCAATCATCACAGAATCTGGAAATAAAGCATGAGCAGTCTAAAGGGTTTCGCCATTTGAATCCAATCAATGGCCGGACTCCTCAACAGAAATAAGGGCGCGACAAGGCAACTAGAACAATCAAGGTCACCGAACCAACCGCCATTTCCGAACTAACAATTGTTCTTTGTTTGAAAAGTTGAAACAGGTATAATCCAAGACAACCGTGCAAGAAGCAGGTGTCTCCCAAAGAAGAAGGTACATGGGTACAAGAAATATTTTGGCAATAAGGAATTCACTCGAAAGGTAAGTTTCCACGAGACTCTCTTTTATCTTCTACTAAAACAAGAAAATTCAAAAAAAGAGGTCGGTTAGTATTCTCGAACTTTGTCCCCAGCCAGTCAGCATTAGGGTTGTTAAACCCTAAACTGAACTTTTTCCATTCAGCCAGCATTAGGGTTTTAAACCCTAAACTGAGCTTTTCCATGCAATCAGCATTAGGGTTTTAAACCCTAAACTGAACTCTTTTCCATTCAGCCAGCATTAGGGTTTTAAACCCTAAACTGAGCTTTTCCATGCAATCAGCATTAGGGTTTTAAACCCTAAACTGAACTTTTTCCTTTAGTCAGCATTAGGGTTTTAAACCCTAAACTGAACTTTTTTCCATTCAGCCAGCATTAGGGTTTTAAACCCTAAACTGAGTTTTTCCATGCAATCAGCATTAGGGTTTTAAACCCTAAACTGAATTTTTCCTTTAGTCAGCATTAGGGTTTTAAACCCTAAACTGAACTTTTTTCCATTCAGCCAGCATTAGGGTTTTAAACCCTAAACTGAGCTTTTCCATGCAATCAGCATTAGGGTTTTAAACCCTAAACTGAACTTTTTTCATTCAGCCAGCATTAGGGTTTTAAACCCTAAACTGAGCTTTTCCATGCAATCAGCATTAGGGTTTTAAACCCTAAACTGAACTTTTTTCCATTCAGCCAACATTAGGGTTTTAAACCCTAAACTGAGCTTTTCCATGCAATCAGCATTAGGGTTTTAAACCCTAAACTGAACTCTTTCCTTTCAGTCAGCATTAGGGTTTTAAACCCTAAACTGAACTTTTCCTTTAGTCAGCATTAGGGTTTTAAACCCTAAACTGAACTTTTTCTATTTAGTCAGCATTAGGGTTTTAAACCCTAAACTGAACTTTTCCTTTAGTCAGCATTAGGGTTTTAAACCCTAAACTGAACTTTTTCCATTTTGTCAGCATTAGGGTTTTAAACCCTAAACTGAACTTTTCCATTCAGCCAGCATGAGGGTTTTAAACCCTAAACTGAGCTTTTCCATGCAGTCAGCATTAGGGTTTTAAACCCTAAACTGAACTTTTCCTTTAGTCAGCATTAGAGTTTTAAACCCTAAACTGAATTTTTCCTTTAGTCAGCATTAGGGTTTTAAACCCTAAACTGAACTCTTTCCTTTTAGTCAGCATTAGGGTTTTAAACCCTAAACTGAATTTTCCCTTTAATCAGCATTAGGATTTTAAACCCTAAACTGAACTTTTTCCATTCAGCCAGCATTAGGGTTTTAAACCCTAAACTGAACTTTTTCCATTCAGCCAGCATTAGGGTTTTAAACCCTAAACTGAGCTTTTCCATGCAGTCAGCATTAGGTTTTTAAAACCCTAAACTGAACTTTTCCATGCAGAAAGCATTAGGGTTTTAAACCCTAAACTGAACTTTTCCTTTAGTCAGCATTAGGGTTTTAAACCTTAAACTGAACTTTTCCTATAGTCAGCATTAGGGTTTTAAACCCTAAACTGACCTTTTTCCTTTAGTCAGCATTAGGGTTTTAGACCCTAAACTGAACTTTTTCCTTTAGTCAGCATTAGGGTTTTAAACCCTAAACTGAACTCTTTCCTTTCAGTCAGCATTAGGGTCTTAAACCCTAAACTGAACTTTTTCCTTGCAGTCAGCATTAGGGTTTTAAACCCTAAACTGAACTTTTCCTTTAGTCAGCATTAGGGTTTTAAACCCTAAACTGAACTTTTTCCTTTCAGTCAGCATTAGGGTTTTAAACCCTAAACTGAACTTTTTCCATTCAGTCAGCATTAGGGTTTTAAACCCTAAACTGAACTTTTCCTTGCAGTCAGCATTAAGGTTTTAAACCCTAAACTGAACTTTTCCTTTCAGTCAGCATTAGGGTTTTAAACCCTAAACTGAACTTTTCCTTTCAGTCAGCATTAGGGTTTTAAAACCCTAAACTGAACGTTTCCTTTAGTCAGCATTAGGGTTTTAAACCCTAAACTGAACTTTTTCCTTTAGTCAGCATTAGGGTTTTAAACCCTAAACTGAACTTTTCCTTTCAGTCAGCATTAGGGTTTTAAACCCTAAACTGAACTTTTTCCTTCCAGTCAGCATTAGGGTTTTAAACCTTAAACTGAACTTTTTCCAGTCAGTCAGCATTAGGGTTTTAAACCCTAAACTGAACTCTTTTCCTTTCAGTCAGCATTAGGGTTTTAAACCCTAAACTGAACTTTTCCTTCCAGTCAGCATTAGGGTTTTAAACCCTAAACTGAACTTTTTCCTTTAGTCAGCATTAGGGTTTTAAACCCTAAACTGAACTTTTTCCTTTCAGTCAGCATTAGGGTTTTAAACCCTAAACTGAACTTTTCCATTAGTCAGCATTAGGGTTTTAAACCCTAAACTGAACTTTTTCCTTTCAGTCAGCATTAGGGTTTTAAGCCCTAAACTGAACTTTTCCTTTAGTCAGCCTTAGGGTTTTAAACCCTAAACTGAACTTTTCCTTTTAGTCAGCATTAGGGTTTTAAACCCTAAACTGAACTTTTCCTTTCAGTCAACATTAGGGTTTTAAAACCCTAAACTGAACTTTTCCTTTAATCAGCATTAGGGTTTTAAAACCCTAAACTGAACTTTTCCTCTTAATCAGCATTAGGGTTTTAAACCCTAAACTGAACTTTTCCCCAGTTGGTCAGTATTAGAGTTTCAACTCTAAAACTGAACTTCTCCCCAGCTAGTCCGTATTAGGGCTCCAACCCTGAACTAAGCATCCATACCTTCTTTCATTAATTTTATGAACTTCTTGGTGAATAATTCACGAAATTTTCCTAGTGAAACTGGGGCAGAAAATTTCGTTCGTTTGTTTTTCCCGCAGGTCTAACCTCGAGCCACACGGATCGAAATGACCCACGAGATGAGTCTCAACTCAGAATCTAAGAAGAAAAAGACAAAAAGAAGATGTCCCGAGATACCGAAGAAAATGGAAGGCGGATCGCTCCAAGATTTGATTGAGGTCCAGAACTCTGCCAGTCACTGAGTATCCCAGAAATTAAACGAGCACCGACAACTCGCAAACATCAAGATTCGGATCGAAGTCTCCAAGCAAAATCAGCTAAGACCCGAGATCAAGCCACAAAAGAATCATAGATAGAGATCTTGTAGCTAGCAGTTGACATGCATATAAGTATTTAATTCAGTTTCAATTTTTCTTTGGTTGTAATAAGGCGGTCAGTAAAGCAACGGTGACAACGGCAACAGCAGTAACAGCAAACATTGCAGGCCCATGGTAGTCCCAGCTATCAAGAATTTCCCGAACTACATTGACCTGATTCCTGTCTAGCCCAGGATATGTAGGAAATCTTTGAAGCAAAGATTCGGTCAAATCTTTCAAAAAACATGCTTCACATGGAGTAGTCCATAGGCAAAAATCGCTCATATCCGCTCACTTTATCTTTGCACGAAAACTCTTCGTGTTTCCGAACAAAGAGGGGCAGCTGTGAGCACGTAATTTTTGTTTTACGCGACAATCACTCCAAAAGAAATAAAAAATAATAACAAATGGTCCTGCTGTACAATTTTTGGATTTTACATGGCACTTTGTTAATTATTTATGATTTTTACCCATTTTATTTTTATTAAAACAAAATACAAAAAAATGTATGTGTCATACGTAATTTGAACCGTAATCCGTTTGTTAAATAGAAAAATCATAAATATGCATTTTTTGTCCGTGATTGTTGTCTTATTTAATTTTACCTATTTTTAACATTTTTTATATGCGTGTAATAAAAACATTAATTGTTAATTAATGTTTTTTTTAGTTTCATTTAATTAGGTTGTGTGTTTAAGAAAATTAGAAATAAAGAAAAAGAGGGTAAAATTTGTTTTAAACGAATTTGGGTCGATTCCCATTTCAAAATCTAAGGCCCAAATGAACAGCCCAAGCCACCAGTCCGAACAGCCCACCCCCAGGCCACAAAACGACGTATTTTAACACCAAAACTACGTCGTTTCAATGCCAATCCATCACGACCGTTCAAACCAAGTTGATCCAATGGTCTGGATCTCTCACCCATAACCCCCATTACCCCACCCGTTACCCGAACCAATTCTGACCCCTACTAAGCCAAACGACGACGTTTCTTTTAAGCCTTCAGATCCAAGCCGTCCATCTCGCCTCATCCAACGGTTGAAATCAATCCACCCATCCCATATATAAGTTTCCTATCATACCCTGCCCCCCCTATCCAAGACCCCAGCCTTCGTCCCCATCCCCTTCCCCACGAAACCCTAGCCGCCCCCTTATTTCTCACCATTAATCCCGGCGGCATGAACGCCGGTGGCCTTCACCTTAACACCCTAGGACCACTTGGACACCCTGAACATGGATCTGTTGGCCGTTTAGTTCGAATCATCCCCTAGGTTCTCGAATCTTCATTTGAAGATTCGAGCAAAACTCGGTCTACACCGATGCACCCCAGTTTCATACCAGATAGTCCCCGGACCCCCTCGTGACCAAACCATGCTTGGTTTGGTCCGAATCTAACCAAGAAAGCCCAAAACCCAAATCTGCCCTCTAGAACCCTAGGTTTCCTCGTGCCTGTTCCGTGCCTGTTCAAACCAAGAGATTAGGGTATAATGGACCTTAATCGAAGTGTTTCTCATTTGAGAAACACTTCGATTAAAGTCCGTTCAACCTTGAGAAGGGTCTGTTCAAACACAAGTTGATTTCCCTGATTTTTCTTTCAAAGATTTTAAGGTAAGTCTATTTTCTTTTCTTTATTTTAGTCCATGTGCTGATTAAAGGTTTGTTCATGTTTGTGTAATTTGTCTTTGAATTTTTTATCAACTGTTGATTGTCCACCTTGCCCGGACTCCTGTATTCGGTCAAGTCTTTCTTCATAATGTGTGTGTGTAAACTGTATGTTCAATTGAATTCGTAATTGGTCATTCAATTAGCTCCCAAGGTCATTTCTGTATTAACATTGCAATCTGAACCCCTTGTGTGATACTTTTGGATTTCTGATTTTTGGCTACGATTGTATGTGTTATGATTAATATAGTCGAGTCGACATGTGTCGTCAATTAGTTTCAGCTGCCTGAACAATAACAAATTGACTTGCTTCTGCTAAGCATTGCCTGAATCAATTAGGAACTAAGTTTGGTTACTTATAGTTGTTAATTTGAATCAGAAATGTAAAAGGAATGTTTTGTTTAGTTACAGTTCTGAATTGGAGGGCATGTGCACTTGTGCACAACATGTGCACTTGTGCACCACATGTGCATTGTGCACAACCTGTGTCCTGCATAAAGGCTTTTGTTAAGTTTAAAATAATTTGACAGCATATGCTGTCAGATTACATTCTGCTGCCCATATTCCGCTTTAGTTCAGAAATATTAAACCTTACTGAAAAGTAAGTCTGCCAGGGAATATCATGGTTTGTGTTCTTATTTAATTAGTAAGTGGAAACTGAAAAGAAGAGAGCACATGGGAGGGGTATTCTAATTGTCTAAACAGGCTGTTAAAAGGCTGATTTTAGGTTCATAAAAGGGAGGACTTCCATCAGTTAAAGGGAGATTTTAGATTGGATAATATACACACACACACAGACAGACATTGATAATAACAGAGTGAACTGAGAGGGAACATTCTTAGGAGAGTTGAGTTCTGAAAAACAGAAAACTGGAAAAGAATTCTTTTGGATAGCCAAAAAATAGATTTCAAGACTGAAATTGGACATTGGATTTTGAAAAGAAATAGATAGTAAGAGGGATAAAGGTACAGAAATCAGAAACTGGTTTTCTTCCTGCTTTTGTTCAATTCTTAGCCTGCTCAGCCTATTCAGTCAGTTTTCTTTTCTTTCAAGTATCAGCTAAGTGTGTTAGTTTGGTTTGCCTTGGTTGATTCTCTTGGAATTGGATTGTCTGGATTTCTGTTTCTATACTGCTGGTCATTGCTGTCATTCTGCCATTTTTTCATCGGCACTGGTTGCCTTTTGCACTGGGATTTTGTTCAATTTGTCCTGCTGCTATTTATCTGTTACTGCTGCTGTTTCGTTTACATTGCTGCTCAACTGACCCCCTGCTTTCTTCATTGTAAGCATCTCCTCAGGTACACATTTCGAATCTGTCTGATATTGCAATGAAAGTTGAATCGAAAGAACTGAAGGAGTTATAATCATCTGTTGCATTGCTCACAAGTTTTCTTTTTATGTTGTTAAGCTGTGTAAGTTCTAGTCTGTGAGCCTAATAGAGATACATTAGTAAGGTTGTACTTAATTAAAGTTTATGCCAATCTGAAACTGCGACATTTGACTCGTTTAGTAGTATACAGGATGTAAATATAATTCATGAAATGTGCAGCTATTTAATACGATTGTTAACTTAAACTCGCTCTTTAGCATGCTTTGAATATGTAAGGGTGAATGGTTGTTAAATCTAGCCAAAGTTAATATAGTTTTTTGAATTACCCAGTTTCGACTTCTTTAGGCAGTTTATAGGACGAGTTTTGAATATCATCAGTAACATCCTTTAATAAGGAATTCTATTAATCCTGTTTAAGCAATTCAATTTAAACTCGACTTAAGGATGTTGTTCGGATTAAGTGTTGCATTTCGTCAATCTCATATGTAATTTCTTTGTCCAACCAAAGCATTTTCGTAAGGTATGACGTCTCTTCACTTTATAAGTAATTAATCAGAAATTGATAAGAATCCGGTTTAGGCCAAAGCATATACTTCAATTAGCATACATTTTCTTTCTTCTATTTCTGGAAACAAACATAATAGAAATGTAGTCACTTTAGGATATCCTTTTCTAAAAATGAGACGAGCCTCGCCAAATAAAAAATGCAAATTGTGTGGCCCTCAATAATGAACCATAATAAATATCTAGAATTCAGGATAGGCCGTTTAGTAAATTTCACGGCCTTTCTCCAAAAAAAAATAATGCGCTAGACTCTTTAGGCGCGGCTTAATTAAAAGTATATTCCCAAATTCGGGTGCACATTGATGTGACCCAAATCCAAATCTCAACGGAGTCTAAATGTGTTAACAACTACGAGTGCATTGATTGTGACGTGGTTCGAGATGCATTTTCACGACGTTGCAATTCTATAAAAATAAATGATAATAATAAAAGCGGTTTTAAACTTAATAAAAGTACATAAGTCACAACATGTATTTAAATCAGATATTTAGCCATTATAACAATTTAAGCGACCGTGCTAGAACCACGGGATTCGAGGGTGCCTAACACCTTCCCTCGGGTCAACAGAATTCCTTACTTAGAATTTCTGGTTCGCAGACTTCATTTGGAAAAGTCTAAAATTTCCTCGATTTGGGATTCAAGATAAACCGGTGACTTGGGACACCAAAAGCCAAACCTTTCCCAAGTGGCGACTCTGAATTAAAATAAATAATCCCATTTTGAATATTGTCACTTAAATTGGAAAAACTCCCTCGCGCATTTAACCCTTCGGGGGCGGGCGCGCAAAAAGGAGGTGTGACAGGGATAACAAGGTTTCACACTTTATTGAACATAATAAAAAAAGAATCTAGATTACAACCCTAGAATAATCCAGAAAACAGAAAAGGAAAATCAGAGTCAACTACCAGGACTCCCTCCAAGTAGGAAGATGAGTAGCTATCCAATTGTTGACTTTGACCTTAGGACCCATAAACTGTATGTCTGCCTTACTGGAACCCTCTCCAGCTTCTATCATGTTGACATCTGCGAACATTCTTTCAAATCCCTCATTCAAATCTCCATCTGGCCCGATCAGAGGTCCGAGAACTTCCAGGACCGGCAACTTTCTGCACCCTGCTTTGACAAATGATTTGGACAGGCGTGGGATTGGCTTAGGAAGGACCTAGACTCTTTTCTTCAATTTGCGGTCCCGCTTCACATCCGCTGCGGTAGGCTTGAATCCCAACCCAAAAGTTTCCAGGTTCTTGGGCAAAGAAACTGGCTGGATCATTCCTTGCAGATCAACCCCCAGACCTTTCCCTGGTATAAACCTGTTGTTCAACATCTCTGAGGCTATCATGAAGGTTGCTGCTGTAATTCTGGGAGGTGGAAGGCCCTCAACCTCAGGAATTTTGTCTACTGAGACTGTGTCGAAAACCTGATAAACCCATGGGCCCTTATCATCATCGGTTTCTATGAAGGGCACAATAGCATCACTGATGACATGTGTGCCGTCATCCCCGTGTACCACAATCTCTTGTCTATCCCATTCAAACTTGACCATTTGATATAGTGTAGAAGGCAGTGCTTTATCTGCATGGATCCAGGGTCGTCCCAACAAAAGATTGTACGACACCGCCATATCTATTACTTGAAATTCCATGGTGAACTCGACCGAACCAATGGTTAATTCCAGTACAATATCACCCACTGTGTCAGTGCCGCCCCCATCAAAACCTCAGATGCAGACACTGCTCTTGTGGATCCTATCATCAGCAACCTTTAGTTTGTTCAGAGTGGCCAAAGGACAGATATTGGCACTTGACCCATTATCAATTAGTGCTCGAGTGACCAACGATTCTTCGCATTTTACCGTCAGGTAGAGTGCTCTGTTGTGTTCAGTACCCTCTACCGGTAACTCATCGTCAGAGAATGTCACTCGGTTTACTTCGAAGATTTTGTGCGCTATTTATCCAAATGGTTCACTGAGAGCTTGTCCGGGACATAGGCTTCGTTCAGAATCTTCATTAAGGCCTGACAATGATCGTTCGAATGGATTAACAAAGATAGCAACGAAATCTGGGTCGGGGTCTTCCTCAACTGTTCTATAATTGAGTAGTCCTGTGCCTTCATCTTTTTTAAAAATTCCTCTTATTCTTCCTCTGTTACTGGCTTCTTTATTGTTACAGGATTGACCCTTCTCAATTCTGCGGGAACAAAACACCTTCCCGAACGAGTTAGTCCCTGAGTTTCGCATACTTCTTCCACCACCTCCTTTCCCTTATGCATCACTGTCACTTGTCTGTAGCTCCACGGCACAGCTTTCTCACTTGTTACCGGCAACTGCATGACCGGCCTGATAACAACTGGTTCTACATGGACCCCTTTTACCACCAACATTGGTGTGCTAGATACTCCCTGCAGTACTGCCTTGGCTGACTCTGGCTTCTTCGCAGCAACAGACGAACCTTTCCCTACTATCATGAATGGCTTATCATCTGTCTTTCCCAATCGTACCACTGCCTTTTCACTAGTCGAATTTTTGCTCGGACTAGCACGAATCATCATTATCGTTTGTGAGGGAGTTTTAAGCTTCCCTCCTTCGTGCACTATCTCGATCATGTGGGCCTCATGGTGCACTGGCAACGGGTTTTCATTGATATTGGGTGCCTCTGGTGCCTGAACCTCGATCATATTTGTGTCAATAAGATCTTGTATGGCAGTCTTCAACTTCCAACACTTCTCAGTATCATGCCCGGGAGCTCCTGAACAATATTCACAACTTACTGAATGGTCCAAATTTCTGGGAAGGGGATTTGGCAATTTGGGTTCAACAGGACTTAATAGACCTATCTGTCTCAACTTGTGGAACAGAGTAGTATAGGTTTCTCCCAACGAAGTGAATGTTCTCGGCTTCTGCATCCTTTCATTCCTGAAAGCCTGATTTCCACGGAAGCTTGGCCCTGAAGGATTCCTGTATGCTCTTGGTGGTGGATATGTGTTTTGTAGAGGTGGATATGTGTTTTGTGGAGGTGGATATGTGTGTTGGGGAGCCGGCGCACGCCATTGCGGACGAGCCGGAGGCTGGGTGTAAGTTTGGGCGTGATGGATGGAGAAGTGGGGCTCTTGTGGTGGATAATAGGGTTGTGGAGGGTTGTATGGATAATTTGGGTAATGGGGTCTGGTTTGATAGCGAGGGGCTGGACCTCTTGATCTGGACCAAGTACCTGCTTCGACTGTTGCGACCTCCTCTCTCTTCTTTTTCCGAAACGCACTTCCCGTGCCGCTTTGGATAACCTGAGTTGTGGCCTTGATCGCCGAATAACTCATTATCTTATTGGATCTGAGTCCCTCTTCAACCATGCCGCCCATTTTTACTACTTCATTGAAAGATTTACCAACCCACGTCACCAGGTGACCAAAATAGGTTGGCTCCAACGTTTGTAAGAAGTAGTCCACCATTTCACCTTCCCTCATTGGCGGATCGACTCTTGCTGTTTGTTCTCTCCAGCAGAATCCAAATTCCCTAAAGCTCTCTCCGGGCTTTTTCTCAAGTTTTAACAGTGTGAGACGGTCGGGGACGATCTCAAGGTTATACTGGAAATGACCTGCAAATGCTTGTGCCAGATCATCCCAGGTATACCACCTGCTAGGATCCTGCCTCGTGTACCATTCTAATGCGGACCAGCTTAAACTTTGACCGAAATAGGCAATCAGCAACTCATCCTTTCCACCTGCCCCTCTCATCTTACTGCAGAAACCTCGTAGATGTGCCATGGGATCACCATGTCCCTCATATAGGTCAAACTTTGGTATCTTAAAACCTGCCGGCAATTGAACATCGGGGAAGGGACACAGATCTTTGTAGGCCACACTAACTTGGTTGCCCAATCCATGCATATTCCTGAAGGATTGCTCCAGGCTTTTTACTTTACGGAGCACTTCATCCTGCTCCGGATTTTTAGCTGGCCTTTTAGCTTCTGTAGGGAATTGAAGGTGAGGGGTGTAAGTGTATGGCTCAGGCGGTTTGAAGGTGAGTTCAGGAGGATAGTATTGATTGTCTTGAACCTGTAACACTGGTTCATCAGGGGATTTTTGTAGTGGGGGCGGGTGGAGGTGCCACGAAAATAGGAACAGTTGGTGGATGAGGGTTTTGTTTAGGTGGTGAAGCTTAGGGATTATAGGAAGTTTCTCCCTGATAGTATTGGGCAATGGGGAAGCTCGCTGATGGACCAGTGGAATGGTATTCCGGAGTCCGAGCTGGTGAAAGGGTAGGAGTAGGGGGAAGTATTGGTGGTGTTTGTCCCTTGGCCCAGGCTAGGTGCATCAGAGCAATCTCTTGTCTCAACCTGTCCATTTCCTCCTTCATTATTTGCATCTCTGTCTTTTCTTCCTCAACACTTTTGTCCGAACCAGACATACTTTCCGGAATGGGCCCTTTTGATCTTGTGTGGTAATGGTAATCTGCCAGAGCGTTCTAACGAGCTAACTGTTTTGAAATCTCTTTTTCTGATATGGAACAACAAACTTGTTAGCGTTAGAGTTTAACACATAGTGCAATTTCACATCAGGGAATGCAATGTTCCTAGGCAGTTTAACCATTTCTAACATGTTTTTGCTTCGATTGCATGCGTCATTCCGGCCTATGTCCTTTATTTATTCACCTTGTCTTTTCTTTTTATCTTTGTAGCAGTGGTCGAATCTTATGTAGATTGCCTACGTATCATGTCCCCGCATGAATCAGACCGGGCGTAGTTCTGCCATAAGTAAAATAAAGACCCAATTTTACCTTTTATTACCCAAATATGCTATTACAAGCTATTATTTGAAAGAAAAACAAACGAAATACAGACTCTATAATATTAACAATGTTTGAAGAGAACATACGGGTAGACAACAAACTCTAAAAAACAAACAAGTGCAGGATTGAACTAGGGATACATTAAAGCCTTGAATTTTGGTGCCCGCGAGGCATCATTCGGCCTTTCCGCGGGCTTTGGTGCGAGGCCTCTTTGCAAGCTTTTTAATTCCTCCATGATCCGGTGGACATAACCCATGACTGAGGCATAAAGGATATCACGAGGCATTTCTTCACATGTTAGGCACTTCGTGGTGACGTAGCGCCCAATCTCATTGATCTTACCCCTGATTCTATCCCTTTCTATGCACACCTGTTCTATTCGTTGATTCTTTAGTCCCAATATTCGAGTATTGTCAATGAGCTGATCTTGGAACCTCTCCATTTGTTCTTCCATTCGGGCTATTGAATCATAGCAGTGTTCCTTGTCTGTTCTAGCATCCCGAGCTTGTTTAAGGACCCGATCACTGAGAGTGGAATTTATTTCTCTCAATGTTGTAACACTCATTTCGTAATCCTTTTTCATTTGCCATAGGTGCTTTTTCCGTGCTGCTGTAACTTTTGCCCACCTGGTCCGTAATCTTGCTATGCTAGCCTTGGATCTTTCCAAGTCTTTCCGCCCTTCAGCGACCTGATTCCTTAACCCTGCTATCAACCTTTTATCAGCCCGGCTTCTCAGTTGGTTGTCGGGATCCATTTTTATCTTCCGGGTCTGAGCTTTGAGGATCTCGCTTTCTCTGGCTAATCTGTTCTTTTCTCCCTTGTCGGCAGCAACCTGCACTTTGTTCTCAAATTTCAGATCCTGAATCTGTTGTTTTAGTTTGCCTATTTCGGCAAGATATTCCCGCTCTTTGGCCAACCAGTCCCAATGCTCTTGTGAGGACTTGGCAAATTCTTGAAGGTGAGGTCTTTTAGTCGGCCTTCCAGATGACATTTCCCCTTTGTACCAAGCCTGATATTTAGGTGAAACTTCCCCTCTTGCCTGATTCAGCACACAAGTATTTGCCTCTAAGTATTGACATTGGCTCCAAATCTGGCGGACCCTTGCTTCAGGAAACTGACCATCGGAACTGATCTCAATCACCTGGGTACTTAGATCCTCATCTTTGGGCACTATCTGACACCTCCCAAGTTGCCTCAAAACCCGATACGGCGCATAAGGTTGAATGCTCTTAAGCCCCATCAAGAGAAAATGGGGCCTAGCTGCTGGCATGTATATGGCTTCGTCGATCGATAACCATCCCAGTGTCCACTGTATTTGACTGGCGTGAGGGTCCGGAAATATGAGGTTCATGCCGAGACTCCTTCAGGTAGGCGAACCTCATTAATTCTGGTGTAGAACTCCTCCATGCAGGTCTTTTCAGAAGATCCATGGCTCAGGAACTGGGCTCGGTGACATAGGTGTTCGGTTATCCACATTTGCAACAACAAGTTACAACCTTCGAAAAAGTTTCCTCCGGCTTTGCAGGCCGTGAGAGCTCGGAACATATCAGATACAATCATGGGCGCCAGCGTGCTATCTTTTTGAGTGATCAAAGTACTGACGACCCCAGCTATCTTTATGTCAATATTCTCGTCTTTTCTTGGGAAAACTAAAAGCCCTAAGAAGGTTATCATGAAAGCAACCCGTCTATGTTCATCCCACTTTCGAAGGTTACTTTTGCTGCACAACTTGTTTTCTGGCTTGTCGAATCCTCCTATGTGGCCATATATTTGATATATGAAGCTCAGAGTGCAAAAACCTTTTGCCAAATCAGGGTTATGGATTGTTCTGACTATCTTTAACGAGTCCAGAAACCGGTGCACTGCTACGGCTCTTGGAGTAACCAGGTATTTATGCCTCAACGGAACCTCAGTACTGCCGATGTACCCTGCTATTTCCTCTAAAGTTGGGGTGAGATCAAAGTCCGAGAAGTGGAAGACATTGTGTGCAGAGTCCCAGTGAGGGATCAGTGCCCTTATAATATCTCCTCGAGGCTTGATATCCAACAAACTCGTGAGACCTTTCAGATGTTTCTTGATTTCGTCATGCCCTTCTTTGCCTAAATCATCCCACCATAGCCGCAACTGGAGGAGAATTTTATTCATGATTGAAAAAGGTTCATTTTGAGTCGTGCTCATTCTGCACATTTATTAATAAGATTAAACAAGCGAAAATTTATTTGACTAAAAAAAACCCAGATCTTCCGAACACGGCCTTTCAGCACTTCAGGGACGAAGATTTTGAGGTTGTGTGATTTAACCAACAAATAATAAAAAAGATGAAAGAAGTGGCCGTTTATACAAAGTCAGCCTTCCGGCGTTCCTTTTGAGAACATTCGGCTATTTATGATAAAAACGGCATCACCTGACTCTATGACAGAAAAATTAAAATTTTGACATTTTTTTTAACAGAATGGGAGGTTGGACCCGACGAGGGTTGCCTACGTATCTCACGTCCTGTGAGAATCAAACCGGCGTAGTTCGCCCAACATAAACTAAACTTGTAAACAAGACTCCTTTCTTTTGTTTTTTCTTTCAAATAAATTAAACTAAAAAAAACAAAAAAAATCATTTTTTTAAAATTTCGGCAGGGTTTTGATACTACTCGGACATTGGTTTTATTTTTCTAAAAAGTAGTTATCTCACTACACTGCTATTTTTCTCTTCTTCTTTTTTTCACAATTTTTTTCAAAAATTCTTGATTTCAGAAGCCGGTCAGCATGCAGATCTGAAGCAAATAAATGTGCAAAACAAACAGGATGCAGCAGGATGGTCTTTTTCCGTTTCAGGTTACTAGTCCTAGACGGACCCAACCCCTGTGTTGAGTCCCCTAAGTCAAAATGCAACATGATGCAAATAAGCATTCCTACTAGGGATCCGGCATGAAGTCACGTTATTGTATATTCAAAACCTGGGTCTATGTTCTAGACAGTGCACCCGAGAGGACAACTCGAGTTGAGGAAGGAGCTCCTTTCCGGGAACCAAAAGGCCAGCCGGCTTAGAAACTTTCCGAGCCTCTTTTATTTAGGGTATGACACTAACAGAATAGGGAGTCTTAATCAGTAAGCACATCCCCAGAGGTAAGAAGAGAAGGTTTCGGCACAGTTTATATGTACAGTTCAAATAATATCAAAGCAGTAAAAAGCATCATTTTGCATATTAAGCACAAATCATATGAGAATATCAGATAATAAAGCCAAAATACAACAATTTATCAAGCTCAAATTTCTAACCCTGAACCGGTGGTTCTGGGTAAAGTTGAGTATTTATTTCTCCCCAGCAGAGTCGCCAGAGCTGTCACACCTCCTTTTTCCGTCCCCGCAAGGGGTGAAGGAGTTTTTCCAATTAAAGGACAATCGAAACGGGATTTATTTATTTATTCAGAGTCGCCACTTGGGAGATTTAGGGTGTCCCAAGTCACCAATTTTAATCCCGAATCAAGGAAAAGAATGACTCTGTTTAACAGTCCGCGAATCAGAAATTTGGATAAGGAATTCTATTAACCCGGGAGAAGGTATTAGGCATTCCCAAATTCCGTGGTTCTAGCACGGTCGCTCAACTGTTATATTTGGCTTATTTATCTGATTTTAACAATTAAGAACTTATATGCAAATTTTAACTTTGAACCGCTTTTATCAATTTTATTATTATTGTTATTATTTTACGGAGAATTGCAACGTTGTGAAAACGTATCTCGAACAACGTCACAATCAATGCACCCGTGGTTATCGACATATTTCGATTCCGTTGAGATTTGGATTTGGGCCACATGAATGCGCGCCCGTATTTAAGAAAATAATTTATTAAAGACGCGCCTAAAGCGACTAACGTATTGTTGTTTTGGGAGGAGGCCGTAAAAATTCATTAGGGGGCCAACTCCAAAGTCTATCCGGTTATTGAGTCCTTTTATTGAGGGCCCCGCAATTTGTGATCTACTGTGGCAAGGCACACCTCCTTTATTTTAAGGATATCCTAAAATGACTACATTTTTAATTAAATTAGTCTCTAAAAATAAAATAAAAATCCTAATTAATTACATGATTAATCGGTCTGTTGTTTATTATTTACTAACTTACGACCATTGTTGAAAAGTAAACATCACCAAAGCTGAAATCGTAAATAAAGTACAAAATTGACAAGTAGTATTTTTCAAAAAAAAAAAACTAAACATCTTATAACTATCCTAAGACCATTTTGTTAAATGAACAAACCATGGGTATTAACTACTTACAAATATTGACAACTAGAATTAACTTTAATCGCTAATGCTCTTCCAAAAAATATTGAACTTCAATATTAACTCATTTTTTGTACTTGACTCATGTCTATTGGATTAATGTTCTTAGCCTTGATATATTGATTCACTCTTCAAATATAGTAAACCTGCTAATTCTACAAGTTAAGAGTCCCTATGTTTGCCTAAATTTGCGGGTCTTTGTTACTTAAAGATTCAACAATTACAAAATTGCGAATTACTTCTATTTTAATGTCTGCGAGTTCAAAACTAGATTTTTGTTAACCAACCAATATTAAATTGATATCCTACCTGGATTATTTGCCAAAATGATTCCGAACTAAGGTATTTGATGACACGCATTAACAAAACTGACATTATTTAACTATGAAACTTACGCGAGACTTAAAAGTTCAAAAAAACCTACATCTTACTCAAATTGAACACGCGTATTATACTAATTGATGCTCATATCTTTTCAAGGAATTCAGTTCCACAATCTAAGGTTACTTATCACTTATTGCTAATAACATGATCTTATAGAAGAAACAGTCATACTTATACAAATGTCTAACGTTCATTTAATATAAAACAATATAATTAAAGTCTATCTAAAATACAAAACATGCTAAAATTCTGCATCTCATTTCATCTTCAAAGTGTACATTAAAATGATTTGAAGAAGTGTACCTGATATGGACACAAGAAGAAAAGGGGAAGATAAGTGCAGAAACACAGCAGTAGCATATACAGCAACACAACACCACAGTATAGCAACAACCAGTAAACCCAGGAAATACTAAACTGAAAACCCAGCAGTACCAAAATGAAACACAGACAGATGCAAGGAAACAATAGTTTCTGATTTTCAAACCCTCAAGAAAAGCAGCCTGAAAACTCTTAATGCAAAAGTTCAGCCTCAACACTCTAACTCTTAATGTAAAAGTTCTGATTTTTCTGAATTTGTTTCCTCTTTGTTCCAGAATTTTCTCCCTACAATTCTTACTTCTCTTAAAATCAGTCCCCAACCCCCTTTTATACAAATCTGCCCTTTTTCCCCAACTTAGTGCTGCCCGACCCCTCTCTTTTTGAAAATCAGAAATTTTCACTAAATCTGCCACTAAGACTGCCTTTTCCAATTAATCAGCCCCCATTTCCTTTTGTTTCCCATTAATGTATTAATTAATACCCCCATTAACAAAGCACTAACACTAAAATATTATCCTAACTATTTTATTCCCAAATTGCCCCTGAAAACCCTCAATATTATTGCCCTCCTAACACAAATACTACTGCATTACAGCTTTTAATTCTGAAATCTGTTTTCAACTAACAAAGATTTGAAAATTAAACCTGATTATCAACTATATCCAAACTTATTTCTGATTACTGAAGGACTAAGGTTAGAAATCAATTGGAACAAATGAACTTGAAATTAAATCAATCCAGACTTAACACAACATAGAACTTAACAAAATCCTTAAAGCTGAAACTGAACAATAAAAACCAGAATCAACATGAATGCAGGATCATTGTTAGCCTATTGACAATTCCCTGAAACTAAGTATCCACAGATCAACACACACAACAACTGTTTGACAAACTTACTGGTTTATAAACAGGGACGAATTAATAGACGAAACTAATTAACTGATTGTTTACAACCGTTGATACTAAACAATCAGACCTAGATAATCAGACAATTCACAGGCAATTTCAGTGGTATTGACAAAAACATAGATTAACTGGAAACTAATTAATCGACGCAACTCATTAATCGATTACACAAATTATAACACATAACAATTATATCGAACATAAGCAAATGACAAAATTGGTCCAAATGAAGATGTCTATTGAATATGAACATAGTCAATTGACCAAAAGAATTTTAAGATCAATACAGCAAATAAACAGATACGTAGAGAAGGAAAATGAGCAAATACGAAGGAAAGAAAAGGAAATACCTCATAATACCAGAACTATACAGACCTAGTCTTCGAAACTCCGATTCGGACAATTTGGGATCGAACAGACCTTAGTCGAAGTATTCTCAACTAAAAATACTTCGATTAAGGTCGATTAGACCCCAACCTTTCATTTTAATTTTGGACAGATTCCATGATTTGGAAATTTAGGGTTCTTGAGGGTCTGATTTGGGGTTCGGACACTTTCGGCTTGATTCGAACCAAACCTTCGTTGGCTTAGGCCTAAGGGGGGTCAAGGGAGTGTTAGGTATCAATTTGGGATGGTTTGGCGCGAGTTGAGTCTTGGCTCGAATCTTCGATTGAAGATTCGAGAAGATGCTGCTAGATTCGAGCCAAGGGAGTAAGGGATTTGGGTTCAGGTAGTGAAGGGGTGCTATGGTGTTAAATGGGTGACCATCGGAGACGATTGGGTTTTCAGGCCAACCTTCGATCGAAGATTCGAGACGTTGGGGCCTGATTCGAGGGATATGGGTTATGGATTTGGAACGAGGATGTTAAGAGGAGTCTGGGGTGTTAAGCTGGGGTCGTTTGGACCACCGGAACCGCCGTGAGGCGATTTCCGGTGGGTGGTTGACGGTGGGGGTATGTTTGGCCTCTGAAACCCAGAAACGAAAAGGTGAAGGGGCATGGCTTTGGGGGGGGCTGGGGTAGGATTTTAGGAATATATACGGTGTGAGAGATTTAATCCCGGTCGTTGGATCGATTAAAATCAACGGCTAGGATCAAAGAACTAATAAGACGGTGTCGTTTGGTTTAGTGTTGGGGTATGGGTTGGCCCGGGGGGGGGGAATTGGATCGGGTCGTGGTGAGACCTTGAAGCCATTGGATCAAAGAAAATGGATGGCTCAGATTGAACACTTGAAACGGTGTCGTTTCAAACCAAGCCAGGGCTGCACTGGACCGTTTGATTTGTTCGATCAACAGCTCATATTGAAGACGCCTAAACGACGTCGTTTAGGCTTTCTGAGAGATCAGGCATAATGGACTGGGTCATTGCCTTTCATTTTGGGCCTGATTTTGGCCTGGCCCAGTCCATATTAGCCAATTATTTTAACTTTCTTCTTTTAATTAACAATAAACAACAACTCTAGAAATAAATTGTAAAATAAAGTTAATCTACAAAAATATTAATTAACCCTTAACAACAAACAACACACAAGTTAAAGCATTTAATTAAAAATAAAATCACACGATGGCACACTTTAAATGCATATTTTTGTGATTTTCTTCTTTTAAAACCAAATTATGGTTCGATTAGTTCCTAAATGCACAATCAAATCCTAAATATGCATGCAACATATATTTTTTTTGTATTTTAATTAATTAAAATAGGATAAACATTCACAAACAAAACACAAATAATTATTCAAAAAAATGCCACGCAAATCCTAAAATTATATACCAAGAAAATTTTATTTTATTTTTGATTTCTTTTGGAGTAGTTTTCGTGAAGCAAAAATCACGTGCTCACAACAGTGTATCTATAAAACGTAAAAATCAGTCTAAATTAAAATAAACTAATTTAAAACTAAATACTAAAAGTGAAACTAAGTTTTGTATTTTCTGATGTTATAATACTATAAATGTAAATATACAAATTGCCTTTAACCTAAAGATAAAAATATATTTATTTTTTTGTAATTATTTTTGTGATAAAAATAAAGTAAAAGAGTCAAAACTATTTAGAATGGTGATACTAAACCTAAATTAAATATATATGCTAAAATGTATAAAATTTGGGGGAGAGTCAAAAATTACATGTCTACAGAGGTTGGCCATAAATAGCCTCATAGCGCGTGGTCTGAATTGAGGAGTGAAAGGTAGTGTTATACCACCACTCAGCTGCTGCTAAATAAGAGGACCGGTCCTTTTGAGAGTTAGAGCAAAAACACCTAAGATAGGTCTCCAAACACCTGTTAACCATTCATGTCTGCCCATCAGACTGTGGATGGTAGGATGTAGAAGTGCTAAGAGTGATACCACTTATAGAGAATAACTCATGCCATAGCCTACTAGTGAAGACAGGATCCCTATCACTCACTATATCCTCAGGCATCCCATGTAGTCTGAACACATGCTCCATAAATAGTTTACAATGTCAGAGGCAGTATAAGGATAAGCCACTCCTATGAAGTGAGCATACTTGGCTAATCTATCTACCACCGCCCATATCACTGTTTTTCCCTTAGCTTTTGGCAACCCTTCAATAAAATCCATGCTAATACTGCTCCAAGCCAATGAAGGAATCTTGAGTGGTTGTAGTAGTCCAGGATAAGGTACTGTCTCATACTTGTGCCTCTGACATGTGTCACATTCCTTGACATATGTTTGAACATCATCCTTCATTCCTCTCCAATAGAAGAGTGCAACTATTCTTCTGTAGGTGTGATCTATGCCTGAGTGACCTCCAGTAGGGGAATCATGCCATAGTTTCATAATATCTTTTCTTAGTTGCTCATCAGGTCCTACCACTAGCTTCCCATTTCTTCCTAGTTAATTGTGTACAAAGGTGTACCCTTTTGATTCTCCACCTTCTTTCTTGAGACTCTCAATAAAGGCCACATGCTCATCGTCTAACTCCCAAGTCCTTATTATCTAGCCCAACAAATTAGTCTTGATGGCAAAGAGTGTTAAGGCTGCTAGTTCCACCAATGGCAGTCTAGAGAGGGCATCTGTCACCTTATTCTCCTTCCCCTTTTTGTACTCAATAACAAAGTCATATTGCATAAGCTTAGTTATCCATTTCAGTTGGGATCCCGTGTGCAATTTTTATTCCAGGAGGAATTTCAGTGCCTTTTGGTCTATCTTCACTATAAAAGGGTCTTCCTATTAAATATTGTCACCACTTGTTCATTGCCATGACTAAGGCTAACAGCTTCTTGTCATATACTGATAAGGTTTGATGTTGTAGGGATAAGCCCTTGCTTAGATAGGCTATAGGCTGACCTTTCTGCATCAATACATCCCTTATTCCCATGTTGCAAGCATATGTCTCCACAACAAATGGTATAGAAAAATCAAGCAAGGTTAGAACTGGTGCAGAAGTTAAAGCCTTCTTCAAGTTGCTGAAGGCTCCAGTAGCCCTGGGAGACCACTTAAAATCGTCCTTCTTAAATAGATCAGTAAGGGGTTTGCTAAGAACTCCATACCCCTTGATGAACCTTCTATAGTAACCTGCTAGCCCCAGAAATCCCCTTAGCTTCTTGAGATTAGTTGGTTCTGGCCACATTTAGACAACTTCTATCTTCTTTGGGTCAGTAGTTACTCCTTCTGCTGAGATATAGTGTCACGACCCAAACCGATGGGCCGCGACGGGTGCCCAAGTCCTACATGTCAAGCACTCTTAAGCATGTGTCTAAGATATAAACCTGAATAACATCTGCTAAATTACGAGAATAATGATGAAGGAAATCTGCTAAAAAAGGCATACATACATATACGTGCAACATACGCAGGACGAGCCGACAAGGCTGCTATAGACAACTATACATCTCAAAACTGGAAGCCGGCAAGGCAACATACTATCCAACTAGACATAATGTCTACAGACCTCTAATAGAAATATAACTGTACAAAGACGGGACTAGGCCACGTCATACCCATATATATATAGACAAACATATCCTACCAAAATCAAAACAGCTCTGGATCAAGTGGAGTACGACAACTCTCACTGATCAAGGATCCTAAGAAGGGGGACCGTCAGCTTGCCTACCTGCACCTGCGGGCATGAAATGCAGGCCCCGTGAAATAGGGTGTCAGTATGAAAAATGTACTGAGTATGTAAGGCATGAAAATCTATACGTAAAAGGCATAGATGAAACATGGAATAAAGGAACCCATCTATAAATCTGAATAACTTTGTAAATTCCGAAACATTTAAATGTTATGCACGTGTATATAAATGTCGTGTCATGCATGAGTATAGGTGTACATAACATCATCAAACCACTGAGGGTATCCCATCATATCATCTCGGCCACTGTGGGCAACATCATCAACATATACCAACTGATCAGGTGGTGGTGCATATATAACGCCATAACCTTTTTTCATATCCCATATACGTATATATATACATATAAATATGCGTATATAATGTCATCTGGTCATGGGTCAATGTACATGTATAAATGAATGAAATGCATGAAAAATATGTAATAATCTCAATATTCCTTCCGGATAAAATTTTTCAACTGCGCATTATTCTGAGACCCATGAACAGAAGATATAATAATATGTCACATGGGGAATCAAGAACATAGAGACCCCTAGTATTTCTATGAATAAAGTCGTTTATGAAAACTGTGCATTTACGCGTTTCTTCTGTATAACTTGGACCATGCCAAAAAGAAAGAAGGAATGACCTTAACATACATGGAGTAAGGAAAACTCCCTATAATATTCCATTGAAAAACCTTCTCTAATTGAACTTAGAACTCAAAAAAATCGGATTAAGCTTCTGCTTTTTGAAATCCTTGAAAACGAATTTTTGCTTTTGCTTCTTTGAAATTATTGAATGAAATTGCTTCTGATTCTATGAAGCTTTTTTGGAACGAAACTTAGCTTCTGCTTCTAACGTTTATTTTGAACTAAGATTGGTATATCAACAATGATTCATGGGGTGTTTTGATCCTAAAATGAGATAAGACTAATAATGTAGTTTTATCTTGGTTAAATTTTATTTTAATCCTTAGGTAGACACCTACTCATAAATTACTATGAGTCGTTTTCTTGATTGATGGCCTTGTGCCACATTTTTGGAAGGGAAGAAGGGGTCAATCTTATCCACTTATGTTATTAATTAACTAGGTAATGTCCCGTTATCCGATAATTAACTAATTACCCGTATAATTAAGAATTATCTCAAATTACTTAAAATTCTATTTATTTAGTATACTTTATACATCGTACTATCGTGGTCATATGGTACCTTGCATGGTACTAGTACATAATTATTGGGTATTATTGCTCGACCTGTATTTTATCCCGAATCGGCCACCTTCAACGAAACTCGTTTTCTTTAATTCCTTTATCTTTCATGACACTTATTTATCACTTATTATAAATAGCATAAATACATTAACCTCAAGATAGTTTCATCCCCGAGTCCACGTCGATTAACTGAAAATGAAACTTTAACGTACGAAAATGCGAAATGTAACATCCTCCCCCCTTAGAAACATTCGTCCTCGAATGTTTAACTCTCCGGGATCTATATAACCTTGGCAGAGTCGCCTTTGTAACAATACTACTACCAACTCATCCTGTAGAAACTTAATAATTCAATTCCACATAGGATCACAATCACCAATAACGACAATGGCCTCACACGACCAACAATAATAACTGACACCAGAATCCATACACGTACCTTAAGGTTATGATGTCTCAGTCGGGCCCTTCTCTCTGGAAGAGGAAATAAGTAGGGATATCTAGACTTCATGTCTTCCTTGGCCTACCAAGTCATTTCTTCCACCTTGTTGTTCCTCTAAAGAACTTTCACGGAGGCTACCTCCTTATTCTGTAGCTTGCGGATTTGTCGGTCTAGGATGGCAACCAGAATTTCCTTGTAAGACAAGTCCTTTGTAATCTGTATGTCATCCATGGACACCACTCGGGTAGGATCGTCAATGCACTTCCGTAACATAGATATGTGAAAAACCAGATGGACAGACTCCAACTCCGAGGACAATTCTAACTCATAAGCTACTTGGTCCACTCTCCAAATGATCTTATAAGGCCCAATATATTGTGGGATAAATTTGCCTTTCTTGCCAAACCTCTTCACACCCTTCATAGGTGACACCTTTAAGAATACCCAGTCATCAACCCCGAACTCTAAATCTCGTCGCCGTACGTCAGAGTATGACTTCTGATGACTCTAAGCAGTCAATAGTCGATCCCAAATCAACTTCACTTTTTCTATGGCTTGTTGAACCAGGTTTGGCCCATGTAACCCAGATTCTCCAACATCAAACCACCCTATAGGTGACCTACACTTTTGTCCATAAAGAGCTTCGTATGGAGCCATCTGAATACTAGGATGGTAGCTATTATTATATGCGACCTCAATAAGTGGAAGATGATCATCCCAACTACCTTTGAAGTCTATCACACAAGCTCATAACATATCCTCCGGTGTCTAAATAGTACGCTCAGCCTGTCCGTCTGTCTGGGGATGAAATATTGTACTAAGACTTACTTGAGTCCCCAATCCTTTTTGGAAAGACCTCAAGAAGTTAGCTGTAAATTGAGCTCCTCTATTCGAGATAATAGATACAGGGACACCATGCAGTCGTACTATTTCCTTAATATAAAGCCTTGCATAATCCTCTAAGGAATATGTAGTTCTAACGGGCAAAAAATGGGCTGACTTTGTAAGCATATCAATAATCACCCATATCAAATCAAACTTATGCTGGGTACGAGGTAAGCCTACGATGAAATCCATATTGATTACTTCCCATTTCCAAGTCGGAATCTCCATAGCATGCAATAACCCACCGGGTTTCTGATGCTCAATCTTAACCTACTGACAGTTAGGACGCTAAGCAACAAACTCTGTTATATCCTTTTTCATTCCATCCCAACAATGTACTTCCTTGATATCATGATACATATTTGTTTCTCCTGTATAGATAGAATAATGAGAATAGTGACTTTCTGCTATAACCCGCCAACGTAGCCCTGCAACATTAGGGACACATAATTGTCCTCAATATCTGAGGACCCCATCTTTTGTAATTTCAAACGACGTCTTCTCCTTCTAAAGGGTGGTATCCCTATAATGAACTAACACAGGATCCTCGTACTGGCGTTCATTTAATTTAGTTACTAAAAAGGATGTTGTCGTATCCTGAATAGTAATTCCAATATCACCTGAGTCCAGTAACCAAACTCCAAGACTAGCTAACTGATGAACCTCATGGGCTACTCCCCTCTTTTATGGCTATAAATATGACAGGCTACCCATAGATCTACGATTGAGGGCGTCGGCTACTACGTTCGCCTTCTCCAGATGGTATAAAATATCAACGTCATAGTCTTTAAGTAGCTCCAACCATCTCCTTTGATGTAGATTCAATTCCTTTTGCTTGAAGATGTATTGGAGGCTCTTATGATTCGTATAGA
The DNA here is from genome assembly GCF_000393655.2 of Nicotiana sylvestris. Classification (NCBI taxonomy): domain Eukaryota; kingdom Viridiplantae; phylum Streptophyta; class Magnoliopsida; order Solanales; family Solanaceae; genus Nicotiana; species Nicotiana sylvestris. The sequence continues at coordinate 8,015,317 of NC_091058.1, read as the reverse complement.
TATCAACATGAATGCCACACAAGTAGTGCCTCCACATCTTTAGTGCATGAATCACTACATCTAACTCTAGATCGTGGGTCGGGTAATTCTTTTCGTGCTTTCTTAGTTGTTTAGAAGAATAAGCAACAACCTTACCATGCTGCATCAGCACACAACCCAACCCAAAGCCTGAAGCATCACAATAGATAACGTAACCATCGGTCCCTTCCGGAAGCGTTAGAACCGGTGCTAACGTTAATCTGTCCTTTAATGCCTGGAAGCTCCGTTCGCAAACATCAGTCCATTGAAACTTTGCTCCCTTTGAGTCAACTTTGTCAAAGGTGCTGAAAAGGAAGAAAATCCCTCTACAAATCTCCTGTAGTAACTTGCCAAACCGAGAAAGCTATGAACCTCCGTCGGTGTTGTGGGTCTAGGCCAAGTCTTTACTGCCTCAATCTTTTGTGTATCCACCCGGATGCCTTCACCCGAAATGATATGCCCAAGGAAAGCTACAGAATTCAACCAGAATTCATATTTAGAGAATTTTGCATACAACTTCCCTTTTTATAGAACTCTGAGCACAGTACGCAGATGATCTGCATGCTTAGCCTCTGAACGAGAATACCCCAATATATCGTCGATAAATATAATTACGAACAGATCTAAAAAGGGCCTGAACACACGGTTCATCAAATCCATGAATACTACTGGGGCATTGGTCAAACCGAACGACATAACATGAAACTCAAAGTGCCCATATCTGGTCCTGAATGTTGTCTTCGGGATATTTTCATCCTTAACCCTTACCTGATGGTACCCGGACCTCAAGTCTATTTTTGAAAAACACTTGGCACCTTGCAAATGATCAAATAAATCGTCAATCCTCGAGAGCGGGTACTTATTCTTGATCGTTACCTTATTCAACTGTCTATAATCAATACACATCCGTAAGGAACCATCTTTCTTCCTAACAAAAAACACAGTTGCTCCCCACGGTGATGTACTAGGTCTGATAAAGCCTTTTTCAAGCAAGTCCCTTAGTTGTTCCTTTAACCCTTTTAGCTTCACGGGGGCCATTCTATAGGGATGAATAGATATTGGATAAGTATCTAGTAGTAGGTCAATGGAAAACTCAATTTCTCGCTCTAGCAGAAGACCTGGAAGCTCATCGGGAAAAACATTGGTAAACTCATTCACCACAGGGATGGACTGAATGGTTGGTGACTCAACTTCCACATTCTGAACCTGAACTAAGTGATAAATACAACCCTTTCTGATCATCTTCCTTGCCTTGAGATAGGAAATGAATCTTCCTCTCAGCGATGCCGTATTACCTTTCCACTCCAAAATAGGCTCCCCTGGAAATTGAAATCAGACTATCTTTGATTTGCAATCAACGTTGGCATGACAAAGAAGCCAACCAATCCATGCCCATTATAACACCAAATTCTACCATATCTAACTCGATTAGTCTGCTATGGTAGATCGACCATGAACTACTATTATACAACCCCTATATACTTGCTTAGCTATCACTGAGTCCCCAACAGGTGTAGACACCTCAAAAGGTTTAACCAATTTATGTTTTATTTCAAACTTACTAGCAACCAACGGGGTAATGCATGATAAGGTGGAACCTGGGTCAATCAGTGCATATACATCATATGAGGAGATGGATAATATACATGTAACAACATCAAGTGATGAATCCTGGTCTTGTCGTCCTGCCAACGCATAAATATGGTTCTGAGGACTACTCGAGCTAGATGCTCCGCCTCTGCCTCTACCACGACTCATTGGTTCTTGTGAACCTTGCCTAGGGGGGCATACTGATGATGATGAACCAGCTACAGATCCCGCTGGCTGAGCTATGCTTGCATCACCTCTCATCGTACAATCCCTCATAACGTGGCCCGGATAACCACAAGTATAACAAATACCTAATCCTATACGGCACTGCCCGGTATGCTGCTTACCACATTGAGCACATCGTGGCAAGGGCGACCTCATCTGATTTGACTTACCCCCATACTGAGAACCCGAGGCCCTGAAATTCTGACCAGACCCTGAAATGAGGAACAATCAAATCTCTTACTGCTAAACTGAGGGGGCACGCTATGAGTGGGCTGGATACCTCGGGTACTACTGCCTATAACTACCTCAAAACTCACCAGAAGGACCCGAAGACCTCGCTCTCTTATTCTGGGCCCTATCATGCTTACGATCGGCCCTCTATTTCTGTTTACGCTCCTCTACACCTTGAGCGTATGCCTGAATACGAAAAATATCCATGCTTGGCTGAAGTGAGACCGACATACAATCGTTAAGCAAGTGAGGCTCTAATCCTACCACGAACCAGTGAACCCGATCCTCCATCATAGATACAATAGTGGGAGCATACATGGCTAACGAATCAAACTGAAGACTGTACTCCCGAACACTCATGTTACCCTGTCGAAGGGTCAAGAACCTATCAACTCTGGCCCGCCTAAGCTATGGTGGCAGATAATGACGAAGAAAAGCTTTTGTAAACTCCTGCCATACTGTTAGAGGGGCATCCTCACCTCTGGATAATTCCCAAGACTCGTACCAATTAACTGCAACATCTCGGAGTCTATAGGAAACTAACTCAACTGACTCGGTCGCAGTGGCCTTCATTACCCTTAACATCCTCTGCACTCTATCAATAAATACCTGGGGGTCCTCATTCGGATCTACCCTAGTAAATACCGGGGTCTAATTGATGAAGTCACGAACCCTCGCTCTGACGGACCTATCTGCATGACCAATACCTATTTCCTAACGTTGAGCCTGCGCGGCTACTAATCGGGTTAATAGCTGAATAACATCTCTCATCTCCTGACCCGGTGTATCCAACTGGGGTGCTGAATGTACAGGGGCGGGCGCTGGAGCCGGTGCCCCTCGGAGCTCTTCTGGAAAGGGCGGGGTATATGAAGTCCAAGATAGAACCTCACCATGAAACTCTCCCCGAGCCCTGGTAACTCGTGGCACTCGACTAGTAATCTCACCAGCCACGGACTTTCCCTTCTGAATGGTCGTACTCTTTGGAGGCATCGCTGAAAATATAACATATCGTTAGGAACATGAATTCTTGTATTACACGATCTGAGATAAAAAGAGAGGATAACATCCTATATGTCCTGTAGCCTCCTGTATATAAGTGTGATGCACAACACACCCATAAAAAAGACTCTACTAGACACGGTTTGTAGACAACCCTAGGACAAAACTGCTCTAATACCACTTTCGTCACGACACAAATCGATGGACCGCGATGGGTGCCCTAGTCCTACATGTTAAACACCCCTAAGCATGCGTCTAAGATATAAACCCGAATAACATCTGCTGAATTACGAGAATAATGTACATGAAGGAAATCTGCCCAGAAAGGCATACATACATATACGTGCAACATACGTAGGGCGAGCCGACAAGGCTGCTATAGACAACTATACATCTCAAAACTAAAAGCCGGCAATGCTACATACTATCTACAGATTTCTAATAGAAATATAACTGTACAAAGACGGGACTGAGCCACGTCATACCCATATATATATATATATATATACACAAACATATCGTACCAAAATCAAAAGCAGCTCCAGATCAAGTGGAGCACGCCAACTCTCGCTGATCAAGGATCCTAAGAAGGAGGATCGTCAGCTTGCCTACATGTACCTTTGCGCGTTTCTTCTGTATAACTTGGACCATGCCAAAAAGAAAGAAGGAATGACCTTAGCATACCTGGAGTACGGAAAACTCCATATGATATTCCGTTGAAAAACCTTCATTGATTGAACTTAGAACTCAAAAAAATCGGATTAAGCTTCTGCTTTTTGAAATCCTTGAACGAAATTTTGCTTTTGATTCTTTGAAATTTTTGAATGAAATTGCTTATGATTCTATGAAGCTTTTTTGGAACGAAACTTAGCTTCTGCTTCTAACATTTCTTTTGAACTAATATTGATATATCAACAATGATTCATGGGGTGTTCTGATCCTGTAATGATTTAATGTAGCCTTATCTTGGTTAAATTTTATTTTAATCCTTAGGTAGACACCTATTCATAAATTACTATGAGTCATTTTCTTGATTGGTGGCCTTGTGCCACATTTTTGAAAGGGAAGAAGGGGTTAATCTTATCCACTTATTTTATTAATTAACTAGGTAATGTCCCATTACCCGGTAATTAACAATTACCCTTATAATTAAGAATTATCTCAAATTACTTAAAATTTTATTTATTTTAATATACTTTATACATCGTACTACAGTGGTCATATGGTACCTTGCATGGTACTAGTCCATAATTATCGGGTGCTATTGCTCGACCCGTATTTTATCCCAAATCGGCCACCTTCAGCGAAACTCGTTTTCTTTAATTTGTGTCCCTTTATCCTTCATAACACTTATTTATCGCTTGTTATAAATAACATAAATACATTAACCTCAAGATAATTTCATCCCTGAGTCCACGTCGGTTAACTGAAAACGAAACTTTAATGTATGAAAACGCGAAATGTAAAATATAGTGCCCTAGGTATTCAACTCTGATGGCTGCAAACACATACTTGCTTCCCTTAGAAAACAGTTGGTATTGTATCAACAACTCAATAATTGGTATAGGGAACTTGTCTTTTATAGTGAGCTTGTTCAATGCTCTGTAGTCCACACATAGTCTTCAAGAGCCATCCTTCTTCCCTACGAAAACTACTGGAGAGGCATAAGAACTGGCACTATACTGAATTATGCCTCGTTGCAGTATCTCTGACATCATTTTCTCTATCACATCCTTCTGAAAGGGAGAATATCTATAGGGTCTTGAGTTCACAGGAAGATTGTCATCTTTTAAGGGAATATGATGGTCAAATACTCCCCTTGAAAGTGGTAACTACCTTGGTTCCTGAAATAGTTCATGATATTCTTCTAGTAATGCTTGCACTTCAGCTGGTCTTTCCTCCAAACTATTATCCTGTTTCTCTTCAGTAGGTGATATTGGGCACACCCTAATCATGAAAATCTGGGCATCATAAGCACTGATGTTGTTAAAGGCCTTTGCATCTACAGTTTTGAAGGAAGGCTGGATGCCCTGTAGAGCAACTTGCTTGCCTTGCTACACAAACCTCATATACAACTTCTCAAAATTGATTTGAATATCCCCCAACTTGCTCAACCACTGAATGCCCAATACCACATTACAACTTTCTATGGGAAGCACCATAAAATCATCTTGAAACATGACACCCTGCATCAACCATTTGAATCCCTAGCTTCCCTTCACTGATTGGATAACTCTTCCATCAACTACTGATACATCTTGAGGATTAATCTGATAAACTTTGCATCTAATCCTCTGAGCTGCCTTCTCATTAATAAAGTTATGTGTGGAGCCACTATCAATGAGAATATTGATTGGTTTATGTTTAGTGAACCCTTGGACCTTTAAGGTTTTGTATCCTCTAGAACCCTGCAGGGCTTCTAAAGAGATCTCACAGCTTTCTATTGCCTCTTCTTCTTGCCTTTGATTTGTGATGCCTTCTTCAAGTTCTACTTCTTTAAGGATAACTGCATTTGTCTCTTCAATTTCCAAAGAGTAAATATGCCTTTTGGCCTTGCATTTATGCCATGGCACAAACTTTTCATCAGAAAAGAAACACATTCCTTGAGCCCTTTTTTCCTCCATCTCAGCTAGAGTCAGTCTCCTCCTCCTATTGTTATCAAAGCTAGCAGTGACTGGCCCCTTGCTTTCTGCTATGATTCCTTTAGAAGGTCCACTAAATCTTGATCCTGAAGCTGCCTTAAAAGTAGAGTGATGAGCTTCAGTTTGCCCCTTGATGGCCTTACTCTAAGCATCAAAACTTGCCTCTTATAGTCTAGCCAGGTAATAAGCTTGAGGCAAGCTGCAGGGGTTCCCTATTCTAACAACATCCCTGAGCTCAGGTTTTAAGTTATTCAATAAAATACTGATTGCATGCTCAGTAGCTAGGTTTATCCTGGTGATAACACTAATAAAAGCCCTCTGATAATCCTGCACTGACCTTATGTGCTTGACATTCATGAGCTCAGTCATAGGGTCAGAATACTCAGCCCTAAAGCTGTCATAAAGTGCCCACAAGTACTCTTCCCAAGTAGGAAGAGGCAACTGTCCCCTACTCCTCATATAACATAAGTGCCATTGTAAGGCATCCCCCTCAAAATGCATGGATACCAGCTTCATTCTCTGCTGAATTGTAACATCCTCATCAGCAAAAAACTGCTCCATCTTGTACAACCAAGTCCTTAAGTCATCACCATTGAACTTAGGAAATTCTACCTTGTGATACTTAGCAAAAGGGATGTTAGATAAGTCAATAATGGGAGTGTAAGGAAGTTTATGTGGGTGGCCATTGGTGGGATCAGGCTGATAAGGGTGTGATGTAGGGAGGTAGGGCACCTAGTGGTACATAGGAGGGAATATGTGAGTGGTTTGGGTACAGTAGGCAGGTGGGAACTGAGTGTGTTGGGCATAATGGTTATATGATAGTGGTATAGTCATAGGTGAGCCTTGGGTCTGAAAGGGAGCATGTGGGTAGCTCCTACTTAAGCTGTTTTGCTTGTGAGAAGACTGAGGTGGCATCGTAGTTGTTCTAGGGAGTGGAGGAGGGAGTGGCTGAGAGCTAAGTGTTTGGAAGGGAGCATGTTGTATTGGTGTTGATCGTGCAGGAAAGTTATATGGTGAGGAGCTAGGGTTTGAAGGCATTATTGAAGCTGGTGCCATGGGCATAGAAGTAGCTCTAATTGGAGCAACAGAAATGGGGTTACTGCTAGTGTTGATTAACCTTTTGCGAGCTAAGTGAAGCCAGGTCCCCAAAATCAAAAGGCTTATCATTGGGAGAATAAAGCTCACCTCCACTATAGGCCACTGATTTGTCTCTCTCAGGTCTCTTCCCATCATGTATGACTTCATTGAGTACCTCCCTTATGTCACTCAAAGCTTCTTCTTGATTTCTACAGGTTTGCTTTTGAGCAGCCTCCAGTTATTCCCGTCTAGCTGCAAAAGTCGACACTTCTATGGATATCTTTTTGAGTGTCCACATAACCTCGTCCATATTGATAGTCATTGTAGCCACAGAGCCAAGATATGCTCTGATACCACTGATACGATCTGAGCTAAGTAGCAAAAAAATGAGAAGAAAAGTGAGAAAAGCAATGGAACAGTAAAATGAAAGAAAAGGAAAAGAAAGATAGAACATGAAATTAAGCTAACTTAGAGCAGCAAAAATAAGGGTTTTGATACACCAATAATGTATTGTAACCTTAAATGACGTAGCTGACACTGTACAATCACTGCCCAGAATTGGGAACAAAATTGGGCCTTAATGTGCTTTGATAACCTAAATGTGTGGGGTCAATGTGTAATTATAAAAACTATAACTTAAAAGTAAATGGGACTAAACTGCCTATCGTGCAAACTTCTCCTAACCTCCTTCCCAACTGATTATAACGGCTATGTACTCCTGCGCAAACACAAGGTACCACAACCTGAAGCTCATCTCTATTGAATTTGTATCAGTGCGTCTTATTCTTCGTTTTTCCTAATTTGGTATACACGGATATGGATGTCATGGTAGTTTTTTTCCTCCTTCTATTTACCCATCAATAAATTTTATACAGAGATATGATCGATCTTTATCAAGTTGAGTTAAGAAGGCATGAAAAACTTACTAGAGCTTCTTATTGTTGCGACCTTGCCGATCGTGACATTTACATCTAAATTTCCACTTGAATTTCAGGAGAATTTGTAGCTTATCAGAATTTTGGCTAGAGTTTTACAAAAGTTTGTTAATTGGAGGTTATAAACGGGAAAATCATGAGATGAAAAATATGGGGAAAGCAGCAATTTAATGGGTAAGTGCGTCGGAAAAAGATGTGTAACCGGCGTGTTGTTAAAATGAGGCAGATTGGTTCGAATGAATTGGAGAAGCAAAGGGCTCTCTATTTTAAAGTCGATTTTGTATCAGTTTATTGATAAATTAGTAAGGATTTTTTACGTGCCGCGATGATTTCATTTATTTTGGCTTTGTATAATGGAGAAATAGGTAGTGAGAAGGAGATCACAGCTTTCGTGGAGCCTTTGGTGGTCTTCCTGATCCTAATTATCAATGGTAAAATAATTTTAACTTGCCTGCAATCTTTTATGGATTGAGTTCAAGGAAAAAGTTTGGAACTTTGGCACTTAGTAAAGTCAAGGTCATTTAGCGGTCACACAAGTGGACTATTTTTTGTTCCTCTCTTTCGCATTTTTCATTATTGTAAAATTTTCTATTCCTTTCAGATTTTGGCATAACCTCCATGTTTGGTTTCGATTAACATATATGACATTACAGTTTAACTTCTTTATTCTAAGAAGATTCTGAAATTTATCTTCGTATTAGAATGATGCAATATGTATGACACAAAGCACAAAAGTCCGAAACTGATTTGTAGTGATCGTAAATAAGCATTTTTTATGTTTAGTTATTAAATTCGGTTAACCTTGAAAGTTTACATCAACGAAAAATTATTGCCATACGATTAACAAAATAACAATCATGTGTTACTAAGTAAATTCTCCCATAAGAATATTTTAATAGATCATATGTTTGTCGTTTTTTTTATTTTTTATTAAACATATATTTACTTATCAAAAATTTCAAAAAGTAAGATTGAAATAATATTTATATAATAAAAAAACGAAAAAACCCGACAAAACCAAACCAATCCAAACCGATATAGTTGATTTGGTTTGGTTTGATAAAAACCGAACCAACCAGGTCTATATACACCCCTACACACATATAATATATCAAAATTTTATCTATTTTATCTCAATTAAATTTTTAGAAGATATTACATTAAATATACTACTACTACCTTTTATAACCGCGCAAAGTATGGACACATTAACTAGTTTACAATAAATGCGGAAGGAGCGAATAATTGCTACATAGAGACGAGGGTGCCCGTCACTTTTGCAAAAATGAATTAGTTTAGTTTCTCACCTTATAATCACTTCCCTAACAACATGTTTGGAAAGCCACATGGGTAAAAAATTAGGTGTAATTACACGATGTAATTATAAGGCAAACTTTCCAATTCCTTTTTTTTATTTCAACACATATAATACGTAATATTTATTATTTAATATTTAATATCTATTATACATATAAATATTTATCATATAGTGAAAATTATTTTACATGTTAATCTGAAAAGATATTTATTTATCTATGTACTTACACTTGTACAATCAAATATGATACAGATAATTACATTGTAATTACATCATGACAAATAAATAAGCCATTGTAATTACAATACTATGTAATTACTGGGATGTATAACTAATATCCTAGTAATTACACAGCCAATTAATTACACCGGGCTTTCCAAACATACCTAAGTCTAACAAAAATTAATAGCGAAACGGAAGCAGATTTCTTTAAATTTTCTTTTGAAAAGTTAATATGCACTGTTTTAAATACACTTAAAGCACCTCTATTGCTTGAAAGAATTCAAAGATAATTCATAAGCACTATTAAAATTTCCCCTCACTCGATTATCCAGTAAATAAGAAGGATAATTTAATGTCAGAAATTTTACTTTCTGTCATGTAAACGAAATTATTTGGGAAAATGACATTATATAGCCGCTTCCAAGATAATAGCCGAAAAATATATATTTTTTGTATATACAAAAATTATACAAATTTTACACACCTTTTTAGCTATTTAATGTAAATAGTTTCTGACGCGTGCTAAAAGAGAAAAAAACCCAAATTATTTCCATAAAATTTAGAGATTATTAACTTATGGAATACTACTACCAATAGAGAATTGACTGTTAATTTGTTATCATAAGAGGTGAATTAATTAATTTAAATATCATTTTTGAAGAAGCAACTGTGGTCATGAATTAAATTTTCATGATAAATAAATACGTTACTACCAAGGTAAAAATGAGTCTCCTATGGAGTAACAATTTGTGTGATTAAAATTCAATTTAATGTATAATAGTACATGTGCTGTTTATACATCATGGTCCTTTACAATTTTGAATTTAAAAAAATGACCTTTTTAGATCTCTCACGTGTAAAAGACACATCTCTCACGTATAAAAGTAAATCTCTCATGTATAAAAAAAGAGGTAGGATCATAAAACTAAAAATAAATTTATAAAAAACCAAAAAACCAATTAACCCACATGTGCTATTTGTACATCATGGCATAGTACATTCTATCCAAGAACGATTCAGATAGAGGGAAATTAGATTTTTGCCACAAGGCCTACTCGATGTCTCAAATAAGGCTAAGGAATGAAATGAATGGCTATTAGCGCAAAGGACTGCTAAGTTGCAAAGAGTCGGTCCGGTTCGGGTCTGACCCCAATTTACTAAACCGCCTAATGCATTTTAGCGCGGGAGGAGGTTGATACTCGTCCATCTGCCTATATATAAACTTTTCTCATAGCTTTCCCACTCGCTGCACTGTATTTTCCCATTTTCGTGTACGTAGCAATGACGGACGGTCATCAGTTCAACAACATCTCTCTCGGTGGCCGTGGAGGCACTGTGAGTTGTTCTTATTCTCTGACCATGCTCACTTCTTTCTATTCTCGTTGCTTCATCCAAGTTTGCAGATGCTGTCCATTTGATTTTTACTTCTTTAGGAGCCCCTATTAATGATGAAATTGTTGTAAAAATCTCGTTTTAAACCCTAATTTTCAGTTTTGTTATAATTTCATCATTTTTCTTGTCTTTAGATGGATACTTGGAACCCTAGCTCCTAGTTATTTATGAACTTGTTACGATGTGATTATAAACCCTAATTTGCTGTTCTGCCAGTTTGGTGTTTTTTCTTGTTTTTACATTCTAATTTTGTGTATTTGTGGGATGTTTCCATCTGATCTGGATACATTTGGACAAAAGAAAAGGATAAAAGTAAAGAATTTATGGGATACACACAAAAAGGGTAAAGGGAATATTTTGTTACCTATGGTTAAAAAAAATTGGGCTAGCTTCTTAACACATTTATTGATAGTAAAACTTATTTTTTTTCTTCTCTGTGAAATGCAGAATCCAGGGCAGCTCAAGGTTCAGTCGGGAGGTATACTATGGAAGAAACAAGGTGGTGGTAAGGCTGTGGAGGTGGACAAGGAAGACATAGTGGGCCTTACTTGGATGAAGGTTCCTCGAACTAATCAGCTGGGTGTACGGATCAAGGATGGTCTTTACTACAAATTTACTGGCTTCCGTGACCAGGCAAGTGTTTTATTATTGTGCTTTTAGTAAGTTTCACTTTATCAGCGTCTTGAACTATTTCATTGCTGATGTAATAGAATAGATACAGCTCAACCAATGCAGAGAGACATAGACGATTAGCCATATACTAAGTTGTTCATCATTGGTTTGAATAAATGCAAGCCGTAAGTACATGGTAATTAGCAACTTAACAGTAATTTGGTTCCAGAAAACTCAGGGACTGACACATCTGGCTTTGTAATGGTTATCAATCTTACACGTTGACGGGTAACATAATTGAATTAGGGGTAACTTGGACACTAAATACATATATCTAGTTTGGAACTGGCTATTGGAAGTGCTTAGTGTCGCAGCTCCCATTACCGTAATTACAGGCTTTGAGGAAAAGAGAAATAAGGGGAAGAAAGTCCTGAGGTTTTTTGCATGGTGTTTAAGCAACGTTCCTTTCTCAAGCTATTTGTAGAATTATCTGTACAAGTTTATACCTCTGAGTCTTTGCAATGTATGTGGTAGCTGGAGAATCTCTGGGATAGCGCACAGTCATGCATTATTATCTTGAGTTATTAGTTTTTGATGCCCCTTGGTATTGTGTTTGTGTTTTTACTGCTTTGCAGGATGTTGCGAGTTTGACCACCTATTTCCAGAATACTTGCGGAATATCTCCGGAGGAAAAGCAGCTATCAGTTAGTGGAAAAAATTGGGGAGAAGTTGATCTAAATGGTTGGCAGATGTTTTCCCTTCATAAATTTACTAGCTTCCTTGATTTTCTTTTGCTTGACATACATGTTTTCTCTTCTTGTGTAAATGAGTGGTAATTGATATTAACCTTAACTATACCAAAAAACCGATTTTTTATGCCTTCAACTAGGGGTGTCAATGGTTCGGTTCGGCCGGTTATTTTATAAAATTTGTACCATACCAATTTTTCGGTTATTTTATTATGTATAACCAAAACTAGACTTTTCGAAACCGTCCCAATCATGTCGGTTTCACTTCGGTATCGGTACGGTTCGGTTAATTTTCGGTATTTTTTAATTGTCATATAAAATTCATTAGTAAAAATAGAATGCAATAACGTACGTTCTTTTATAGGACTTAGCGCGAAACTCTCTAGACATTTTTACTGTTTAAAGGATAGTGAATTAAAAAACATGAAAGATGGCTAGAGTATAGATACACAACTATTCGACACCAACGTAAAAGAAACCAAGTAAAAGCAAAGAAAATATAAATCACACGAGTGGAAAGATATTAACCAAGTTGGGACTCAAGAATAAAGTCTATATTAAATATTTAAAAAGATAAATCTAAATTATATAAAAGGAAACATATTCAAACATTGTAGTTTGCTACTCATAATCGTTAGAATACTTTGTGTCTTGCTAATAAAGATACTTGAAATAGCTTAGTTTAAGTATAAGTACCAGAATAGGTTTTAGGAATTAGTATTTTGAGTTTAATTACTTATTGGCTTGTAGCAGTTTTCATAATTCCAAGATCCAATGAAAAATTTAATACTTTATGTAAACTTGCTATATGAATATATTTTTCACATGTAAAATTTATTCGGTACGGTTCGGTATTTTTTCGGTTTATTTTTATTAAATAGAAAACCTACCCTAATTATCGGTACAATTATAGATTTATATAAAAACCTTAAAGAAACCTAAAAATCGGTTCGGTGCGGTACGGTTCGGTCGGTTTAGTTGGTTTTCTAATATCCATTGACACCCCTACCTTCAACTTCATTGGTTGAATGAGAGTGGCCTAAATGGAAAGTTCAGACCGCCCATATTGCTTTTTATAGTTCTGCAACAGATCATATATGGGAGCAAGAGCTAATACTGAAGAGAGCTGTTATCCTAGTATTTCTTCTGTCTACATATTTGACTCTGTGCCACTTTTTGCAGGGAATATGCTTGCTTTTCTTGTTGGTTCAAAACAAGCATTTGAGATATCATTAGCAGATGTTTCACAAACACAGCTTCAAGGAAAAAATGATGTCATGTTGGAGTTCCATGTAGATGATACAACTGGGGCTAATGAGGTTACTCACTCTCGTCAATGATTTCTCAGGATTTCATTTTCTTACATTTGACATTTATGTGTTCCTAATTTGGTTGTCATGCCTAATCTACTTGAGCGGCACTCTTCTTGATTCATGCTTTGAAGCCACTCTATTCTTAGTAAGCCACACTTCTATTGATTGCAGAAAGACTCGCTGATGGAAATCAGCTTTCACATCCCTAATTCAAACACTCAGTTTGTTGGTGATGAAAACCGGCCTCCTGCTCAAGTAAGCAAAGGCGCATCAATTCTTTGAATTCACTGGATGGGATCCTTAATCCCTTCCATGACTTAGTAGCTTCTCTTGGTAGAGATTGAGTAATATGATTGTGCCTAATAGGTTTTCCGGGACAAAATCATGTCGATGGCTGATGTTGGTGCCGGAGGTGAGGAAGCTGTTGTCACATTTGATGGCATTGCCATACTTACTCCAAGGTTGGTTAAGCGCTTTTCATGTCATTTATTATCTCTCTCTGTTTTTTGCTTCAGAGTTATTGACATATGCCCATATGCTGCAGGGGCCGTTACAATGTTGAGCTTCATCTCTCATTCTTGCGCTTGCAAGGGCAAGCCAATGACTTTAAAATTCAATACAGCAGCGTAGTCCGTATTTTTTTGTTGCCAAAGGTTATTTCTATGTTCAGCCCCTTTTTAGCACCTTTCAATGTTCTAGTTATGCAAACTCTTTTATATTTCTTCATGCAGTCTTCTGAAATCGTCTTATCAAACTTTTCTCTGCTTTTGCAGCATAACCAACCTCACACTCTAGTAGTTATCACTCTTGATCCTCCGATTAGGAAGGGGCAAACTTTGTATCCGCACATTGTATTGCAGGTATTGATTGATGTATGATGGATAATGACGTACATTCTATTTTTGGTATCAACCTGCTGATTTTTTTGTCTTACCAGTTTGAGACAGACAATGTCGTTGACCTTTCGCTGGCTTTGAGTGAAGATCTATTAAATGCGAAATACAAAGATAGGCTGCTTCCGGGTTACAAGGTAATTAGTTGATTGTGTTTACAGTCATTTGCATCAACTATAAAAATAGAAATGCAAGTTCATTATATTTGCTTTTTGTTGCTTAAGGTTATGGAACATGTTTGGTGTTGTTTACTTATTTGCATTTTATCTGTCTTATGAACCAGGGTCTTATCCATGACATCTTTACTCAAATTTTACGCGGCTTGTCTGGTGCCAAAGTCACTAAACCAGGGAAGTTCCGTAGCAGTCAAGATGGGTATGCGGTGAAGTCTTCATTGAAAGCTGAAGATGGACTTCTCTATCCTCTTGAAAAGAGTTTCTTCTTTTTACCTAAACCACCAACTCTTATACTGCATGAGGAGGTATACTCAAGTTGCTGTAAAGCTGATAATCTTGTGGGTGATACGTTTTCATTCTTGAATATTTGACTTAATTCGTTATGCAATTAGATTGATTATGTGGAGTTTGAGAGGCACGCTGCGGGCACAGCCAACATGCATTACTTTGATCTTCTCATCAGACTGAAGACTGAACAAGAACATCTTTTCCGGAATATCCAGAGAAATGAGTACCACAATCTTTTTGATTTCATCAGGTTAGCTTGAGTTTCAAGCCTTCCTTCTTTCTCAATTTGGGGATAACAAGACTACTTTGTCTCTCTGACACAATTATTGATTGCAGTTCAAAGGGTCTGAAAATAATGAACCTTAATGAAGCTCGGGCTACAGAAGGTGTTCCTGTTTTGCCTGATGAAGATGATGCTGTTGATCCACATCTTGAGCGTATTAAGAATGAAGCCGGTGGAGATGATAGTGATGAAGAGGTAATCATACCTATTTGTAATTTTGAGTTAATTTCATCTTCTTAAACTCCCTGATTATCTTTTTCTAAATCATTTTCAGGGTGTCTATTGGATTGTGTCTTTTTCTTACCCTTTGTGTTGTGGAAAAATACTTGAAAGCCTGTCTGACATTCATAAACTTTTCAGGACGAAGATTTTGTCCTTGACAAGGATGATGGAGGGTCTCCTACTGATGATTCTGGAGGGGATGAATCTGATGCCAGTGATAGTGGTGGTGAAAAAGAGGTAAAATTGCCCTTTCACATTTATATATTTTCAAGTTCTAACCTGCAAATTGGCAAAATATGAGGACATTCATGTATGGTGACTTCAGAAACCTGCAAAGAAGCCCAAAAAGGAGGCTACTGTTTCAAAGCCATCTGCAAGCAGGAAAAAGGCAGATGATGATGGATCGAAGAAGAAGAAACAGAAAAAGAAGAAGGATCCAAATGCTCCGAAGAGGGCAATTAGTGCTTTCATGTTCTTCTCACAGAGTGAAAGAGAGGTAGGTGCTCTGTTACTGGATTTCTTATCTCTGTGTTTCTCATACTGCTTGAACTTTGATGGTAAGAGTTTAGTAGTCTTAGTAAATAAATGACTTTTCCCTGCATTATGTGGTCTGTTCCCAGCATTTTGTGATGACAGTTCTTGAAAATGATGATGTTCATTTTTCAAGGAGACAATGTCTTCTTTCCTCTTCAGATGTATAAAAGCAAGTACCCGGTGATGCGTGTCTAATCTAGCTTTCTACACAAAAATGTTTTTGGACATGTCAACCAAAAACAAGTATTTTCCCTAGTCCTCATTTCTTGACATAAAACACAACATCCCCATGGTTGCAAGTTGCAACATTCAATATACTTCATCCCAAAAAGAAAAAGTTGCAACATTCAATATATTATGTAGGTTCAGAACTGACTACCGCGTGCCACCAAATGTACACATGTATCTTGCAAATCTAGTGAAAATTCCTTTTCACAATCTATATATAATATATAGTATGAACATGATATCTGGTACATACCCTCGTCCCTTGTGTGTCTAAACAACTCCAACAAGGTAAAATAAATGATCATGGTTTTGGGATGCATTTGATCCACAACTACAAAACTATCGACTTCTTTCTCAATCTGTATCCAGCTTGTCACTGTCTCCTTTGCCGCTTCCATCTCCGTCATTTTTTAATGGTTTTAGCTCTCTTTCCACCTCCCTCCGGAAGAACATATGTTATCCAGTAGAACATGTCGCATGATTATCAGTGAAGCCAAGACCCACCCAATCAGCTGCATAGTTCCCCATCTTGGCATCACCATGAATACCAGCTTTACGCTACTCCTTCAAATGAAACTCTTGGCCAAAGTTAGCAGTCCAGTTCGCCCAAGCAATTCAACCTACCCTAGTCAATATCTGTAATAAGCTTTGTGCATTTTATTCCACATTATATTTATGATGGAAATTACAAACCACGTGGTGTCAAGATATATGGTAACCTGCTTGTTCGTTAAGTTGGTGTGCTTCACTTGCTTTGAGATACATGGTTGTAATGTCTCATTCACTTGCCTTTCCTTTGTTTTTGTAGAGTGTGAAGAAAAGTTTTCCTGGAATCACCTTCACGGAGACTGGGAAGGTTCTTGGTGAAAGATGGAACAAGCTGTCAGGTTGGTTATTTTGTGGCGTTGTGTTTGTCTTATTTGCTTCAATTATTTTACAGTTAAAGGGGGTTGACACAATGTTGGTCGTGTTTGTTGCAGTTTGTTTGTGTTTTTATTTTCTTTAATTATTTTATACTTAAGGCAGTTAATACAACGTTGGCTCACGTGTTGGATTAATGATTTTGCAGCTGAGGAGAAAGAACCCTATGAGGCAATGGCTAAGGCAGATAAGAAGCGCTACAGCGAGCAGATCAGTGGTTACAAGAACCCCCAGTCGACCGCCATGGATTCAGGGAACGAGTCTGAGAGTTCGTAAGTGCAAAATTATTTTAGATTGGGAGTGGGAGCTTTGAAGGTCGACGTGCCTAATCAGCAATCAGGGCTCGTAGTGGGAAGGATCTCTTTACAGTGTATGTGAAGCTCAAGTTTTGGGGCAGATGAGAAATAGGTGTCGTGAGACACTTTTATTTATGACAGCCTACGAATCTAATTGTCTGCGATCTGCTGAGTATTTCTAGATATTCCTTTGTATTAGCAGGTATAATCTAGGAGCCGACTGCATAAATTATCCTTCACATATGTTTAAGAATATAAAGAGGTAGTTTTATTGTTTGGTGTGATCTTTACATGAGCGTCACTCCAGTGAGTGCCAATCATCTATTGAAACACGTTCTAGCGGATAGTGGATATCATGCATAGCAAGTTAAAAATCTGAGACTTAGAAATCATATCATCTTCCATCCAAATTTTCAAACGAAATGTCAGTATTGTTTTGGTATATTATATACTAATATTCACTTCATTGCCGCTGGCCGCTTGGCCATGGTCCGTGGCAAGTAGGACAAACGAGGAGAAAATATTTGTATTTCGGAAGAAAGCCAAAGGGATAGGCCAAAAGAATTCCAACTCTTACAAGCCGGAAATTTTTTAGTCAGTAGATACTCCGCGTGCCAGGATTTGAGTTGGAACAACTAATAAGGAGCAAAAAATTCTTTACCATTTCTAGATACTGTTTTTCGTCGAATTACCTAACCAAGCTAGTCGTACTAAAACATGTATTGCAGCAATTAGTAAGAAATATATGTTCTTACATTTTTGTAACATGGCAGGTTGATTATTTATGAACCAACAAGCAAAGTTTAGCTTTTTTCACGGTTACTTTACGTTTGAAGAAATTGTTAGTTAAGGATAAACGTCTAGTATCCCTCCCAAACAGAAGAAATATAATTTGACCGTAACACAGCCTACATTTATTTTAGAACTAGGTTATGAATATACAGTAATTTGGTTTTCGTTATACCTACAAGTCAGGGTCTCTCCTTTGTTTTCAAACTCGTTGAATGGTTTGTGACCCCTTTTCTTTATATTATAGTTTGTTAACAGACTGCGTACTGATATAGAAATTGCATTTAAATTGGCGAACCAAAACATTGACACAGAGTTGCATAGCCAGTACATCAACTTATAGTGGGTAATATTATGAATTTTAGTCCTTTTTCATTTCTTTGTGATTTTGTAGTACTTAACAGTTCAAAATTACAAAGTAACTTTAATACAATACATGCATACAACGTAAAATTTTTAAGGACATATATGTGATGTCAATGACTCCCTAATTAACAAGCATGTCCTGGCCTGCAATTGAGAGCCCCTGCAAATCTCGTAATCCAAGTGACTTGTTCCCCTGGGGCTGATGATATACCATCAAAAAGGTTCTGGTGTTTCTTGGTCCAATCTGGATCTCCAGATTCAACAAAGAATGCTCCATTCATGAATAGATCACCTTGTGATCTCCATGTCCACTGTTTCCACACTGATTCTGGGGCATAATCCCTCTTTGTTATCTGTGCACATATATAAATGCAAAGATCAGCAGTTATACAGACACCAAAACTATTACACCTCAGTTCCAAATGGATTTAATTAAAATACACATTGACAATGTAAAGGATTTCTGCACTGTAAGTGCATCTTAACATGTTGTAGTAGGCGTAGCTAACCTACTTTATTTGTCAGGCATTTGGTTTATATGCACTGATACTATAAAAGAATTTCTACCTTATCAATTTATTTTAACCATTTTTAGTAAGGTACTTAACATATATATGTTTTACTTGTCACTTGTCAGGTTACTATTCCTGCTTTTTATGGACGATTACCTATAGTTATCTTTTATATGACCTGATCGCGCTAAATTATTTCAGCTGACTAATTTCACTTTTTATGAACAGAATACATATTTGAGTGATTCAGTGTGAAAAATCTTTTATATTGATAGTATATATAGAAATGAAAGCATTGCCCAAAAAAATAAAGAATGGAGTGTTGATTTACCTCCTTCTTGAACATGTCAGGAGGAGCAATAAAACGATTGCCCTGGCTAATAATAGTGGGATGTTGGCTACCACCAATAGCATACATATTCCAATGAGTGTAGTCATTGTTAACAACATGAATAAAACCCCATCTGCACCTTGGCATTCTCTGTACCAATCTCTTTCCAAAATGATTGAAAGCTACAGTAATTTGCATCCTTTGATCTATTGAAGAACTGTCACTTGCACCAAAAAGCATCACCTCATTATGATCAGTGAAATGTCCATTTGATATGGTAATAGCAGTTGATCCCTCCACAGCATCAATAAGCCCATCACTACAACGCCACATTGACACATGATCAATCCAAATATTGGATGAACCAAATATGGAAATACCATCTCCATCGCTTTGTGTCCTTATTCCGACATGGTCCACCGCGCTTATGACCATGCCACCATTGCCTACGACAATGTCGTGAATGTGGAGACCATGGATGATCACGTTCTTCACGTACTGTAAGGTGATACCTATTGAGACATAATAAAATTATGATTTTGTTCGTGTTAGCTGGTTGAAAATAGTTGATAAACAACAAGTGTTTGAAATTGATTTCATAAAGTTACGTGTTTGGATATACATGTTAGGTGTTCTCTAGTAAGCAACTTTTCAATTAAAATAATGAAAATGTCGTTCGAGCTATTAATTTGTTTAAAAAAGTATCTTTGCATGAAAAGGAATAGATATGATTGAAAGATATAATGGGGAGAGAGAGTTAGGATTTTATTTAAGAAGGGTATTCCAAAATGATAACGAAAAAATATTACGAATAAAAATCAATCGAAAAGAGCTTATAAGTTGAAAAGACCGGTCACTATTATGAGTTTTGGTTAATTTTAAGCACATTTGATTTTTATCACACGACCAAAAAGTACTTATAAATTAGTTTGAACAGTTCACCTTATGAACTTATTATTCAAACGCTTAAAATCGCGATTTTAAGCACTTAAATTGTATTTCAAAAATACCTGCGCCATATGCAATATGAACGTTAACACCACGACCATCAATGGTCTTATCGCTTTGCATTATGAGCTCCTGATGTAATCTAATGGTCATGCTTTTTGCAAAAATGATCCACAATGGCTCCTTTTGAATGACAGCGTGACGTAGGGTTCCCGGCTTAGGGTTGCTGCTGTCGTCGGAAGAGTCGGTGACGACGTAGAATTGGCCGGCTTTGCCGCCGGTGGTCCCTTTACCGAAGCCCATTGCACAATCTGCTAATCTTTTACGATTGTCGGCCCAATTACCTTGGCATCTCCAGCACCTATCAATGGGATTGGTGACTAAACAAGGCCCAGCGTATATCTTGTGAAAACCTCTTAATTCCCTCCTTGTTTCATTCGTTGATAGCTTGTTCACTTCCTTTAATTCCTTCATTGACCTGTTTTGAAAGAAGAATTAACCCAAATAATCGCCCACTTAATCTTTTAAAATCGAAATAGCCGACGAATGTATAATATGTAATGTAATTCATGTATAATATATGTATAACTGTATATAATCTATGTATACCAGCTTGTATAATATATGTATAACTGTATATAATTAATGTATAGTCTATGTATACCAACATTAAAAAGTAAACATTGAATTTGGACGACTATTTAAGTAACTATCCCTAATTAAAATCTTGATAAAATAAGAAATTGCTAGCTATCATCTCTAAATTTCTTCATCCTTTTGAAATAAAATTTAGATAGTAAGAAACTACATAAAAATGGCTACAAATTGTAACATTTAAATGTATCAAAAAAGTTGTAGTCTCGAAGGGAAAAATAGTTTTAACTCCTCAAATTATATAGTAGTATCATATAAAATGAAACAGATAGAATAGATTATTAAATAGTCTTTTTTTGGATAAAGCTTTGTAGGAAAAAAATCATTCTCGTAAAGACACTCTCAAAAACCTTCTTAAATAAAAAACAGTATTTTGGAAAAAAATACTTAATATTTTAAAACTTGTTGAAGAAAACTTAAACAATCACGTCTTTATAAAACTTTTGCAAATATCACAGCATCTTTTATGGAAAAATGTCACTTTAATATTTTATGTTATTATAATTACAAGGCTTGTAAATGTACACCACAAACATTCAGAAAATAGAAATTAGAAAAAGACACGAAATTAATTAACGTACTCCCTAGTTTGCTTGGCAAAAGCAAGGGTGACATTAACCGGGTCGGGCTCATAGGCCTTAAGGGCCCATTCTTCAGCTTCTTGGGCTCGCCTCCGCCACACTTCATCAAAGTTACCAATGTGACCATTTAGGCTTGGAATTATAGCCAAAAAAGTGGAAAATAGAAACAGAGACAAATTTATCAGCTTAGGTCCTCCCATTTAAGTATATTTCCTTTTTTAGGAAGACTAGCTGTAGAAAAAAAAATAATTTAATTAACTAAGAATTGCAGTTGAAATTATCTAAAGAATTAATGTGTTGTTGTTTTTCTAAAATTTATGGAAGAAGGTCTTAATTGGGTCAAACCCTTTGTTTTTTAGGGGTCAAACCCTCTTTGTTGCAACTTACGAAAGCAACAGCGTTAAAAATATGAGTCTTTGTTGGTGAAAAAATGTTGTTTAAATACTGAATGGTTTTGCTCAAACAATATCGTAAGATGCGCATAGCCATTTCTTTCAAAGGTAAACCGCTTATAAAAATTTGATGGTTAATTTTTGTTACTTGCCTATGGTGCAAAAATGCCCGAGGATTCTTCGAGAAAATTTGACTCGATATCAAAATGGAACAAATTATTTCTATATATTTCGGTAGTTTTACTTGCTTTTGAGCCTAAAACGTAAGACAAGAAATTATTTGCACGGTATGTTTACTTCAAATCAATTTAACTTGCGATGGTCAAATCAATTTAATGAAGTAAAATTATACATTATTTAACAACAATTTTTGGTTTATTATAGACTCCATGTTAC
Organism: Nicotiana sylvestris; assembly: GCF_000393655.2. Lineage (NCBI taxonomy): Eukaryota > Viridiplantae > Streptophyta > Magnoliopsida > Solanales > Solanaceae > Nicotiana > Nicotiana sylvestris. The sequence continues at coordinate 7,993,184 of NC_091058.1, read as the reverse complement.
TTGACTATAAAGACTTTATCCATCTTACAACCACAAATCTTTTAAATGACACATAGCATATCAAGATTTTAGTATGATGAACCAAGATCCAAAACGGGGAAAAAACCAAAGATCCCATAATTCTATGATTAATTTTTTTGGTTAAAGTAAAAATTTTATTCAATCAAAATTGTATATTTACAGCCGCTAGTTTCATTTGGACTCAAGAACTAGTCATCTCTATCTCTTTCTATCTAAGAGTGTTACCTTTTGCACTTACATTCATAAGCTATCTACTCTTAGCTAGGAAAACTATTTAAACTATCTAGTATCTTCTTCCATTTGCTATAACTCTGTCCTCTAATGTGCAATTGGAGACTGATTTCTTTAATTCTATGTTGACTCTCTCTCTTTTCATTTTGAAATTTTCTAGCATTCATTTCACTCCATACATGGTAAACTGTTGCAGCAAACAACCATGCTAGTACCTGGCCTTTAGCTCTGCTTCCTCTACACCTCTTTGCCATCCAGCATACCTCCTCATTCCATGTTTTAGGAATTCTGTTTTCATTCATCCACTTCAATAAAGAACTCCAGATATATATTTACATTCAAAGAACGGATAGAGCTAGTGATTCTGTAGTTCCCTTGGAGCAAAAAACACAATCCTTTGGAACATTTATTCCCCATCTCTCTAGTCTGTCCACAGCTGCAAGCCTTTGTCTTATGGCTAGCCATAGAATGAATTGATGTCTAGGAATCTGCCTTGCCTCCATGGTAAGATTTTTCCGGTGAACTTTTTGATATTGTGGTTGAAAGGACAAATAAGCTGTCTTGATGCTGAACTTATCACCCTTGCTGCACTTTCCCAGTTCCACCTTGTAGTTCCTGTTGTCAAACCAATTTCTTGCATCAAATATTTTCCTCACAAGCCAGCAAGCTTGTATAGGTATTTTCATGGACTCTATCTCCTTGTTCTTTATGTAATAGCCATGTATCAATTGCACCCATAATGATTCCTTCCTTGTAGATACTGCCCATAAGAGCTTGCATATGGCTGCTCTATTCCACAAAGTATAGTCTATCAACTTTAGAGCCCCCAGCTAATCTTGGCATACACAATGATTCCCAAGAGACTAGAGCTTTCCTTGATGCTTCACAGCTTCCACTCCATAGAAAGGTTCTGCATATACTTGTGATGAGTTGAATAACCTTCTTGGGTAAGACAAAAATCTGAGCCCAGTATATTTGCATCTCAAAGAGAACACTTTTGATCAGTTGCACCCTTCCACTATAAGATAGGAATTTGTAGTCCAACATCTAATTCTTGATATCATCTTTTCCACAATTGGCATGCATTGTTGTACAGTAATCTTCTTGGAAGAAAGTAGAACCCCCAGATATTTGAATGGCAATTCCCCTGGTGCAAACTGTATCTCGTTCAAAATCTGTTGCTTCAGGTCCTGAGAAATTCCAGCAATGTACAGAGAACTCTTGTCCAAGTTTGCTTTCAGCCCATACACATCAGAGAAATGATTAAAAGCTTGGATCATTAGTTGGATTGAGACTCTATCAGCCCTGCAGCACATGAGTAAATCATCAGCAAATCATATATGTACTAGCTTCATCTTACTGCATCTAGGGTGGTAATTGAAGTCCGAATTATGTTGTAACTATTTGAAGGATCTGTTGAGGTACTCCATAATCAACACAAATAAGTACGGGGACATGCGATTGTCACGACCCCGGTTCGCCCTCCGTGAACCATCATGATGACACCTAGTCTCTACGATTAGGTAAGCCTAATAATGCGGAATATAAACAACAATTGCTGAAGAAATAATTAAAAACCGAAATAGCGAAATAAAACAGTATTTAAAATGCCGCTCGACATACACAATAATAACTCTCGAAACTAATAACAATTCCCAAAACCCGAAATCTCATGATCACAAGCCTTTGAATATCTAAAAAAATATCTAACTCCAGAATATCTAACAAAGAAATGAAAGTACAGAGGGCTAATACAAAAGGGAGAGTAGAAAGGGACTCTTCGGTCTGCGGACGCGCTAAGTATTACCGCAATTTAGGCTTACCTAGTCGTAGAGACTAGGTGTCGTCACGATGGTTCACGGAGGGTAAACCGGGGTCGTGACAAGTTGGTATTAGAGCTATAGTTTCATAGGAGTCATAGATCACAAGCCTGTTTATTAGAGTCTCGATGATCGGCACAGAGACGTCCGTACTTATCTACAAGAGGCTATGTAACTGTTAGAAAATTTTTCACTTCATTTGATTTCCTTGTCGTGCGATATTTTGACATCAAAATTCTAAACTTTTGTTTTCTATTCTCTCACAGATGGTGAGGACATGTGCTACCCGAGATGATCAGGCACCCGCGCCCCCTACTATAGCCGCCAGAGGCCGGACCCGGGATAGAGGCTGAGGACGTGCACGTGGTGCAGCCAGAGCACCTGCGCGAGTTGTCGCCGAGGTACCACCAGCAGTTCCAGCCGGAGTCCAGGCACCTGATATGCCTACTTCTACTACTACTCCAGCTCTTCAGGAGACTCTAGCACAGTTCATGAGCATGTACACCACTTTGGCTCAGGCAGTTACTTTCCCTTGTTGCAGCTACGTCCTAGGCTAGAGGAGGAGCATAGACTCCTGCTGCCCGCTCTCCTGAGCAGCGAGTGCACGTTGATCAGGCCCTAGAGATTATTCTTGTGCAGCCTATAGCCCTAGGCCAGCCTGAGGACAGGGCAACGACTTTAGAGGATGAGCAGTGGAGACTTGAGAGGTTCAAGAAGTATGATCCTCCCGTATTTAGTAGGTTAGCATCAAATGATGCCTTGGGATTTCGGGAGGAGTGCTACCATATTCTCTGTACCATGGGTATATCAGGATCGAGCGGGGTTTCCTTCACTACTTTCTAGCTTCGAGGAGCCGCCTATGAGTGGTGGCGCACCTATGAGTTAGACAGTCCGGACGAGGCTGCTTCGCTGACTTGGACCAAGTTTTCAGATCTATTCTTGAGAGAGTTTGTTCCTCGGAGCCTCAGAGATGCATGGCGTGCTGAGTTTGAGTATTTGCACCAGGGTGCTATGATCGTCTCAGATAGGGGTGTTCATGGTTCGGTTTGGATCAGTTTTTCCCTAAAAAGATACCAAACCAAGTAATTCGGTTTTTCAAATATTAGAACCAAACCAAACCAATTATGTCGTGTTTTTCTCGATTCGGTTTATGTCGGTTTTTTGATTTTTTCGGTTATTTGTCGGGTTTTTTTAAATGTAAGACATACACTACTAAACATATATTTCGGCGACCACATTTTTAACGTAACATTATCAAATCAATTGCCCTTTGAAAAATCTATTATTTACCAAGATATATTGATGATAATTGAATCAAATAGTGATGAATAATTTAAGGACTCAATTAAAAATATATTATTTTTAACATGAAATAGATTCTTACACTTAACAAAAGAAAATCACCAATCAAACTAGAATGTAAAGGTAAATAACTGCACTAAAAGTGCAAACGATTAACATTTACTATAAAATTTTTAAAACTTTGTATAAAAATATACATATATATAGGTGTAATTCTAAATTTAAATAGCTACTCCTATATTTGGTTTGGTTTTTTTTTTTATTAAAACTAAAACCAAACTAAATTTGATCGGTTTTTAAATTTCAAAACCAAAACCAAACCAAACCAAAAAGTATCGATTTTTTTGGTCGGTTTGATTTGGTTTTCGGTTTGGTTCGATTTTTTGGATTTTTATGAACACTCCTAGTCTCAGAGTATGCTGTCTGTTACACTAGCTTGGCTAGACATGCACCAACCTTGGTTTCTACTGTTCGCGAGAGGGTTCACCGGCTTATTGAAGGGCTTATTCCCAGCATCAGGTCTAGCATGGCTCGTGAGTTGGAGATGGATATTCCTTATCAGTAAGTGGTGAGCATTGCTAGGAGGATTGAGGGTATGTATGCTAGGGAGAGAGAGGAGAGGGAGGGCAAGAGGTCTCGAGAGTCGGGCCATTATTCTGGTGCCCGTGCCCCAGCTGTAGGTCGTCATGGTAGGGGTTATATGAGTTGCCCTATTCATTCAGCTCTTCCAGCAGCCAGTAGTGCTCCGGCTCCTCCTAGGTCTCAGGAGCCTTATTATGCACCTCTGATTTCTAGCGCACCTCCTTCGCATGGTGCTTTCAGAGGTCAGTCCAGCAGACCTCGCCCAAGAAAGTCACAACCACCATGTCCTCCCAAAGCTTGGTTTGAGTGTGGTGACACATTCCATATGGTGAGGGATTGCCCCAGACTTGGGAGGGGTGCACCTCCACAGACTTCTCATCCACAGCGTGCCCCACAGAGTTCTCAGGCTATGGTTATAGCTCCAGTTGCTACCTCACCTACTCAGCCAACAAGAGGTGGAGGTCGAGGAGGTAGAGGTCGTCCTAGAGGGGGAGGCCAAACCAGATACTATGCCCTTCCTTCCCGTACTGAGGCTGTTGCCTCCGATTCTGTCATCACAGGTATTATACTGGTTTGTCACAGAGATGCATCAGTTCTATTTGATCCAGTCTCCACTTACTCTTATGTGTCTTCTTATTTTGCTCCGCATTTGTGTGTACCTCGAGATTCTTTGAGTTCCCTTGTTTATGTTTCTACTCCTATGGGAGATTCTCTTGTTGTAGACCACATTTATCGGTCGTGTTTGGTTGCTCTTAGTGGTTTTGAGATCAGAGCCGATTTATTGTTACTCTTCATGGTTGATTTTGATATTATCTTGGGCATAGACTGGTTGTCGCCCCATTATGCTATTCTTGATTGTCACACCAAAACCGTAACGCTGGCTATGCTAGGTGTGCCACGTGTTGAGTGGAGGGGTGCTTTAGGTCACACTCCTAGTAGAGTTATTTATTTTCATAAAGCTCAACGTATGGTCGAGAAGGGGTGTGACACATATTTAGCTTATGTGAGAGATATCAGTATTAATACCCCTTCAGTTGATTCAGTCCTAGTAGTATGGGATTTTCCCCATGTGTTTCCAGTTGATCTTCCAGGCATACCTCCTGATAGAGATATTGATTTTGGCATTGATCTGTTGCCGGGCACTCAACCCATATCTATTCTTCCGTATTGTATGGCTCCTCTTGAGTTGAAAAAGTTGAAGGATCAGTTACAAGAATTGCTTGATAAGGGTTTTATTCACCCCAGTGTATCACCTTGGGGTGCTCCTGTCTTGTTTGTAAAGAAAAAGGATGGTTCTATGCGTATTGATTATTGCAGTTGAACAAAGTTACAGTGAAAAACCATTATCCTTTGCCTCATATTGATGATCTGTTTGACCAGCTTCAGGGCGCACGAGTGTTTTCTATGATTGACTTGTGCTCAAGTTACCATCAATTGAAGGTTCGGGAGCCAGATATCCCGAGGACTGCTTTCAGGACTCGATATGGTCATTACGAGTTCCTTGTCATGTAATTTAGGCTGACCAATGCCCCAACTGCCTTTATGCATTTGATGCACAGTGTGTTCCAGCCGTATCTCGACTCATACGTCATTGTCTTTATTGATGATATTCTGGTGTATTCCCGGAGTTGGGAAGATTATGAGCAATACCTGAGGACTGTGCTTCAGACTCTGAGAGAGAAGAAGTTATATGCTAAGTTCTCGAAATGTGAGTTTTGGTTAGATTTAGTGGAATTCTTAGGCCACGTGGTATTGAGTGAGGGTATTCAGGTGGATCCGAAGAAGATAGAGGTCGTGCAGAGTTAGCCCAGATCATCCTCAACTACCGAGATCCGCAGTTTCCTTGGCTTGGCTGGTTACTACCGCCATTTCATGGAGGGGTTTTCATCGATTGCAGCCCCTATGACCAGGTTGACCTAGAAGGATGCTCCGTTCTAGTGGACAAAGGAGTGTGAGGCGAGCTTTCAGAAGCTCAACATAGCTTTGACTACAACCCCAATTTTGATACTACTTAAAGGTTTGGGGTCTTATACGATTTGTTGTGATGCCTCGAGGATTGGCCTCAGAGCGGTGTTGATGTAGGATGGTAGGGTGATTGCCTACGCGTCCAGACAGTTGAAGGTACATGAGAAGAACTATCCAGTCCACGACCTTGAGTTAGCCGCCATTGTTCACGTCCTGAAGATTTGGCGCCATTATTTATACGGGGTTTCCTATGAGATTTATACTGACTATCAGAGCTTGCAGCACTTGTTCAAGCAAAAGGATCTAAATTCGCTAGAGGAGGTGGTTAGAGTTGCTGAAGGACTATGATATTACTATTTTGTATCACCCGAGCAAGGCCAATGTGGTGGTCGACACTTTGAGTCACCAGGCAGAGAGTTTGGGGAGTCTGGCTTATTTACCAGCATCGGAGATGCCTATGGCAATGGATGTTCAGGCCTTAGCCAACAAGTTTATGATATTGGATCTTTCGGAGCCCAGTCGGGTTCTAGCTTGCGTGGTTTCTCGGTCTTCCTTATTTGATCGTATCAGGGAGCGGCAGTATGATGACCCTCATTTGCTTGTCCTCAAGGACAAGGTTCAGCACGGTAATTCTAGAGATGTGACTATTGGTGATGATGGGGTATTAAGGATGCAGGGTCGGATTTGTGTTCCCAATTTTGATGGGCTTTGAGAGTTGATTTTAGAGGAGGCCCATAGTTCGCGATATTCTATCCATCTAGGTGCCGCGAAGATGTATCACGATTTGAGACAACACTATTGGTAGGCGGATGAAGAAAGATATAGTTGGATTCGTAGCTCAGTGTCTCAACTGTCAGCAGGTGAAGTATGAGCACCAGAGACCGGGTGGGTTACTTCAGCAGATAGAGATTTCGGAGTGGAAGTGGGAGCGGATCACCATGGATTTGTAGTTGGGCGCCCACGGACTTTGAGGAAGTTCGATGCTATTTGGGTGATTGTGGATCGACTGACCAAGTCTGCTTATTTCATTCCTATGTGTACTACTTATTCTTCGGAGCGATTGGCGGAGATTTATATCCGGGAGATTGTTCGTTTGCATGGTATTCCAGTGTCCATCATTTCAGATAGAGGTACTCAGTTCACATCACGGCTCTGGAGGGCCGTTTAGCATGAGTTGGGTACTCGGGTGGAGTTGAGTACAACATTTCACCCTCAGACAGACGGACAGTCTGAGCGCATTATTCAGATTCTTGAGGATATGCTCCGTGCGTGTGTGATTGAGTTTAGAGGGTCTTGGGATCAGTTCTTGCCATTAGCGTAGTTTGCTTACAACAACAGCTATCAGTCCAGCATTTAGATGGCACCGTATGAGGCTTTATATGGTAGGCGGTGTAGATCCCCAGTGGGCTGGTTTGAGCCGGGTGAAGCTAGATTATTGGGCACAGACTTAGTTCAGGATGCTTTGGAGAAGGTTAAGGTGATTCAGGATAGACTCCGTACAACCCAGTCCAGACAGAAGAGTTACGCGGACCGGAAGGTTCGTGATGTTTCCTATATGGTTGGAGAGCGGGTTCTGCTTCGAGTTTCACCTATGAAGGGCATTATGTGATTTGGGAAGAAAGGGAAGTTGAGTCCAAGGTTTATTGGCCCTTTTGAGATATTGAGGCATGTTGGGGAGGTTGCTTATGAGATTGCCTTACCTCCCAGCTTGGCAGGAGTTCATTCGATATTTCACATTTTGATGCTCCAGAGGTATCACGGTGATCCGTCGCACGTGTTGGATTTTAGTTCAGTCCAATTGGACAAGGATCTATCCTATGTTGATGAGCCAGTGGCAATATTGGACAAGCAGGTTTGAAAGAAGAGGTCAAAGAATATTGCATCCGTGAAGGTTCAGTGGCGGGGTCAGCCGGTCAAGGAGGCGACCTCGGAGACCGAGCAGGATATGCGCAGTCGTTACCCTCATCTTTTCACTACTTCAGGTATGTCTCTATGCTCGTTCGAGGACGAACGAATGTTTAAGTGTAGGAGGATGTGACGACCCGACCGGTCGTCTTAAGAATTAACGCCCTGATTCCCTATTAACTGCTTTCCCCGAGTTTATTTCTGCTATTTGGATTTGCCAGGACGTTCGGTTTTGAGTTTCGGAGAGTTTTGGGACATTTAGTCCCTAAATGAGAGCTTAAATGTTGGAAAATTGATCATAGTTAGAACAGTGTGAAGATGGCCTTGGAATGGAAATCTGATACTTCCGTTAACTCCGTTGAGTGATTTCGGGCTTAGGGGCGTGTTCGGATTGTGTTTTGGAGGTTCGTAGCTATTTTAGGCTTGAAATGTCGAAAGTTGAATTTTTGAAGTTTTCGGTTCGATAGTGAGATTTTGATCCGAGGGTCGGAATGGAATTTCGGAAGCTGGAGTAGCTTCGTAATGTTGAATGTGATGTGTGTGCAAAAGTTCAGGTCATTCGACGAGGTTTGATAGACTTTTTGATTGAAAGCATATTTTAGAGTTTTTGGGGTTCTTAGGCTTGAATCCGGTGAAAAATATGTGTTTTGATATTGTTTTGAGCGTTCCGAAGGTTGGAACAAGTTTGAATGAAGTAATGGGATATGTTGGTAGGTTTAGTTGAGGTCCCGGGGGCCTCGGGATGATTTTGGATGGTTAGCGGAAGGATTTTTGGAGTTTGGGAGTTGCAGCTTCAGCTGGTTTCTGTCATAACCGCACCTGCGGTTTGGGTTCCGCAGAAGCAGAAAAGGAGGAAAGGCAGCAGGGACCGCAGAAGCGAGGTCTTCACCGCAGAAGCGGCCCCACGTCTGCGAAAGGATAGCCGCAGATGTGGAATCGAGCCTTAAATGAGAAGTCGTAGATGCGACCGTGGTTCCACAAAAGCGGGACCGCAGATGCGGTAATAGCTGGGTAGAAATATGAAATTTCGAGGGTTTAGTTTCAAAAGTTGGAAATTTGATTTGGAGCTCGAGAGAGGGCAATTTTGAGAGGAAATTGAAGAGGAGATCATTGGGTAACGATTCTTTAACCCCCTTTCTAGTTATATTCCATCAATCTATAGTTAGTTTCATATTTAATTTTGGATTGGAGATGAAAATTGGGGAAAAGTTAGAAGAAAGTTCTTAGACTTAAAATTTGACGTTTGAGTGGGAATTTGACCTTAGATTTAGATAATTTTGGTATGCATGAACTCGTGAGAGTGTGATGATTCTAAAAATATAAACTTTACCCGATTCTGAGACGTGGGCCCGAGGGGCGTTTTGGTCATTTTTCCTAATTTCGCGTATTAGCTTAGAATTGTTTTGTAGAATCAGTTACTTGAAGTGTTATTTACGTTATGAAATTGAATTGAATAGATTTGGTCCATTTGGAGTCGAGTACTCGTGGTAAGAGCGTGGTTTTGGATTGATTATTGAGCCGGTTCGAGGTAAGTGGCTTGTCTAACCTTATGTGGGGGACCTTCCCCTTAGGATTTGGTATTGTTGATAACTGAAATGCCTTGTACGTGAGGTGATGAGCGCGTACTTGTGTAAATTATTGGAAATCCGGTTTTTTTTCATTAAGTAATTACTAGTATGTTTTCTTTCCTGTTCTTATTACTTGCACTATTAAGCCTGTTGTTAGCTTAGGAAAGTATGTCTAAGTGATTTAATCACCTTATTTGCTCAACCTGTTTTACCTGAATTTTGTGCAGCATGCAAGGCTAGACTTACTTATTTGCCTTAATATGGAATTTAACATTTTTGAGTATTTTCTTGTTGCTACTGTGTATTTACATTGGGACTATGGATGTGAGATTCCGGTAGATCCCCCAGTATAGTTATATGGAATTACGGGAATGTACCCGGTAGATTCCCCTAGTATTGGGTATTTACATTTAGAACTACGAAACGAGATTCCGGTAGATCCTGCGCACTATGAGTTTGACTACGGGATGGGATCCCAGGAGATCCTTTGGATATGTATATTGGGACTATAGGACGGTACCCTAGGAGATCCCCAATTGTTACTTGGTGCTGGACCTTATTCCTTTCCGTGTTTACTTTGTCTCTATAATAGTTGTTGTTGCCCTTTATATCTCGTGTTACTTTTCTTGCTGCACTTATGTATACTGTTCTGTTCTATACTATTGAACTTTATATTTTATTTAACCTCAGTAGGGCCCTGACCTTCCTCGTCACTACCCGACCGAGGTTAGGCTTGGCACTTACTAAGTACCGTTGTGGTGTACTCATGCCCTTTCTGCGCATGTTTTTCATGTGCAAATCTAGGTACCGCGACTCAGTCCTATCACCTTTGAGGCGAGGCGACTGCTCCAGCGACTTCGAGGTATATCTACCGCGTCTGCAGACCGAGGAGTCCCTCTGTATTCTCGCTTTTAAGTATTAGCCCTTCTGTATTTCGGTTCTTTGTTAGACATTCTGGAGTTAGAGCTATGTAGTATCCTTAGCTTGTGATTCGTGGGTTTTCGGGTCTTGGAAATATGTATTGGTTTTTGAGAGTTAAATATTGTGTATGTCGAGCGGCACTTTTAAACGCTGTTTATCACCTTATTTCTGCTTTAAATTGTTTTATTTCCGCAAATTTGGTTTCCTTCCGCAATTTAGGCTTACCTAGTCGTAGAGACTAGGTGCCATCACGATAGTTCTCAGAGGGCGAACCGGGGTCATGACATCATCCCTTCGCGAACGCGAGACCATCTTCGCAAAAACGAAGGCCAACTCCGCAGCCTCACCCCTAACCCTTCGCGAACGCGGGACATGCATCGCGAACACGAAGGTTAAAAACCTGCAACACCAACAACAGTATTTCTGCAATTTCCATCAACATGAAATGATCCGTTTAACCACCCGAAACTCACCCGAGGCCCTCGAGACCTCAACCAAACATGCCAACATATCCCATAACCTCATTCAAACTTGTTCCAACCTTCGGGACGCTAAAAACAACATCAAAACACCAAAATCACATCGGATTCAAGCCTATGAATTCCAAGAACTTCCAAATTCTGCTTTCGATCAAAAAGTCTACCAAACCTTGTCCGAATGACCTGAAATTTTGCACGCACGTCACAAATGACACAACGGACCTACTTCAACTTCTGGAATTCCATTCCGACCCCTATATCAAAAACTCACAGATCAACCAGAAAACGCCAAAATCTTAATTTCGCCAATTTAATACTAAACCTTCCGCGGACCTCCAAAACACATTCTGACCATGCTCCTAAGTCCCAAATCACCTAACGGAGCTAATCAAATCACAAAAATTCCAATCCGAGGTCATCTACTAACAAGTCTAATCTTGGTCAAACCTTTCAAATTTTAAGCTTCAAACTGAGAACTGTTCTTCCAAATTTATTCTGATTACCCTGAAAACCAAAATTAATGATTTACATAAGTCGTAATACATCACACCGGCTAGTCATGCCCGAGAACTGGCGAGCAAAGTGCAAAAGCTCAAAAGTCATTACATCCTCCCTCACTTAAACATACATTCATCCTCGAACATGCCCAGAGTTGTTCCAAAAGCCAACCATTCAGTGAATAACCTTACCATGCACATACTCGGGGGTGATCCCACGTCACCCTATCTCATATAGGTCCGATAATACAATGTAACTGAATTTTCACAATCCAACCTAGCCCATAAACCTTAGAACCACATTTTCACTTCTGATATCATCCACAAGATCAGAATCCCACATCTATACTCTGAATAAGCCTGAACAAGTTGTAATAACCCATACCTGCAACCTCAGGTGCAATTACATGATATACCATATAACTCAAACACTTGTAGCGATAACTTCTAATCACAACAGCTGCACACAACAATCGAATACCCATAGTAAACCTCTTATCAACTAAAGTCTCATTCCAACACTTTCATATACTGCCAATGATAAATGAAACACGTAGAAAGTCAATAACCATTCCTCCGATCAACCATTCATGAAGCCACTCCTCCTTTGGCAAGGATCCTAGAAAATTTCTGAGCCGAACATCGATATTATCCTTCCAACATACTGAAACCGAATCCGTTTGTATTCATTTAAGATCCCGATGATCTCATCTAATCCAACACAACTACTATGGTGACATGACATATCAATACAATCTAAAGCCACAACTCGTGCAACCCGCGCACCAATAAGCAACAATCCGAACGTACTCAAATCATGAAAAATGACTCAAATGAGAGAGTTGTACCGCAAGCTCACTAGTACCACCACACACAATGCTGAGAACCCGTTACACATCATAGAAACAGAATACACAAATCTAACCCGAAGGGTCATACCTCCATATAACTTCGCTGCAACGCGCGACCCTATCCAAACACTGGTCCGCATGAAACACCTCAAGTAACTATGCTCAAAATCCACAACCACGCGTAATTTGATGTTTGGAACCAAAGCAAATCATCATAGCCACGGTGAAGCAATGACATAATGCCACACAAACCCGAAAGGACACAACCGATACGCCATCCGCCGAGCAATACCCAATACTCTTCCCGCTCGAATTCCGCTGAGAGAACCCAATAAAACCGCACCACATGTGCATATAACCAACAAATTCCAATGCCTCACAACACGTAAAGGTAACTTATAGATCTATCCAGGTCATTAATAAGCTCAACAACAATCGAATCAACACATCCCTCAACAATACAACTCGGAGTCAACCAAGCCGACTCAAGTTAGAACTCACATCCACATTAGCCTGCCAATGTACCCCTTATTAAGGAATCCATCAAGTTGTTCCTTCAATTCCTTTAACTCTGCCGGTGCCATACTATATGGTGACCGACACCAAATCAATACTTAAATCAACAACCCTGTCCGACGACATGCCCGACAGCAGGATACTTATCCGAAAAACCCCTCATCACCGGAGCTAAATCAATGGTAGGAATCTCTGCACTAATATCCATCACGAAGGCCAAATAGGAAAGACAACCCTTCCCAGCCATCCGCTGGGTCTTCAAAAATGAAACCACCCTACTGAGAATATAATCCGTCGAACTTTGCCACTCAATCTATAGCATCCCCGGTGCTGCCACCGCCACTGCCTTAGCGCAATAGTCCAGAATAACACAACACAGATACAACCAGTCTATACCCAATATCACCTCCAAAACCTAACATACCAAGCAACAAAGATCCACTTGGATCTCCAAACCTCCCATAGTTACCACACAAGACCGATATACGCGGTTCACAACCATGACCTAACCTGTCTATGAGAACTCCCAGTCTCCAACTCCATATAGCACACGAATCACCATGTTCGATCCCAACTCCGCTGTCCAAATATATAATACACCTCTAATACCCAATCATCCCACTAGAGGTACTACTATATTTCTTATGTGCCACCAAGCAAACTCGAATATCAGTAGTCGATCCATCAAGAGAGTGCCGCAATACTAATGATGCATCCTCAACTCAAACACATCGCCCTTTCTAAAATGTATACCCTCCTCAAGCCACACCAATTCGTGATCTCATTTATCTAGTCATCTGAAACTACTCATGCTATCTAAGAATTTGTGACCTTCCTTTCAAATCTGAACCATGACCTTAGACATGCAAATCTCAATATTACACAACATATCGCACATACCATATCATCCTAGGATACACATGAGAACTTCATACCAATTCCGGGCCACAAGCAGCTACGTACTCAACTAGCCAAGAACTTTCCATTGATCACATCTAGAAGAAAATTACTACACATCCCATGCTCTTCACACTCGTAGAAAATACGCATCTCTAACCTTGGTAGAAACCATCAAGAACTCTCCGAATTCTATTTGCACAAAAATAAACTGTCAGGACCAAATCCTTCCAACTCAACCAAGCTATGCATGTCACTAAAACCCAAGAGAAAATTCCGCAAAATACCTGAAGAAACTCATTATTCATTACCTCGTATGTATCCAAAAAACTAATCATAACCTTACCATGCCGATCTGGCCTACTACCAAGCTATCCCATCTATCCAAGTTTCTTTTGGTTTACCTTCAACTTGATACTTCTTCTTGCTATAACACCACAGTTCCTCAACCCAGACTCACCACATGAGACCCAAGCATAAAACCACTGTCTAATGCTCATAAGCCGCTGAATACTCTCTTAAATATTTCTAAAAGCACCACATTCAACATACCTACCCTGGAGGGTTTTCCTGCGATCCCAAAGTCATTTCCTTCACCCTCATGATACTTGTAAGCACGTGATTTTTGCCCAATATGAGAATTACTCCCAAAAAATTCAAAAATAAAAAGATTTTTTCTTTTGTGTGCAATTTTGTGATATTTTGAATAATTATTTGTATTTGTCTGTGCGTGTTTATTTGCTAAATTAATAAAAAATACAAAAATATGTCGCATTTTGCATGTAGGATTTAATTCTACAATTGTTAGTAATTAAATTTGTTTTACAAAAATTAAAAATTACAAAAATAGGCATCGTTTGCATTTTTAGCATTTAATGTCCAAATATACAATTTTATGCTTAATTATTACTTAATTGTGCGTTAATTGTTATTGGGAGTTAATTTGCGCTTTTATAACTTAATTTAGTTCTTAATAATAGTTTAAGTATTTTTATAATTTAGTTTTAGAAAAATAAAAGAAGAAAAGAGAGCGAAAATATAAAGAAAGTCGGAATTGGGCCTCTTCTTCGATTTCAAGCCACAGGCCCAAAAAATGGCCCAATCTTCCCTACGACCCAGTCCATTTCGAACTGGGTCGACCCAGTCCATAACCCAACACCCCTATTATCTTACAAACAACACAAAACAAAAGAAAGAAAGAAGAAAAAACCCTAAAAAAAGAAGCAAAGCCATCCGCCCCCCCCCCCTTTCCTATCTTCTTCTTCTTCCTCAAGTTTCTCAAGCTCATCCATGGGTTCCCCAAGTTCCACTCCCTAGCAGCCATGGCTGCCTTCTCATCGTCAACCACCCTCCAAATAGACCCCTCACGTCTTCATCTTCTCCATGGCGAGCTCAGGCTCGTCCATGGCTGCCCCTTTCTTCTTCCTCGACCTCACCACCATGGAAGACCACCATTGTCCACCATTGATGCAGCCAGCAGAACTGCTTCATCTTCTTCATTGCTGCTGCGTTTCCACTACTCCATCGACGACGAACAGCCCGTCGACCTTCTCCAAATAGACCCCGCCGTGTCCAGCTCTCATCGACGTTGATGTCGCGTCCAGCCGCGTCCAGTCCGTCGACCTTCTTCCATATTTCTTCGACGCTACTGTCGAGTACTTGCTCCCTCGTCCATGGATGTTATTGCTACTGCTTCAAACTTTTTCTACTGCCCCGTCCAGCTCGAGGGCAGCCATGAACGTCGACTGTTCTCCGGCTTCAGCGTAGCTTTCAGCTTCTCCGCGTGGGTTCATCCAAACGCACCCCCAGCTACTTTTGTTTCATTGCTACTGCTTCAGCGTCAACTTCTTAAATTCGCCTTCGTCGTTGGTTAGTCGTTGTTCGTCGTTTTGATCTGGTTAGTAGATTTTGGGTTTTATTTTTGTCCGCATTTCGTTTTGATATTTCTCGAAGTTAAAATCGTTAAATATTTGATTCTTGTTTTGTTCGTTGTTCATCGTTGAAATAATTTTCTAGTATGTTCATGTGTTTTGATTAAATTAATTTTCAGATTTCAAATGGAAAGTTAATTAGTGGGTTTTTCATGTTTATTTCATGTTTGTATTGTTGTTAGAATAAATATTTGTTAGTTTGATGTTTGTTAGATTCAAATTGAAATTTAATTGATTATTTCTTCAATTTGTTTCATGTGTTTATGTATTTTTAGAAATTGTTAATATTGTTAAGTTCAAGTTTAAGTTCATAATTGTTTCTAACAACAAATCTTGTTATTTGTCTAAAAAAGAATTTAGTTGTGTTGAAGGAAATATATTGATTTAATCGTTTGAATCCGTCATGCTTGTTGTTTAATATAGATTTAATTCATGTTCATACTTTGTTTGATTGTTCTTGAATCCGAAATTTGTATAGCTTGATTTCTTGTTTACCATTTGTGATTATTTCTTGAATTTGTCTCATAAAGTTTAATATAGGAATTGTTGGTTGTAATGTTGTTAGAATTGATTTTAAGTTCAATATGATTGAATTTAGAAATCTAAATATACTTGTTTGTTGTTGTTGAATCCGAAAATAGGATTGTTTGTTGCTAAAATATTGTTCAATCAAATTTTAGTTGTTCTTTGTTGTTCAATTTGTGTTCATGTGATTTGTTGTTGAAATGTTGTTGAAATCATGTTCATGTGCTTTGTTGTTGAAATGTTGAAGAAATCATGTTCATGAAATTTGTTGTTTGAACATTGTTAGAAATTAATCATATTGTCTATATTTTGGTTAAGTTTGATTAATTGATGTGTTATAGCTGATGGGTAGTTTGTTAATTTATAGTACTTTCGGGGGTAAAATAGAAATTTGTAATAGGGTCGGAGGGGTAGTTTAGGAATTGTACATTTTATAATTGTTTATTTGAAGCATGGGGGACAAAATAAAATGGAGTGGGTTGTGATATAGTTGTTTAATATAAAGGGGGGACAAGACAAAATTTAGTGGGGGGAATCTTGCATTATTTTATGTTAGGCATGGGGGACAAAATATAATGGGGTGGTGTGATATGTTTATTTAATGTAATGGGGATGAGTGAGAAGATAATGGGTTTGGTAGAGAAAATGGGTTGATTTTAATTGATTAAAAGATTTATGGGTTATGGGATATAAGTAGAAGTCTTGAAATCAGATTTGGGAAGAGGACAGATAGAGATAGGGAGAAAAAAAAAATTTAAGAGAAAGAAAAAATTCCGAAAAATATTTAACCTTTCAAAAAAATAAAAATAAAAACTAAAAAAAAATATTCTGCTTTCTTTCATTGTTTGAAATCCGAATTAATTGTTATTTCATCAAAGCTTGAAGCTTTTGTTTTTGGGATTACTACTCCACCGGTCTGTTACTGGGTTGTTACTGTTGCTGGGCAGTTGTTGTTGCTGTATTGTTATTACTGTTGCTGATTCTCATCTTCATTTTCTTTTGCTTCCAATATCAGGTACACAACTGACACGCTGGTTATTGTAATCCGAAATATGAAGCATGAATACATATGAAGAATGAAATTTTGAAGTTTTAATTTTGTTTTTCTTTATTCATTTTGTTGATTGTATTTAAGCTATTTCATGTATTACTAAATAATAATTGGAATAAGAAAAAATAACATAAGTTAGTCTTTAATGAATCAGTTCGGCAAAACAGGTTAATTCACTAGTTATGAAGGCTTCAAGATTATAGGTTGATCATGAACAAGTAGCTAAATTTAGCTAAGACACGAATTTAAATTAAACATCGTAAATTAGGCATTAAGGCATGACTTGAGCTTAAGCAAGATTAAGAGAACGTTTATAGTATAATATAATTAGGAAGTAATACGTGAGCCTGTGCCCGTATTGGCAATGGACTGCTTTGCTTGTATCATTTTTCAGAATTTACGAATCATATTCGAAACTCAACTATAACAATTCAAGCATGTAAATAAATTAAGACCTTTTCTCTTTCATTTTTGTAGAGACAATTTTAATAGAAAATGTAGGCACTTTAGGATTATCCTGATAAAAATAAATGAGATGAGCCTCGCCAAATAAAACGCACAAATTGCGGGGCCCTCGATAAATGTTTAATTAAAATTACTTAGACTTCGGGATGAGCCGTTTAGCAAAATTCCACGGCCTTACCCAGAAATAATAATACGATAATTGCTTCAGGCGTGCATTTTAATAATCTTACCTTCTTAAATTCGGGTGCGCATTTATGTGACCCAAATCCAAATCTCAACGGAGTCGGAATGTATTAACAACCATGGGCGCATTGATTGTGACATGGTTCGAAATGCATTTTTACAATGTTGCAATTCCATAAAAAATAAATAATAATAAAAGCGGTTTTAAACTTAATGAAAGCACATAAGTAATAACATGTAATAAATCAGATATCTAGCCATTATAACAATTTAAGCGACCGTGCTAGAACCACGGGATTCGAGGGTGCCTAACACCTTCCCTCGGGTCAACAGAATTCCTTACTTAGAATTTCTGGTTCGCAGACTTCATTTGGAAAGTCGAATATTTTCCTCGATTTGGGATTCAAGATAAACCGGTGACTTGGGACACCAAAAGCCAAACCTTTCCCAAGTGGCGACTCTGAATTAAATAAATAATCTCATTTCGAATATTGTCACTTAAATTGGAAAAACTCCCTCGCGCATTTAACCCTTCGGGGCGGGCGCGCAAAAAGGAGGTGTGACAGCTCTGGCGACTCTGCTGGGGACTAGAACCCAGAACCACTGGTTCAGGGTTCAAGAATTTGAGCTTAGAATAATTGTTATATTTGGCTTTATTATCTGATCTTTATTACATGTTTTGGCATAACGTGCTAAATGTTGTCTTTTACCGCTTTGATATTATCTAAACTGTATATAAACTGTGCCGAAACCCTTCTCTTCTTACCTTCGGGGAGAAGCTCGCTGGTCGAGACTCCCTATTCTGTTAGTATCAATACCTGAAATAAGAAAGAGGTCGGACAAGTTACAAAGCCGGACGATCTCGCGAGTCCCCGGTACGTAGCCCCCTCCTCGACTCGAGTTGTCCGCTCGTGTACACAGTCTAGAACATATACTCAGGTTATAAACCTAGTATAACAAAACCGCATGCCGGATCCCTAGTAGGAACGCTTATTTGCATCATGTCGCATTTGACATAGGGGACTCAACACAGGGGTTGGGTCCGTCTAGGACAGGCAACCTGAAATGAAAAGACCATCCTGCTGCATCCCGTCTGTTTTGCGCATTTATTTGCTTCAGATCTGCATGCTGACCAGTTTCTAAAAAAAAAGGGAAAAATAGCAGCGTAGGGAGATAATTACTTATTTTTTGGAAAAAATAAAACCAATGTACAAGTAGTATCAAAACCTCGCCGGAATTTTCTTTAAAAAAAAAAGAAAAGAAAAAATGAAAACAAAATTTGTCTTCTAGTTTGATTTAAAAAAAAAAACATATAAAAAAATTTCCTTTTAATCACTTTCAAAATAAAAAAAAAGGGTATTTATTTAAAAAAAAGGAGAAAATTCAAAATTCAAAAAAAATATTGTCTCATTTGTAGTATCTCTTTAAAAGATTTTCGAAAATTTCAAAAAAAAAAAAGAGTGAAAAGAAGTTTAAAATTCATAAATATTTCCTTAGTCTTTTTTCAAAAATACAAAAAAAAATATATATAAAAATCCAGAAAAATATTTTTTTCTTCTTTTCTTTAAAAGATTGTAGTCAGAAGGGGTTTAGTTTATTTACTCTACGCCTGATCGGACCGAACTACGCGGGTTTGATTCTCACCGGATGTGAGATACGTAGGCAAACCTCATCGGTTCCGACCCCAATTTTCAAAAATCCAAAAAAATATTTTTTATTTAGTTCCTTCTTTATAAATCTTTCTTTAGAAAATACAAAAAAAAAAGAAATAAAAATAATATAGAAGTTTTTTTTAAAACTCAAATAAAAAAAAAGTTTCCTTCTTTCTGAAGTCTTTCATACGAAAAAAATGAAATAAGAATTAAAATCAGCAACAAAAATCCAAAAAATACTCTTTTCTTTTTAGTCTTTCTTTTGTAAATGTCCATATAAAAAATTTGAAAAATTGAATTCCAAAAATATTAGGGCTTTTCTTTTGAAGTGCTTTTGTAAATAAATAAAAACTCAGAAATTTCACATCATTTTCTTAAAAGTCCCTCTTTCAAAAATTTAAGAGGCAACATCATAAATCAAAAAATATATATTCTTTCTTCCGTAGAAAAAGGTGAAACAAATGAAAAAAAAATCATCAACCAAACACATTTTCTTTTTTGTTTAAAAAAAAAAATTCCAAAGTTCAAGTCAAAAGCAAATAAATTTTTTAGAAGTCTTTCTTTAAAAAATAAAACAAAAATCAAAATAAAATAAAAAATTCTTTCTTCTTTTAAAGCATTTCTTTTAAAAATTCAAAAAAAAAGGTTTAGTTTAGTTACTCCATTTTCGATTCCCGAACTACGCAAGATCTGATTCACGCGGCATCGTGATACGTAGGCAATCCTCATCGGATCCGGTCACATTTTTAACTGCAAATAATGAAAACAATAATAATAGGAAATAATAAAATAAAAAATAAAAAAATAAAAAAACGATAAATAAAGGGAAGCCTTAAGGAGAAGCCGGAATGACACATGTCTTTGTTGCAAGCATGTGGAAACTCCCCTGACTGTATAGGTGCATCACACCCCAATGTGAGATTACCTGTCTGTTATTTGTTTTAAACTAACCGTCATGTTTGCTGATAAGTTCAGGTTCCTAGAAAAGTGGTTTGGTTTTGTGGTAATCTGGCCTCTCATACGTACTTCACGAGATCAAAAGGAGACGTTCAGCCACCCGTCGCTAAATCGAGAGGAATTGCTCATACATATTTCACAAGGTCGAAGGGAAGTGTCGAAATGTCTTCAGAAATTCCTCTGCCAACGATTCCTATTTCGGAGGAAAGTTCAATCTCAGTCATCCCAACTTCTGAGTCAGCAACTGTCGAGGAAAATAGGATTCTGCGTCTCCGCATGATGGAAATGTGGGACGCCTGGGCCAATGGAAAAGAGCCACCAAGTGCGATCCCTGGATTCCCTGAGCTTTTTCCTAGGGCAAGTGGGACCTCCAACATCCCCACAAGTTATCCAAATACCCCACTGGGATTTCCTACCATCTCAACCTACTTTACTGGAACACCTTCTGAGTCTCGCCCCCAGGTGTTAGCTGCCGGAGCGGTTTCAAACATATTCACTGCTCCACCTTGTTCATCCACGGCACAACCTGTTTTACCCAGGCCTAACTTCGATTCATCATCCTTCACATTTCAAGCACCACCTCTTCCATTGGAACCTAGTCAGTTCACTACCAACGCTTACCCGTCTCGGTACGAGTTTATCGCAGGACAGGAGAAAGCCGAGAAAACGCCTGAACAAGAGGAAATGACCAGAAAGATGAGGAGTATGGAACAGAGTCTCAAAAGCATACAAGGCTTGAGCGGACAGAAAAGTGTATCCTATGCCGATTTATGCATGTTCCCTCATGTGCACCTGCCATTGGGATTCAAAACCCCAAAATTCGAGAAGTACGATGGGCATGGTGATCCTATTTCTCATCTTAAAAGATATTGCAATCAGCTGCGGGGAGCCGGTGGAAAGGAAGAACTACTCTTGGCCTATTTCGGAGAAAGTCTGGTTGGCATCGCATCTGAGTGGTACATGGACCAGGATATGCCTCGCTGGTACATCTGAGATGATCTTGCTAGAGATTTCGTCAGGCAATTCCAGTACAACGTCGATATTGCTCCAGATAGGAACTCTCTGACAAATCTAAAGAAGAAACCCTCAGAAAATTTCAGAGAATATGTAGTTAAGTGGCGCGAACAAGCTTCAAGAGTGAAACCTCCAATGGATGAGATAGAAATGGTCACTATCTTCCTGCAAGCCCAAGAGCCCGATTACTTTCAGAACATGATGTCGGCCATGGGAAAACCTTTTGCAGAGGCCATCAAAATTGGTGACATGGTGGAACACGGTTTGAAAACAGGTAGGATTTTAAGTCAGGCATCCATTAGAGCAACCTCCCAAGCCATCCAAGGCGGGTCCGGAGGAATGGCAAAGAATAGGACAAGAGAAGAAACAACCATGGCAGCATCATGGGGAAAAAGATACCGGGCCCCTAGACCTGTGTTCTCTGAAATAACCCCTCAACACTACTATCCTCATTCTGATATGGTCTATGCTCCACCACTTTATGCGGTTATGAACGCTCAACCTTTCAGCCGACCGCAACCACAGGCTAACAGAAATCAAGCTCCACCTCCTAGAAGTCAGCCTCCTTACCGAAACCGCTACAATCCTCGGCCTTCCCAAAATAACTTCCGTCCTCGGGAATCACCCAGGAGACCTAACTATACACCAATCGGTGAACCCTACTCCACCCTATTCCCTAAGCTTGTCCAGATGAATTTGTTGCAGCCCATACCACCAAACGGGCAAAACCCGGAATCACCATCATATCAGCGGGGTGTCAGGTGTGCATACCATTCAGGGGTAGAAGGGCACGATACAAACGACTGTTGGACATTGAAACAAGCGGTAGAGAATTTGTTAGAGCAAGGGAAAATTGTGTTGAAAGACGAGGATGTCCCAAATGTGACCAATAATCCGCTGCCCGCCCACAACAACGGGCCGATGATTGGGATGATTTGTGAAGACAAGGAATTTGATCCGGCACTTAAGGCCATAATTGCTATTACTAAAACAGAAAGGAAGCCCAAGACCACCCCGAAGCAAGAGAAAGGGGAAAAGAAGAGTAAAATCACCGAGACTGAACCGGAAAAGAAAATTGATGTATCCAAGCAGGCCTATGTGGTATGGGGGATGATCAAACCACCTCGGCTGAATGAGCCAGTGGTTATTAGACGCATACCACAGAAGCCAAAGTACAGTAAAGAGGAAGATGATAAGGTGTTCACGCTCGAAGAGAGCGAGGGAACATGTGAGGCGATGAGGTATAAGTTATGCGAAACACACATGGTCCAGCCAGGAGAGGGCACTAGCACCGCTGAGGTATCATACATGAGACCAAGCACCAAGCTTCAAAACTGGAAGGCTACGCCATTCCTGATCAAACGGAAGTCCTAATGGACCTGTCCTGCCACTTTCTCTGCATCACGAGCTACCCCAGGGTGTGACTCAGATGTTTTCTTTAGATTCCTGTTTTTAATTTCCTGAATGTCAACTTTTTTTTATCTCCCCAAAATTCCAAGAAATGAAATCATGTTTCATCGCTCACTTTCTTTTTCAAGAGATCTGCTATATTTTCTTATTTTTTTTGTTTTTGTTCTCTTCAATTCTGATGATGCAGCTTTAAATAAACATGACATGCTTGCGGACTTCATGCCCAGATCCCGAGAGCTCCGTCAGACTTCAAATAATGAGTCGAAATTTGAAATATAAAGAATTTGAGAAAATAGGGACAACTAAAGATAATTGGTTCATGATTTGGAAAATGTCTGTCACTAAAGCAGAGTTTGAGGACAGTAAATGGGTTTAGACCCGTACAGAATGTTAACCTTAATGACTGCGGTTTGTCACGAGCAATTGTACCGACAAAGAAGGGTCCATACGTCATTGGAAAATATTGCCAAGAGGAGCATTTGTATCTAGGCGACGTCGAAAGAAATGACGCCGACCCCGCTTTGAAAGCAGATGCAGTACTATGCCTAAATCGCCCCGGCGATGTCTTCGCACAGTTTGAGATGACGAAGGCTTTCATTCTCGCTACCCAAACACTATCAACCCTTTGCAAACCCATTTGAGCCGGTTACTCTTCTTTGATTACCCTCTTTGGAACCTGAAAGTATTATTAAAAATAAAATGAAAGAAAAAGAGAAATTGAAATGAAAAAGACAAATAAAGAAAAAAAAAAGGGAAGAAGAAAGAATTAGAAAAAAAATATACATATAAAAAAAAGATACAATGAAAATGAGAAAATGAAAAGGAAATGAAAAACAAAGTAAAGCAGAAAAACAAAAAAAGGAAATTACAAAAAAAAAAAGTGGCCTGAACTACGTCTGACTTGATTCCGAAAGGATACGTAGGCAACCTCTCCCTGGGGTTCAGTCACACCAAAATAAAAATCCAAGAAGTCCCCCAAAAGTGAAACTGGGGTAGAAGTTATAATGGTTCGGCAATGATCCCGCCTAAAAGGTTCCAAAGTTGTAGTTCAATCCCGATTCTTTTCACCCCAAACCTTGTCCAAGTCCTTCTGATCAATCGGCAAAGACAGGAAAGTGGAAAACATCATTGTTGGAATCTGATAGAAATCAAATCGAGAAGAATAAAGTGAGAAAGTCTTATTGGTGAAAACCTTCGGGGGCCATGAGGCGATAAGAGTAGAGAAATCAAAAATGAGAGAGGTCGATTAGCGAAAACCCGCAAAGGGCGTGGTCGACCGGAAAAAGGATACTTCATCACTGACAGTCCTGGAAAGATTCTCCGGTTTAGAAACCCAGATCAATAGGTTCATGAGAAGCTGGAGTTTGATACGGATCGGACATCCAGTCCAAAAGGCATGTCATGTCAGTTTGAAGCCAGCATGCACTCCAGATAAGTCCTTTTCCCCCGAAAGGGACGCTTCTCTTTAAACTCATATGCTTTCCTTTTGCATAGTTTTCTTTGAATCCCTTTCGATCTAACTTTGATTCCGTAACAATTACAAAGAAAAGGTGGCAGGATCGGTTTCACAGGCCCCCGCCTGGCAAGAGTCAAAGAAAATACGCGGCCTCAGTGGTGCGTCAGTCCCATCCCGTCTGACCATGGTAGTTGATTTGCTTCCAAAAGACTTCGAAAGAAAAGAAAAGCCTACAAAGGCAAAATAAAGTTGGAAAGGTTAAGTACCACGCGGTTAGCCACTGCAGTTTAGGTTTCAGGATCAAAATCCCTAACACAAAACCGACAAATCCCCACAGGGTCTCCCTTTGTAAAAATCCCAGTCTACCTTGTAAAAATTCCCCAAAGAGTCTGCCCAGCAAATCCCCAACAAGTCTGCCTTGTACAAATCCCCACAGAGTCTCCCCAATAAAAAATCCCCACTGAGTTGACCTCGTAAAGAATCCCCAAGCAGAATGGGATGAAAGAACCAAAGCCTTACACGAACAAATCATCACAAATCCGGAAATGCGAGTCTGATCAGTTTAAAACGGGTCGCCTGTGAATTCAATCAATGACAAAGTTTCTCAACAGGAATTAGTCCAAGACCAAGCAATTGGAACGATCAAGGCCACCGAATCAACCACCGTTTTCAAACTGACAATTTTTCTTTGCTTAGGAAAATTGAGACAGGTGCAATCCAAAGCAACCATGCAAGAAACAGGTTAGCCCAAAAGAAATGAAGCGCGCGAGCATCGAAACAGCTTTGCAGCAGGAAAACGACCAAAAGTAAGTTTCCCCGGAATTATTTCATGCATTTTTTTTTAAAAAAAAATAAAAAATAAAAAAAATAAAATAAAAAAATAAAAAAAATAAAAATAAAAAAAATAAAATAAAATATATAAATATATATTTATATATATATATATATATATATATATATATATATATATAAAGGAAAACCAAAGAAAAGAAATAAGACAAGAAAGAAAAATGAAAATCCCCAGAAGAAAAACAAATCAGGGTAACATAGAACTTCATTCCTCAACTATCCCGGTATAAACCACGGATCTCCCTGGCATCACCCAAGGAGCTTTTTCTATCCAAATCCCCGATATAACTCGAGGACTCTTACCTTTTCACGGCATAACCCGATGAATCTTCCCGGCATAACCCGTGGACCTTTTTCGGCATAACCCGATAAATCTTCCCGGCATAACCCGATGAATCTTCCCGGCATGATCCGATGAATCTTTCCGGCATGACCTGATGAATCTTTCCGGCATAACCCGATGAATCTCCAGGCATAACCCGATAAATCTTCCCGGCATAACCCGATAAATCTTCCCGGCATGACCCGATGAATCTTCCCAATCCGATGAATCTTCCCGGCATAACCCGTAGACTTTTTTTCGGCATAACCCGATAAATCTTCCCAGCATAACCCGATGAATCTTCCCGGCATAACCCGATGAATCTTCCCAACATGATCCGATGAATCTTTCCGGCATGACCCGATGAATCTTCCCGGCATGACCCGATGAATCTTCCCAGCATGATTTGATGACTTCCCCGGCATAACCCGAGGACTCTTACCTTTTCCCGGCATAACCCAATGAATCTTCCCGGCATAACCCGATGACTTCCCCGGCATAACCCGTGGACCTTTTCCGGCATAACCCGATGAATCTTTCTGGCATAACCCAATGAATCTTCCCGTCATAACCCGATGACTTCCCCGGCATAACCCGTGGACCTTTTCCGGCATAACCCGATGAATCTTTCCGGCATAACCCGATGAATCTTTCCGACATAACCTGATGACCTACCGGCATAACCCGAGAACTCTTTCCCTTTTTCCGGCAAAACCCGACGAATTTTTTTTTGACATAACCCGAACAGTGTCCAGCATAACCTGGCAATCCTCCCAATTTAGGGCTCCGATCCCTAAGTTGAGCAAGTTTCCATTTAGCCAGCATTAGGGCTCCAACCCTGAACTAAGCATTTTTTCTGTTAGCCGACATTAGGGCTCCAATCCCTGAGTTGCGCTTTGTAGATTAGGGTTTTTTCCAATCCCCTCATCAGTGCTGTAAATTTTTATGACAATTAACTCACGAAATTTTCCTAGTGAAACTGGGGCAGAAATTTCGTTCGTTTGTTTTGTTGTCTCAACAGGTCTGACCCTGAGGTGCATGGATCGAGACGACCTACGGGGTGAGTCTCAATCCAGAATAAAAAAAAGAACAAAAGAACAAAAGAAAAAAAAAGAAGATATTCCCACATATTGGAACAAACAAAGGGCAGGTCGCTCAAAAATTAGATCAAATTCCCGAGCTCTGCCAATCCCGTTTCATTTAATACTGCAGAAATAAACAAATGCCTACAACTTGCGAGCATCAAGATTCAGATCGAAGTCTACAAGCAGAATTAGCTGAGACCCAAGATCAAGTTGCAAAAGAATTATAGATAGGAATCTTGTAACTAGCGGTTGACAGGCATAAGTAGTTAGTTCAGTTTCAATTTCCTTTGGTTGTAATAAGGAGGTCAGTAAAGCAGTAGTGGCAACAGCAACAGCAGTAACAGCAAGCATTGCAATCCCATGGTAGTCCCAGCTACCAAAATTTCCCGAACTACATTGACCTGATTCCTGTTTAGCCCAGGATATGTAGGAAACCTTTGAAGCAAAGCTTCGGTCAAATCTTTTTCAAAAAAATGCTTCATACGGAGTACTCGGATGGGCAAAAATCGCTCGCTTTATCTTTGCACGAAAACCCTTCGTGTCTTCGGGCAAAGAGGGGCAGCTGTAAGCACGTGTTTTTTGCCCAATATGAAAATTACTCCCAAAAATTTCAAAAATAAAATGATTTTTTCTTTTGTGTGCAATTTTGTGATATTTTGAATAATTATTTGTATTTGTCTGTGCGTGTTTATTTGCTAAATTAATAAATAATACAAAAATATGTCGCATTTTGCATGAAGGATTTAATTCTACAATTGTTAGTAATTAGATGTGTTTTACAAAAATTAAAAATTACAAAAAATAGGCATCGTTTGCATTTTTAGCATTTAATGTCCAAATATACAATTTTATGCTTAATTATTATTTAATTGTGCATTAATTGTTATTGGGAGTTAATTTGCGCTTTTATAACTTAATTTAGTTCTTAATAATAATTTAAGTATTTTTATAATTTAGTTTTAGAAAAATAAAAGAAGAAAAGAGAGCGAAAATATAAAGAAAGTCGGAATTGGGCCTCTTCTTCGATTTCAAGCCACAGGCCCAAAAAATGGCCCAATCTTCCCTACGACCCAGTCCATTTCGAACTGGGTCGACCCAGTCCATAACCCAACACCCCTATTATCTTACAAACAACACAAAACAAAAAAAAGAGAGAGGAAAAAACCCTAAAAAAAGAAGCAAAGCCATCCGCCCCCCCTTCCTATCTTCTTCTTCTTCCTCAAGTTTCTCAAGCTCATCCATGGGTTCCCCAAGCTCCACTCCCTAACAGCCATGGCTGCCTTCTCATCGTCAACCACCCTCCAAACAGACCCCTCACGTCTTCATCTTCTCCATGGCGAGCTCAGGCTCGTCCATGGCTGCCCCTTTCTTCTTCCTCGACCTCACCACCATGGAAGACCACCATTGTCCACCATTGACGCAGCCAGCAGAACTGCTTCATCTTCTCCATTGCTTCTGCATTTTCACTACTCCATCGATGACGAACAGCCCGTCGACCTTCTCTAAATAGACCCCGCCGTGTCCAGCTCTCATCGACATTGATGTCGCGTCCAGTCCGTCGACCTTCTTCCATCTTTCTTCGACGCTACTGTCGAGTACTTGCTCCCTCGTCCATGGATGTTATTGCTACTGCTTCAAACTTTTTCTACTGCCCCGTCCAGCTCGAGGGCAGCCATGAACGTCGACTGTTCTCCGGCTTCAGCGTAGCTTTCAGCTTCTCCGCGTGGGTTCATCCAAACGCACCCCCAGCTACTTTTGTTTCATTGCTACTGCTTCAGCGTCAACTTCTTAAATTCGCCTTCGTCGTTGGTTAGTCGTTGTTCGTCGTTTTGATCCGGTTAGTAGATTTTGGGTTTTATTTTTGTCCGCATTTCGTTTTGATATTTCTCGAAGTTAAAATCGTTAAATATTTGATTCTTGTTTTGTTCGTTGTTCATCCTTGAAATAATTTTCTAGTATGTTCATGTGTTTTGATTAAATTAATTTTCAGATTTCAAATGGAAAGTTAATTAGTGGGTTTTTCATGTTTATTTCATGTTTGTATTGTTGTTAGAATAAATATTTGTTAGTTTGATGTTTGTTAGATTCAAATTGAAATTTAATTGATTATTTCTTCAATTTGTTTCATGTGTTTATGTATTTTTAGAAATTGTTAATATTGTTAAGTTCAAGTTTAAGTTCATAATTGTTTCTAACAACAAATCTTGTTATTTGTCTAAAAAAAAGAATTTAGTTGTGTTGAAGGAAATATATTGATTTAATCGTTTGAATCCGTCATGCTTGTTGTTTAATATAGTTTTAATTCATGTTCATACTTTGTTTGATTGTTCTTGAATCCGAAATTTGTATAGCTTGATTTCTTGTTTACCATTTGTGATTATTTCTTGAATTTGTCTCATAAAGTTTAATATAAGAATTGTTGGTTGTAATGCTGTTAGAATTGATTTTAAGTTCAATATGATTGAATTTATAAATCTAAATATACTTGTTTGTTGTTGTTGAATCCGAAAATAGGATTGTTTGTTACTAAAATATTGTTCAATCAAAATTTTAGTTGTTCTTTGTTGTTCAATTTGTGTTCATGTGATTTGTTGTTGAAATGTTGTTGAAATCATGTTCATGTGCTTTATTGTTGAAATGTTGAAGAAATCATGTTCATGAAATTTGTTGTTTGAACATTGTTAGAAATTAATCATATTATCTATATATTTTAAACTCACACCAACCTTAGAAGAGGTAGTAGGTTATATGGACATTACTGAGGGGCTAAGGCACAAATATCGGATTGGTCCAAGAGCATTCGATACGCACCAGGTCATGGATCTACTAAAGATAAGCAAAGGAGTCCCGTACTCTGAGTCGGATAAAGTTTTTCTACTCTGCAGTTCATGGGCATATATGAGGGTTCGACGATCCAAAAAGCGGGGTTTGCAGCAAAGGAAATCAGATAAAATGGGATGAACGTAGGCGGTTCGCCTTCATGGTAGCATCCTTGGGCATTGTGGTGCTTCTCCGGAAAGACAGAAATATTGATTTAAAGGTGGCAAGAGTCGTCAAAACCCTGAGTACCAGCAATAAAAGCACGTTTGCCCCATGATGGTATCCAAGATGTACCGAGCTCCCACAGCTTGTAAAGTCGAGGCAGATTTCTTCGAGGTGTACATAAGCACGAGCAAAGCATACGCGGAAAATAAAAAGGGACTACGAAGGGAACATCGCTATATTGAGAAAAACAATATCCACCCTCAAAGAGCGGATCTTTAGACAAGCCCGAGATGCCAGAACAGATAGGAAGCGCTGCTATGATCTGATGGCCCGGATGGAGAAACAGATGAATGAGTTTCAGGATCAACTCTTTTACAATGCTCAAGTGCTGGGGATGCGGAATCAACAAATAGAGCGATTGCTTATGGAAAAGGGACAGAATCAAGGGAAGAATCGACGATATCGGGCACTACATCACCATAAAGTGCCTAGCTTGTGAAGATATGTCCCGTACCACCTTCTTTGCTTCAATAATGATTCACGTCCACCAGATCATAGAAGATTTAAAAGATCTGCAGAGAGGCCTTGCACCAAAACCCGTGGCGAGGCCGAACGACGCCCCGCGGGTGCCAAAATTCAAAACTCTGAGACATTCACAGTTTGAAGTCTGTATGTTCCTTGTCTTCAGAGTCGGTTATCCATTGGAGTTTGTATTTCCCTTTTTGCATAAAGTCTGTAGTTTGTATCAAGTCTGTCAGTTTCCTTTCAAAAATGTGTTGCCTTGTAATAGAACGTTTTGCTAAATTGAAAACTCCAAAAATGGTGTCTTTATTTTTCGCACTTGTGGACAGAACTACGCACGGTTTGGTTCATGCGGGGACATGATACGTAGGCAATCTCTATAGGATTCGACCACCACTAAAAAAGAAGAAGAGGGAAAATGAAAAATAAACAAAGGAGGAAGCTTAAAAGAAGGGGCACAATTATAAGAAGCCGGAATGACGCACGTAACTGAAGCAAATGCATGATAGAAAGGGTTAACTGCCTAGGTGCATTGCATCCTCAATATGTGTTTACCTATCTGTCAAATGCCCTAACGCTAACGTGATGGCTCCATTTTGTTATGTTCATCCAGAAAGGTGGTTGGTTGTGATTCTAAAGTAACGCTTCCCCGCAACACAAAGGCAAAAGACAATGGCAGAGAACAACAGAATTGAGTGGGTTGGTACCGATGCCCGAAAGCAGTTGGTTGAACAGGACTACGGGTTGGTAGAAGAGGTAAAAATGTTGAGACAGCATGTGACAGACATGTATCGGGCATGGATAACTGGGAAAACACCACCCCCGCCACCACCCAGTTTCCTGAACTCTATCCTTACCCAAACACCTAACACAATAACGGACGATCCTCCATACTCTCCATATCTACCCACTTATGACAGTTTTCCCAGCCACCCGAGAAGCTCCATCACTCGTCGTCCAGCTATATTTTTCCAACGCTACTTCTCTCCACGGGACTCCCAAAAACATGCTTCACTCTCCAAGTAACCAGCTCCACAAAATGCCTATCCACCCCCACGAGCACACCAGAAACCCCCTGGATCAGGTTTTAGACCAAATCAGGCATTTAGGAATGAGAGGTTGCTGAAACGAGGAAAGGCTCTCACCCCTATCGGAGAATCTTATGCAAGTCTGTTTGAAAGACTAAAGCATGCTGGCCTGATTGAGCCGCTCCCCGGATATACTCCAGATCCACATGCAAGAAGCTTTGATCCTACTACATGATGCGCATACCATTCCAATGTCCCAGGACATAACATTGAGAGTTGTCATTCATTAAAAAGGGAAATAGAAAGAATGATTCACGAAGGAGTGATTGCGATCGACGACAGTAATAAAGAGCATGTGAACCCTCTTAGGATATTGACTAAAGTTGAAGATGTTGAAGCAGATGGTGGTCTTGATGCGAAGCTCAGTGGCTAAGATGTCGTGCTTGGTAATTGGGAAGACGCTCCCTTTCTTGGTCAGCCGGAGCGGAGCTTTGGTGGTTCATTTTGTTATCATTTCTGTTGTCCGAGTTATTTGCAGGGTTGTAATCCGGACATTGTCTTGTGTCAAACCCTCTTATCCTTCCATTTTGTCATAGTGGTTTGTTTAGTGTTGTCTAGGATTGTTTTAGGTTTGTTCCAAGGTTGTACCCCAGTTGTTTTGCTTGTTTCGTTATACGAACCGTTTCACCGCTTGTCTAATGCAAATTCCGGTCTTTTGTTACCTCCAGTCATCTTCTTTGTTTAGTTCTTTTTATCCTTTTGTTTTGTCTTTGTTCAACGCCGATTCTAGTGACATGACATGCGCGCACAGTTTGGGCCTAATCTTAAGAGTTAATTATAAAGCCATTGGGAGATGATCGGGACACTTAAGGGAAATAGGAACAACTTGAGATTATTTGAAGCCCGAGCCACGTGAAACTGGGGCAGGTAAAACATAAAGAAAACCATAAAAGCAAGTTAGCCATATTGACAAGGGGGTCGTTCATGGTAACGAAAGTGAGAGTGTTGTCCAACGGTGCTTTAAAAATGACAAATGAAAATGCGAATGTATGGATATGGTTATCAAGTCTGGCACAATTAGAAGATGTGGCGAACATTTAATTGTGTCGTTTGTGCTTGGCATATTCTGAAGATTAGAATGACGAAGGCATTTTATTCTGCTATCTAAACACTTTATCCTTCGTTAACCCTTTTGAGCCTTATTGGTTTTCTTTCGTACCCCTCGTTCGGAATCAGTAGCAAAGACTAGAAAACACAAGCATGGAAGATAAAGAAAAAGAAAAAAAAGAGGAAAAGAAAACAACAGAAACAACAAAACAACAAAACAACAAAACGACAAAGGAGAAAGGAGAAATGAGAAATGAGAAAAAGAAAGAAAAGAAAAGAAAATAATAAATAAGTGAAAAGGAAAACAAAAAGAGGAATTGGGAACTACGTCTGACCTGATTACTCAAAGAAGATACGTAGGCGCTTCACGGCTCGGTCATAGTGTAACAAAAAATCAAAAATCCCCAAGCAGAAACTGGGGCAGAAGTTGTGTCTGAGGTAAACAAATCCGGTTCCGAAGGTTGTAAATTTTGAACCCAAATTGATTCGTTTTGAGCCGCTAGTACTCTTTCTTTCTAGCCCTATCCAAAACCCCACGTTACGGTCCAAAGAAAGACCTTTTGACAAGTCTTCGAAAGATGTCAAGTCATGCAAATGGAAGTCGAGAATAACACTCTGATCCCCGGCAGAAAAGTAATAAAATGAGAGAGTCTTATCGGTGAAAACCTTCACGGGCACCTTGAGGCGGCTATAAGTTGAGAGAAAAACCAAAATGAGAGAGGCTTGATAGTGAAAACCCTTCGGGCACTACAAGTCGAATAAAGATTGAGAATCATACAGGAAAGCACCAGACGAAGATTGTGAAAGGCGATTAACGACGGAGGATAGGCCACGTGTGCATGTCATGGCCAATAGAGTTGGTATCCACATCTGATAGGTTTTACTTTGTAGTTTTCTTGTTAGGAGTCATCTCTTTCTTTTGCCTTTTACTCTGTTCCTTTTACCTTTGTCATTTCCTCTTCTTGAGTCTCTTTGGTCAGAACAAGCGAGAAATGATTTCAAAATTTGCCATCAGCTTTCCAATTATGCAAGACGAGATCTGACTAGTACATCAAAGTGGTATAAGTCTGGAAAGAACAAGCGCAATGAGCTGGTAATAGTCAACGTGCTTTGAGGTTCGTGCAAAATACCCAAGATTGGTCCATATCAATTCAGGGACAGTACAACAAAAAGAGGGCCAGGGGGATTGAACCGAGGGTATATTCGATGATGAGATTGACAAAAGGATGGACCAGTCTCAAGAAGGATATCCCCAGCAGAAATCGAGGGTTATAAGGCCAAGGCCAGCGTAAAATCAAGAAAGAACAACGCGGAAAGCAATGGACATAATTGGGAAATTCATAGGAGACTCAAAGGTTGGGGAAATGCCAGTTCACGGACAGTACCGCAAAAGAAGATATTGGGTCTGCACCGG
Organism: Nicotiana sylvestris; assembly: GCF_000393655.2. NCBI lineage: Eukaryota > Viridiplantae > Streptophyta > Magnoliopsida > Solanales > Solanaceae > Nicotiana > Nicotiana sylvestris. The sequence goes on along the minus strand of NC_091058.1, from coordinate 7,959,673 downwards.
AAAAAGGTATTTCAGTAACACAGACGATGGAGGGAGTGGTTAATCAATGAACATGCAAGATCTTCAAGTAAAATCAGCTGTCATGAAAATACATGAGGTCAGATAAGGAGACTGGGAAAATGGTTAAGAGGTTTGTGAATAAGGAATCGTCAAGAAGGTCGGAAGGTATCAACCAAGCTTCAAGATGGTCAGACAACGCATAGATGGGAAAATGGTTGATAGCATCCCCAGCAGGAGTATCACAACCAACCACCACGTTTTAAATTGACCAAATTTTCTTTGATTTGAAGCAGGGACAGGGAATGTTACTGATGACGGAAAGATGCGCCACAAGAAAGATTGTCAAACTAGGGCAGGAAATTTTCGTTCATTTCGAAAATTTTCGGGAAGTCTAACACAAGTTTGGTGAAAAGCGATATCCCCAGCAGTTTTTCAAGAGAAGGCAAAATAAGTTTTAAAGAAAGCAATGTCAGGAGGAAGATAACACGAGTTTTAAGGGAGGTAGTCTTCGAAGGAAGAAGATAAAAAAATAAAAAATAAAAAGAAGAAGAAGAAAAAAAAATGAGAAAAAAGAGGAAGACCAGTTTTGCAAAAGGAAACGGTTTGCAGAGGAATGAAACATCAGTCTTAAGGGAAGTAGTCTTTGAAGGAGTAAGATAACATATTTTTGAAAAAGTGTTATCCCCAGCAGTTCGCAGAGAAATGAGACACCAGTTTTGAGGGAAGTACTTTTGAAGAAGGAAGACAGTACAAGTTTTGAGGGAAGTAGTTTTGAAGAAAGATAATTCAAGTTAGAAGGAAAATGGTTCAGGAGGTAAGGGGAAACAATGACGTTTTATTTTTCGAAGTTGTTGATTGAAGTCAGGGGACCGGGGAGATCGACGAGGATGTCACACACCGTATAGGGGTGGGGTGGATGAAATGGAGGTTAGCGACGGGAGTCCTGTGTGACAAGAAAGTGCCACCGTTACTGAAAGGTAAATTTTATAGGGCAGTGGTTAGGCCTGCTATGTTGTATGGGACCGAGTGTTGGCCGGTGAAGATCTCACACATCCAGAGGATGAAAGTTGCAGAGATGAGGATGTTGAGGTGGATGTGCGGGCATACAAGGAAGGATAAGATTAGAAATGAAGATATTCGAGAGAAGGTGGGTGTGGCCCCCATGGAGGACAAGATGCGGGAAGCAAGACTCAGATGGTTCGGGCACATTCAGAGGAGGAACACTGATGCACCGGTGAGAAGGTGTGAACGACTGGCGGTGGTGGGTACGAGGAGAGGTAGAGGGAGACCTAAGAAGTATTGGGGAGAGGTGATCAGGCAGGATATGACGCGACTTAGGGTTACTGAGGACATGGCCCTAAACAGGGGATTATGGAGATCGAGCATTAAGGTTGTAGGTTAGGGGAAATTGTGATTTTTTTTTTCCTACAGCGCACTAGAGTGAAACTAGCCAGTTAGGAATTAGTCTTAGGATGCTATTGATCAGCTACTGATGATGGGCTTTATCTGCTGTTTATTAGTATACCTTACATCTTTCTCGTATTTCCTATATCTCTTATATTGCTGTTATTTTGTTATTTTATGGTATTTATGTTATGTTATGGATTTTATGGTATTTTATGTTATTTTATTATGAGTCTATTGATAGTACTAATATAGTGTCTCTTGTTGCCTTCTTGAGCCGAGGGTCTCCTAGAAACAGCCTCTCTGCCCCTCGGGGTAGAGGTAAGGTCTGCGTACATATTACCTTCCCCAGACCCCACTTGTGGGATTACACTGGGTTGTTGTTGTTGTTGTTGTTGATTGAAGTTAGGAGCCCGCATGAAGAAAGGAATAGCGTTTTTATTTTCGAAGTTGTTGTTGAGGTCAGGAGTCCGCCTGAAGAAAGGAATGACGCTTTATTTTTCGAAGTTATAGTCGAAGTCAGGAGCCCGCCTGGAGAATGGAGGTATTATATCTTTAAGTTGTAGTTGAAGTCAGGAGCCCGCCTGGAGAATGGAGGTGTTATATTTTTTAATTTATAGTAGAAGTCAGGAGCCCGCCTAGAGAATGGAGGTGTTATATTTTTTAATTTATAGTCGAAGTCAGGAGCCCGCATGGAGAATGGAGTTGTTATATTTTTTAATTTATAGTCGAAGTCAGGAGCCCGCCTGAAGAATGGAGGTGTTATATCTTTAAGTTGTAGTTGAAGTCAGGAGCCCGCCTGGAGAATGGAGGTGTTATAATTTTTTAATTTATAGTTGAAGTCAGGAGCCTGCTTGGAGAATGAAGGTGTTATATTTTTTAATTTATAGGCAAAGTCATGAGCCCGCCTGGAGAATGGAAGTCTTTACATTTCAAGTTTTGAAGTTGGGAGCCCGCCCATATAACAGAGGAATACATTTCAGTCTTTACATTTCAAGTTTTGAAGTTGGGAGCCCGCCCATATAACAGAGGAATACATTTCAGTCTTTACATTTCAAGTTTTGAAGTTGGGAGCCCGCCCATATAACAGAGGAATACATTTCAGTCTTTACATTTCAAGTTTTGAAGTTGGGAGCCCGCCCATATAACAGAGGAATACATTTCAGTCTTTACATTTCAAGTTTTGAAGTTGGGAGCCCGCCCATATAACAGAGGAATACATTTCAGTCTTTACATTTCAAGTTTTGAAGTTGGGAGCCCGCCCATATAACAGAGGAATACATTTCAGTCTTTACATTTCAAGTTTTGAAGTTGGGAGCCCGCCCATATAACAGAGGAATACATTTCAGTCTTTACATTTCAAGTTTTGAAGTTGGGAGCCCGCCCATATAACAGAGGAATACATTTCAGTCTTTACATTTCAAGTTTTGAAGTTGGGAGCCCGCCCATATAACAGAGGAATACATTTCAGTCTTTACATTTCAAGTTTTGAAGTTGGGAGCCCGCCCATATAACAGAGGAATACATTTCAGTCTTTACATTTCAAGTTTTGAAGTTGGGAGCCCGCCCATATAACAGAGGAATACATTTCAGTCTTTACATTTCAAGTTTTGAAGTTGGGAGCCCGCCCATATAACAGAGGAATACATTTCAGTCTTTACATTTCAAGTTTTGAAGTTGGGAGCCCGCCTATATAACAGAGGAATACATTTCAGTCTTTACGTTTCAAGTTTTGATGTCAGGAGCCCTCCTGGAGAACGGAAAGGCGTTATCTGTTTAAGTAGTTGTTGAAGTCAATAAAGCAGAGGAATACAACAAAAAATCCCCAGCATAAATTCAAGTTCAGAAATCAGAAGGAAGACAATGGTGGTCAGAAGAAGGCAGTTCAAGCTTCGAAGGAAAAATAATGCGAAGCTCACAAGAAGGAAATAAGCAGTTCGAGTTCGGCAATCAAGAGAGAATACAAGTCAAGTCAGAAGTAAAGAAACATCAGAGGAAACACAAGGCAACAAGACAGCGAGGCAACAAGGCAACAACAGTCCCATGACCAAGTTTGAGAATAAATCTCTGTAATTCATAGACCATAACTTAGTATAACTTCTTTATTTTTTATCAAGGTGTAATAAGGAGGTCAGTAAGCAGTAGCAGCAGCAGCAACATCAGTAACAGTAAAACCACAGCTTCATGGTAGTCCCAGCTACCAAAAATTCTGAACTACACGCGACCTGATTCCCTTATAACCAGGGATATGTAGGTTGTCCAAAACCAGGACTCCGTTGCGCCTTTCCTTTTTATTTTCTTCCTCTTTTGAACAACGATATGATCAAAAATTAGTCGCATTGTTCACTTTATATTTGCCCGAAAGCTCTTCGTGTTTTCGAGCAAAGAAGGACAGCTGTGAACACCTAATTTTTTACAACATTTAATTTTTTATCACTTCTTTTATGTAAATATTTTAGGGGGTTTTAACCTACTATTATTTTAGCTTTATTACACTTTTTATTATAGGATAAAAATACACAAAAAAAATTAAAAGATGAATTATCACTATTAATATTTTTTTATTATTTTTTGTTTTTTTTTTTATAAAAAATAAACCGAAAATATTATTTAAAAAATAAATAAATTCGGGAATGATTTAAAAAATAAGAAAAAGGGAAGTATTGAATAAAAAAATATATAAAAGTAAAAATAGGTGGAATTTTATTTTTTTTAAAAAGTAAAAGAATGTAGAAAATAAAAAAAAAAGTTTTGTGGAAATTTTAAAAGATTAAAAAGTAAAAGAAGGTTGGAATTAAAAAATAAATATAAAGGTATCTGTAAATTTAAAAAATTTAAAGTAAATGAAAGTAGCTTTTTTAAAAGAAAAAGGAAAAGAAAGTGGTTTGTTTTTTTAAAGAAAAGTTAAATAAAGTGAGATTCTCTTTTAAAAAAATAAAAAGTGGGATTTTAAATAAGATAAAAGTAATTAAAGTTGGAATTTTAAAAATAAAAGTAAATAAAGGTGGGATTTCTTTTTCTAAAAAAATAAAAGCAATTTGTAAGTGGGATTTCTTTTAATTAAAAAAAAACAAATCTGAAAAATTTCAAAATTTTTACTATAAATAGAAGAGAAAATTTAGGAAGAAGGGGGGTTCAAAAAAAAGAGGAAAAAATAGATAGAGAGAAGAAAAAAAAGAGGGGGCGGAGAGAGCGGTATAAGCTCGATATACACTCTGGATACACTGGATATACAGGGACAGAATTCATTTTGGAGAGAGTCAAAAAGATAGAACCAAATTTTCTGAAATATTGAGAGCGGAAGAACACCAGAGAGAGTTCAAAGCTAGAAAGAGAAAATAAAGAAAGATTTCCGGACTATTTTTCTTCTCCATTTTTACTAGTTTTCTCCGTGTTGCTGGGATTTCTGGATTGAGGTGTTGAAGCTACTGTGTTGGGCTTTCTGCTGCTGTATTTTGCTGTGTTACTATTGTTGCTGACTTACCCCATTTTTCTGTTCTACATACCAGGTACACGTCTCAAAACTACCCTGATGTAGCTGTTGAAATAGAAATAAGATCAGCATGTTCATGTTCTCTATGTGTTGTACACTGATGGCTAGATAAATGTTAGTTAGTGTGTACATTGTTTGATGCAAATCAGATTTGATGTGTAATAATCTGGACTTTGAACGATATTGGACTGTTAAATTTGAATTAGAATTTGTTCATTCTGAATAGTAGTTTTAGTGTAGTGTATCTTGAATTCATGTGATAATTATTTATTACAGCTTAAAATTGGTTTTGAAATCAGAATGTAGATCATGATAATGTTAAAATCGGGCCTAATAATTGATTTAGTAAGTACAACACTTTAGTTTTGACACCAGTGATTTGAGCTTAAGATCAGGGAATATGCACTTAAATTGGTGAAGTGTGTTTGATAGCTCAACTCAGTCGTTAATCACTCCATTGCCTTCGGAATATTGTGGTAATACATTAGTTAGGCATGACCCAATGGAATCAAAATGATCAGTGCTTGCTAATTTGAGTAGGTGTACCTTGTTCTTACTTGTTACAAATTATAGAGTGCACATGGAATAGCTTGAAACAAATTCAGTAGTATTCGTTTTAATTGAATTAAGTTTGCTTGGTACAAAGATCAAGGCCCAGCGGCCTGTTTCCGGCAGTTTAACTTCAGCTCCTCTGACGCGGGCCCAGGTCCAGTTTTAATTCCCTTCATGTTTGGACCTCGGCCAAGGTCTGCGACTGGCCAATTTTGGGGTACAGACCTGGATGTAATTTCTCTTTGTTGGGCTTATCCTGGAGCCCAATGGCTAGACTGTGGTGCAGAATTATCATTTGGTCCAGTAACAAATTAATTAGGACTTTTTCTTTTATTATTAGAGACAAATAAAAATTGAAAATCATAGTTGCTTTTAGGTTTGCCTTTTAAATAATAAACTGAGATGAGCCTCGCTAAATAAAATGCCTAAATCGCGGGGCCCTCAATAAATGTCTGTATTAAATTACTTAGAATTCGGGATGGACCGTTTAGCGAATTTTACGCCCCCCAAAGATAATAACGCATTAGTCGTTTAGGCGCGTATTTTAATAAAGTTACTTTCTTAAACTCGGGTGTGCATTTCATGTAACCCAAATCAAATCCCAAAATGTTGAATAAAATGTGTTCAGGATTGTGGGTGCATTTCATGTGACGCAATTTAAAGACATGTTTTAGACGACGTTCAACTTTCTTTTAAAAATTGAGTAAAAGCGGTTGAAGGTTAAAATTTGCACATAAGTTCATAATTGTTAAAATCGGATAATTTAAGCCAAATATAACAGTTGAGCGACCGTGCTAGAACCACGGAACTCGGGAATGCCTAACACCTTCTCCCGGGTTAACAAAATTCCTTACTCAGATTTCTAGTTCGCGAACTGTAATACAGAGTCAATCTTTTCCTCGATTCGGGATTCAACCGGTGACTTGGGACACCATAAATCTCCCAAGTGGCGACTCTGAATCTTTAAATAAACGAATCACGTTTCGATTGTCCTTTAATTGGAAAAACTCCCTTTACATATACCCTTTTCCGGGGTGTAGGTGAAAAAGAAGGTGTGACACCAGTGACCAAATTGAATCAGTGCTAAGACATGGGGAACACTCGATTCTGGTGTTATTTGCCTAGTTTCTAGTACCGGCTCTTTTGGCAAAACCGGCACCGAAGCTGATTGCTTCTTCTTCCTCATCATCTCCCTTTGGTCGCATGTTAGTAAGCCCTGACGTAACATGCTAATAATTCTATGATTATTACTGATTCTGTTACAACCCCCACACTAATCTATCTTAATTAAAAGGAGAAGAAAAAGCATTTTCATTTTGCCAAATGGCATCAACAGAATATGCCACATGGCAGACAATCCTCCAAAAAATAGGATCTATAAAATTATTTTTTTAAAAAAACTACTTCATAATTTCAGATTTTTTTATTTATTAGAAAATTAAATATTCTTTATTTATAAAAAAGTTTAACTGATTTTAAAACAAGCGTTTTTTAATCTTTAACTTTAGAAAATAAATTTGATTTATATTATTATTTAAAATTTTAAAATTAAACATTGAAAATTTTAAAACATACGTTTTTACTCTTTAAAACATATTCTTTTTAAATTAATTGATTCAAAATAATTCATCCACTTTTGAACCATGAAGACCATATTTTTTTTAAAGAGAAGAACTTTATTTAATTCAAATTTCATATTTCTTTTAAAAATTTAACTGATTTTAACCATACTTTGTTTACTCCTTAACCTTTAAAAAAGAAAATTGATTTATATTATTTAAAATTTCACAATTAGAACCCATTTTCCCTTAATTTCCTATGCAAAACCTACCCTAAGGATAGTGGACAATGCTCAACGCCTCAACCATGCGATTGAAATTCACGCACGACCAAAACTCACGAAACCATATGGAACTGCTCCAAACTGGCGGCCAACTTCTATTTCTCCAAATTGATAGTCCGTTCTTAAATTCAAATCTTTCCTGCTGCTATCAAAAATTCAAGAAGACATACAGTTTCTGCAAAATATGGCTACTCACAATGATTTGATTAATAATATAACAATTTTAAAAATGCAATGGAAGTTGAAAGTTTGGGTTATTTGTCTGTAGGCATTACCAAGTTGTTATAATTCAGATGCTACTTTGTCAATTGAGTTGGTTCTACGAGATAAAAAAGTATTAATAATCTTTTATTGTCTTATAATACGTTTTGCTAACTCTGTTTTTTAATTTGCATATGTGTGTATTCATGGGATAATCAGTATCAAAAAATCCGATTGAAGTATCCTCAAATATATTTCTTAGTATCACGTTTTGCTTCTATATTTTTTAATTTGCAAATATGAATTTTTTGCGTTGCTCTGCATATATATTTTAATTTCTATGTGTATATCCATGGGATAATCAGTAGCAAAAACCCGATTGAAATATTTGTGCATCAAACATATGTATCCTCAAATATGTTTCTCAGTGAAATGTTACAACATGTATTGCTGTTTTTGCTTCTCTGTTTTCTAATTTGCAAATCTGAATTTTTTACTTTGCTCTGCTCTTTGTATATTTTTTTAATTTCTATGTGCGTATTCATGGGTAGTTCCTCTGAGAGGCTGGCTCAAACCATCTCTCAACGAAGTTTCTTTGTCTCCGATAAGTTAGCTAAGGGTGTTGTTCAAGTTAAAATAATTGGCGAATTAATGAAGTCCATGCAAGTGATTGAACTATTTTGTGTTATATTAATTCAAGCATTCTTTAAAGTTAATAGTTGTTCTATGCACATCTGTTACAATGAATAGCACATACGCCTAAGTCGTTGTGCGATAAAATTAAGCTAATTGAATTTAGTTTGTTAGATTAATACATATGTTGTAGAGTCCTATTTATCATGAATAGCATTGTTGTACCAAAAACTGTTTAACAATAATACCTTTTAGGTTTTGCACTTTTATTAGCCAATAATATATATGTGATTAGAAGGTACCAGCCATACAAGTCGGACGCCTCTATCTTGCCTTCAGTCATGTCCTAGATATCTCCAAGAATAAGCTTACGAGAGCTCGTACTAGCTAAAAGTGCAAAATGGATAGGGTGGTACCTGTTGGAGGCAACCAGAGAAGAAAAATCATCAATTTGACTTTTACAGGATGTTAAAAATAGTATCTTATTTAAGAGGGAATAATGAAGTGATAATATCTTCTTTGTTGTTGCAATTTTCTTGCCGTTGAAAGTTAGATTCTCTATATCCATGAATGAATTAATTGAGAAAGTTAGCGTACCTTTTCTGTTGCTCCAATTTTCTTGCCATTGAAAGTTGAATTCTCTTTGGTTGGACTGTTTGACTGGAATGTGTCATGAAAATTCTATTTTTATTCCTCTGTACCTTTTTTATGGGCTATAAGAAAGAAATATTTTGGAATGGTGCAATTTATAGGATTGGTGAATGCTTCTCTATTTACTCTGATTCTAATTCAGAGGAGAAAAAAATATAAAAATGTCACCAAGCCTCGATGAACCTTTTTTCCATCACTATTTATCAGTCATAATTTATCCTCCATGAAACATATTTGATAGTTTACAACAAACATTTAAAGGCTTACATTTTAGAAACTTTATTCACTAATATGAGTTTCTTAGAAGTAGAATAAGATTTTTCTGATATTCAATTTGGTGGTTATATATTGTGACAATTTAAAACTTAATTTAATTCTTTATTCTTCACTTACAACCGGTTGATTAGCTATTATTTAGACACCCTGGCATAATACTACACTAATCACCAAAACTATTACATGAATTCATTTGAGAAAGCTACAAGTACAATGATTACAATGTACTCCGGTTTGATGAGAATAAGTATGATGTGTGAGCACGTGATTTTTGCCTCGCATGAATTACTCCTACAGAATCTCCAAAATTAGGATTTTTCTTTTATTATTTGGTTTTTAGGAATTAATTGCTCAATTTCGTGTTTGTTTACATTTTGTGTGCATAATTAATTTTATTTAAATCATAAAAAATAGCAAAAAATATCACGCACTGCATTTAGGATGTAATTTTACATTTTTTAGATTAATTAGTACATTGGTTTGTTTTATAAAATATGAAAATCACAAAAAAATAGTTCATTTTGCATTTTAACTCTTTAATTTTGAATTTTATAGTTTTTCTTTAAATTTAGGATTTAATTAATTATTGAAAATACTATGATGAGTGATTAATCTAATTGGGTAGGTTAATTTAGTTTAAAAAATTAATTTAAATTTTATTTTAATTTGAAAAGAAAAGGATTTGAAAATAAAAAAAAATTAGAAAGGAGAACAAAATCTGATATTTGGGCTGTTTTAATTCAATCTCCCCAGGCCCAAGTGTATTTTTTCCCAAACCCGCTCAAAACCGGCCCAGATCCGCATCCCAACCCGGTCCAAACCCCCCAGTAACCAAAACGACGTCGTTCTGATAACCCTTTGATCACGACCGTTGGATCTCCTTAATCCAACGGTCCGGAACTAGGGTACTTCTTGATATATATATATATATATATATATATATATGTCCTAACGCCCGTACCCCTATCCCCATCTCTCATCTCCCTCAGACCCCTCTCCAACCGGACTTGAACCCTAGTAGCCGCCCTTGAACGCCAACCGCCTGAAGGTGGCGGCGCCACCACCAACCACTCTGGGATTAACACCCCACAATCTCCTCCACCTCCACATCCCAAATTCCCAAAAAACTCCTCTCAAATCCTTCCAGAACTGCTCGAATTTTCGATCAAGGATCAAAACCCTAGCGCAACCCTTGTTCTCTCCGGTGGCAGCGCCACCTCTGTTCAACCCCAAATTAACACCCTAGGACCGTCCTCTCTCCCTCATCCCAAATCGTCATTCAGATTTCTTCAAACATCTCTGGAACTCCTCGAATATCAAATCGAAGAGTTGAGCCTTAAGAGTCTAAGGTCGGAATCATGCATGCAAGTCTTTCCAGGAATTTTCCGGGTGTTTCAAGTCGGTTTTGACACAAAATAGTGACACTCGTTTGTTCTTCACCAAGAACAAACGTTTGCCACTGTGTTGGGTCAAAGCAGTGCCGCAGTCTTGATTTCAAGTCTAGCTGGTAAGTCTCGTTCATCTTTGTTTTCAAAATCGCCTATGTGTCACCTCTGTTTCTTTCCTCTCTTTTGATTTGTTTTCTGATTTATTAATTATCCTGTTAGAACCTTTGATTTGGTCACTTATATTAATTAGTTAGCCTAATCAGTTCCTCACCTATTTGTAATCATTAATTAGTCGATTTATTTGGTTTTTAAGTGTTCTGAATTTGTTTAGGTTTTGTCTTTGTTATTTGGGCTCGGAGGTCAGTCTAAGACCTCATTTTAAAAGAATTTTATTTGGTTGAGTCTGAGCCCATTGAATCATTGAGCCTGTTTGGGGATTCATAACCCATGTTCAAGTTTGGCTGGGTTTCAAGGCAAAATACATGGGTAATAGGGGTAAATTGGGTAAGTCACTTAAGGGAATCTTGCTATAACCACCCAAGAAGCTGCCTAGAAGCTGCAAAATCAGACTAACTTGACCAACAAGTCAGTAAATGAGGGACTAACTAGCAAAAAGAAAAATTAAGAAAGGTCTAAAGTGAAAAAACTAAACCCTTAAGGCTGCCGTAGTAACTTGCCTATAAAGGCATTGTTACTTGAGGCTCAATTTAGATGGGAGAGAGCTAGAAAATCCAGAAATAGAAAACAACTGAAAATTTCAGTAAAAGTCACTGTTCCATTAAGTTTTTTTCTTCTGATTTAAAAAGGCTTCAATCTCTTAAAAACTTCTGATTCATCTGGGTTGAAATAGGTTGAATTGGTTGCTTAGAAAGTTTGGTTTTGAAGTTTGGTTGGTTATTGACTGATTGCTTCTTTTGTTGATTGTTGCTACTGTTACTGCTAATTTCTTACCTCTGTTCTTTGTTCCTTCAATATCCAGGATTCCAATATTGACATGGTGGTTCGAAATGGGATAAATGTATAAGTGGATTTTCTTTAAGGAATAGGTAAGTCTGTTATAACTTAAGTGATTTGGGGAATTAATTAATGAAAAAGGCATGCAGGTTTTCTTATAGCATAATATTATGGTTTGATGAGGATTGCCATTTGTTTTAGCTTGGTGTTTTTCTGGATCTGAGAGCTTGGGCTCTCTATTATTTGTTATGGGTTTGAGCTTTTGATTTACCAGTTCTCGTTGGGAACTTGGGCTCATCCAAGCCCAAACTCGGAGACTTGAATGCAAATCTGCCTTGTGCAGCTGGTTGAGTTCGATATCAATCCCTTTCAATTGTGTCTGGTCTTTAAATGTTTGTCATGAGGTTCGAACTCAAATTACCCCTTTGACTCCTCCTTAATCTCTACGCAATTTGGGCCAGAAATTTCGTGTAAGGCGAAAAATGTAGTTGGGTCTTTACTCTAAAAGGCAGTTGCTTCTTCGCAAAGCTAGCTCGGGCTTGGTTCATTAGTTTAAAATTGAGATTTTACATGTAACTTTAGAAGTATCGACCTCTACCATTTGTCCCATTAATTAATTAGATTGGAGGTGAGTCGTATTAGATAACACAAATAGCTTTTGGCCCTCCGAAATTTAGTTTGAATTCTCTTTTTAAAAAAATCGAAATGGAGGTGCGCCACCCCAAAAATAAAATCTCAAATGTGTGGCCCTCATTTAACTATTTCTTTAAAATCCTTAGAATTCGAGGCGTTCCATTTAGCAAATTTCTATGGCCCTCGCAAAGTTAAAAATGCGTAGTTGTTTTAGGCGCGTTATTTTAATAACATTACCTTCCTAAACTCGAGTGTGCATTTCATGTGACCCAAATCCAAATCTCAGCAGCATTAAATAAAATGTGTCGTGGACCGCGGGTGCATTTCATGTGGCGTGGTTCAAAGACGTGTTTTAGATAACGTTGAATCTTTCTAAAATTAATTAAAAGTGAATAATAATTTCTAAAATTGTACCATAGGTTAAAACATGTACTAAAATCAGATAATAGGTCAATTATGATAGTTTAAGCGACCATGATAGAACCACGGAATCCGGGGGTACCTAACACCTTCCCTCGGATTAACAGAATTCCTTATTCAGAATTTCTGGTTCGCAGACTTCAAAAGGAAAGTCGAAATCTTCCTCGATTTGGGATTTAAAATAAACCGGTGACTTGGGACACCAGAAAATAAACCATCCCAAGTGGTGACTCTGAACAAAAATGAATAATTAATCTCATTTTGAATAATGTTACTTAAATTGGAAAAACTACCTTCGGGTAGCGTAAAAAGAAGGTGTGACATGATGAATACCTAACTTGAGTTAATTCCCTTGATTACTATTTTATGCATTAACAGTAAACTCATGAAACATCTTGAAGTGCTACACTGAGCTCCTTATCAAATTTGGCAATTGATCCTCCTCTTCTAAACAAACAAATAAATGTTAGCAATGTAAACTCTCCATGGATACACAAATGATTGCTTAAGATGCTTTCAGATACATAGAAAGAGCATGCAGCCTACACTTGACATTTGAACCAGTGGTTGGCAATTGTCATTTTAACTTTTCATGTGAACCACTGAATGACTTAAGGATATGAGGCCAGAGTCGCAAAGGAGATGCAACACTAGGCGCAACACCACAAGTGATCAAATCTCTATGGTAACAATCATTTTACTTCAAGTAATTCTAAGTCAATTGTGATACTTGCAGAAGCCACATTGACCAAGTAAGTTTACTATGCAAGCACCACGCTGAACTTTAGGAGAAATATTCAACTATATATTCATATATCTAAAAGACTTTTCATGATGTTTAGACTTCTTAATTTGGTTTTGGTGTTTCTATTTTCAAAGGTCACATAGAAGAAGTGCATACCTATTCTCTGTTCTTTGCATTTCCTTCTCAATCTACAAACTCAGGAATCATAAACTTTATGGAAACAACATGTCTTGAGTAAGATAATATTATATCTTTGCAGACACGTCAATACTACGATCCGCTGGTACCATTGGAAAGAGAATTTCTGGAATCACAATATATACAAAAAAAGGTCCAGATTCTTTATACATTTATACATATATTCTTTTGAATTTAGTTATGGTATTTTAATATTATACTTTTCATAGATTTACGCGAGTTGAGTAAAAAAAATCTCCCTATAGACATATCAAAATCACGATCCGCTTATGCCATTAGAAACAAGACTTCTAGAACTACAATATGTAAAAAATTCAGGTCTAGATTATTTATATATTTAAACAAATATCCTTTTGCACTCGGTTCTGAATTTCTGTCATCATGCTTTTTCCAGCTTTGCGCGACCATACTAAAAAAATTATATCTCTTTGCAGTGACGTTGAAACTACGATCCACTTGTGCCATTAGAAAGAGAACTTATGGAGGTACAATAAATAAAAAGTTAAGGTCCAGATTATTTGTCAATTAATGTAGATATGCTTTTAAATTCAGTTATGAATTTTTTGGTCTTCTACTTTTCACATCTTTGACAAGAGGGGTTGCTCTGATGGTAAGCAACCTCCACTTCCAACCAAGAGGTTGTAAGTTCGAGTCTCCCCAAGAGCAAGGTGGGAAGTTCTTGGAGGGAAGGATGTCGGGGGTCTATTTGGAAACAGCCTCTCTACCCCAGGGTAGGGGTAAGGTCTGCGTACACACTACCCTCCCCAGACCCCACTAAGTGGGATTATACTGGGTTGTTGTTGTTGTTGTTGTTGTTGTTGTTGTTGTTGTTGTTGTTGTTGTACTTTTCACATCTTTGAGTGTTATATATGACTAAAAAAATCACATCTATCTTGCATACACACCGACAACACTTTTGGCCAATTTAATCAGGTTAACAAGTAGTAAACATTATTCTGTATTTTTTTTGGTGTGCAGGTTAGTCATAAATGTGAAGATATTGTCAGTTAATACCATGCCTCAGAAAGAGTTTGGGTGCCAATTCAAGTGGTTGGTCAATTAAGTACTATTTGGTTTGTGTGTCAAATATTTCATAAAACCATCAAACTTGTCTTTCTACTAATTATTCTTTTTACTGCTTTGATAGAGGTTGCGTGCAAGTTGTCGATACATTATTGCTTCTTGAGGAGGTTCAAATACACTCTATTTTTCGTGTATCTCAACTCAAAAATTGTCACTCCTCTTGCCTGAATTGCTCATCTGTAGATTCGTCAGGTCCACTATACTCCTTGCCTCAAAGGCAGATGCAGACTTATATAATCTGGTAATGAGTCTGAATCTCTAATTTTAAAATATAATAGGTTTCAAGCTAAAAATATGCACTCATAAAGTTTAATTTAGGTTTCGTCCCTGCCTTATCTAAGGTTGATCTTGCTTGCACATATGTCAAGATGGTTGGTGACACTAATACAAGTGCTTATTCAATGGGCATGCTTTGATTTAGCGGTTGCTACTTGGAAATTCTGTTGTGACTGATTCTTTCTCATATTACATAAACCTATGGCCTGAAATATTAAACTATAATATACTTCACCGCCAAGAAAATCGTGATGGCCGATGAAGTACGCAATAAATATCGTCAAAGTCAAAAGTACATAAGAAACAAATAAGTACTCCATATCAAAATTATGAAAAGATTTTTACATAGCAATTTTGAAGCAATTATTGGCAATTTTAATTTTAAAGTTTATTTGAACCACCAATTGGGTTCAGGATATGAGGTAGCAGTCAAATGAAAGCAGTTGAGACTCGGAAAGCAACTGCAACACCAACCACATCACCACAATTGATCAAATCTCTACTGCCACTGTATTTTTTGAATATAATTACTTCAACCACTTTCAAATCAGATGATACTTGTGGAAGCCACCCTAATCAAGCAACTTTGCTATGCAAACAACAAATAGAGAAATCAAAAATAAAAAATTAAATTCAATGCAATCATGGAGGGTTTATCAATTCAAGCAGTAATTTGATTGATGAATACAAAGAAATGGCATGTAATCTAAGCACGCCAACAATATTTTTAGAAACAACTCAAAGCAATTCATCTATTTGTTTTTCGTTTTAATTTTTGTGAATGCGATTGTTAAATTTTGTCTGCAATATACATCTTTTTGTAATATCTATCTTTGCTCTTTTTTTCCTTTAAACTAGTTCGCGCATTACGCGGGTACGTATACTAGTTCACGTAAAATGAATAAAATACTACAAATGTGTGTCTGTAATGCCCAAAACAATCTAATCAATCCAGAAACCTATTATACGCCTAGCGTTAAGCAAAACAAATATTGTTAGCCCTACCATATAAAAGAGAAGTAACATCTATGAAGTAAAACTTATTTAAGATTTTGATTTACATGCAAAGATGTATTTTACGTTTCTAAATCCAGTTGAGCTTCACTCGATTTTAGAATTTAAATGCGCCTCAAATGAACCTTTAACAACACTATCACTACTTTTTTTCAATTTCAGCTCAAACGCTTATCTTTTTTAAACGCCAATACTTTTTCTTCCGGTTTCTTATTGATCCCTCCGTTCATTTTTACTTGTCCACTATTGATTTTTCACATCTCTTAAAAAATTATAAATAAAATGTATAATTTATCATGATACCCATATTAATTGGTGTATAGTCTTAATGGATTTGAAAAAAATAATTTGGAATGGATAATTAATGCTAAGGGAAAAATAGAAAAAATATGCAAAAAGTGACAAGTAAAAATGAAAATTTATTTTTAGAATACAACTAAAAGTGAACGGGGAGGGAGTATTATCTTACTCTAATTAGAGGGTGTTTGACTAAGCTTATAAGTTCTTTTTGACTTATTTACTTGTTTGGCAAATACCTAAAGTGCTTATAAGTCAAGAGCATTATAAGCTAAAATCAGCTATAAGCCATAAGTTGGTCACCCCCAATGTCACGACCCAAATTCAACATTAGGCAGTGATGGCGTCAAACACCATTATTAGACAAGCCAACACTAATCAACTAGTAAATCCCCATTTAAATAATTAGTACGAGAAAACTTTCCCTTATTGATAAAGAAATTCGGAGTTTGAAACTTAAGCATAATTAGAGGAAAGTAATAATTACGAACTTAAATCATGATAGTAAACCAAAAATCATAAGTCTACCAATATGTGTGCCAAGACCTGGTATCACAAGTATGTGGGCAATCTAGTAGAATATACAAAATCATACTATCCTACTGTCTGGAAAGGAAATAGACAGGAAAAGTAAATATATAGAAAGACTCTAGCTACTGCAGAACGGCTCAAAAATGGCAGCTCACTGGAAGTCTCAAGCTTAGGAGTCCACTCTATGCGCCAGACTGATGGCTAGAGCACCTGCCTCAAAGCATGTACAATCAAGTATAGAAGTGTAGCGTGAGTACATAAAAATATGTACCCAACAAGTATCTCGCCTAACCTCGCAGAAGTAGGGATGAGGGGTCGACTCCGACACTTACTAGGACCAACAAATATAATAATATGAAGTTCAATATTTTAATTCACAATGTATGTGGATAACAACAAGCTCAAACAAAACAATACTGAAAATCATTTCATCCAATTAATAAATCTAGGCACTTTCTTCATTTAAAACAATGAGCTTTCAAGTAATGAATCATACGAATTATAAGGGGGTTCCAGTTCTATTATCACACGCAAATACCACCGAGGACGATCGGACCGATCCAACATAAAAGTAAATTGTGTACTGACGAGGGTCGAACGGCCCGAATCATATATACATTTATTAACTTACCGAGGCGAACGACCCGCTCCCATGAGAGTAGTGGAAATAAGCACCCCGCACGCGGAATATACTTGCGACGCGGTTAAATATAAATATAAATTAATGATTCCTCAATTCTTTTCAAAATAAATATTTACTTGAAATCGTTGAAATTATGACATTCTCAACTTAGTTCCATTCAATGTAAATCGACAATCATAATCATATAACAGTGCCCACAAAACATGGTGTAAGCCTAGAACTACCTGGAACTAACAGGAATAGTAGCTATGTACGAACTCTCATCACTTCGTGCGTACGTAGCCCCCACAATTAATCATATATTAATTAAGTTCACCTATGGGGAAAATTCCCTCTTACAAGGTTAGAAAAGAGACTTACCTCGATTCGGGCCTACTTCCAACTCAAGAATGCGCTCAAACCCTCAAACCGGAGTCGAACAATCCGAAACTATTCAAATAATGTAAAAACTAATCAATATAGGTTCAAAAGTTCATATTCCCATTATTAGAGTGATTTTCCAACCCATATTGCAAGATTCCTAAAATTTACCCCCGGGCCCACATGCCCGGATTCCGGAAATCTTTGAAGAATGTTGTTACTCATAACCTAAGGATCAAGAATATATGATTTTTACTTCATTCCATAAAGAATTTCGTGGTTAAATCTTGTTTTTATAAAAAGCCTAGGTTTTACTCTAAACCCATAATTTTCACTAATTTACATGTTGTAATCTACCCATAAACTATGTATTAAACTCACATTAAGTAGAAATAACTTACCTCACAAAGCTAGGTTGAAATATCCCCTTTTGAAGCTCCCAAATTGCCCAAATATGGAGTAAAATGTGTCAAAAAGGACACAACTCCCGTATTAAATGAAGGCCACTGCTTTCAGCTATTTCCGCATCTGCGGTAAGGGGACCGTATCGGCGGGAGACCATTCGCTTCTATGGAATTGGACCTGGCTAGCTGGGGACGCATCTACGATCGGGTGACCGCTTCTGTAGAAGAGGAGTCGCATCTGCGGAACCTAGGCTCCTCCCCTTGGGCCGTATCTACGATGGCTTAGCCGTTTCTGCGAGCTCGCACCTGCAGCTGGCCAACCGCAGGTGCGGTTATGACAGAAATTTGGAGCTTCAGCTCCTTTTCACATTTTCAACTTGGCTCGAGCCTCGTCCGAGTGACGCTCAGGGCCCCCGGGGCCCCGCCCGAACATATCGACAAGTTTAGAATCATAAAACGGACTCGCTCGAACCCTTGGAACGCCTGAAACAACATTGTCAAATCCCGATTCCGAGGTCGCTTACTCAAAATGTTGATCAAAGTCAAACTTGGCCTTTTAAGCCAACCTTAAGGAACCAAGTGTTCCAATTTCAACCCAAACTCTTCCAAATCCGGAACCAATCATCCCCGCAAGTCATAAATCAGTTAAAACAAGTACAAAAAGTCTTATTTAGGGGAACGAGGATCTAGAAAGCAAAACGATCAGTCATGTCATTACATTCTCCACCTCTTAAACAAACGTTCATCTTCGAACGAGTTTAGATTCATACCTGAAGTGCTAAACAAGTGCGGATATCTTCTCCGCATGTCATCCTCGGACTCCCAGGTCGCCTCCTCGACTGGTTGGACCCTCCACTGGACCTTTACTGCAGAAATACTCTTGGATATCAACTGGAGATCATGTCTATCAACAATGGCAACTGGCTCATCCTCAAAACCCAAGCTTTCATCTAGCTGAATAATACTAAAGTCTAACTCATGAGACAAGTCGGCATGATACCTCCAAAGCATAGACACGTGAAAAACTAGATGAACCCCTAATAGGTTGGGAGGTAAATAAAGCTCATAAGCAACCTCCCCAACTCGCCTCAACACCTCAAATGGGCCTATAAACCTTGGGCTCAACTTGCCCTGCTTCCCGAATATCATAATACCCTTCATCGGCGAGACTTTCAAGAGAACCTTCTCGCCGACCATGAATGATACATCACGTGCCTTCTGATCAGCATAACTCTTTCCTGAATCATCTTTACCTTTTCAAGGTATCTTTCACTAAATCTATACCATATAACTTAGCCTCACCAGGCTTAAACCACCCGATATGGGATTGACATCGCCGACCATGTAAGGCCTCAAATGGAGCCATATCGATGCTAGACTGATAACTATTGTTATAAACAAACTCGGCCAAAGGCAAGAATTGATCCCACTGCCCTCCAAAGTCAATCACACATGCTCTTACCATATTCTCTAATATCTGAACTGTCTGTTCTGACTTTCTGTCGGTCTGAGGATGGAATGCTGTGCTGAGCTCCAGACGGGTCCCCAACTCACTCTGAATAGCTCTCCAAAAATGCAAAGTGAACTAAGGGAAACAGGCACACCGAGCAACCGAGCTATCTCCCGAATATAAATCTGGGCCAACCTCTCTGAAGTATAGGTAGTCACAACTGGAATGAAGGGTGCCGACTTGGTCAACCTGTCAACAATGACCCAAACCGCATCAAACTTTCGTAAAGTCCGCGACAACCCAACTATGAAGTCCATAGTAATGCGCTGCCATTTTCACTCAGGTATAGCCATCTGTTGAAGTAGGCCCTCTGGCCTCTAGTGCTCATACTTGACCTGCTGGCAATTTAAGCACCTAACTACATACTCTACTATGTCTTTCTTCATTCACCACCACCAATAGTGTTGTCTCAGGTCACGATACATCTTCGCAACACCTGGGTGAATAGAATACCACGAACTGTGTGCCTCCTCAAGAATCCTCTCCCTCAAGTCGTCGACACTAGGAACACATATGCGACCTTGGAGTCGTACAACACCATCCTCGCCAATAGAAACCTCCTTGGCACCACCCTGTAGTACCATTGCTCTAAGGATTGCTAAATATGGATCATCAAACTGTCGGGCCTTAATCTGCCCCAATAATGAAGACTGGGCAACAACATATGCAAGAACCCGGCTGGCTCTAAAATATCCAACCTCACAAGTTTGTTAGCCAAGGACTGAATGTCCAAAGCTAGTGGCCTCTCTTCTGCTGATATGAATGCCAAACTACCCATACTCTCTGCAAGCTGCAATGATCAGTATAAACCTCACATGGCACCCCATACAGATAATGCCTCCATATCTTAAGAGCATGGACAATCGCTGCTAACTCTAGGTCGTGCACAGGGTAATTCTTCTCATGAATCTTCAATTGACGTGAAGCATATGCAATAACTCCCCTTTCCTACATCAATACACAGCCCAAGCCAACGCGTGAAACATCGCAATATGCCATATACATCCCCGATCCGGAAGGTAATACTAAAACCGGTGTCGTAGTCAAAGATGTCTTGAGCTTCTGAAAGCTCGCCTCACAATCATCGAACCAATAGAAAGGAGCACCTTTATGGTCAATCTAGTCAAAGGTGATACAATAGATGAAAAGCCCTGCACAAATCGGCGATAATAACCTGATAACCCAAGGAAACTCCTGATCTCAGTCACCAAAGTAGGACGTGGCCAACTCTAAACTGCCTCAATCTTCTTAGGATCCACCTTAATACCCTCTCCTGATACAACATGCCCCAAGAATGCTACTGACTCTAGCCAAAACTCACACTTGAAGAACATAGCATATAGCTTCTGCTCTCGCAATGTTTGAAACATTACTCTCAAATGTTGCTCGTGCTCCCCCAAGCTACGTGAGTAGATCAAGATGTCATCAATGAATACAATAACAAAAGAATCAATATAAGGCTTGAACACCATGTTCATCAAGTCCATAAACGCCGCTGAGGCATTAGTCAAGCCAAAGGACATTACTAGAAACTCATAATGACCATATCTGGTACGGAAGGTAGTCTTCAGAACATCTGAGTCCCGAATCTTCAATTGGTGGTACCCCGATCTCAAGTCGATCTTAGAAAACACCCTAGCACCCTGTAACTGGCTAAACAAATCATTGATACCCGAAAACGGGTATTTGTTCTTGATGGTGACTTTGTTCAATTGGTGGTAATCAATACGCATCTGCATAGTCCCATCCTTCTTCTTCACAAATAACACTGGTGCACCCTAATGTGATACATTGGGTCTCACAAACACCTTAGCTAACAACTCTTCAAGCTGCTCCTTTAAATCCTTCAAATTTGGAGCCATATGGTACAGTGGGATAGATATAGGCTGGGTACCTAAAGCCAAATCAATACAAAAATCAATATCACGATCTGGCGGCATGCCTGGATGGTCGGAAGGAACCACATCGGTGAATTCCCTGACTACTGGCACTGAAACAATCGTTAGAGACTCTATGGTGGTGTCCCGAACATAGGCTAGATACACCAAACACCCCTTCTTGACTAGATGTCGAGACTTTAGAAAAGAGATAACCTGACTAGATGAACTAACGAAAGAACCCTTCCACTCCAATCTCGGCAACTCTGGCATCGCTAAAGTATTGTCTTGGCATGACAATCAAGAATAGCATGATATGGAGATAACCAATCCATGCCTAAGATGACCTCCAAGTCGATCATATCAAGTAACAGAAGGTTTGCTCTAGTCTCATAACCATATAATGTAACCACACAAGACCGGTAGATCCAATCCACAATTACAGAATCGTCCACAGGAGTGGACACATAGACATGAGTACCTAAAGACTCACGAGGAATATCTAGGAAATGAGCAAACAGAGATGACACATAAAAATATGTAGACCATGGATCAAACAATACCGGAGCATCCCTACCATAGATAGAAATAATACCTGTGATCAAGGCATCTGAGGCCACTACATCTGGTATGGCCGGAAAAGCATAGAATCTGGCTGTAGCATCAGCTGGCTGGCCTCCGCCTAGATGAACCATAGCCGGCTGAACTCCCCCTACCTGGACTCCACCTCTAGGACGGCCCCTACCCACCTGTCCTCCCCCTCTGGGCGGCCGGACTGTTTGTGCTATAATCATAGGCTGGTGACCCTGATGTACCGCCTTGCCTCAAAGTTTGGGGTAAAATCTCTTCATGTGGCCCGAATCCCCACATTCGTAACAACCTTGCGGTGCCATAGACTGTTGTCTTGAAGCCTGACCCTGGTGGCCCGAATACCCACTAGAAGGACCCTGAAGGGCGGTATGAACTCTCTGGCAGAACACTAAAGTAGGCACTAGAAGAACCCTGATGACCAGAATACCCACCGGAGGAACCCCGAATAGCTGGCGGGCGGTAAGAACTCTCCGGCATCGCACTGAAATAAGGCCTCGCTGGGGCACCTCGAGGAGGTGGTGGGGTGCTGAATATGGGGGCCTGTTGGGCTGACCTCTGCCCCTAGCTAGGGCACCTCTAAACTCTCTAGAGAATCGGGTCCTCTTGTCCTGCTGCAACTGCTCTCTACCCCTCTACCGGTAACCCTCAATCCTCCGAGCAATCTCCATCACTAGCTGATACTCAGTCCCATCTCAACCTCTCGGGCCATGCTAGCTCGAATATCGGGGTGTAACCCCGCAACAAATCTCCTTACTCTCTCTGCGTCCGTAGGAAGTATCATGAGTGCATGGCGAGACAACTCAGAGAATCTCGCCTCATAGTCGGTCACATACATGTGACCCTACTCGAGCTGCTCAAACTAACACCATAACTCTTCCCTCTGAGAGAGTGGAATACACATGTCCAATAGAAGTCGTGTAAACTGATCCCAAGTCAAGGGAGGAGAACCTATTGGTCTGCCGAGAAAGTAAGACTGCCACCATCTACGAGCCCTTCACTCTAATTGGAAGATGGTTAAATCCACTCCATGAGACTCCAATATCCTCATGTTGTGTAGTCTATCCCTACACCTATCAATGAAATCTTGGGCATCCTCATGACGCCCACCTCCAAATATAGGAGGGTGTAGCCTTGTCCATCTGTCCAATAACTTCTGCGGATCGCCGTCCGCAGCTGGTCTAGGCTCAGTGCCACTACTGCAACTGGTTGGGCACCACCCGCGGGTAGAGTACCGGGGTCTAATATACGGCAACTGCGTGCCCAAGAGCCTGAGCAATAGGGGTCTGTGCTCCCCCTTCTGCCTGAGATGTGGCTGAGTCATAGAGTCCATGAACCTCCGCATACAGCCCATGACTTCCTGGAAACCCGGTGCTGTCATGAAACCCGCCGGGGCAGGCTCTACTGCGGGCACCTCGCCCTGCTCCTCAATAATGGAATCCCCTGCTGGATTTGCCGGTGGTGCAACTGGGGTAGCTCTGGGACACCCTCGTCCCCTACCTCGAGCTGGTGCTCTCCCCCGACCTCTGCCTCGGCCTCTAGCAATGGGGGGGAGTAGATCCTCCCGGGTCTGAACGTTTGTTGTATGCGTCCTCACCATCTGTGAGAGAATAGAAGAAGGAAATTTAGCATATCATCGACTGCACGATAGATGATGAATAAAGAGCAGTTTTCCAATACCTTATAGCCTCTCGAAGATAAGTACAGGCGTCTTGGTACCGATCCGCAAGACTCTACCAGGTTTGCCCATAACTTATGAGACCTACGTGAACCTAGTGCTCTGATACCATGTTGTCATGACCCAAATTTCATATTAGGCCGTGATGGCACCAAACACCGTTGTTAGGCAAGCCAACACTAATCAACTAGTAAATCCTCATTTAAATAATTAGTACGAGAAAACTTTCCCTTATTGATAAAGAAATTAGGAGTTTGAAACTTAAGCATAATTAAAGGAAAATAATAATTACGAACTTAAATCATGATAGTAAACCAAAAATCATAAGTCTACCAATATGTGTGCCAAGACCTGGTGTCACAAGTATGTGGGCAATCTAGTAGAATATACAAAACCATACTATCCTACTATCTGGAAAGGAAATAGACAGGAAAAGTAAAGACATAGAAAGACTCCAGCTGCTGCAAAATGGCTCAAAAGGGGCAGCTCACCGGAAGTCTCAAGCTGAGGAGTCCACTCTATGCGCCGGACTGATGGCCAGATGCACCTGCCTCAAAGTCATGTACAATCAAGTACATAAGTGTAGAGTGAGTACATAAAAATATGTACCCAGTAAGTATCTCACCTAACCTCGCAGAAGTAGTGACGAGGGGCTGACTCCGACACTTACTAGGGTCAACAAATATAATAATATGAAGTTCAATATTTTAATTCACAATGTATGTGGATAACAACAAGCTCAAACAAAACAATACTGAAAATCCTTTCATCCAATTAATAAATCTAGGAACTTTCTTCATTTAAAACAATGACCTTTCAAGCAATGAATAATACGAATTATAAGGGGGTTCCAGTTCTATTATCATACGCAAATACCACCGAGGACGTTCGGACCGATCCAACATAAAAGTAAATTGTGCACTGCTGAGGGTTGAACGGCCTGAACCATATATACATTTATTAACCTGCCGAGGCGAACGGCCCGCTCCCATGAGAGTAGTGTAAATAAGCACCCCGCTAGCGGAATATACTTGCGACACGGATAAATATAAATATAAATTAATGCTTTCTCAATTCTTTTCAAAATAAATATTTCCTTGAAATCATGACATTCTCAACTTAGTTCCATTCAATGCAAATCAACAATCATAATCATATAACGGTGCCCACAAAGCATGGTGTAAGCCTAGAACTACCCGGACATAACAGGAATAGTAGCTATGTACGGACTCTCGTCACTTCGTACGTACGTAGCCCCACAATTAATCATATATTAATTAAGTTCACCTATGGAGAAATTTCCTTCTTACAAGGTTAAAAAAAAGACTTACCTCGTTTCGAGCCTACTTCCAACTCAAGAATGCGCTCAAACCCTCAAACCGGAGTCGAACAATCCGAAACTATTCAAATAATGTAAAAACTAATCAATATAGGTTCGAAAGTTCATATTCCCACTATTAGAGTGATTTTCCAACCCATATTGCAAGATTCCTAAAATTCACCTCGTGGCCCACGTGCCCGGATTCCGAAAATCTTTGAAGAATGTTATTACCCATAACCTAAGGATCAAGAATATATGATTTTTACTTCATTCCATAAATTTCGTTGTTAAATCTTGTTTTTATCAAAAACCTAGGTTTTAATCTAAACCCATAATTTTCACTAATTTACATGTTGTAATCTACCCATAAACTATGTATTAAACTCACATTAAGTAGAAATAACTTACCTCACAAAGCTAGGTTGAAATCTCCTCTTTTGAAGCTCCCAAATCGCCCAAGTATGGAGTAAAATGTGTCAAAAATGACACAACTCCCATATTAAATGAAAGCCACTGCCTTCAGGGATTTCTGCATCTGCGGTGAAGGGATCGCATCTGCGGTCTCGCTTCTGCGGGAGACCGTCCACTTCTGTAGAATTGGGCCTGGCTAGCTGGGGCCGCATCTGCGGTCGGGTGATCGCTTCTGCGGAAGAGGAGCCACATCTGTTGAACTTGGGCTCCTCCCCTTGGGCCGCATCTGCGATGGCTTAGTCGTTTCTGCGAGCTCGCACCTGTGGCTGGCCAACCGCAGGTGCGATTATGACAGAAATCTGGAGCTTCAGCTCCGTCTCACATGTTCAACTTGGCTCGAGCCTCGTTCGATTGATGATCGGGGCCCCGCCCGAACATACCGACAAGATTGGAATCATAAAACGGACTCGCTCGAACCCTCAGAACGCCGGAAACAACATTAAAACTAGGAATCACACCCTAAAACCAATGGATTCAAACTTATGAACTTCAAGTTCTTCAATTTACTTCCAATGTGATGAAACACACTTATACTACTCGGATTGACACCAAATTTTGCGTGCAAGTCATAAATGACACTACAAAACTATTCCCAATCTCAGAATTTCGTTCGGACCTCGATATCACAAAAACTCGCTCTAAACCAAATTTAAAGAATTTCTAAAACCTTCAAGAACCTTCACTATTATGCGCTAAAACGCTTTCGGGTTATCCAAAACCCGATCTGGACATACGCGTAAGTCCGAAATCATCATACAAACCTATTGGAACCGTCAAATCCCGATTCCAAGGTCGTTTACTTAAAATGTTAACCGAAGTCAAACTTATCCTTTGAAACCAACCTTGAAGAACCAAGTGTTCCGATTTTAATCCAAATTCTTCCAAATCCCGAACCAACCATCCCCGCAAGTCATAAATCAGTTAAAGCAAGTACGAAAAGTCTTATTTAAGGGAACGAAATTCTAGAAAGCAAACGACCAGTAGGGTCGTTACACCCAACTTATGGCTTTTTAGCTTATAAGCACTTTTAGTTTGACCAAGGCTTTTACTAGTTTATCCTTAATAATATTTTCTAATTCACAAAATATTTTTCCCAAAATAAATTTTCTAACTTTCTTTTCATTCCATATTAGTTGTTCATCTTTTAATTTCTTTACAAAGAAACTTTTTAATTTATAATCCTTTGTAAAGTTTTTAAGGATCTTTTAGTCCTTTTAATAAAAGAACAACTTATCATCACTTTTTTACTAAACACATCAACTACTTTATCAGCTTCAGATTTTGGATTAGCTGATTATAAATAGCTGATAAAATTGAGTGCTGAAAAGTATTTTTAAGTACTGAAGCTGATTTTTTAAATAAGCATTTACGTGTTTGGATAGACGTGTTGAAACTGATAATAAGCAGTTAATGTGTTTGGTAGAAAAGTGCTGATAAGTTGTTCTTTTATTAAAATGACTAAGATATCCTTAAAAACTTTACAAAAGATTATAAATTAAAAAGTTTCTTTGTAAAAAAAAAACATGAAAAACAAATATGAAATGAAAAGAAAGTTAGAAAATTTATTTTGGAAAAATATTTTGTAAATTAAAAAATATTATAAGAATAAACTAGTAAAAGCCTTGGTCAAACTAAAAGTGCTTATAAGCTTAAAAGCCATAAGTTGGGGGTGACCAATTTATCACTTATGCTGATTTTAGCTTATAAGCACCTGACTTATAAGGACTTTGAGTATTTACCAAACACGTAAAATAAGTCAAAAAGTATCTATAAGCCAATTTGATCAGCTTATAAGCTTATATAAACACCCTCTAAGTCTCGCCCTCGCCAAAATCAAGGCGTATATGTAATTTTATAGGATTTGAGTCAATTTGGTTAGAAGGCTTCGTTAACAAGGGAAAACCATTTCAAAAGGAGCACTTTACATCAAAAGCGATCTGCATATTTTGCGGAGAGGAAAGAATGTGCTAAGCTTAAGCTTACCTCTAAGAATTGTTTACTTGTTAAAAGCAAAACTTATATTATAAACCGCCAAACGTAAGTGAATCGCCAGCCACTTTGGAAGATGCGACAAAGAAAAAATATCATCCTTAGAAAATCTATGTTAATAAGACAATAACAAAGGGAATCACGAAAAGTTCCATGAAGAATACCAATAAACAATCAATCAATTAATTATGCCTCAAATTCACAAACTAGCTAACATCGACTATGTGTCTTTTATATTCACTCTATTCAGATCCTCTTTTTTTAAAGGTAAATGGTTTGTCCTTTTAGATAGAAAAAAACAACCCCCACCCCACCAAAAGAGTCCGGAATCAAAATATTATTTATTTGGATTCAAAACATAAAAATAGGTGAAAAAATCAACTAATGATCAATTTATATATATGGCATGAATTGAATGTGATATGCCTTAACGACAAGTTTGACTCTTAAGATATAGCGCATGTAATCCATGCGCTGTATTTGAATTTTAAAATGATGGCCAAAATATAAGTATAGCGCATATACGAAATGTGCTATACATGAAGTTGAAAAGATAGGTAAATCTAGTGCATCCCATATATGGACTATACTTATATAAAAAATGGCCCAACCATCTTCCTCGACAGAACACACTGAAACATCCACACACACACACACACCCCTTATTTTTTACGCAAAAATCTCCATTGGAGCCCACCCGTCCCCCAAAAATTGTGTCCCCTCAGTATTTTAGCGAGCTAACACCTGATCTAAAGTGTTGTTGTGTAGTGGATCTCTTCTATTGCTCGTTTTGGTGGTTAAATTATCAATTTTTCACAATTCAAAAAACTGTAAATCGAGGTATTTCGGCTTACTTTTCGGTAAAACTCATGTATATAAGTATTAATTAGTTATTTTTACTATATTGTATGCTTTTTGTTATTGTTTTGTGATATAATTATTTTTTTATTTTTTATCGGGATTAATTTATTTATGTGCTAAAAAATTATAAAAATTATATATTGTTATGTTATTGAATAATTAGTGTTATACATGATTTTAGTGTTGTACATATAATAATATGTGACTTTATTATTGTTTAGTGCAGTTAAGTGTTAAGTTGTGCCTTTAATTGTTATGTAGTGCCCTTCAGCGTAGTAAACTGATAATAAATTTTAGCTTATGGTAGTTGACTTTGTTTATGGCCATTTAGAGTAGTGTGACTTTAGTGCTCTTTAGGATTCTGTAGTCTACAATAAAAACTACGTGCCCTCATTAACTAACTCGGTTAGAGTATTCAATTATGGATTTAATGTATTAGTAGATTATTATCAAATATTAGATATTAATCATAAAATAATTAGTTGACATTATGAAAATTTAATATTTAATTCTGTTATAACCCAAAAAATCTGAAAAAGATGACAGTTCAAACAAAACCTTACGGAATTTTAGTCAAAAAATGTGGGAAACTAACATATGAAATATTAATATAGAAAATTTATCGACCTAAGTATTTGTTATAGGAATAATTACTAAAATATCTTATTAGTTATGACTAAAATATTTAATTCTCTTATAACCCCAAAAATATCTGGAAAAAAATGATAGTTCAAACAAAACCCTCCCGAATTTTAGTTAAAAAAATATAAGAAACTAACTTATAAAACAATAATATAGAAAAAAATTCAACCTAAGTATTTTATATGAACAATTATTAAATATATCATGATTAGTTATGAAAATTAAATATTTAATTATCTTATAACCCAAAAATAGCTGGAAAAAGATGATAGTTCAAACAAAACCCTGCCGAATTTTAATAAAAAATGTAAGAAACTAACATATAAAATAATAATATAGAAAATGTATCAACCTAAGTAATAATATAGAAAATTTATCGATTAAATATTAACATAAAAATATCGCAATATATTTAAAGATGTTAAACGATTAAACAAAAAAATACTTTAATTAATATTGTTCAATTTACAAATATCGTCATGGAGCTTTCCCTGTGCATCCTGGGCCTGCATCTCGAGACCTACTGTTGTTCCAGGGCACCATAGGTATTCACACTTCCACCCCAGACGTATAGACGATCTTTGGGAGTTCATTAGGGACCACCCACTGCATCCTTGTACAGTTAGACGCCTTCAGCGGACGGGGTTTTACCGAATTATAGAGATCGGTCGATTGCAGTTCGATTGGGCCTTGATCACGACTATTACAGAGTTGTGGTGACCGGAGACGCACACGTTTCATCTACCCATCGGCGAGGCTACCATCACACTAGAGTACGTGGAGGTTCTTTTCCGGTTGCCCGTTGATGGTATGCATGTAGCTTACCCACATGCTCTTAGGGACTATACGGGAGAAGACTACCTTCATATGTTGCAGAGGCTCACCGATTTCCAGCCTGCGGAGCTGACTACATTGAGTGGTGCCATTCGATTGCAGCTGACGCCTGTTAGGCAGCACCTGGTGGCGCTACAGATGGAGATTATGACTCATCATCAGAGGATATCGACTGGCAGACGAGGTTGTTGTTGCTGATGATGTTTGGTGGTATTCTGTTCCCGAACACTTTGGAAAACCTAGTCAGTTAGCGATTTCTACATCATCTGGAGCAGCTAGATGAGTTACCTGATTACAACTGGGGTGGAGCTGATTACACCTTCCGGTTACTTTAATATAACCAAACGTTTTCTCGCATTCATTTTTTTACATAACAACGAAACCAATCTATCGTACTCCATTGTAATTGGCAACTTAACAATATACTGTGGAGAACAACTATAGTTACTGATTTATTCTCCACGACAACCTCCCCACCTTCCCCCCCCCCAAATATAATGAAACCTTAATTTTTCGCTCTTCAGACATTAAGGCAAAATACGCAAACAAATATTTCGGAATGAGTAAAAGAATATAAAAAGGATGCAAATTGCTTACTTTTGCCCGAATATTTTTAACGAAACAATGACACTCCTTAAATAAGCAAAAACCCAATGTAGGGGGTACAATAATTGAGAGTCTAACGCATCTATCATAAGCGCTATAAATGTAGCACAATAAATACATGTGCTATACCCACCAGGTCAGTAAAATTCAAATATAGCGCATGGGTTGCATGCGCTATATCTTAATGGGCAAACATGCCGTTAAAATATAGCGCATTCAACCCATGAGTTATATATAAATTGGTCATCAGTTGGTTTTTTAACCTATTTTTGTGCTTTGAGTCCAAAAAAATAATACTTTGGTTCCGGACTCTCCCCCAAATCCCCCAAAAGGGGGGGGGGGAGATTTTGGATTTTAGTAGGTGTGTCTGGCTAGATTCCCCATATTTCAAGAGTCTAACAGTCAAGTAATACCCAAAAAAGAATAATAACAATAAATAAGAGGCACCAGAACTGAGCCTGTGAAAATTTCATACCTATAAAAGCAAAACCCTGTAATACTTATTCCAAAACTTTGACCATAAATAGCAAAAATTCTTACTTCAGCAACGTTATTTACTCATCAAGTCAGTTACTTCTTTTGCAATTCACTTCTTTATTCTCTTAGCTTACTTTTCAGATAACCTGGCAGCTAAAGTCTAATCTATGAAACTGCATAAATTAAGATATAGACATTAGGCAGGATCACTTAACAGTTTTTTTCCTGAATTTTGCTGCCATCAAAGTAAAGACAAATAGTTCAACTGTCTAATCAAGGCATTTTGGTGCAGTATAGATCACTGCATGTAAAGTGCAGTACAATACCTCTTCCTAAATGAAAACTTATAGGAAAATAAAGTGCAAGTGGGGTACAAAACAGGAGAAATATTAAAGCATGTAGAGCTTACTATTTCCAGCCTATTGAGATAGGTTTAGGCAAACACCTATGTCACATGAAGAAATGAGCAAAAAGGGTTTAACCACATGAAGAAAAACAGAATAAACTTTTTGGCTAAACAAGATCAGATACACTTGCATTTTGAGCATGTAAACATGATAAACATCAGTAATATCAAATTTACAGCCTAAAAAGGTGTATTATCTGAGGGGAGACACGCGCACGGGGAAGCAAATTACTTTCTGCATTGTATGTGAATCTACAAAGCCATAAATTAGTAAATACTTTCACAATATGATAACCAACAGATGCTGGGATAAAACTCAAAAAAGATTAGTAAGAAAGCTTCAAAGGAAAGATGTAGTCTTCACTTTCCCAGCATATGCCAATAAAGCAATCTAAACAGCATAAAAGGCCCTGTTACCAAGGTTTCAAGATATGAAAATCAAACAAGAAGTACAATGATATCCCTACGTGATGTCTACCATGTTGTGGCGGCCACTATCCCTTTATATGTCGTCATGATCTTAGCCTATATCTCCGTAAGGTGGTGGAAACTCTTTTCACCAGAGCAATGCTCTGGCATCAACAAGTTTGTGGCAAAATTTTCAATACCTTTATTATCCTTCCAAGTGATATCAGAAAGCAACCTCTACAAAGTAAACCTGAAGCTTGTATTAGCAGATTTCATACAAAAATTTCTTGCTCTGTTTCTACTGGCAGTTTTTGCCAAACTGAAGCCCAAAGGAAACCTGACTTGGATCATAACAGGTCTTTCAGTTTCAACCCTTCCCAATACCTTAATCTTGGGGATTCCACTAGTAAAGGCCATTTTTGGTGATGCAGCAGCAGAACTACTAGTGCAGATAATTGTACTGCAGAGTTTAATTTGGTACAACCTCCTACTATTCTTGTTCGAGCTCAATGCAACAAAAGAATCTTATGTGCCATCACCATCAGAAGTAGCAGGTATGTACACAGATAACAGAACAATGGTTCCTAAATGTTGGAATTTATTTGGATGGCATCCGTTTAACAGAATCTATTTAAAGCACTCCAATTTTAACTGTTAAGAACCAGAAAGCAGTAGATTGCAAATGTGTTAAAGTGAAAAGAGAATCCTATTCTGGGCCCCACAGATTAGCCTGTATCATATGATTTATAGATAAAATAATTTGTGATATCGTGTAGCATGTGATCAATTGTGAAATGCTCCTTTTTCATTTTCTAAACTAGTTTCAATGAAATATAAGTTTGCTTTACAATGATATGATCCATCTACCTGCAAGAGACAGATGCACTTTCAACTCACCTAAATGAAACAAACAGGAAGTTTGCTTAGACAACCCATTCAACAATGACAAAAGTAGACAGTAGTCATAATTGGTTCCTGAAGTTTAGAACTAACCAAACTACTATATCATGCATCCATCCAACTTGCTTTTTCATCCCTTTACACCCCACCCCCCCCCCAGGGTCCCCAAGACAAAATGAAAGAAGAAGAAGAAAAAAGGACAGCTCATTAGAAGTTAGCGATTAAGTTTAAAATGATGACCAACCCCAACAGAAATGTAAAGGAGATCAGGTAGTTTAAGCTGTTAGTGTCTTTGTTTATCCATGATCTTCAGCATGACAATTTCCAGAAATCCAACGTGACAACTATTAAAGCAAACATCAATATGCTTGCTCTTTGTCTTATGAAATATATATTCTGCCATTGAAAGTTGAGCTCGAGGTCCCTGAAGAATCAGAACTGGAAGAGGACAGGGAGGAGGAAGCAAAAGCCATATGCCCAAGGAAGACAAAGATTATGCTAATTCTTCTAATAGTTGGAAAGAAACTCATAATAAATCCTAATACACATGCAACTCTGGCGGGTATTATTTGGTCAAGCATACACTTCAGGTAAAGCCTTATTAAGCATCTCTAGAAATAGAAATCTATCTTCTTAAAAACTCCTCATTAAAAATCAGTGGACTTCTTTGTTTACACAAAATGAAGTGCAGGTGGGGAATCAATCTACCAACAATTGTTGGACGATCAATATCAATACTTTCAGATGGAGGGCTAGGAATGGCAATGTTTAGCATAGGTACAATGGATAAAAAGCACTCACTGCATGAATTACTAGAGTATCAACGAGAAAGAAAATGGCTCAACTACTAATATTGCACTAATTCAACAGGTGTTTTCATGGCATCCCAAGCTAGTATTATAGCATGCGGAACCAGAAAAGCAATATTAGCAATGGCACTAAAGTTTGTTCTTGGACCTGTACTCATGGCAATCTCATCTATTGCTGTTGGACTAAGGGGAAAATTGCTAAAATTGGCGATAGTGCAGGTGAAAGTATATTGTTTTCTGATGTCGATTCATGGCAGATTAGTTAACACTGTACTTTGTATTGCAGGCAGCCCTTCCCCAAGGAATCGTTCCTTTTGTGTTTGCCAAGGAATATAATATACATCCTACCATCTTAAGTACAGGGTACCAGATAGAATTATCAACTCGAACTTTTAACTTCTTCACTAAGAACATTTCAAGCAGATATGATTTTTGATGTGGTTCCATTCTGATTGTAGGGTAATCTTTGGCATGCTGATCGCAATACCAATTGCTTTGGCATACTATTTCCTTTTGGAAATATGAAACTCAGACATGGTCATGGGGTAGCAGATATTCACAATATTATAAGAACTACAATTCGTAGTCTTGTAGCATCATTCAACTGTAGAGTGATTACAGTGAAGAAAAAGGCAAAAATCTCACTGAAGTATAGTTTTTCTATAAAATAATAAAGGATGAATGTGCGTCGAGTTCTCTTACCAACTCATTTGTTATAAAACATCAGCTAGAATGCATAAATAAATCCAGTACATGCACTATCCGGTCAATGCAGAGTGTCCAAGTTCAAACTTTTCAAAGAGAAAGAGGATTACATGAACAATATAAATGACCATGAACAGTATTGCTGAGAACACGTCAATTTCAACGACAAAACTAATGAGTTGTTAGATAATCAAAGAGAGCAACAAGGAGGTGATCTAGGCCGAGAAACTTTAAGATAATCAGCGCACGTTTGAACAACAAAACTAATGAGTTCACAAGTATAGCATCATATCAATTGATGTCAACCAAAAAGGATATGTAGGTCTACAAAATGAAGTAAATTCTAACACTTTGACAAGGAAAAAAATCACATTCTGCAGATTAAGAGCCCGTTTGGGTTAGATGAATAAAAGTAAAGCACTTAGGCTTAAAAGCACTTTTAAGTGCTGAAGCTGAAAATACGCAGTTGATGTGTTTGGTTAAACTGTCTGGTTAACACTATTTTCTGTTAAAATGACAAATGACATTAAAGTTGTTAACACTACAAAATGGCAATGGTCCACCATATCCGATAATAACACTTGACTGAGCTAAAATAGTTAAAATCTTATTCCATAATTCCTCACACTACAAATATGTTCAACTCTAGAATCCAAAATACAATACTACTTACATACTAATTTGCAAAAGAAAATACAAGAATTAAAGAAATTCACTCACTCTACGTCAAATCCTTTCTTTTGTAGCTCAGAAATGACTTCATTCTTCATCCTGATCCACAGCTTGAAGGCTTCTTGTTCAAATTTCTTATCCTGCAATACTTTCTGATAATTAAACGAATCTTTATCAGATTCAACGATTCCTTTAGGACCAATTGTAGTGCCAATCATTCCACCTTTGGCAACGAACTCTTCCATTGCCTTCTCGTCACCTGGATACGGAAATTTCCTGCGTTCATAAAGGTGTGCTAGTTCTTTTTCTTCTTTGGGCTTTGGCTTCAAGGTCCACCAACCAAGCGGCGACGTTTCATTCCACACCCATGCTACCCCGAACAACGTGTAAGTACACAGCAACGCCTTTCCCACTTGCTTCCAAAAATGATAATCTTCTTTGCCTAATCCGATTCTCTTAAGGTATTTCTGAGAATCAAATGATTTTGCCAATGAAGGACCTGTTTTGGTATGCATCATGCAGCTACTGAAACTGTTTCTAGTAAAGCCCGATTACCCGACCGGTTCCGAGCTCAAAACCCGTGTAGTTACTCGGGTTACTGCTCTTTTGTGGAATTGATGACAAAATCAAGATTACAGTATGCCCTTATTTTGTCAGCTATTTCGAATTTAATTGAAGTTTTTTTAAGAAAGAATTACAAGAAAATACACGTGACTTCACCCCGATAGCAAAAAATAGCATATATTTTTAAGTTTTATCCGACCTAGCTCATATTGTATATATTTTAAAAGCACTAGCAAATTCAAAATCTGTGTTGTTACAATCATTGTTTCTAAAAACTACAACAACAACAACAACAACGACCCAGTATAATCCCACAGGTGGGGTCTGGGAGGGTAATATGTACGCAGACCTTACCCCTACCCCGAAGGGTAGAGATGCTGTTTCCAGGCTTGTTTCTAAAAACTATGGAGTTAAATTTGTGTTCTCACCACCATTCCTTTCACTCTTTCTTCTTCTCACGTCTTCTACATATGCTTTAAGGGGCCGTATATTTTCTATTTCTCCTCTTATGTCACCTGGTTGCCATGTAAGAAAATTGAAGAGTAGAAGTCCACCATTGAAGACCATTCAAAGCTTTGATTTCGAAAATGAGTTTTTTTTACTTTGTTAGTTGTTTGGATTGGGTATTGTTCCAATTGATTGAAAATAGCAAAAGTAGTTCAAAATTTAAATTTGAAGTGATTTGGAGTAGATTTGAGCAAGATTTGAGTTAAAGTTCATAAAAGAGACAAGGAAGAAGACGAAGTAAGTTTTTTGTATAATTATGTATAATCTTGTATAATAGTGTATATGAGTGTATAAACACATTTTATACACTATTATATATTTTTATACACCTTTATACAAGCGTCTGTAGACAAACTTTTTTCACGATTTTCAGTTGCAATTCTTGTTCAAAACCAATCCAAATCTCCATTAAATGACTTCAAATTTTATATAGGTGTAATGGCTTCCTGGCCACTTAAACTTGGACCGGATTTTAAAGCCGATATAAAAACTTATATTATTCTTATTTGAACACTTGAACTTGACGGAATGAGTACAAATAAATACATCCAGTAATGCTTGTATATCAATTGCACTAATATGTACAATGCGTCATATACTAGACTATTTATTACTTGACATGTATTATTTGTAGATCTTATTCTTAAATACTAAATAAGCAAAAAAGAAGTCACAAATTAAAAGAGAGAGAGAGAGAGAGAGAGAGAGAGAGAGAGAGACATGTCACTTCCCTCCGTTCACCCACATCTCCCTTCTTCTCCGTTCACCCACCTCCATTCCTTTCCTTAATTTTTTTTCCTTTTCCTCGGTGTTCTTTCTCTCTCTTATTTCTAAATCAAATTTCGTTTGTCTGCCAAGGATACAAGTAATTTCTTTTTCCTTCTTTTTTTGGTGGTCAACTGAAAGACATATCCATTTTGAAGAGTTCCCTATATATGTAGAAGACTAATTAATGGTCTCATTTAGATCACATGAATTAGACTACTTAGATTAGGATTTAGAATACACCTGAATCACAAAATTGACAGAAAACAATCACTGTGAGTAATTTTATACGAAGGACAACATTGAAATCTTTATATGCAAATGGTGAAATCAAAGAATTTGATTTTATCCCCAAAACTTTTGATGTGCATCTGGTAGGAACTTCCCCTAAGACAAGAGGAGGAAGGAGGTAGATTAGAGAGGGGGAGAAAGAAAAGAAGGGGGTGGGGGTGGGGGGGACGACAATGAGGGGGAAGATCGTGTGGGGTGAATGGAATTTTGCTGAGGGATGGGGAAGTGGGCCTGGTTTATTTTCTTTCTTTTTAATTTGTATTTTTATTTTTTTGGTTTTAGATTTTTTTAAATCAAAATTATTGTAGTCACGCACGTAATTTTTGTGACTTGCTCACACTTTGTCCACATCATCTCTGTCACTGTCGCATGTTTATGGTCAACGGTCAAATAGATTTATTAGTTACCGGATATGTGAGTTTGAGTGTCCTAATGGGAATAATATAAGTTTGTATATTGGCTTTAAAATCCGGTACAAGTTTAAGTGGCCAGGTGCCATTACGCCTTTTATATACAACCTCCTTATACTATTTCTAACAAGTCTAAATAACACCCACTCCAAATTTCTCACAAAATCAAATTCAGAATTTAAACCCACATATTTAAGCTTGTTAAAAATCTAATTTTCACCACCCAAATGGATTTGGTTTGTTGAACTAATATTTGAGTCACAATTCGAAAATTAACTTAAAAGCTTGAGGAATCTTTTTTTTAAAATTAAATAGTAATTTTGAGAACCGATTGAAGATGAATGTTGAATCTTAGCCTATTATTTTTGGGTTAGTTGGTTGTAAATTGAAATATGGGCTATAAAATTGAAAAGTAGGGAGCCCGATTGTTCTTATGTGAAATTTTTCCCAAAAAAAAACTTATTCAAAAGGAATAATGGTCCTCACAAAAGTGCTAATCTTTTTTTTTCCAATCAAAATTCGTGTCCAAATATAATTTTAACTTCCCAAGCATTCTTTTTTAACTTCAATTTTAAATAGGACAAATATCACTTTTAGCCCGTACCAGAAACTATTTACATTCGGTAGTCGAAGTATATAAAATTTGTATACGAGTCCTTTACACTATGTTTGGATCATTGTATTATATTGTATTGCATCGTATCTTATCGTATCATTTTATGAACACAACGTTTGGATAGATTGTATTGTTTGTTGTTGTTAAATAATGTTTTACTGTTTGGTTTGACTGTATCGTATTATACTGTAATTGATAAGTTTACTAAAATACCCTCGATTATTAAAATATTACATTTATCAAGAATTGCGCATAAAAATAATTTAAGAAAATCTCTTTCTACTAATTTATCACCAAATATGTCTTATAAATAGATTAAGAAATTAAATTCATGCAAATTCTAACAAAATTAGCGGAACAAATTAATAATATCAAAAACAATAATAAGTACACTCCATTCCTAACTAGATAATAATAATAATAATAAAACAAAAAATAAAATGTTAACGAACTATGATAAAGAAAGGAACGAGAATTGGCAGAACATAAATAATTAGAATTGACGATAAAATCAAATTAGGAGAAAAAAGAAACAAAAGACAAAACACCTTTGACGTTATAGTTGGAAGCGGCAGAAGTTCTGGAAAAAAAAAGGGACGAAGATAGTAGTTTATAGGTTGGAGATTTGGAGTTAAAGTTAAAAAAAAAAAAAAAAGGTAAAGGGCAAAATAGAATCATGGAGTAATAAGTTAGGGCATAATAGGAAAAAAAATAGGAAACAATCTCACCACGCTATACAATAGCAATGGGTAACAACCACCCAAACAAGCTGTAAGAGACTCGGAAGGAAAAAAAGTTAGAAGAAATATGGAGATGCGGGGTATCGATCCCCGTACCTCTCGCATGCTAAGCGAGCGCTCTACCATCTGAGCTACATCCCCTTGGTGTCGGGGAAGGTTCCTTTGTTCTTAAATTCTATTCTTTGAACAGCCACTCAGAGAGTCCAGAGTTGTACAAGATTCAAAGCGGCAGAGCCTGTCCGGCTTGCAACAGTGGAGCTCGTCCAAAATCGAAATGTTAAGGAGATTACTGTCTCAGGCTTCAACTCAGCGTCGTTCGCTGTTTGGTACTTCTGTTTCACTCTCATGGTGTCGTCAATATTCTTCTTCTCCTCCATTAACGTCCCAATCTCCTAATAGTACTTCTGTCGAACACTTGGGGGACACGGAAGCTAGTCCCACGGTCCCCTCTGCAGCAATCTCCATCGACCGCTCCGGCTTATATAATCCTCCTGGTACTTTTTCTTTCAATGCGTAAAGTATTTCCAACTCTTTGTACTGTTCCTCTACTGGAGGTTTAGTTTTTGATAATTTGATAAATGCCTTGTAAAACTTGCAGAGCATTCACATGAACCGTCTTCGGATTCCGAGCTTGTTAAGCATCTTAAAAGCATCATCAAGGTTTGAAATTTACCCCCTTCTCGACTTCAGCATGTCTTTTGATATGCATTTGCTTTTTGTGCTTTTTATTGTTTTTTGATAAATCAAAAATCATTTCATTAATAACACACCAAGCTGGTGTTATGCCATTCAGGATTGATTTTAGCGAGTACTTTAGCTTAACAAAGATTTACGATTTATCTTCCTTTTTCTAGACTTTTATGATGTCTCAATCAGGTTTAGTCCCTGTTTGGTATAATGCCATCAATTAATAGCTAAACTTCAAACCTAAACAAGTCTGACTCGGAAAATTGGCCATAATCCCTGTTTGGTACGCGATAAAATGTAATCTCTGGTGGAAATCATCTTTTGCTGGTTAAAAACTGTTGAAAATATACTACGATTTGTAAAGATCATTAATCTAAATGCAAATTCAGATATGTAATGGTGATTTTAGAAACTTGGCGATGTCTGTATATTTTGTTTTTTGGTGATAGTGAGGTTCTGTATCTCAAGCTGGTTAAGTTTTCAGTTCAGAGGCGGGCCTATATCAGTTGCTGAATATATGGAGGAAGTTTTGACTAACCCGAAG
Source organism: Nicotiana sylvestris (assembly GCF_000393655.2). Lineage (NCBI taxonomy): Eukaryota > Viridiplantae > Streptophyta > Magnoliopsida > Solanales > Solanaceae > Nicotiana > Nicotiana sylvestris. The sequence goes on along the minus strand of NC_091058.1, from coordinate 7,919,796 downwards.
GCAGGGTTCTATATCAATCGCGATGTGTTTGGCACAGAAGGTGATTTTATTACCTCTCCTGAAGTTAGCCAGATGTTTGGAGAGGTAATTTTGTTACACTGGGTTGTTCTTCATGGTTTTCTTCATTCATCGTTGGTTGATTTCTAAAAACAAAAGAATAGCCAAATTTACCACCACAGTTTTGTTTGATTTTCTGATTTTCTTTTTCTTTAGATGGTTGGTGTTTGGGTGATGTGTCTTTGGGAGCAAATGGGGCAGCCAAAAAAATTAAATCTTGTTGAGCTGGGACCAGGACGAGGAACTCTTGTAGCTGATCTTCTACGAGTACAGTCCCATAGATCTCCACCTCTCCAACTTGCATATTCTAAAGTTTCTTACATTGTTTCATAAAATATTAATCTAGTTTTGATATGCCTGTACTGCACTTGTGGATTTCTGAACCACAGGGTGCATCGAAATTTAGGAACTTCACAGACTCTTTGCAGATACACATGGTTGAATGTAGTCCTACTCTACAGAAGCTCCAATATCAGAACTTGAAATGTATAAACAAGAATGACGCAGATGGAGATGCGGAGGAACAGATTATTAGCAGGTTGACGGGGACCAGTGTATCATGGCATGCCACCTTGGAGCAGGTCCCAGCAGGAGGTAAGAAATTATTACCTGCAACTTTAATAGATTACTTGTTTTGTAAAGTGTAAACCAGTTCGTGAACTCATACAGACATACTATTGTCTTGTTCTATTTGATCTTAAAGCTTCATGGAAAATTATATTATGATCTATATATAGGTTTCTACTTACATTATGCTTTCCTGGACTTCTCAGTACCTACAATCATCATTGCCCATGAATTTTATGATGCGTTACCTGTTCATCAATTTCAGGTTCGTTTATAACCTCCATTTTATTGGTTAATATGATTTGCTAATCCATTTTTACTCAACAGTTCCCAGTTGATTTTTTTTACTGCAAATTATCTACTTTCATCTATTATCTAAACTATGAAACCACCAGAGAATATCCTGGAGATGGAAAAACATTTACAAAGTGGAAAATTTGATATGGGGTTTTACGAAACAACTAAAGAATATCCTGGAGCTCAAAATACAATTGAAAAATATGTTAGGAATATTCTTTATTCTTAGTTTTGCGTCTATGGAATTACACCCCCTCCCCCCCAACAAAAAAAGAAAAGAAAAGGAAATTTAAATGAACACGTATTATTATTATTATAGTGAGCATCGCCTTGATTTTCCTATATCCTGGAAATGGTTTTACAATTACAGTGTGGAAAGTTCGATAGGTGGTTCTTTAGGATCTTAGTTTTGTGCCTATGGAAGTGTAAAATTAAGGATCTATTTTCTATCTGGCTTAGCATGTATTGTAGTGTTGTGAACATTAGCTTGATTTCTTTATATGCATGCAGAGAGCATCTCGAGGCTGGTGTGAGAAAATGGTTGATGTTTCTGAAAATTCAATGTAAGGTCCCTAGCTAGTCTATCATTTGGCTATCTGTACATTAATTTTTTGTAATATTGGCTCTTTGTAACTTCTTTTTGTACTTTGCTGGCTAGGTTTCAGTTTGTTTTATCTGCACAGCCTACCCCTACAACTCTATATCTTCTGAAGCGCTTCAAATGGGCTGAGAATGAAGAAATAGCCAAGCTTGAACAAGTTGAGGTTTCCCCCAAAGCAATGGATTTGACTCAAGAAATTGCTAAAAGAATTGGCTCAGATGGTGGTGGGGCTCTCATTATTGATTATGGTCTAAATGGAATAGTCTCAGACAGTCTTCAGGTCAGTTGCAATACTAAAAGTACTCTTTCCTGCTTCCTTTTTCGGGGTGCTCAATCCATTTTCCTCTGCCTTTGCTTCATTTGCATAGAAAGTGGGGACTGTGGTTGGTCCAAGAAACTGGTTGAGAAAGTGCGATCTCTATTTCTCGATGCTCAATCTCTGATTGGGCCAGACCTAGGGTCGACATTATTTTTTGTTAGATGACTAGGTGATCAAATAGCAAAAAGCTCCATGGTGCATATTGTCTAATAAATGTTAGTGTGTCAAAGATCCTAAGTTGTCCACCTTTCAAATTCAATGTTATGTTTCAGCTTAAGAGGAAAACAGACTATTTTTCTTAAGATTTATCTTTCCATCCAAATTGAATTTCACTTCCCTTTTTGGGCTATCCTGCATTACACCAACAACAACTACGCCTTACTCTATATGAAATCCTCACTGTCTATGCTGCTCCATCTAATCTATCCCGCAGTAATTTGAACATGGTATATGGAATACAAGTCTCTTGGTAAACATTATGCATCTATAAATGTTGAACTCTTATGTTAGTAACCGTGCAAAGTCAAACTATGATATGCAATTAGGGAAAGAGGGAACTAATCTTAATCTATCATTCTAAGGCATGAAATTTGAGCAGTTACTTTTACTTGTATGTGATTTTGGTAATAGAGGAAATTTTGTTTTCCGTCATGATTAAGCATTAGAGTCTGTTGATCACATTGCTTATTCTTTATTATTCATACAGGCTATCCGGAAACATGAATTTGTCAATATACTGGATAATCCTGGAACTGCTGATCTTAGTGCTTATGTTGACTTTGCTGCCATCAGGCACTCTGCAGAGGATGCTTCAGGTAGGTTGCACCAGAATCTTCTTAACTCTAATAGCTAAAATTTTAGTGGTAAAAGTGCAGTTTTATTTTAATTGTTCAAATGATCGACTTTGCAGATGACGTGTCTGTGCATGGTCCAATGACTCAGTCTCAGTTTCTTGGTTCACTTGGAATTAATTTTCGAGTTGAGGCATTGCTGGAGAACTGCACAGATGAACAAGCTGATTCTTTAAGAACAGGCTATTGGCGTTTGGTGGGTGAAGGCGAGGCTCCATTTTGGGAGGGTCCTGAGGAGCAGGCTCCTATTGGGATGGGCACCAGATATTTAGCAATGGCTATTGTAAATAAGAAACAAGGAGCACCTGTTCCATTTCAATGAAGAATCTCCCAAATGCGCTTTCACATCGTTCCGGTAAAATGGCCAAATCCCCTTAGTTTAGGGGACAAGTGGAATTGGCTTTATGACTTTTCTGAATTATGTGTATAGCTGGGAGAAAGGCTAGGAAGAAACGGGGTGGTGATAATAGTTTTATCATGTTTTCGTGCAATGTCTCTTTTCCTTTATTTCTGAAGGAGAGAATGTTGTCTTTTCATATAATGTCTTTGTTTCTTCTCTACTCTCGATTCTCAACCGTGGAAAGATTTTGGGGCAATTGAAGAATGCAGATCCTACATCAAGTTGTTAAGCTATTGGTCCTGCAAGTTCAGTCAAAGCTAAAAGATCGAAAAAGATCTTCGTGGGACTGGTTTATTTCTTAGTAAAAGCTTATAGAAGCGAGACTTGAGCTAACTGTATGCAGCAGGAATAAATTCATAAGGATCATATTTGCGTGTTTACCAGTATTACGTCTCTCCTTTGTTTTACTAGTACTAGTGTCTGCTCGATTTTTCACGGGCAAATGTGATGACCCGCCATGTTATCATGCCACATAGGTGCCATTTGACATATATTAATGTCATGTGGAAGCTTACATAAGAAGAAGGCTAGCATTTGTGAGAAGATTCTAGAGAGGTATAGACATTTCCTTAGGAAGAACCTAGATCCTTATGGATTTGCTAAGAAAGTCCTTGGAATCTTCTAAGCTTGTAGAGAATTTTAGAGAAAGCCTTTATCTTGTATATATCAAAGACTTGTATAATAATTAATATTTACACACTAGCCCCTAGGAGACTAGTATATAAAGGGGCAACTCATTTGTAATTCACCAAGCAAACAATTCAAGTTCTCTATAATACAAAGCTTTCTTTAACAATTCTCTTGTGTTCTTTCTTCCATTCTCTTAGCGATCTTGAGTGTAGTAAGGCTGACCTGACATAGCAAGAACGTGAGCAAGTTGTGCAAGATCGTGAGCGAGTTATCAAGTGTCGTACGTATACTTAGTTAACAACTAAGGACGTGACAACGTGGTATCAGAGCGAAGGTTTCAACTAAGGGAATAGCGAACGACGAAGAAATTAACGCTACCAACACCCAAGCCAACGTCATCCAGGATGCTGCTGGCAAGAGCGGCCGTAGCAAAAAGAGGAATGCCACCAACAAAAGCCAGAAGGTGCCACCTGAGGTTGTGTCAAACGAAGGGCTTACATCCCAAGAACCATCTGCCACTGAGGCGAGCGAGGATGAAGTGGAAGTCCTTCCAGAGGACGTCTTGCTCGGTAAATAGTGGGTGATGAAGATGAATGCGGGGATGGACGCCGTGGAGATCTTTGGCCAACGCTTGGGGAAGGTGGAAGGCACCCTTAACGTTCTTGAAGGGCACACTCTTGAAGAGATTGAGAGTATCCGAAATAACTTGGAGGGACGTACACAGATTGAGATAGAACTAAGGCAAACCATCACTGCCTTTGAGTACAGACTCATGGAAGCTTTGAGTACTATCGATGCTATGAAGGCAAGGATAGAGTCACTCGAGGAGCATGTCAATGCTGGCGTGACCGATGTAGCCAGCAATGTTGCGGTGATGAGGGAGGCCAATATCGAGGCTCCCAAACCCCGGTGTTCAAAGGTGTTTGTGATGCACAAGAAGTGGAAAACTTCATTTGGCACTTGGAGAACTACTTCAGGCACGGCAAAGTGAGGGACGACGAGGCCAAGATCAACACTGCGGTATTGTACCTCTTAGAGACTGCCATGCTATGGTGGAGAAAGAAGATGTCCGACGTGGATAAAGGTCTATGTACTTTCCAAACAATGTCTTGTACGAGGCAAGGCGCAAGCTTAGGGAATTGAAGCAAACAGGGAGCATACGTAACTATGTCAAGGAGTTCACTACCCTTATGATTCAAATCCCCAACCTGACCAATGATGACTTGTTGTTCCACTTCATGGACGGTTTGCAAAATTGGGCTAAGCAGGAGTTGCAACGCCGACAAGTCACTGATATAGACCAAGCCATAGTGGAGGCCGAATCATTGATGGATTTCAGGAATGACAAGCACGAGAAAGGCAATGGCAAGGAGTCAAAGGTTAACAATGTCAAAGGTGGGGGAGACCGTGGCAAAGGCAAGGAGATACAACAACAATACTCCAAGACTCAAGATTTCAAAAAGTCGAGTGGTCGTCAGGGCTACGCCGAGAAGAAGGCGCAGGTCGAGAAGAAGGGGTGCTATATATGCGGAGGGCCACATGGCTTCAGGAATTGTCCCGACCTCAAGAGCCTCAGTGCCACGGTACGTGAGCGGAAGGAGCGCCACAAGGAGAGAGTCCGGGAACAACACAGTTGGGTATGGTCGGATTATGTGGTGTTGTCACGAAGCAAGCTATCCAACCTACCGAGAATGACAATCAGTACATGGATCTCACCATCAACAACAAGCCCGCTCGTGCAATGGTGGATACTGGAGCAACTCATAATTTCGTGACTGAGGCTGCCACAAAGAGACTAGGATTGAAGCTTGCTCCAACTAACTCTTGCGTCAAGACCGTGAATGCCGAGATACAGAATGCTCATGGGGTAGATAATGGAGTTGATGTCAAATTGGGAACTTGGAAAGGTATGACAAACTTTACCATAACCGCTATGGATATCTTTGACATCATACTGGGGCAAGAGTTCTTTAGACATTGTCATACTTTAATCGACCCCTACCTCCAACGTCTCTTGGTTATGGAGCGGGAAGGAGCTTGCATGGTACCTACAGTGACTATGCCACACGGACAGACCCAAGCACAACTCTCACCTATGCAGGTTTTCAAGGGGATCAAAAAGGGGGAGCCGACATTTGTGGCAACCATTGCAAGTCTAGTGGAAGACAAGAATTTTCAAGAGACTGCGCCACCTTGCATAAAGAAGTTGCTTGAGGAGAACTAAGATGTCATGCCCGAGGAGTTACCTAAGCACTTGCCGCCTAGGCGAGAGGTAGATCACAAGATTGAGTTGGAGCCAGGGGCTAAGCCACCTGCATTTGCCCCATATCGTATGGCATCGCCCGAGCTGGAGGAGCTCAAGATACAATTGAAAGAGTTGTTGGATGCTGGTCACATTCGCCCATCAAAGGCACCTTTCAGCGCACCAGTATTGTTCCACAAGAAGAAGGATGGATCGTTGCGCTTGTGCATAGACTACTGAGCACTTAATAAGGTTACAGTGAAGAATAAGTACATGATCCCGCTCATTGCTGATTTGTTCGATAGACTTGGGAAAGCCAAGTACTTTACCAAGGCGGATCTTCGAAAGGGTTACTACCAGGTTCGTATTGCTGAAGGGGATAAGCCAAAGACAACATGTGTGACGAGATATGGAGACTTTGAGTGGTTGGTGATTCCCTTCGGCTTAACTAATGCACCGGCCACATTTTGCACCCTTATGAACAAGATTTTTCATCCCTACCTTGATCAGTTCGTGGTAGTCTACCTAGATGACATAGTCATCTACAACAACACCTTGGAGGAACACATGGAGCACTTAAGGAAGGTTTTCCAAGTCTTGCGGGAGAACGAATTATACATCAAGAGAGAGAAGTGCGAGTTTGCACAATTAAAGGTGCACTTCTTGGGCCATGTCATTAGCAATGGCGAGCTACGCATGGATGAGGCTAAGGTACATGTTATCTAGGAGTGGGAGGCACCCATAAAGGTAACTGAGTTGAGATCCTTCCTTGGCCTTGTTAACTACTATCGTCGGTTCATCAGTGGATACTCAGCAAAGGCCGCACCATTGACTGAGTTGCTAAAGAAGACCAAGCCATGGTTTTGGATGGAGCATTGTCAAAAGGCGTTTGAATGCCTTAAGGCAGCTGTAACAGAGGAGCCAGTCTTGGCATTACCTGACTTTGCCAAGACATTTGAGGTGCACACAGATGCCTCAGACTTTGCCATTGGGGGTGTCCTGATGCAGGATAAGCATCCCATAGCATTTGAGAGCCGCAAGTTAAATGAGACAGAGCGGCGTTACACGGTGCAAGAGAAAAAATGACTGCCATTGTGCATTGCCTTCGTACATGGAGATATTATCTGCTCGGGTCGAGGTTCGTGGTCAAGACTGATAATGTGGCTACTAGATACTTTTAGACACAGAAGAAGATCACACCAAAGCAGGCTAGGTGGCAGGATTTCTTAGCCGAGTTTGATTATGCGCTAGAGTATAAGCCGGGAAAAGGTAATGTTGTAGCCGATGCCTTGAGCCGGAAAGCCGAACTTGCTGCAATCACTTCAGCGAGATGGGACATTCGGGAGGCTATAAAAGAAGGCATGCAGCATGATCCAGCAGCCAGACAGCTTATCAAGTTAGCTAACAAAGACAAGACGAGATGTTTTGGATATATTACGGCCTACTACTTACCACAGGTCGGCGGATCTACGTTCCTAAGTTTGGAGACATTAGACGATGGATCATAAAGAAGAGTCATGACACAATGTGGGTTGGTCATCCAGGTCAACGTCGCATTAGAGCATTGGTTGAGTCAGTCTACTATTGGCCACAATGCGAGATGACATAGAGTGCTATGTGCAGACTTGTCTTGTCTGTCAACAGGACAAGGTTGAACAACAACAATCCGGAGGACTTTTGGAGCCACTACCAGTTGCAGAGCGTCCATGGGAGAGCGTGACAATGGACTTTATCACTTGCCTACCGAAGTCTGACGGTTATGGTACTATTATGGTGGTTGTGGATAGATTTTCCAAATATGCCACCTTCATGCCTGCCTCACCAGGTTGCACAGCTAAGGAAGCCGCCAAGCTATTCTTTAAGAACGTGGTAAAGTATTGGGTCTTACCAAGGCATATCATCAGTGATCGAGACCCCCGCTTCACTAGGAACTTTTGGAGAGAGTTGTTCGATATACTTGGCACAGAACAGCACTTTTCTACTAGTTTCCACCCACAGACAGATGGACAAACAGAACGGGTCAATGCCTTACTAGAATACTACTTGAGGCATTATGTAAGCGTGCATCAGAAAGATTGAGCAAAACTCCTAGACATCGCCCAGTTCTCTTATAACTTGCAGCGGAGTAAGTCCACTGGGCGGACACCATTTGAGCTAGCCACAGGCCAACAACCACAAACTCCATATCCATTACCAACCGCGTTCGAGGGAAAGAGTTTGGGGGCTTATCATATGGCCAAAGGATAAGAGGAGCAGCTCGACACTGCTAAGTCCTACTTGGATAAGGCATCTAAGAAGATGAAGAAGTTTGCGAACCGTAAGCGGCGTCCCACATACTATAGAGTTGGGGACATGGTTATGGTGAAGTTTAACCCAAGACAGTTCAAGGCACTTCGAAGCATGCATCAGAATCTGATTCGCAAGTATGAGGGGCCATTTAAGATCGTCGCCAAGGTAGGCAAGACCTCATACAAGCTTGACATGCCATCGTATCTTAAGATCTACCCTATATTCCATGCCAGCATGCTTAAGCCATATCATGAAGACAAGGATGATCCGAGTAGGAGCCAATCAAGTCGAGAGCCAATGACTATCACTGCCTCGCATGATCGGGAGATTGAGGCTATCATAGATTACCAGGCCAGGCGAAAACAAGGGCAAAAAGCCACCACTATGTTCCTCGTCCATTGGAAAGGGCAATCACCGGATGAGGCCACGTGGGAATGATATGAAGACTTGTGGCAATTCAAAAATAAGATCCGAGAGTTTATGTAGCAGCATTGCGCCGCGGTCGTCGCAATATTAGGTGGGGGAGAGTGTGATGACCCGCCATGTCCTCATGCCACATAGGCGTCATTTGGCATATATTAATGCCATGTGAAAGCTTATATAAGAAGAAGGCTAGCATTTGTGAGAAGATTCTAGAGAGGTATGGACATTTCCTTAGGAAGAACCTAGATCCTTATGGACATTTGCTAAGAAAGTCCTTGGAATCTTCTAGGCTTGTAGAGAATTCTAGAGAAAGCCCTTATCTTGTAAATATCAAGGACTTGTATAATAATTAATATTTACACACTAGCCCCTAGGAGACTAGTATATAAAGATGGACACTCATTTGTAATTCACCAAGCAAACAATTCAAGTTCTCTCTAATACAAAGCTTCCTTTAACAATTCTCTTGTGTTCTTTCTTCTATTCTCTTAGCGATCTTGAGTGTAGTAAGGCTGACCTGACATAGCAAGAATGTGAGTAAGTTGTGCAAGATCGTGAGCGAGTTGTCAAGTGGCTCACATGTACTTAGTTAACAACTAAGGACGTGACACAAAGCTTCCCAAAATAATTATATGAGAATAGTTCCTTCGTAGGATATTTTGTTGTTTTGCACTTTAAAGACAACTTTGTGTAGTGTTTTCATGCATAGTTTTGAATCCAAGTTGCCACTAACTTCCCCTTTGACAATGGCCACCCAAAGTAGCAGTATACTATTGAGTAGCTATATACTATTCGATTTTCAGCTAAAAATTTCGATCTCAATCACCTCAAATCAGCTCCAAATGCTATCAAATTTCAGTATGAACTTCTAGAAGGTATTATAAGCAATATTTAACAACACCCATTTTGAATCAAACAAGAAATCTTAAAAATAACAATTTTAAGCGAAGGCAAGAGCAAGAGCTAGGGAAAGAACAATCAAGAAAAAGTGGAGCAGAATTGAACTAGCCAGAGGTCAAATTCTTAGATAATCAGATCTAATTTCTTTTTGAATAAGGATATAAGAAAAATGGAAGAACAATTTTGTAAGAACAAATTACAAGTAACTCAAGAAGTAGCAAATAAGGAAATAATTCAAGGATCTAGAGTTACTAAAATTAAGACCAAGCCTTCCTTTTCTTTCTGGGTCACTTTCATTCTCACTCTACAAAACCCAAACAACCCAAAAATAATAAGGCTGAATACATGTGGAGACACTTAAAGTTGGCATGATTTTTCATTTAGACACCTGAACTTAGGAGTATTCCTAATGAGCACGTACATTACACAAACTTTATTCCAATTAGATACTCTTTTGACAATTAGTGAAACTTACAAAGTGTGTGTAATACATTAGCTGCCGATGTGGCAAATGGCGAATACAATGAGGGCATATATCTTTTTGAGTTAAAAGAGAGAGGAAAACTATGTTACATCTATTTAATGTGTGTTCTTGGTGTTCTTCACTATCTTCTTGTGTGTGCTTGTTGTCACACCTCCTTTTTCCGCTCCCGCGAGGGGTGAAGGAGTTTTTTTCCAATTAAAGGACAATCGAAACGGGATTTATTTATTTATTTCAGAGTCGCCATTTGGGAGATTTAGGGTGTCCGAAGTCACTAATTTTAATCCCGAATCGAGGAAAAGAATGACTCTCTATTACAGTCCGCGAACCAGAAATCCGGATAAGGAATTCTGTTAACCCGGGAGAAGGTGTTAGGCATTCCCGAGTTCCGTGGTTCTAGCACGGTCGCTCAACTGTTATATTCGGCTTGATTATCTGATATAATACATATTATAAACTTATGTGCAAATTTTATCCCTTAGCCGCTTTTATTATTATATTTCAAAAGAATGTGAACATCGTTTAAAAACATGTCTTTGGATTGCGTCACATGAAATGCACCCGCAATCCGGAACACATTTTTATTCAATGTTTTGGGATTTGGATTTGGGTCGCATGAAATGCACACCCGAGTTTAAGAAGGTAAGATTATTAAAATGTGCGCCTAAAACGATTAGCGTATTTATTATTTTTTGGGTAAGGCCGTGGAGTTCGCTAAGCGGCCGATCCCGAGTTCTAAGTAATTAACACATACATTTTATGAGGGCCCCGTAATTGATGCGTTTTATTGGGCGAGGCTCATCTCATTTATTTTTAAAGGACAATCCTAAAATGCCTACATTTTTCTCTATTAAATTTGTCTCTACAAAATGAAAGAGAAAATGTTTTAATTTATTTACATGCTTGAGTTATTATAGATGGGTTTCGAATATGATTCATAAAATCTGAAAATGATGCAAACAGGACAGTCCGTTGCCAATGCGGGCCCAGGCCCAACGTGTATGGCATAAAACTAGACCTGGGCCGTCTTATTCACATGTTACTACCTAGTTACATTATACTAGGCATGTTCTCAGTTTCTCAAATTTTTTTAAAAAAACTTAGCAATCTAATTTTAATCCTAGACCATTTACATGCTGAAATTAACCAATATTATTTAACTAAACAATATTCCTACAAGTTCCGAAATGGTCTATTCGTTTGATTTTTAACTAGACGGAGTTACTACACCATTTATTTATTTTTAGGCAATATATAGATAGTTCATCCGTTAAGCTATCGTCAGATGTTCCACTATATATATTAAATAGCTACATGATTCTGATTTTTGTAAGCTAAATAATTTATATATACAAATAAAATTCAGAATATATTTAAAATAAATTTAGAACTTCAACTCTTCATTTTCGTATTCATGCTTCATGTTTCAGTTTACAATAATCAGCGTGTCAGTTGTGTACCTGATATTGGAAGCAAAAGAAAAGGGAGATCAGCGGAAATTCAGTAGCATACAACAACAGCAACACCCAACAACCAACAATGAGAAACCAGTGAAGGATTTTAAAACTCAAGATAAAAATCCAGAAACACCAACAACAATCAACGGACAGAAGCCAAGGGAATCTTTTCAGATTTGAAAGACTAATTAATGTTCAACCCTTAATTTCTAAATCCGTATATCAGAATATTTAAATTGTATATCACGTGTATACTATTCTTCTCTTAAATTTCCAGAATGTTTTTCTTTTTATTTTTGGAGTCTTAGTATTTTCGGAATTTTTCCCTCTCTTAAAATTCAACTCCTATTTTCTCTCTCTTCCTTCTTTTTTCTGTCTCTCTCTTTTTTTCTGTCTCTCCCTTTGTTTTTTCTCCTTCTTCTCTTTCTCTTTTCTGTACTCTCTAAAAATATGATCAAGTTTCTTATTTATTTCTTATCTCAAACCCTTTAATCAATTAATAAAACCACCATTTTCTCCTACCAAACCCACCACTACATAAAAAATACAATTATTATTTATTTAAACAACTTTTCTTGAGCCCCGCAATCCCACTATGTCTTGTTCCCCATGCTTACATTAAACAAATACATTATTCCTCCCATTATGTCTTGTCCCTCATGCTTGATTATTTTAATATTATTTTAATCCTAATTGACAGAGCACTAAAAATAAATAATTGTTCAGAATTTGAATTCCAAAAATACCCCTCTAACCTTACTGCAATTACCATTTCACCCCTGAACGTACTGCAATTTACCAAACTACCCTCATCAGCTATAACCAATTCACCTAATCAATTTCAACCAAAATACAGCAAATATGACCAATTTTTAAACAAATTTCAACAACAAATTCAAACTAAATGATGAACAACAAAAAAACAACTAAAATTATTTGATTGAACAATATTTTTAACAACAAACAAACCTACTTTTAGATTCAATCAACAACAACAACAAACAAGTATATTCAAATTTCTAAATTCAATAATCATTTGAACTTAAAATTAAATCTAACAACATTACAACCAACAATTTCTATATTAAAACTAAACAAGATCATGAAACAAACTGAATAAATAATCAAAAATGATAATCAACAAACAAGAAGATCAAAATTATACTAATTTCGGATTCAAGAACAATCAAACAAAGTATGGACATAAATGAAAAGATTCAACAACAATAACAAGCAAGTTTTATTCAAATTCGAATTAAACTCGAATTAAGCTTAAACAAAACAAATAAACATATTCAAATCACTAAACTTCAAATAATCAATTGATCTTTTTAAATTAAATCCAACAAAATACAACAAAGATACATGATTCAAACTAAATCAAAAAATTAAAAACCAAAACATAAACTCACATTAAATCATTGGATTAAAAACGAACTTCAAACAAACAATAAACACGAATTAAATCTAAATTAAACAACAAAAATGGACGATTTAAGTGATTAAACTAACATATTTCTATATTACAACTAAATTCTTTTAAACAAATAAAAATAAACCGAAGAAGAAATAATTGATTGAATTTCAACTTGAATCTAACCACATTAAAATTAAACTAACAATTTCTTTTTGAATCTAACAACATTAAAATTAAACTAGCAATTTTCTTTTTGAATCTAACAACATTAAAATTAAACTAACAATTTCTTTTACAAAAATAAATAAAAACACATGAAACAAACTGAAAAACAATTAATTCAATCAACAAAATATGTGAACAAACACATGAATTAATTCAACAAAACATATGAACAAACTAGAAAGTTAATTCAACGATATACATGAACAAAACATGAATCGAACATTTACCAATTTTAAATCCGAAAATATCAAAACAAAATACGGAAAACATGAAACCCAATTCTACTAACCAGATCGAAGCGACGACGAACTTGAATGAAAACAAATCTGTCCGGAAACGATTATCGCACCAAAATCACTCGAATCTGCCCGGAAACTTAAACAATGGACGAAGCTTCGCTGGAGGGGTATTTGGCGACGACGAGAGCTGAAGCAGCAGCAGCGTGCTGCTGCCACGCTGCTGCCACGCTGCTGAAACAGTAGCAGCACAGGAGCAACAACTTATGGAGAAGAACAACGCAGCAACAACAACACTGCTGGAGCAGCCATGGCTGCTCGTCGTAGCTGAACGCGGCCATGGGAGAAATGACGAGGCTGGAAGAAGAAGAAGCATCGGGCTAGAGCTTCAGTGACGCAGCTATGGCAGCAGCAACACGACGAAGAAGAAGCAACCATGGCAACGACAGTGAAGCAGCAGCCAGCGACGAACGACGAAGAAGAAACAACCATTAGTTCGACGGGGAAGAAAGAAGCAGAAACAGCCAGCAACGCTACAGTGAGCTGGAAGAAACAATAGCTATCAACGTGACGGAGAAGAAGAAGCAGCGAGGGGGCAGCCATGGATGCTTGAGCTCGAGCTAGAAAAAGATGGTGACGATGAAGACGGAAAAAGCGAAAAACGAAGGAGATGGTGGTCGGTTGCTGCGTGTGTGCGTGTGTTTGTTGCTGTGTTTGTGCTGTATATGTGTGTGTGTGTGTTGGAGAAGGAGAATGAGGCGGGGCAGCCATGGATGGCTTGCTTGGAGCTTGAGGAAGAAGAAGGAAAGAGAGGGGGGGCGGGCTTCCACAGTGAAAGAAAAAAAATGTTAGGTTTTTTTTTTTTTTGAAAGATAGGGAAATAGGGATGTTGGGTTACTGGGTCGACCCAGTTTGAAATGGACCGGGTCATAGGTAAAGGTTGGGTATATTTGGGTATGTGGTTCAAAATTGAAGAAGTGGCCCAATTCCGATTTTCTTTATATTTTTTGCTCTATTTTCTTTTATTTTCTAATTAATAAAACTAAAATTCTAAATTAAGTTATAAACTAAATTAATTTATCAAAAATACTAAATAATTCCCCATAACTATTATCGCACATTTAAATAGCAATTAACGATAAAATCGCACAATTTAGACGTTAAATGCTAAAATTCAACATGCATTATTTTTTATGATTTTCTCATTTTTTTTGTAAAACAAACTTAAATACTAAATGAAAATGCGACATATTTTATATTTTTATTAATTTAAACAAATAAACATGCACAGACAAAAATACAAATAATTATACAAAAATACCACAAAAATTCAAAAATTGCACACCAAGGAAAAATCGTTTTATTTTGAATTTTTTGGGAGTAATTCTTTCATAGGGAAAAAATCATGTGCTTACAGTGGTGAATCCAAGATTTTAATTTAAACTTTTAAGAGAAATTCCTCCAAATTTGTTATAATTTCAGCTAAAGATTCCCCAAGACGATCCTAAGGCAACCCCAACATTAATTTCACAAACTTTCATCAAATCAAGTAACCCATTTTAAACCTTAAAGCTTTTTAAAGACCCCATTAATGGAGTTTCGATTTGAAATGAAGAACTCGGAGTCATTTAGCTAGTAATTGAAGGTAGTCGATCCAGTTCTTGATCAGATCTATGCATGCCGATTAAACTCCAGTGACTTCAATGACCTGTTGATGAGTGGAGCAGCATTTTCCTCGCCATTTAAGGTAGACGATCCAGTTCTTGATTAGACTGACCATGAACTTCTCCACCACAATCGTGACGAACCAATGCTAGGTGGATGGTGTTTAGGTAACAGTGAAACTAACAAATGTAGCGTTTGGGGAGACGCTAAAATCCTAAGACTCGGTCCAGGTGACACTAATAAAGAAGAAGAAGGAAATGGTGAAAGTGGAGGAGGCAATGATGGAAATGGCGGTGGGCATAAAGAAGAAGAAGAATAAGAAGAAGGAAATAAAAAAGACAAAAAGAAAAAAGAAAAAATCTTTTTTTTGGACTTTTCACGCGCCTATATTGGATGAAACTCACTCTATGTGCCAACTCAGCAAGAAGTGTCTAATTGGAACAAAGTTCATATAATATACGTGCTTATTAGGAACACCCCTAAGTTCAGGTGTCTAAATGAAAAATCGTGCCAACTTTAAGTGTCTCCGTATGTATTCAGCAAAATAATAATTCCTTAAACTAACAATAATTCCTCAATTTTGACGAGAATATTTCAAGAAATCATATGAGTAATACTTTTTTAGCAAAAATTTTGGTATTTCGTTATTGGTTTTCTGAATTTTTTAAGGTGGTGACTGTTGGATCTAGTAAAAAGGAGAAGATGGTGTTTGAATATGTAAAAGAAACTAAAGAGATAAGGCTGAAAAATACATAAGGGGTTTCAGAGAAAAAGGAAAATAACATGCATTGGGGAATTGCTGATATCAAGAAGAAAGAGAGAAGAAAAGAGAAGAGAAGAGGCGACACTCTTTCTAATTTTTCTCAGTTATTTTAATAGAATAAATGAATAATCCGGTAAATAGTTTGGACCGCATAGGTAGGAGTAATAAATAGTTTGAGCCTGGACATTAAAGGGTAAATAGTTTAGAATTAATGAGTATAAAGTAAAAAAATTCCTTTTATTTTTAAGTTCTTGTTCTTCTTTTCGCTTGGCCTCACAGTTTAATTAGTACTAGCAGTCTTCAGTAATTACTATACTTTCAAGGAATCAATATTTTTCCAACAACGTACAAAGATAATTTCTAATACTTAGAGCCCATTTGGACATAAGAAATTTTTTCTTTTTTTCAATTTTTTTTAAAAAACAGTGTTTGGTTATCAAAATCTTATAATTTTTTCAATCTCACTTGAAAATGCATTTTCAAAATTGAACCAGTTTTTCAATTGAAAATGGGAAGGTTGCTAGTTTTTATTTGCAAAATATGTTGAAAAAAGATATCCAAATATGTTGCAAAAATTATAACCAAACACAACTTCAAATTTTAGTGAAATTCCAAATTTGAATGCCTACTTAATGCCTCTCCGATTTTGAATAAATCATTAGGGAGTTCTTTTGTTAAGGAAAGAGCTTTAAGGTGATTGTAAACTTTATTTATGACATAATAAAACACTTTAGGTAATTTAGATTTAATACATCCAAACAAAAATCATTCAAGATCTCATAGGGTGTTTATACCAAATTAATAAATATATGAACGTGTTTGAATACATGCTTCTATCACGTAATCATGGATAATGAATTTATATTTTTACTTTATTAAATCACTTAACAAAAATAATATTTTTGAATGCATTATATTTTCCAAAGTCACAATAGATCCACTTTATATTTAATCAACGATAGAACTTCTATTCCTCTTAAACTGTAATAAAATTGAATCAAAACATAAAGTGTCAAATCTCCTTGTGGAAATGTGATACTTCCCAACACCATCTCAATTAGTCCGGTTTTAATTTGAGTACCAAATATCTGATGAGAAGCACAAAAATTAGGAATGTGCTGTTATTTTTTGACAGACTCGGCGTTTGGACATAAGAATTGTAAAATTTTTAAAAAAAAAAGTGAAATTTTTTTTTAAGTGAAAATGGTATTTGAAAATCAGAGTTGTGTTTGGACATGAATATAATTTTGAGTTATTTTTGAAGTTTTGTGAGTGATCTGAGGGAAAATTTTGAAAAATAACTTTTTTTAGTTTTTAAAATTTTCGAAAAATTTCAAAATTCATTTTCAAGTGAAAATTAAAATTTTTAAGTCAAACGCTCAATTCGAAAAAAAAATGAAAAAATTCATATGTTCAAACGGGCTCCTAAGCTAGCGTTTGGCCATAGATTTCCAAATTTGTTTTGAAAAATCTAATTTGGGTGAAGTTTGGTTTGAAGATGAAAATGTGTTTGGACATACGTTTTCAAAACATATATTCTAAATTTATTTTGAAAAAACATGTATATTATTTAGTGTTTGTAAATATTTTGGCTGAGCTAATTTTAGAGTTTTGCCAAAGTATAGGCAAAATTTATAACTAAACATGTATTTGCCGAATAAAATTTAAATTTATTTTAACAAAATCTATGGTCAAACACGTCTAAGCAAGGACTCCTAAGTTTTAAGAGATACCAATAGCATTGTGACAACTAACAACAACAACAATAACAACAACCCAGTGTAATCCCACAAGTGGGGTATGGGGAGGGTAATATGTACGCAGACCTTACCTCTACCCCGAGGGGCAGAGAGGCTATTTCCAGGAGACCCTCGGCTCAAAGAGGCAACAAGAGACACTATATTAGTACTATCAATAGACTCATAATAAAATACCATAAAATCCATAACATAACATAAATACCATAAAACAAAGTAACAACAATATAAGAGATATAGGAAATACGAGAATATGTAAGGTATTAATACACAGAAGATAAAGCTCATCATCAGTAGTTGATCAATAGCATCCTAAGACTAATTCCTAACTGGCTAGTCTCACTCTAGTGCGCTGTAAAAAGACATCACAAATTTCCCCTAACCTACAACCTTAATGCTCGATCTCCACAATTTCCTGTTTAGGGTCATGTCTTCAGTAACCCTAAGTCGCGTCATATCATGCCATTGTGACAACTAAGCTAAAGGAAAAATCCAATTGACAATAGAAGCTGCGCGTAATATAAAAGCAGCGCTTTTGTTAGTGTCTCACTAGTTTCTTCCCTATTTTGACTACTTTGTGCGTAAGGAGAGAAAGAGAGAGAGAGAGTGAAGAATCCAATGGGATCGTATCTTTCAAGTTTGCTCGGCGGAGGCGCGGGGGAAGCGGCAGAGGCAGAATCAGGATCGTCGTCAGAACCGTCGCGTGTGATTGCTTTTCATTCGTCCAATCGGTGGCAACTTCACTTCAATTCCTCCAAGCAATTAAATAAACTGGTATCACCCTGTTATCTATTCGCTATGCAAAATTTTAGGGTTTAATTTTGAGAGATCTGATTTCGGTCGATTAACCTAATTACCAGATAGTAGTGGATTTTGCGGCTACATGGTGTGGGCCCTGCAAGATGATGGAGCCGGTTATTAACGCCATGTCTGCCAAGTATACCGACGTTGACTTCGTCAAAATCGACGTCGATGAGCTCTCAGTACGTGACATCTGAATTTCCTTTAAACAATAGGCACATAGTATATTTGTACAAACTAACAAAACAGGAATAGATTTATAATTATAGATCCAGCTAAGGTTGAAGTGATTGATGTTGTTAATTTGGTGTTTAAAATAAATAGGATGTAGCACAAGAGTTTGGAGTACAAGCTATGCCAACATTTTTGCTGCTGAAGCAAGGAAAGGAAGTAGAGAGAGTGGTTGGGGGTAAGAAAGATGAGCTCGAGAAAAAGATTCTCAAGCACAGGGAAGCCCCTAAATTTGCTGCCTAGTAATTATCGAGCTAAATTTCATATCCAATAAATTAACAGAAAAGAAAAGCATCATTTCTACTTTACTACCGTATTGTGATGTAACGTAATATTGATGGGATTTGACTATGGTGGATCTCTTTGATGTCTTTTCCAGTTTTTCTTACGCAATTTTCTGTGTGTGTGCGTGTTTGGAATTGAAAACAATGTTTCTAAGTTTGTGTTTGGAATGATCTTATGTATAGTTTAATCCTGAACATGAGCTTTACATAAATGCTCATGTTCAGCAACTAAAAACTCAATCAGTCATAAATAAGCAAATTAATGGCTTTCTTATTTCCCCTTTAGCCCTTTTTACTAGTTTTCGCCCGATGATTGTATGGTACTCTTTTTGTGCGCTTCTAGTTTGAATCTCCTTCTGCGCTTTTCATGTGTCGTTATGTAATTTTCGGGAAATTGCTATACATATCATTACTCCCTCCGCTGCTCCGGTCCACAATAAGTGACCAATTTGCGACACACCCATGAAGTAATAGTCTCATTTTCAGCACTTCCACTTAATTTTCCTTTTGGGGCAACATTATGAGTGTAAGAACAGCAGAACACTTCACTACCAGCATCTTCAACTATAATTTCAGCATCCATGTCACAGAACAATTTACTAAAAAGGCCTAGAACTTCAGCTTTAATGAAAGCAAGTGAAAGTTGGTTCTTATGAAGGTAATCAAGCTCAAAAGAAAAAGAATTCATATTCTGCCACTTCCAGGCTAGATTTATTGCAATTTGCAATGCATGAACTACACTTGTCTTAGCATTTTCAACCACATTTGTAGTTTCAGCTCCATTCCTTGCACTAGCTACAACAACTAAAGGTGAAATATGCTCAACTAAAGATGAGCTCACAGTACGTGACATCTGAATTTCCTTTAAACAATACGCACATAGTATATTTATACAAAATTGGTCAATTATTGTGGACCGGAGGGAGTATATTATACTCCGATGCTTTTTCTCGTTATTGTATAAACAAAATTCAAAACATAGCTGAAAAGGGAATCAGTAAATGACGTTAAATATGTGAAATGAGAAAAGAGTGAACTATTATCATTCTTCACATTTATTTCGTTGTTTTCTTTTAGTTTTTCTGTTTTATCTTTGAGTTAACATAACAAAGAACAATTCCGAGTAGCAATTTTGCTGAAGTGTCATAAGAATGACGTAAAGGGTGTAGTAACATATTCAAAACAATTTTCTGCCTCCTCACTCGCACCCCACCGCCGAATTTTCGGCATGTCATTGGTTATGGAAAGGTCAAAATGACACAAGATTTAGTAAATTCACATTTAGCGCTTTATACTAACTTCAGATAATGTCTAAAGAAATCTAACGTATCGCCCTCATCCACCAGTCCATGGCTTTTTGACAATGTCACCTGTTATTTGAAAGGTCAAAATGACGATTCTTATAACTTTAGACAAGTTATATTCATTACTGTGGTTAACTGGAGAAAAGTTTTTGGGAGAATAAGATTCAATAGTCCGATCTCATATTTGGTCGGACAACAACAATTATTCAGGAACTTCCTGCTTCTTATCAACGCATCATCACACGAATATCAGTAGAAAGAGAATAGCCATAACTAAGCAAGAGAACAAAGACGTAAGATTAACTAGCAAACAAGAATTCAAGGCATAGCACATTTACATTTTAGGCTCACTCTGTTTATAAATGTAGGTTGTGAGCTTCCTCATTGGTGCTAAAGGTCACTGCAAAATTTTCTATTATCTACAAGAATGAATGATGGAAGGAGAGCGAGCGAGCGAGAGAGAAATGGAAACAGCACATCTAGAAGAACGATAATCTGACATTATAGCTTCTCTTCCGGAATTCTTCAGCTGGTACTGATTCTTGATTTGATTGTGACAAATCTCTAGGAAATAATCTCCAAACCTAAGTTTGATAGCAGAACCATCCAACAGGGAAAAATTGTACTACTTCCCATTAGTGTTCCCATGTTTGTGGAATGGCCAAATTTTTACCAGGCGCTCTAGAACGGATGCACTTTTTGAGAAGTAGCCTGAGAATCCTTGAGGAGTTGATGGTGGAGGGAAATCTTCAGCCGGCATGGCAAAAGGACGAATCATATTTTCCATGTTTGCCAATGTAAGATATGAACCAATTTCTTGAAGCCTTTCAGGACCCATTATTGGCAGTGTGTGCTCTTGATGCCATGAAGCAGCTATCTCATCATTTTTCTGCAAATTAACCATGGAACGTAAATAAAGTTGGAGTTTCTCATTCCTAACACAGCTTTGCAAAAAAATAATCGAAATGAGATGGCGTTACTGGTGGTTATATAGTCGGAGATTTATCGTAAAGATCAACTTTTCAATTACATTTCGTGAAATAGAAAGAGATAATACCTCCTCCAGTGGCGATAGATCAGCACCACGGCTGAAAGCCATCTCTATGCGGAACCTTTTAGGGTCTTCCAGAGCCACCTGCACCAAATCGATACAATATGAATCCAGCAGACATCTACTATCAGGAGTTCCTCATCAGACGAAAACACTATTACATCACATGTTGCTACAAGGCTAAGCAAGTGTTCATCCCAGGCACTGTGTCTCAAACCAAAGAGTTTAAGTAGGAACTTCGGAAGACCTAAAATCTTCTGGAATATATATACTTAATTCCTTATAAACCAAAGACTTAATAGTAGAGTCTATTCCTTATTTCTCAGAAAACTAACACATCTTCAGGAAACCTCTTTGCTTGCAAACCCATAAGAGGGGCAGGGGCGTTGAGGGGTCGGTTCTATTAGGAAGTTTCTGGCATAGTTCGGTGATGCTGAAAATATTTGAAATAACAGATCTTTTTTACTTACCCATAAAAAACGAGGATTACTATATAATTTCAGTTCTTTAAAACACTATCACATTTAAGAGAACCTCTGTGCTTGCAAAACCACAAGAGAAAGGTGCAGAGGTACGGCTGTGTCGAGTCTGCATAGTTTTCTTTCCCACCCACTTCTCCAGAATACCCAAAGGAAAACAGATAACAGCTTGCATATATTTAAGGTGCACCAAAATACTGATTCACAACTTATCCTGCCTTCTCATTTTCTTTGTGCTTCAGTAGTATAAACAGACTTACGAACCTCTGTGTTCTCGAACATCCTCAGTACAATGTAACTCATGTAATCCAGCTCCTTCGTATTAAACAAGCGATCCAAAGCATTGTCGCACACAAGGCTGGCCTCTTCTTGAAGAGACTCATCCAGATTACAATAACGAAGAACATTCATCAAGGAATGAATATGCGACTCCTGTCAAGTCAAACAATTGGTAAACTAGAATTCGGGGAAGGAAAGAGGGGGGAAAAAGAGAAAAATCTAAATGGAGAAAATAACAGCAAGCAAAATGTTAATAGCACTACAGTGTCTAAACAAAAATCTAATCATATAATAAGCAGAGTTTATAAGTTCAAAGAGAGAAATACCACATTGCAGACATATTAAATTGTTACATATGACAGAATGAGTGATAGATTATTCTCATTCACACATCAACTGTTAATAAACTCCAAATTTTGAATAAACCATCCATGTTTGATCAATAAAAGTTGATTTAGAGTTTGATCTTTGCTAACTAGTTTTTACAACAATTAAGTTATGTGAACCATCTCAACTAAAATGTTAAGCTAAAAGAGGACATTTTTATTTATTTAATAATGTTGATTTTCAAGATACTGCTCGCGTGTGAGCCAGAAAAGTTAAGTACGTACAGCAGCTAGAAAATAACAGTAGAAAATTAGAAAATTCAATTGCATGTTTCCACTTACTGATGTAAAGTACAGGCGTGTTCGCACATGTCTTTCAGGTGTTCTGACATTTGCATACCTGAAAAAGGTAAAGCATAAAATCATCAAATACAATACAAGAAAGTATTCTGCAATCTTATCTTGATTTACAAAGACAGTTCTAGATAAAAACAAAAATAACATTGGAATATACAAGTTCATTGGACATCTAATTAAGTGAACAAGAGGTACCACATACTTCGGATCTAAGCGGTACTTAGTCTCTTTGTCATCATCATCATCTTGATCCATGGATCTCTCACTATTGAAGCTAGTTCTTCTAGACTCTTCATTCCGAGTGTGAGGCTTGGTATGGTGCTCCGTATCTTCCTTTGTTGTCTTATTCACTGCCAAATGATTGTCTTGACTACCTTTCAACTCGGCCACACTTAAAGCTTCTTCACGGGTATTCCTTAGATCAATCATAATCTTACCCAACAAGCGGCGAGCAATCTGAATGAACAACTCATAGATTATGCATTGATGTCTATATAAGCCTGCACTATCATACAAGATGCCACATAAATGCAAACATATTACACAACCCTTCTTTTATTGCATCCTGGTTAAAAATAGTGGTGGATCCAAGATGTGTGACCTCAAATTCTGTACGTAGTGATGGTTATTGTAGTGGACAAGAAGCAATGCACTAACTAATCTTCCTCCAATACACACATAAGCTTTTAATTTATCAGAAGCAGGCTTTAATCTACTTTTTCCACCAGTCATTCAAAATTGTTGAGTGTTGACTGTTCTCATTCACTCATATTTTTTTTTTGAGGAAGTTCATTCACTCATAAAGTTATAGTGTAACTACAACTCTAGCTAGGTAAAATGATTGATTTTCACTGCCTTCCTTAAGCACACCTTGACCAACAGCAATGGACATGGCTCTGAATGTAAAATGTTTACCTTTGATCCAATCTTTAACTTCTGCTTTGGATTTATCCCGTATTCATTAGGAATAACACCATCTGCAAGTAACTGAAATTCAAAAACAATCGTACTTTCCTTTAGAAGTCGGTTGTGATAACTCTTAAGAGAACATTGCAAGACCCTCGTATATTTGAAAAAATAGAATTTCAGGATTACTGGAGACAACAGACTCATAGCCTAAACACATGGAAAAGCAGCAATGCCATATACAAGTGTTGCTACAGAGAAAATTAAGATTAGTAATATGATACCAGACTTTTATCTTGTTCCGGAGTCATTTTTTCCTTTTTTCTGTGGGGGTGGGGGGCAGCGAGCAAGGGTTGTGAATTTATCAGTTCTTTTTCTAAGAAGCTACTCATGCTTGTAGTTGATCCTCATTGTACCTGAGCAACCGTAAAGAGTTCATCCAACCCCCCTAGATTCAGATGTGAATTGTGCAAAAGATCATACCTGTAAACAAAAGAGAAAAGTTCAAAAGAACATAAAGTCAAGGACATAACAGCCAAAAACCAGAAGCTTGAGCATGCTCTTTCAGTGGCATGTTCATGAAAAAAAAAGAGGAATATTCTTCATTAACCAAATGTGCTAAGAATGTTATAGAGTTCACTTACTTGCACGAGTCATAAACATCTGGAATTTGTGTGATATCAAAACGGCTGTATTCAAATATAGAGTGTTAGGGAAAGCACCAACAAGGAAACCATTTTACTCCACAATGAGCAGATTGGTGAAGATTGGAAGGAGAACAATCCCAACAAATTAGCATCTGGGCACCAAAGGTCCAAGATGCAGCAAGCATATGTTCAAGCTACAAAAAAGTTGGATTAAGTTAGCAAAACTTACTCTTTCCGTTCATTATATAAATCCCTCTCTAGTTTTCTCCATCTTGCAAACATGAGTAGAAATCCCTCGCTACCACAAGGTAAACCCGCAGCAATACGATCAACATCAATATTTGTTTTACCAAGCGCTTTAGCTTGATCATAAGGTGGAATTACATCATATGGGCTTGTCTCTGCAAGTTCTTCATCCTCATCCTTGGCGAGAAGCCTCACTTGCTCTGTCACCTTCTTAGTATATTTCACCTGATTGCAAGATACAGATTAAATCAGAATAAAAATATGGAAAGACACAACGCAACATAAGAGATGGAAAAGCAAAGAATAAAGTTTAAATGCTTGCAGTATTAGTTTAGTGAAATCAAGGATTCAGAACAAAGGATTCCATTGACAAGGAAAAGAAAGTAGAAGAAGGGGGTAAGAAGATAAATATTTGACCAGAGTCAGAAGATGAATCATGAATCTTTAATATTGATTTTTACCAGAAGATTGATTCAACAGGAGATACACATTAATACTTTACCAATTTGGGCAGAAGTTCAGATGCATTAGGAGGGAGTCCTGCCCCATCAACCATCCAAGGTTTCTCTGATGATCCATTGTTATGAAGTGTCCTTGTTCCAGAAGTAATTATGTCATTCAACCTTGCCTAAAGAGAACAAGGGGAGAGGTATTTTAACAGCAGAATGATAAAAGCATTTTTGTAAGTTGAAAGATCCTGCCTTTGTAAACGGGATTAAACTCAACTGTTCCAGTGATCTAAACTTTTTAATGCTTCAAGTAATTGCCAAACATACCCGTGCAATGGAATTACTGTATTCTTTGTTTTGCATAACAACATACACCAAAAAAATACTTCCTTATGGTGTTAGACCATATAATTTCAAAGGTTCTCATACACTTCAAATAACAACCAAACAACAACATGAAAAAGCAACAAAGTTGCAGCACATGCCTTGTCCTTCAATGTTAACAGTATAATGGATACAGACACTGAGCCTAGTCATTATAAAGAATACTAAGTTCTAATGAATACTAAGACCATCCACAGATAGAACTATCTGATCGAGCTAGGTGTCCGAAAATGGCAAGATAACTATGTGCTTGTAGATTTGAACACAGTGTAAGGAAAAGAAAACCTTAGCGTCTTCCATTTCGATACTGGCATTGTCAAGTCCATCAAGCATAGAAGAATCCTTGCTAACCAGCGACACCTTCAAGTGAAGAAGAAAACACATACTTCAATCGTCTCAGTTATAAGAATCCAACTCAACAAGCATACCCTTATAACAACACACAAACCAGGATTGGTGTCAATTGTCCTTCCAAGTCAAGTAGACCTTTGGCGAATGCAGCGGCAGACATCTGCCGACATAACATGCATAATGCAAACTCAACATCAGAGGACAAAACAAATAGCCAAGGACATGTATGAGAAAAATTGACAAACCAACCAGGAAAAAAATTAGAAAACAAATGGATAAAGACTCAGTTACTAAGATTACTAAGTAATTTTTGAGCAAAAGTAAGGAACTAACCTGCACACGGCCCTCATCGGAGCTGTATATTTTTAGGTCATGGCGATATGTACTATGGAGGCGAAGGAGGCCTGTACCTTCACCTGTGGTTCAAAGCAGAAGGAGATTAAGAGGCAGAAGCACTGAGCCTACCACCCACCCCCTAATATCCAATTTGATCAAATAGGAACAGGGTAGCTGCAAAGCTTTGATACACCATTTTCAAAGATTATGCAAAATAAACTTTTCTAATACTGTTAAATTCTAGATGCTTCATCTGGAAGTAGTTTATCTGAAACTTTCTTAAACCTCATTTGGCAAAGGAAGGTCTGATTTTGGAGAAACCTTTTGGAAGTTAAAATGAAAGATAAGGGCACCAGCCAACCTGGATACAAGTTATTCCGGAAGTATCTTCCAAGCTCTTCAGCCTGCCAAGAAATTTCATGAAAGCAAGAAAGAAAGGTTTTGATCCATGACACAAGGAAAATATTCACTTCAACAGGCCGAGCTAGTTCACGATATAATAAATCATAATTAGGCATAATAGAACCTGCTTTCTGCCAGCATGAGTGAGAACACCTCCATATTTTAGAACCATAAGAGCTTCAACAGGTCGTTCTTCTTCACCTTCACCATTTGACTTGGCAACTTTAGCCCACTTTAGCGGCTTTAACTGAACCTTTCTATAAATGCCAGAAAAATGTCCCCCCTGCAATTCAGATTAACATTTTAACACTCAATAATAACTGAGAAAATTGAAAGAAGAAAAGTATTAACTGCACCAGCTTCCATTTAAAGCCTGCTTAGAGATGGTCACACAATCAATGCGAACATGTATATTTTCTAGCATTTTCTCCTATACCAATTTTCGATATTGCATATTGGCAGATGTATAGTTCAAGAAAATAGTATTGACCTCCTCAAGAACAGCTTTTACTTGACGAAGTTTCTCAGCATGCTCAATGTCTTCAGCTTCACTATCACTTTCCCGACCAGGCCTACACAACAAGAATGAGCAAGAAAACCATTTTTGTTTCAACACAAATTCCATCAGCAAATGACATTCTTTTAGCTTTAGCACATTACAACATCACCCATAAGACAAAAGAAAACTAGAAGTGAGTCAGGACAAAATTGAATAAATTAGATCAGTTGTTATATTTACAAGATTGACCACCTTCTCTCTACCTAGTCTACAGAAAATGTCTTTGTTCTTAAGCTCTCTCCCCCCCCCCCGGGAGGCCAGGAAGAGGTAAAAGACAATTTAATAATCATATCTAACTTAATCTCTGTAGTTTTAGAAAATTGACTTCAAATTATGAAGCACTAAAGATCAGTATAGGGAACGGATTGAGCACAATAAGAACATATGATATGACAACTACCATTTTTTATAGATAAAGAACATGTAGCTGTCTTTAAAGTGCAAGCGAAATATTGAGTTTCATTCAACTTTAGAAATCCATAGTAAAATCAAAGTTCAGAGGAGCGATAGCAAAGCCAAGCTGTATAAAAGCAGCAGCCCTATCAACAGGTCCATCAATAAAAGTAGAGGTCTTTTCGCCTAAGGGAGTTAGAGCATGGACAATGATAGGCTTGATTAACAACTAGGAAAGCTGTTCTACATGAGGAAAACATTACAAGCGATCGCAGATATCCATCTGCGGTACATAGATATACGATGTTGGAAATGGTAGAAACTATACAGCATAATGCATTTAAGTAACAGGTTGAAAAGCACAAGTGTGCAATTTCACGGCCATGAAAACAGTAATGTATCTATCTCGCTGCCCAAAACATAGATTTCTAGTTTGATTAGGCACAAGATTAAAACTAGAGTTAAGATTATCTCTCTCCCTCCGTCTGCTGGTTAGAGTAGCTATCCTGAAAAACTCCTTAACAGGCACTATTTGGAGAAATAAAATCCACCCCCCCCCCCCCAAAGTCTCACAGCATAAAGATCTATCTGAGCATAAAGAACATTATCTTTGTTTGAGGGGTATGAAGCTACAAAAATCAAATATGAGATAAAGAAATCAATGTGATTATACAGACTCTTTAAGTATCAGGGTCTCACTTACCTAGAACGTGGTACCAGCGCTCTGGTGGCATCCAAAAGATCTTGCAATTGCACAGCACTTTTAAGCTTTGTCTGCGCAAGATTTAAAAGCAAAAGAACAATATTGATCATCTAAAACGTCGAGAAGGATAGAGAAAGCAATTGTATCATGAAAGCAAAGAAGCACCTCAGATCTAGGTTTACCGCCATTGTACTTTAACATCAAATTTAAGAGTTTTTCCTCCGTAACCTTCAACTTCACTTTCTGCTTTGGTGTTCTATCACCACTGTTCCAGTTGATAATGGTTAAGTAAAGGAGAAAAAAGATTCTAACCTGCAAGGGTAATATGCATAAGAAGTATGTCTTACTGCCGAATAATTGCAACTACACATCGTAGCTCCTCTGATTGTCCAAATGTCCCGAGCCCACTTCCTTGACGTGTTAACCCCTCAGAAGTCTGAACTGGTTCATTGACTTTCCATGGTAAAGTTGGTGGGATTGTCGATGAAAGATGTGGAGCTTTTGCGTCTAGAAGCATCTTCCTCAACACACAAGCAGCATCGTCATAGTACCTTTACTCAAGCATCGTTGCAAGAACTATCTTTAGAACCAATCAAATGATGCACAAACTGACGATACTACCAGTCATATAGCTGCTATTATTGTGATTACACAAACCATACAGATTTAAGATGACAGTAAGGATATGTTATGATGATACACCAACAGCAGTAACACTAAAAAGGCAAGAAGAATTTTATAAACCCAAAATACATGCAGTACGAATGAAGGTCCCAAACAAGCATGATACAACCTAACAATAAAAAATGATAGAAAGTTGAACAACAAGTTCTAGTCATTCTTTTATTTTTTTGATAAATTCTAGTTGTTGAATAATACAACATGAATCAAATGTCACTAGTGTAGTAAGATGCATAAAGTTGGGGTTGTAATACTTTTCCATTGCACTCTGTGGGTGCTATTCTTTAATAAAATTTTCATTACATTTTCAAAAAAATAAATATTAAAAAAAAAAGAAAGATGTCCACCGATAAAAGATAATTGTTCTCTAAGTTTCTTCGTAAAAGCATTCTACCTAGATGGAACAGATATCGGGCAGGGGAAGGGAGAGAAAAAGAGGCATGCATCTTAAGTCAATTAAGGTTATTAATCCCAAAAAATATTGTTTTAAGAAAAAACCTACAAGTGAACCTATTGGTATTGACATGTTCACTTTTTCACATATTTTAGGTTCAAGTATTTCCTTTTTTATTTTTTTCCTGCTGACTTTCGTTCTTCCGTACAGTGTTGGTCATTACTGGTACTACATATGCTAGGGGCCCTTACATCACTTTGCACAAAAGTAGAAGAGGCAATATTCACTGGGATAATGACTTTCATCAGTGGATGCATTCTAGAACTGGTCAACCGAAACCCCCGTCTTTTTCCATGTATAGTCTTATATGAGTGTTTCGCTTCCATTGTGTTTCGTTAGATTTACATATGTAGGTCTTTTGAGATGACTTCTTCAACGTGAGTTTAGGTCTACTTGGTACCCTTTGAACATCCTTATTCATCATATTGACACACCTACAGACCTTTGTTGTCTTTAAGACTACTTTAATTATGAAACTGATAAGAGGAAAGCTTAAAATACTGATTAGATTGGACTATATGTCTCATCTAATTGATTTTTGGGGAAGATGAAGAAACTTACTTGTAAGAGTTCTTTACAAAGCTCCAGCCATTCACATCACAAACATATGAACGCCCGTCACTGCGCAATAGATCGAAGCCACAAACCTGAAATGAAAGGAAGGGTAATTTCGTTGGTTTGTTTTCTCAGTGCACATGGAGAAAACGAAGATAAATTTAGTCAACATCATCAAAGGGAAAAAGGGGAACATTAGCCAGCGTATATGCTTCAACCTTGGGATCTCCATGTATCTCCAAACCCCGATATAAAAGATAAACCATGTTTATTTGGCAGAGAAAGCAATAAATCTAGTTGAATATACATTACAGAATCGTATCTTATAAATATAGGTTACGAGGACATCAGTGTCATCTATCTTCTGCAGTTGGACTATCAAGCACAGGCAACAAGATATTAGAGGCCAAGAAAGTCAACTTTTAATTGACTGTGAGATAGTGGACACCGGACAGTCAACCTACTCAAAATAGCTGCAACAGTTTCCACCATGCCTGTTGAAAGTAAAACAACATCGTACACCAATATGTGTTGACATGTAATAGATTTAGGTGGACTTACTGCTTGCCTAAAGGCTATGCAAACTTCTCTGGCCATTTGCTTCTCTGTAGGGGTAAGTAGAACAGGATATCGAACCTGCAAAATGAAGCAACTTTCAATATATTGCAAATAAGTTTCTATAGCAACTTAAAGTGATTGTACTCGCTATTTCACACAGTTTAATCTAAATGCTGAAAGGATAACACTGGACCCCCAAAATTTCCATATGAGAGGAAGAGAAGCTCAGTACTTTGAGAAGTCCTTTTTTTTTTGCCCAAACCCCGAACCACACTTATCTCCTCCCAAGGCAACAATGGTTTTAACTCAAACCCCAAGCATAATAGTTGGACCAGAGGATCTCTACCACTAAAGTGACCATTTCCCATCACTTTGTTAAGTTCTTAATTTTAAAGGATCTTTAGGGGGATATAAGTGTGTCTCTCACATAGCGCAAGAGAATGGATAAAATTCAATGGGTGAAGAAGATGATATACTATCCTTTCCTATTCTTTTCTTTGTTATTTGGCAACAGGCCTCCAAATTAGAGAACAGGAAAAAATAAGGAGAGTTATGTTGAAGAAATAACTTACTTCTTTCCCATCAGTATTTCTCATTACAACACCATCAACAACAGGAGATTTCCTTGCCTCTGCATGTGCGTAATCTGGACCAACTGTATACACCTATGTAAATATAAGAAGAAAACTCAAATCATGGGATACGCTACAAAAATTTTGGCACAACGCAAAAACATGTGCATGGTTACTCCTGCCTCAAAGACACTTGACAGGTTTAAACCAAGTAGTAAATCCAGGAAGCTACGACCTGTTATGAGAGTTGCTTAGGATAAATATATAAGATATATCTAAGGTATGTAACTTACCCCTCTTCTTTTATTTTAGAGGGGATGAGAGTTGAACTGCACACATGTACATGCAAAAATAAACTCTCAGCCTCCTTTCCCCTGGCTCCCTTAATGAAAGAGCTCGAAAAAGCTATGTTTGTCGGATCTTCCAAAAATGATGCCACACCCATGTCGGATGCTCCAAAAATGAATTAACTTTTGAAGGATCCAACACACACCTGATGACATTTTTGAAGGATCCCAGTAACAAAGCGAAACAGAAGAAAATTTTATCTGATAAGTGAATGAGAAGGACATATAGCTTAGATAATCATGTACAATATGCACATGTTCATATATGAAATTGAAATTTTTAGTTAGTTCCTGAAGTCCCGTGATGTATATACAAATGTTTGAACATATTTATAGTTTCTTCTCACCAAACCAAATCCATACACGAGCCACAAAGTGACTTATGCCCTAACTTATTGGTATGCTTTTACCATACCATACGATAAATCAACGGGTAGATCCGAATTAACGGAAAAAGAGGGCGACCTCGAGCCAGATAGGTGTTTTTCAAGTATATCTTTTCATAATAGACCAGACAAACAAATTAAGTGCGATTGCCAATTAAAGCAAAATCATTCATGCAACGATACTGAAGTACAATGTTACAAACCTTAACGTCTGTTCCTCCTGTGGGCATGAATTCCTCATATATGTAGGACCCTTCACGTCTCACTCTTCTAACCTCTGGATGGAACTCACTTGAGCGGTTACCAACCTGAAGGAAAAGAAAGAAGTCAAATTACATTAATCGAAATTACATATTCTAACACGTGGGAAAGACAGATGGATGTCATTAAACATCTTTTTCTGCAATGACAAATGGCTATTCACTGTGGATTTTGTTTGTAATCATTTTTGGGGTGCAACGAGTAATGGCGAGGATTGCCAAAGAACTCTTGTTGTGCCAGACTGGTTTTAAGGTCAAAAAGAAACTTATCAAGATTTGGAAGCCATTCCAGTCTGTCTGTGTAGGGTGATAAGGAGAGGAAGAAACCAACGATGCTTCGTAGGCAAATCTACTGCTATCCAGATTTTGAAACATAAATGTCTTAGCAATTTAGCATTCTGGTTGAATTTTCCGATGTATACAAAGAGTTGATAGCAGTTTTTTAATAGCCGATAAATATGTTGTTTCCAGCTTCGATAGCCAGTGGATAATGGACCCTCCCTCTACCCTTTCTCCAATTAAATGCCAGACATGGTGCGGCTACCACATATCCCTGTGCTGTACTACCTTTGCCAACCAGGCTGATGAACTAATTGCCCTAAGTTTCTTCTGGCATGCACATTTGAGTCTTGATCCCTTGCTTAACCTGAAATGAACTAATTGCCCTTGGTTTCTTCTATGGTAAATTTTGTTAACTCGTTACAGATTGAACAGATTTTGTAGTTGGAAAAATTTCCCCATGATAGTATCCCACACTACCTTAGTGTTTAGTTCTTACTATTTAATAAAATAGTTTGCTTATCAAAAAAAAAATTAAATAAAAATTGTGTGTGTGTGTGTGGGGGGGGGGGGTTAAATACAAGACTCTTGAAAGAAATAAGAAGCAGAGACGCAAAGGACGCTGGTCAAATCAAAATCTAATCAAGAAAGCAATTCCAATTTTTCTTTTTAAGTAATATGTTACCTTTCGAAACAATTCCTTCATTCCCCCGCCAGCTGAACTAGGATAGTAAATCATTATTCTGTGGTCATCAGCTACATAAAAGCAAATAAGAGATTGATTTTTCCCTTCCTGAGTGGTATTTTTACAATATCACAAGTTCACCATATTCACAAGCAGATAGCATTGACAACAATTCCACGGTTCAAAAAGCCTACAGTACTAATTGCAGTATTCATATACAAGGGAAATAACAACTCTTTGAAATAACCAAACAGAACTTTAAAA
Organism: Nicotiana sylvestris; assembly: GCF_000393655.2. NCBI lineage: Eukaryota > Viridiplantae > Streptophyta > Magnoliopsida > Solanales > Solanaceae > Nicotiana > Nicotiana sylvestris. The sequence continues at coordinate 7,886,690 of NC_091058.1, read as the reverse complement.
TCACATGTTACCAACAACAACCTAATAAGCATGAAATCTTAATCAAGAGGCATCATTGTTTGTCCAACTATTATAATACCACCAAAGTGGTTATTTATCAAGGTACTCTGAGAATATGAGTCCTATCTTTTCATCTAATTGGCAAGCTGCCAAACACATACATTTTCGTTCTAGTGAAAAAATATAAAAAAACTGATCATGCATAGAAAGAGAGACTGACCATTAACAGGCTTTTCCACAAAAGGTTTCCAAAATCGATTCCCATGAACCTCAACAAAGTCATCGTCTTCAACAAAATAATCCAAATGTTGGTGCGGTACTTCTCTGTGAACACAAGCATACCTTGGCACAGGGATTCCATACATCTCAAGACGCTGAAATCTCACAATTAAAACAGAAAGGAAAATGTCAAAATCATTTTCGTTTTCAAGGAAAAGGGAAAATGAAAGGAGTAGCATAACTTAGAGAAGGTTAGTTCAAGAAAATGTGCCCCCACCAGGGTAGAGTTGCAGATGCAATTAACTATTTAAAAGCAGCTTCTTCATTTCACATGTAGATTAAAGTGGAGAGCTCAAAAACTTGAAGCGAGAACTTTGGGATTGGAAATACTTGGAAACATATGTCGAATTAAGCCTGATTCCTACTTTTGCAGAATATTCAGACAGATATGATGGTATAACCTTTTCTAACAATATCAGCATACGCATTGACTCTTATAGTGTATAGAAGACAATACATTTCTTTTGAATCTTTGTACATATCTAGGTGAGGAAAATTTTGTTTCCAAGTATTGCCAATCCAATCATAGATCTAGACAAAAGAAATTAGCCACAGAATTCTCCTTATCAAAAAAACAAAAAAAAAACTCATACACTTTGCCGCTTCCCCTGAGCGGCAGAAATAACCAAGAACTAATACATACCTCGTATACTTTCCTGCGATCGTGAAGAAGGTATTGTGGTTCCAATTCATTCACAAGGAAAGGCCTAAGACAGAGGAGACAATTGACAATCATAAGTTGTCCACGGTGATGCCAAAGTTTATATAAGTGTGTTAAATATTTCCCTCCAACATTTACAGGGGAAAAAAGAGGTTATTTTTTTACTTTTCAAAAAGAAGGTTCTATTAAGATGGCAAATTCTCATCATTACAAGACAGATATTCAAACTTGGAGCTTCACAACTCAACAGTATCAGATCTTCTTGGGACCTTATCTAGACAAAAATAATATGACCTGACAGTTGTTGTCATCATTACAAATATCAAAATTTCAAGTTTGATGATCAAGTAGTAACTTAAGAAACGTCTTTGCAAAAGAAATTAGTCAATTACGACACAAACCAAAAGCAAAAGTCTCACGACCTTTTTTTTTAATCTTGCATTATCTTTTCGATAAAAGCTATCCTGCATTTTCTACTATCCCTAAACTCCTAATGAATGCTTTAAATCTGCCCGCCAATCATTTATAGCTTGCTAAAAGAATCAATCACAAACAACAGATTTTACACCAGAGCATAATACATGTTATCACACTTGAGAAACCAAAAGATTAATAAGAAAAGGATTTGACGATCATTTATGACGTCAAAAACCTTAACCTTGTTTTTTTATGTTCAGACAGACAAGTCTTGTGATTTTATACGGCTATAGAATGCGCTGGACTATTAATAATCAGAGAAGAAGCCACAACACCAATGTTGCAAGTGTGATAAAGAAAATCCTCAACTTTACCAAAGTTTTTCGAAAGCAAATAAAATTTCCAGGACTCCTATAATATCTCGTGCTAGCAGTTACTCTGGTGATGCCAGTCATAGATCATTTAAAATAGATATTCAGAGGATGCAGAATAACACAAAAGTGAGCATGCCTGAACACTGAAACTACATACGGAAAAGGGTGGATGAAACTTACTTTCTCAATGAAGCATATGCTTCTGCTTTCTCCAAAGGATATCCACTGGAGTAGAAGGCAATCAAGCAATCGCATATCGGCCAGCTGCAACCATGACATAATTCACTAAATTAACATGGCGCATAGTATATAGTGAGGAAGGAAGACAAAACGTTCAAACTTAAAGCTAACGGGATGTATAAGCCATCAAAAATACATTATTACAGACAATTTCTCAGGGAAAAGATGTAAAACTCAGTTCAACAAAGAGAAAGATTATAGAATACAAAGTAGCAATGGTATGTCAATGTTGTTTCCAGGATTGTACCTCTCAATTGGATCCTCCAGAATAACTTTGTCACCAAAGTACATAACCTTCAAGTATAAAGTCCTAGTCAGAAAGATAATACACTTTTAACAACAAACTAGAAATGCACTCTGCAAAGTCAGTTCACCACTTGATCAATGGAGTATCACCATACTTTGAGTGATATATTTCCAAGAAAACTACTTTTATAGGAGACCCAATATCATAAGAAAAATGCTGAATCTTGGATTAGATGAATGCTTAAAAATTATTACCAAGAAAAGTACTTTTCAGGAGACCCAATATTACAAAAATGAAAGTTAGTTGGTTAATTCAGAAATGATGGAATACCTCAAATTCACCAAATGATTGAAGTCTTTCAAGAATCTGTCCCATTGGAGCTGAGAAGACCTAAATTTGATCAAAAAATTGAAAAGAATCAAGGTTAATAATTGCTGGTAAGCTAGTAAAGAATAAGTACAGCACTAGTATTGTTGGTGCATGCTCTGCAATTGCAACCAATCAAAACAATAGAACAGAACCTCGGGGCCGCATTTCACCTTCTTTTCCATTACACAAACACCAACTGTAATCTTATTCTCAACAACACTGTCCTCCTCCACTTTCTTCATCATCTTCTTTTTCTTCTCTTTCTCTTTCACTTTCTTTCTCTCTGGCTGATGACTAAAAGCTCCAAGATTTGAACTTTTCTCAACCCCACTTCTCATTCTCGCTTTTCACTGTCAAAAGCTCAAGAAACAAACAGATTAAAACACGTGTATGTATTTACATTATTTCGTAAAGAGTCCTTTTTTTTCATGAAAATAGTAAAAAGAGTCCGAAACAACTATAAAGATACATACCCACAGATTCAAGAATCCCGTGTGGATAAAGGAAAAGAAGAAAATAATGAGTGAAGACCCGAAATATCCAACGTATATTCAAAATCTTGAAAATCTTGCGAAGGCTTTAAGCTACAAACACATGGAGACACGAGAACAGAGAGAAAAAGGCTGCTTCAAACCGCCACCAAGAAAAAAAATATAATTATTTATTGCTACTAATGGAGTGGTTACTATGGTATTTATTATGTGGACCGTTAGATATAACAAATCCAATAGGATGGGTCAATATTGTGGGGTTATATTGGATTCTGGAATATACATACATTAGAAAGTGAAAGACACTGACGTGGAAAGGCTTAGGAGATACTAATCTTTAAAGATTAGTGGCTGCTTTATCCCTTTGTCACTGTATGTTGTAAAAGGTACAATGTCTTTTTGTCTATTATGTTTGTTTTATAAAATAAAATAAAATAAAATAATAGAGTAGGTACTCAACTCGAGCCTTATAATTTGTCATTTTGTTAATATGCATTTTTTATGCACGTGATCTAAGCGTGGTATGTTTTTTTTTTGCTCGGAGGGATCTTCACTTCTTCTTGTACATCTCTGTATTGTTTCGATATTTTTTGGTTGTTATAGTAAAGTATTATTGTAGAGTACATATTTAATACCTTCTCCGTTTTAATTTTAATGAGGTGATTTGACTCGATACGGCATTTAAGAAAGAAAAAAGGTTTTTGAAACTTGTGGTCTTAAAAGTTTAAGGGATAAAATCTTTATGGGGTCATGACATTTGTATGGTTATAAAACTTCTCATTAAGGGTAAAATAGGTAAAATAAAGAGTTTAAAGTTGAATTATTTCAAGAAATGTGTCATTCTTTTTGGAACGGGCTAATAAGGAAAGTGTGTCATCTAAATTGAAACAGATGGAGTAGCATAAAATAAAAATCGGTTCCAGAAAAAAATTGACTTTAATAGTGATTAACTGTTATATAAGAATGTTGTTAATGTATTTGGGATATCTTTTATTTATAAATTTCAATTTTTAAATTTGGTTGAGGTGCATTTAGAAATTTTGAAGAGTTACTTTATTTTTTAAATGGGAATGACGTATAAATAAGGAAAAATTGGGACTCATAGAGGCAATGAAGGGCCATCACTTCTCTCCCCAAACAAACAGCATCCTTATGCCAAAAGCTATCAGGTGTATGGATAAGTGGTTCAGTGCCTTAGCAAACTTTACAGGTTTATTCTTTGAAAATGATAGAACTTTTTGATAGGGTCCTCCATATATAAGGAGATCATCTTATGAAGTTATGATGATACCGAATATTCTTTTACTCATATAATTCTTTTCACATTAAATCAATAAAATAGAATACATGAAATTTTAGTAAAATTATAATTTTAAATTCAAGTAGTAATTAGTTTAGAAAGTTATTTCCTCTAAATATAGGTGGTCCATATTCGACACAGCAATGCGTATGATAGACACGATTAGGTGTAATAATTATCATAACTATAAGTAGAGAATGTTTCGTGGGAACATACTTATTGTACTACATATATTCATTTCAAGTATTTCGATTGATTGCAGTAGAAAAGTTAAACTCAATGGTCTTTTTTTATTACTACAATTTATTATATATTTGATTGGTTCAAAGTCATAAGTGGTCAAAAGAAAATAGGATTTTTAACGTTGTGATATTATTCGGGACCACAAAGGTTACGCTGTCTGTCATCGTGTTCCTAGGAAGCTAATATTCCAGCACATACCATAGAGAGGAACCAAGTAGGAATGGGCTTTGATTTTGATGGAACATTCCGGTCCAATTGTGATGTTTCCAATTATGTAGGCTAATGATATATCCCAGTTAATAGTCAAAAGCAAAATAATTGAAAAAAAGACACGTCAATCGGGTGGCAGTGAATAATAGGAGTCTGTACTATCACATTAGATCTATGAACGAGTCAATTTTAGATGGCAATTCCAGCCTACTATAATTTTGTTTGCTTGTCGGTTATAGTACCTACCAAAATGTAGTCATAATTTGTATAGACAATTAGTCAATTAAATATGCTCAATCCAAAAGACGGAAAACTTTATAGAAGCAAACAGTTCTTTTTAACTAGATCTGCTTAAAAGTAATCAGACAATTTCGAAACATGAATTGACCTGCGTTAGTCGACACCTCCAACTGTGACCATAAATTGGCCATTCGTTCTATCCGAAAGAGAAAAGAGCAAGACCCAATCAAATTAATGAATTTCATTAGGAGATGTAACAAGTAAAATTGAAAATTTTGGATGCCCATGGTACCTTTCCCGTCATGTAACTGCATAATTCTTTAAGAAAGAGGCAACCATTCCTGAATTGGTATCACCTTTTCCATCTAGATAAGTAATAGTACAACGCAAATTTGGGTTGAGAAAAGTAGATTGAGTAGTGCAGCACGAATAACATTAGAAGTTTACAACAATCCATACTTGTATACTTGCCGCAAGTTCCATGCTTTCCAATGGTCAATGAGCCTTTCCCTCAAGAACAGCACGGAAAAACAATTGCTGGACAGTAGTACACTGTCAGATTCAAGCCTTTGCTCAGAGAATTTGAGAAACACAAGAGGCTGGTCAAATAGCAGGGGCTGGAGCAGGATCTCATGGTGCTGAGGGTACAAAAACATGGCAAGTTTAGCTTGAAAGGGTGCTGCGGGTCTTAAAGTCCGCTTCCATCTAGAAAACGTAGTTGCAGACCAATTGATATCCAAATAATAGTTGAATGCCCCTTACAACAACATGCTGTCCCATACTCATGATATGAGTTGTGACACACAAGTAAGCTTGCTCATGCTATATTAGGTTGCTGAAATGAGGATCTAGATATATCAAGTCAAGCACCTCATGTATGTTAGTTAAACATGAATGGGAGACATCTCCAGCTACAAACTCATTAACCATCCCATCAATCTCAATTGCACTGTACCCAGGGGTCTTTCTGAGCCCTTTGTCACCAATCATCCTCCTGATTCGACGTGCATCATCACATTGTCGAGCTGCCAAATATATATTTGATAACTGAACATACGCAGAATCTTCTTCAGCTTCATTGCCATCTTCTACCAACAAAATCTCTTTAACGGCAAGTTCTGCAAGACTAACATTGTTGTGATTTCGACAACCACTCAATAACGCGCCCCAAACTGAGGCCCGTGGTTTCATTGGCATCCTTCTAATAAGCTTAAGTGCATCATCCAATCGTCCAGCTCTGCATAACAAATCCACTACACAACTGAAGTGCTCATGTTCCGGCACAACGCCATATAAAGATTCCATCTTATCCAACAAAGCTTCGCCTTCTTTTTGAAGCCCTGCATGCGCACACGCTGCTAACGCTGCAAGAATGACAATACCATCAGGCTTAAGTCCATCAACCACTTGCATCCTCTCCAAACAGCTTAATGCTAGCTCAGGACGACCATGGACTGCAAACCCTCTTATCATTGTTGCCCACGAATGCTTATTTCGCGTAGGCATGCTGTCAAATACCTCAGAAGCCAAGTGAATACATCCACACTTAGCATACATATCAACAAGTGCAGAGCCGATAAAAACATCAGACTCAACCCACTCACTCTTCATAACATGCTCATGAATCCACTTCCCTTGCTCAAGAGCACCTAAATGAGCACAGGCCGAAAGCGCTGTGGTCACACAATACTCATCCGCACTAACTCCACGCCCCAGCATATCCTGGAAAATACTCAATGTCTCCTTGGCTAGTCCGCATTGAAGGTGCCCACTCATTAAAACATTACATTGAATAACATCAATGTCAGTAATTTCATCGAACATCTTGCGTGCATCATCCAATGCTTTGCAGTTGGTGTAAAACCGAATTAATGCTGTCTGTACATGTGCATCTGACGCGGAAAACGAATTCTTAACTACCCAACTGTGCATTTGCTTTCCCTCTACTTCCAAAGGACCATTGGCGCAAGCGATGAGAAGAAACGGAAATGTAAAACTATCAGGAACGGCAGCGTTATTGGTTTGTAACATAAGATTGAAGTAATGAAGGGAAAATTGGGGTTGTGAGCTGCGAGAGTAAGCCCTAATGAGAATATTGTAAAGGAAAGTATTGGGAGTTCGAACCTGCGCGAAGATTCGTGAGGCATAGGAAAGGTCGGCGGAATTTGAAAGCGCAGAAAAATCGAGGAGCTTGCTTACGGCGTAAGTGTTGCGGTGAAGACCAAGAGTAATGTAAATGGCGTGGATGGCTTTGAGTTGGCGACTATTGGTGCACTTTTCTGCCATGGACATGCACCATCTCCATAATTGGAAGCTGTTATTGGCAAGGCTTGCTCTCACTTGGAGGCGGACATTGCTTAGACAGCTCATAAGCGGGCATTGTTAGGCAGGACAAGGTTCATGACTTGACTAAAAGACGCAAATTTTCTTTACTTATTGACTACGTTTACTACATTAGCATTGTGTAAAATATTCTGAGAGTTTTCCAAGCTATTAGAGAATTTTATAGATGACAAGGTTAAAAAGGAAGCAAAAGATATTCGAAGAACTGCAATCGCAAGGAAAAGTGAGGAAATGTTAGTAGGCGTTTGGACATAACAATTGTAAGATTCCAAGAAATAGTAAAAAAAAAAAAATTCAAGTGAAAATGGTATTTGAAATTTAAAGTTGTGTTTGTAAAAATTACACGGGGCGCCCTATTTAGTCGCCCCCATTTAACCTATACCCATTTTTTAAAAAATGTTTTAGCTTGTCCCACTTTTTAAACAACTCTAGCCCTCTTTCTCCTCCTCTTCCTTCTCCTCCTTCGTTTTCTTCTTCTTCTTTCTTCTGTTGTTGGTGCTCCTATGAAACTTCAGTTCAGGGGAAGATTGCCATAAGTATGTTTATCAGATTATTTAAAAATAAATTATAAATAATTATGTAAGTTAGTAGACAATAATTTGTGAATATTTCCACGTAATTCTGTTCTTTTCACGTTTATTATTTTCAAAATTTATGATTTAGATACTGTTGCCAATCAGATTATTTTATAGTAGTAATACATTATGAAAGAATAAGGTGCTTATTTATCTAGTATGTTAGAAAGCTTTTTCAAAAACTTCAGCTTATATAGTTCTGAAATTTTTACAAATGAACTAAAGCTGCTGAAGTTTTTGAAAAAGCTTATCCAGGACAAAAAAACTTCAGTTTATTTAGTGCTGAAGTTTTTACAAATGAACTAAATAACTTCAGCATCTTCTACTGAAGTTTTTGAAAAAGTTTTATGACAAAACTAATGAATCCAGGACAAAAAAAACTTCAGCTATTTTAGTGCTGAAGTTTTTACAAATGAAATAAATAACTTTAGCATCTTATCAAGGACAAAAAAACTTCAGCGTATTGCCTTTGCTACTTCAGGCCCGTCTACTAGAATGCTCAAGTTTTACGTGATTGTCTTTGCTACTTCAGCCCCGTATGCTAAAGTTACGCGAAAAAGTGGGTACGCTTGCAATTTTTTTGCAAAGCGGACATAAGTTAAAACGTGACCCAAAAAACGGGTATAGATGCAAATCCTCCGTTGTGTTTGGACATAAAATTCAGTTTGGGTTGTTTTGAAGTTTTGTGAGTGATTTGAGTGAAAATTTTGAAAAATAGCTTTTTAGAGTTTTTCAAATTTTCGAAAATTTCCAAAATGTATCTTTAAGTGAAATTGAAAATTTTATGAACAAACAATGATTTCAAAAAAAAAAGTAAATTTTTTTTGGAAAAGGGGGAAAAATCTTATGTCCAAACGGGCTCTTAGTTTGATTTCCAAATAAAGGAAAGCCATTAAAATTAAATTTTTATGGCCAAAAGAGTAGCATTCATCGATGATTCTGTCGAAATGCATCTTCTAGAAGTTGCAGAGACACTAGCTGAATACTCCATCTGGTCTATAAAAGTAATCATTTTACATTCGGTACATCTATTAAGGAAATACGAACTCCTACAGAAAAAAATATATCGACTAAATTACTCTTGATTAATTGTTACCTCGACACATGTGAATAAGGACAAATTTTGAAAAAATAAAATTAATTCCTTTTTGATTATGTAAACGGACACTTATTTTGGCCAAAATAAAAAGATAAAATGATCATCTATTGTGGACCGAAGGGAGTATCACCCTGGCCAAAATCTTAAATACCCAACAACGCTACAACCAAAACAATAAAGTAATGCTGGAGACAACTCTTGGTAGGAACTAGGGGTGGCAAACGGGCTAGTTGAGTCGAATATGAGCGGGTTAACAACAACAATAACCCAGTAGAATCTCATCAGTGGGTCTGGGGAGGATAGAGTGTGTGCAGACCTTACCCCTACCCCAAAGGGGTAAAAAGCCTGTTTCCGAGAGACCCTCGACTTAGAGACAATAAATCCGTAACAATAACAGAAACCAGAAAAATAATATCAGCAACGTGGCATACAAGAAATAAATAGAAAAGCAATAATACAAATACTATGCAAAAGTGTGAAACACAACATAAACCGCTAGCAGTCCTAGACAAAACACTATTAGACTAGCCGATACAAAGAGGAAAAATGTTTGACTACCTAATGCTCAACCTCCACAGATAATGCTAAAACGAATAAAATATCTGACCTGCCCCATATTTAATATGATAGAAAATGGGTTAACCGATTGATACCATATTATCTATGGCTTCTTGAATATGATCACTTTTGAGAGAATTCCTAGTCTCTCAAACTCAAGGAATCTACAAAATGTAAAAGTTAAACTCATTGGTTATATATTTTCTAAGTGGATAATGTGGATCTTATCCATATTTGACCAATTTTTAAAAGGTTCATTATCCAATCCATTTTTTGTGGATAATATGGATGAATAACTGTTACTATTTTTTTATCCATTTTGCCACCGCTAGTAGGAACATAATCTATCTATTATTAAAAAGAAAGAAGTTAGCCATGCGAATACGCCAAGTGTCGCCTGAAGAAAATGTCATGTGGCAATTTTAGTTACAAATTAGTTTATATTTGGAATTTGAATTTCAAAATAATAAAATATATATATATATTTAAGGAAAAAGTAATTTTCAAATTAAAATTATATTTTGCAACCCACACATAATATAACTCCTCCATGCGCGCCTTTGACCTAAAAGATATCAATTCCTACAGATTTGGCTCTTCCTTCCCACGATGACGCTCCATTCCCACGATCTCACACCACGATTTCTAACTCCTTGCCCACCAATTCTTCTGCGAGGGGTTCTCACTAACATGATTTTACTTCCTTTTGAAATCAGTTTTCTACTTTAACAATCAGTAATTCTTTCTCTCTTGTGCACGTCAAGCAGGAATTGATATCTAGAAGGTATTCAGTCTTTTTCATTGTAAGTTCACTGCACCATGTTCTCAAAGATGATTTGGTACATTATAAGCATATTATTGCTCTCCTGCTAATTGATGTTGCTCTGTTTGATATGCGTTTATGAAGGTATGTTTACTTTATCGTCGACGGGCCACAACTTCAATAGCTTCTATAAATTTTTTTATTTAAACACAATTGCTAATTAGTGGCAGGTATAACTTATAAGTCTATCTATTGTGGGATGTCACAGTTGTGGGGGAACAAGATATTCTTTGGCTAACTGCCCCAATCCGCTTCACAAGCAATTTTCCATTTTTCGTTCTTTTCCCTTCTTTATTTTCTGTTCTAAATTGTTCATAGAATTAGAAATACAGTACTAAGAATTTAGTGGCATTTAGCATACCACAATAAATTGTATTATGCATTAAGTTGAGTTACAAGAGACTATGTTGTCATTTATAGGAACATGTTTAACGTCTTGTTTGAAACTCTGTAAATTCTTGAAGATATACCAACACAGGAATTATAATCAATTCTGATTTTCTTCAGTTCTGGAATTATTATCTAATAAAAATTCTAGAATGATTATCTACAGAAACTATAGAACACTACATATGAGTATAGTGACATTGTTGACTCTTTTTTATTCCCGACACTTTGTTTCAAATATATTTTATATTTTAGTTCAAATTGTAGTAATGTAAACCACCTTACTCTGTATCACTATCTTTATTTTGATTCACACTTCTACTCAATTAACAGAGGACTTAATGGCGGCTGAAAGTAATTTCATTAGCGAAATTAACAGCAAGTCAATGAACTGAAAATTGAAGGTTCGTATTGTCAGGCTTTGAGAAAATCCTGATCGCAACAAACTTGATAGTCCATTTTCAATTGAGGTTATTCTGATGCTTTTACACTTTATACTTTTGTTTTTCATTATTTACATATGCATAAGTATATTACAGTCATATACGGAATAACTTAGTCATTTAATTAATTGAGTATTTTGTAGGGCGACCGCATTCATGCAAGTGGTGGCAGATCTCTTATCTAAAGGTTCAACCAACAACTTATAGAAATGGGTTTGTTCATCATGAAAAATTTCGTGGTTTGTTCAAATAATATGAAACTGAAGATCAAAAACCACAAGTTTAAGCATCATTGTTGAGGAAATAAAGGATCCACATTTCAACATGTGTATCATCATATTGAAAATGTATGAGCAACTGTCAAATCCACAAGAATTTGACAACAGTGAACACACAATTCGGTAATTAAATTTTTTTTCAGTTATATTTTATTTTTGATGATCTATTTTCTATCCTATGAGTACTTAGGTGAGAACTAAATCAATCCCAATTACAGAACCTAAAATCAAATCTCAAGTTTTAAGATTAAAACTGAATGACTTGATTTTATTAGATCCTTAAGCTAGGTGGACAGTTAATTAAACATCTTTTACCTGATTAAAAAGGGAAAAACATATATGAAATCTTCTTATAAATATGTTAATAAAAAATAAGATAAGATACTTGGGATCTGTTTATTTTTCGACACAATCCCAATTACAATACCTTATATCAAAACTTAAGTTTAGCTGAATTTCTTGATTTTGTTAGATCCTTAATTATTTAAATAGTTTGTTAGTTGTGCTTGCTATAACATTTTCCTTCTTTCTTTCTGATTGATAAGCTATTGCATCCTCTAGATCTTCTATCAGTGAAATAGCTTTTTTACCTGATTAAGAGTTAAGAAAAACTGTGATAAGATATTGGGTTATGTCTATTTCTTGACTGAATTTTGATTTATCATCTACTTATTGGAAATTGCATATTTTAACGATGTGAAGTACTGCCTCTGATGTGGCTGATTTCATCGACTAAAGGTGCCTTATGTTTGATTACTTAAGTATATCAAGATTATACTTCACATTAATATGGTGTGTAACTAGAAAGGGAGTGATGATGCAATTTTTTTCACATGTATAACTGTTGATATATGAATTCTTTTTGACTCTTCATGAAAATAAATCAAAACTTAACAAAACAGCAGTCACTGCCTACTTTACAATTGTGACTTTTGATTTATTCTATATGTATTATACTTAAATTGTTAGTGGACTCCAAAAGATCTGTTTTTTTCATGTTGATATTATATTTTATGAGAAAGTAAAACAAAAAGAGTGTATTTACATATATTTATGTTTGAGTAAACTTAACTAATGTTTATGGTATGTTAGGTAAGATGCCCACAGTCAAATTCCTGCCATATATTTTACATAATTAGTCATTTGATACCTAAAATGTAACTACATGCTTTTGGTGTAATAAATGAAAGTAATTGTAGACTTTAGGTTACTTCTATCGAAAATAACGATCAGTTTCTCTCTTATAAGTGTTGAAAATGGCAAACTCCCACATCGATGGGAGACTTAATTTGGGAAGAATTTCTCCCTATAAAAGAAGGCCTAATGTTTAGGATTTAAATACACTTCTTAATTGCCTTCTTATCTTCTTAAGACATTTGTATCTTCTCTCTTTAGTATTATTTCACTTGTATTTTTGGAGTGGAATAAAATATTGGTTGTGTCCGAGGAAGTAGGCAAAATTGACTGAACCTCGTAAATTCTGGTGTTCCTTTTATTGTTGCTTTATTGTCTTATTTATTATTTAGTGGCTGCCATAATTTTTTTGGTATAGTAGTTGTGACTCATTCACACTATATACATTAGGCTTCCGCAACAATTGGTATCAGAGCCAAGGTACTGTCTAAGTATGCTCTGTGGTTGCAGCAAAGTCTGATCTTCCACATCAGAAAAGATTTATCTTGGTAACTGAGGCAAGGTTCTGTCCGAGTATGCTCTGTGGTTGCAGTTTAGTCTGATCTTCCACATCAGAAAGGAAATAATCTTGATTTGTGTCGTCAGCTATTAAATAATATTTGTATCAAAGATGGGAGACAATAAACAAGAAGAATTTATATCAAGTGTCAACAATACGTCATCATTGGCATCTTCGCTTATGACAAGAATTGTGTCAAATGCAAAATTTGCGGTAGAATTTTTTTACGGGTCAGGACATTTTGGGATGTGGCAAGGCGAGGTTCTAGATGTCCTTTTTCAACAAGGGCTAGATCTTGCTATTGAAGAAAAGAGACCAGATGTTATTGGAGAAGAAGATTGGAGAATTATTAACCGTGTCGTTTACGGTACCATTCAATCCTACCTTGCTAGAGAGCAGAAATATTCATACACAAAGGAAACTTCTGCAAGTAAATTATGGAAAGCATTGGAGGATAATTTTTTGAAGAAAAATAGTCAAAATAAATTGTACATGAAGAAGAGACTGTTTCGCTTCACGTATGTTTCTGGTACCACGATGAATGAACATATCACTAGTTTCAATAAGTTGGTCACAAATTTGCAAAATATTTTTGCAACTTTTGATGATGGTGACTTGGACATGATGTTGTTGGGGTCACTTCCTGATGAGTACGAGCACCTTGAAACTACTCTACTCCATGGAAATGACAAAATTTCTCTCAGAGAAGTTTGTTCGGCTTTGTACAGCTATGAACAAAGAAAGGGAGAAAAACAGAAGGGCGGAGAAGGAGAAGCATTGGTTGTGAGGGGTCGTCTTCAAAATCAGACGAGGACAAAGAAAGGAAGATCTAAGTCAAGATCTAGACCCAGCAAAGATGAATGTGCCTTTTGTCGAGAAAAGGGGCACTGGAAGAAAGACTGTCCGAAGTTGAAGAATAAGGCCAAACATAACAATGGAAAGACCATTATGGATTCAAATGTAGCTGATGGTGATGATTCAGACTTCTCATTAGTTACAACAGAGTCATCAACATCATCAGACATATGGTTGATGGACTCGGCTTGTAGCTATCATATGTGTCCCAACAGGGACTGGTTCGTGGATTTTCAAGAAGGAGAATATGGAGTCGCTCACACAGCGGATAACAACCCTCTTACCTTATATGACATTGGTTCAATACGATTAAGGAACCATGATGGAAAGATCAGAACATTAACAGACGTTCGATATGTACCGGATTTGAAGAAAAATCTCATCTCTGTGGGAGCCCTAGAATCAAAAGGGTTCAAAATCATTGTAGAAAATGGAGTGATGAGAGTATGATCCGGTGCACTAGTGGTCATGAAGGCCAATCGGAAGAACAATAACATGTACCATTATCGCGGTAGTACAGTTATTGGGACAACGACAGTAACATCCAGTGACGAAAAAGAGGCAGAAGCAACCAGGCTATGACACATGCGCTTGGGACATACTGGAGGAAAATCCTTGAAAACTTTATCAGATCAAGGATTGTTAAAAGGAGTAAAGGCTTGTAACTTGGAGTTTTGCGAGCATTGTGTCAAAGGGAAACAAACAAGGGTTAAATTTGGTACAACGATCCATAATACTAAAGACATTTTGGATTATGAACATTCTGATGTTTGGGGTCCTTCCAAAACACCTTCATTGGGTGGGAAGTATTATTTTGTAACCTTTGTTGATGATTTTTTCCGAAGAGTGTGGGTGTATACAATGAAGAGCAAAGATGAAGTGTTGGGAATTTTTCTCAAATGGAAAATAATGGTGGAGAATCAAACAGGCAGGAGGATCAAGTGTATTCGCACAGACATTGGAGATGAATACAAAAATGATCATTTTAATAAGGTTTGTGAAAATGATGGCATTGTCCGACACTTCACTGTCAGACATACACCACAACAGAATGGAATGGCAGAACGTATGAACCGGACCTTGCTGGAGAAGGTACGGTGTATGTTGTCCAATGCTGGCTTGGCAAAGAATTTTGGGCTGAGGCAGTTACATATGCATGCCACATCATTAATTGCTTACCATCTGCTGCTATTGATGGCAAAACTCCATTTGAAAAATGGTATGGAGAGCCTGCTGTAGATTATGACTCTTTGCACGTGTTTGGCTCAACTGCATATTATCATGTGACAGAGTCAAAATTGGATCCAAGGGAAAAGAAGGCTATTTTCATGGGGATTACTTCTGGAGTCAAATGATATCGCTTATGGTGTCCTATGACAAAGAAAGTAATATTCAGCAGGGATGTTACCTTTGATGAATCTGCTATGGTAAATAAGGTAACAAAAGATACCAAACAAAATGAGGGTGCTTCTAAGCAGGTGGAGTTTGAGGGAAAATTTATTTTTCCTACACAAGAAGCAGAAGAGGAAACAAATGAAAATTATCCTCTAGAAGAAGAGCCAGTAGAGAGGGAGATTCCAACTAAGGAACCTCAACAACAACTTGAATCAATAGCAACCAGCAGACCAAAAAGGACAATAACAAAACCTGTCTTATAGAGACGGTTGCTTGTGCCACCTCAATTGTAGTTGATGATGTTTCTACCACTTATAAAGACGCAGTCCAAAGTTCAGAAGAAGATAAGTGAAGGATTGCCATGAATGATGAAATACAGTCCCTTCATCATAATCATACATGGAGATTGGCTAATCTCCCGAAGGGAAAGAAAGCAACTGGGTGCAAATGGGTATTTGCAAAGAAAGAAGGATTTCCTAACCAAGAAGATGTTCGCTACAAAGCAAGATTGGTGGCTAAATGATATGCTCAAAAAGAGGGAATTGATTATAATGAAGTGTTTTCTCCAGTTGTAAAACATTCTTCTATTAGAATTATGTTGGCTTTGGTAGCACAGTTGGATTTGGAACTAGTTCAGATGGATGTAAAAACTGCATTTTTACATGAGAACTTGGAGAAGGAAATCTACATGACTCAGCCAGAAGGATTCAAAATTGGTGGAAAGGAAAATATGGTGTTCAAACTTAAAAAATCATTGTACGGATTGAAACAATTTTCTAGACAATGGTACAAGCGATTTGACAAGTTTATGTTGTGGCAAGGGTACAAGAGAAGAAAATACGATCATTGTGTGTATTTGCGCAAGCTTAAAGATGGTTCATTTGTATATCTTCTCCTATATGTTGATGATATGGTGATAGCTTCCAAGAATTCGGAAGAAATTGATAAGTTGAAGATTCAACTAAAGAAGGAGTTCGAGATGAAGGATTTGGGTGAGGTAAAGAAAATTCTTGGCATGGAGATAATAAGAGATAGACGTTCAAAGAAACTCTGTTTATCTCAGAAAGAATATTTGAAGAGAGTACTAGAGCACTTTGGCACAGATGAAAAGACTAAGCTAGTTAGTACTCCACTTGCTCCCCATTTTATGCTAAGTACTATTATGTCGCCAAAAAATGAAGCTGAACAAGAGTATATGTCAAGGGTACCATACGCAAATGCTGTTGGTAGCTTGATGTATGCAATGATCTATACGAGACCTGACATTTCACAAGCTGTTGGAGTTATTAGCAGATATATGCATAATCCAGGAAAGGAGCATTGTCAAGCTGTGAAGTGGATTCTACGGTATATTCATAAAACTGTAGATGTTGGGTTAGTTTTTGAGCAGGAAGGCAATCAATCTGTAGTTGGATATTGTGACTCAGATTTTGCGGGTGATCTGGACAAACGAAGATCAACTACTGGTTATGTGTTTACTTTTGCAAGAGCACCAGTTAGTTGGAAGTCTACTTTGCAGTCAACAGTTGCTTTGTCTACAACAGAGGCAAAGTACATGGCTATTACAGAGGCTGTGAAGGAGGCAATTTGGCTTCAAGGGTTGCTAAAAGAGTTTGGTGTTGAACAAAAAAGTATCACAATTTTTTGTGATAGTCAAAGTGCTATTCAATTAGCGAAGAACCAAGTTTATCATGCGAGGACGAAGCACATTGATGTTCGATATCATTTCGTACGAGAAATCATAGAAGAATGTGGAGTCACGGTGAAAAAAATTCATACTACGGAGAATCTTGTTGATATGCTGACAAAGGTGGTGACTGCGGTCAAGTTTCAACATTGTTTGGCGGTCAAGTTTCAACATTGTTTGGATTTGATCAATATTGTTGAACACTGAAGATTGAAGATGAAGACACAACCAAAATTTATTACCGAGAGAAAATTGAAGATGTGGAATTTTGCCAAGGTGGAGATTTGTTGAAAATGGCAAACTCCCACATCGGTGGGAGACTTAATTTGGGAAGAATTTCTCCCTATAAAAGAAGGCCTAATATTTAGGATTTAAATACACCTCTCATTTGCCTTCTTATCTTCTTAAGACATTTGTATCTTCTCTCTTTAGTATTATTTCACTTGTATTTTTGGAGTGGAATAAAATATTGGTTGTGTCCGAGGAAGTAGGCAAAATTCACCGAACCTCGTAAATTCTGGTGTTCCTTTTATTGTTGCTTTATTGTCTTATTTATTATTTGGTGTCTACCATAATTTTTTTAGTATATTAGTTGTGACTCATTTACACTATATACATTAGGCTTCCCCAACAATAAGAATATAATTTTCATTTTCAGTTAACATTTTGTAATCTTTTTTCTGTCTCATATTGGTATACCAAATAATCCACTACTTCCTCTTGGATGCCAAACCATGTTTCCGAATCTGTGAGCTTAGGCTTGTGATTAGCATGATCATCAGAATTAAGTGCACGAAACTCATGTATCGCATCTCAATTCCCCAGGTTAATCATAGTACACTTTATGAAAAATTATTCACTTCTTTCATAAAATAATACTCCCTCCGTTTCAATTTATGTGAACCTATTTCCTTTTTGGTCCGTGCCAAAAAGAATGACACATTTCCTTATTTGGAAACAATTTACCTATATGCAATGATTTATAGCCACACAAAATATATGTGCCTCATTTTACACCACAAGTTCAAAAGTCTTCTCTCTTTTCTTAAACTCCGTGCCCAGTCTAATGAGTTCACATAAATTGAAACGGAGGAATAGAATATAGATTTTGATTCTGCTTTTCAATAGCCAGATAGTGTTTCAGGATAGGGCCTTGCTGACCATCTGGAATTGGAAATATCTTCAATCAATCGTTTTCCGACTGCACATCATCACAAAGCTACTGTCATCGACCAGTCATGAGACTAAAGTACTAAACACTGCACTTTTTTTTTACTGAACAGATGCAAAACCTAACCAATGGAATAGACTTAGGGTTCGTTTGGTTTGAATACAGCTTGTGCCGGGATAAGATAAGTTATGCTGGGATAAGTTATGCCGAGATTAGTTATTCTGGTATTTTTTTTTATTCGCCGTTTGATATGTTGTATTAAAAATAGCAATTGCATAATTTCTAAGAAGAATGTATAAGTTATCACGGCACTAATTACCCCACCCTCTATAAGGTAAGTTATCCCGATACTAATTTTAATCCCGGGATAAGTTATACCAGGTTTGCTAACCAAATAAAGTATTAAAATGGTATTAAATTTTTATACCACCACTATACCTTCGTGCTATAGGCACGCCAACATAGAGCATCTAGCAGCATTGCATAACAAAGACAGACCATTTTATATTAGGACTTCCACCCCGAAAAACCTTCTATAAAAGGGCTTGTATAGACTTGTGCTCATGAATTAAAAACCAAGTTGTTGCAACTGCCTCTGTGAAAATAGCTGTGAATTAAGAAAAATGTATCTAGGACATTGGGATAACTTTCCAGCTTGAGACATGAGAAACGAAAAAGGGAAATATACAGCTTCTTTCTCAAGGAGATACACAATATACAACTTCTTTCTCAAGGAGATGATCAAATATACCAACTTTTGGATGATTCAGGCACTACCACAACATGCATATTCGCATTATTTGGAGGCAATGCTAACCTAAGAGGATATAGATTCCCATTGAACTTGTTGCGCGAACAGACAGTAATATTCTCCATCCCTGTTATTTCCTCCAACTTTTGTGTCAGTTCCTCTACTCCATGCCCTTTGAACTGAAAAGAAGGTCCTTCCACTGCATCATTTGCATTTCCATTTTCATCCGCCACATGGTAATATATTAGTCGACCTTCAGCCTTCACCGGGGAAGCATCAAATGCATCTCTTGACTGCAAAATCAACAATAATAACTCTGCTGTTATCTCATTTTACAGTATGATTAGAGAAAAAGACATTATCTTTTGAGAGAGAGCTAAAACTAACCTCAGTCCTGGAATACGTGGGGGATGTAAAATGAAAAGAAGAGCTGGAATAATCGTCTAATGATTCTGATTCTGTAATTTTTTCTGTTGATTCAGGCAGTATTTCAATAATATCCACTTCCCATAAGATCCAATCTTGATGTCTATGAGGTATATCATGTGTAATTGAATTTCGCCAAGGTGGTAATCCACTATTTGCGCGTAAATAATTCCCATATCTAGTTTTAAGCTTCACCAGAAATCCATCTTTCATTGGTTCCCACTCAACTGAAGAATCCAATTTTCTAGGCAAACTTTGAACAACTTTTCTACCTGTGACACCAAGAAGGACTTGATCATCTGTGGCTGTTAGATATTTGCCATAACAACTCTTTAATCGGATTACATTTTCGATTTCTTCAGGAAATTCAATTGTCCATTTTGCACTTCTGGAAGTTCCATGGCGATCTTGGTACACAGTTTCTTGATCAGGATCAGCTAACAAGAATTTGTCATGGTGGCTTTTTAGCCTAACGGATTTGGCTTTTTTGAAGAATTCCATCCCAGAATTCTGCAATGGTTGAGAAAAACATCCAATTGCAATGATTAAACACAATTAAAAACTGAAATTTTTAATCTAGAAATCCACCTGGATCAGAGACTCTTTGAATATTTACAGAGAACGATCCGAGTGGAAGAAAGATCTGCAAATTGATGCTAAAAAAGGAAACTGAATCTGAAAGTGTGCATTAGCGGTTATTAAAAGCACGTCACATAAGCTCTTTTTTTTTAAAAAAAAATTATACTATCAAGTCACTGAAAATATATAATTATTGATATTATTATAACAAGTGAAATTAGTAACGTGAAACATAAGATAAGCAGCATTCTTTCACTTAATAGTTTAAAATTTTATAAACTGCTTCATTTTTTTTAATCCACTGCCGTCACTTTAGAATCTATGACTTCAGGCGGGGCCAGCTCAAGTTTTTATATGGTTTTGACTATAGTGATGATCTTTTTTTCCCGTTTGACAATTGATTATTCAATGTAAATTTCAATTACTAAAATTAATGAACTAAGGAAAAGTAAATATTCCAGCCTAGCATGTTGACTTTACTGAATTGGGTCGTTGACCAGTACGTGGCCTAGTGGGATGCTGGACCCCACAACACACAGCAACCCTCATTCTAGCAGAAGACTAAAAATCAAGTATTTACACTTGGAGCAAAACGTTGACGTTTTTTGGTAAAATATACCAGCTGACGGAGGAGAAAACGAGAGATTTGCCATAGTTGCTAATTGGAAAAGGATTTAATTTATATATATTGACATAAAAAATATCTATATAAAATTGGTCTAGTTTAGCTTATTGTAGTATGTTACTATAACAAGGGTTATATATACACATATCTTATTCCTACTTTGTGGGGTAGGGAAGTTGTTTCCTAAAGTCCATCGGCTCAAGAAAAATAATTCTCAGAGCTTATTGTAGTATGTTATTGACTTTATTTTTCAGGTTACTAATTTATTTATTTGAACAATTATTTTTGCTTACATTGACAGTGCATAAAAGTTAAACACAAATATAGTACCTGTTTCATGGTTGTATTCTCAGACCTTTGGGATTGATAGATTACTGCATTTGGGGATCCAATATCAGGAGAAGCTGTATAATCATCTAGAACAGAATTAAAACTTGATGCAGGCGATAAACAACTTGACACTGAATTAATATCAGTAGTATCTGAAATAATAATATCCACAACTTCTATTCCCCACAAAACCCAATCTTGAGTAGCTGTCCTATTAGGAACATCATGCGTTATAGAATTTCTCCATGGTGGTGTAGCTCCATTTGCCCTCAAATATTTCCCTTCCTTTGTTCTAAGCTTTACATGAAATCCTTCTCTTATTGGCTCCCATTCAGTAGAAGAGTCCATATTATTTGTTGCAAGAGATTGAAGAACTTTTTTACCAGTCATTCCTAGAAGAAATGCCTGCTCAGTTGCTGTTAGGTACAAACCATGGCAACTTTTTAGGCGAATTACGTGATTTTTTCCTGCAACTAATTCTACTATCCAACGTGCCCGATTCGACGACCCATTTCGGCTCTGTCGAACAGTTTGTTCATCTTCGTCCGCCACTAAGTATTTCCCCAAATGGCTTTGAAGTCTTACTGCTTTAGCTCTTTCAAAAAATTCCATCCCATTCTACATTCACAGGTCAAAGCAACATGGTCAGAGACAGTGGTAGAGCCAGAAATTTTAACAACTAATTAGAAAAATGCACAAATGTCACACATGAAATACATGCTACAGCAACCGCAGCAGCAGCAATGACCCACTAAAATTCCACTAGTGGGGTCTGGAGAGGGTAGTGTGTACACAGATCTTATCCCTATCCAGCGATATTCAAATTTGAAAGAAGTGAAAAAAAATCCCGACAAAGGGTGTTCAATATATGTTATGTACCTCTAAAGCGTAATGTTTTAACTATATACATAGTATAATTTTTCGACGAAGACATGTGGTTTCGCCACTGGCTGCGCTCGGCTCAGGAAGACTAAAAGAGACACATGAAATATATGCTAAAGAATCTTAATTCGTTACCTGTGTTGAACTTGGATGTGAAGAATGATCAGAAGCAATGGATGGACAATTGTTAATTGACGAAACAGAGCGACGATTGTTTGAATAATCTGTAAAATCATCATCAGCAAAAGAAGAGAAGCTCGATAAAGATGAAGGATAACTCTGTAACGATTCAGAGTTCGTTACTGATATATCAATTACATCCACATCCCATAATACCCAATCTTGAGTTGCAGTTCTATGAGGTAAATCATGAGTTATAGAATTTCTCCAAGGAGGTGTTGCTCCATTTGCCCTCAAGAATTTCCCTCCCTTTGTCCTTAACTTTACTTGATATCCTTCTTTTATTGGCTCCCATTCTATTGAACCATCCGTTACACTATTTGGTAAGGTTTGGAGTACTCTTTTACCAGTCATTCCAAGAAGGAAAGCATCGTTAGAAGCCGAGAGATAACGCTCGTGGCAACTCTTGAGACGAATGAGGTGAGGATTGTCTGCGACCATTTCAACTGTCCAACGTGCCTTTTTTGATGAACCGTTACGGCTTTGTCGGACGGTTTGTTCGTCATCATCGGCGACGAGGTATTTGCCCAAATGGCCTTTGAGTCTAATAACTTTAGCTTTGTTGAAGAACTCCATTGTCAATTTCTCTTACTTTCCTGTATGTTAAAGCAATGTTCGTTTGGTGCTTATCTTGTTCTTGTGGTCAGTTAGATTTAAAGGACTCTGCTCTCTAATATTGAAAACACGTACTATTGAACCAGTTCAAATCGACGACCTGCAAGAGTTGACTTCAGAAATTAATTTTCTTGGATGCATCGGGCTTGGTATATGTATCCCTCGTATATTTGACTTTTCAGCTTAAAAAATAAAAATAAAAAATACTCCAATTGGGTTCTTTAACAAGATTGTTGTGTTATAACATTTGGGGAAAAAAAAACCCAGAAAAACAACATGTTGTTTGCTGAAGGTTTTCGTAGACCAAATCAACGTTACGGAATCATGCCTGTGATTGCAATTTAATTCAAAATTGACAGTCAGTACTAAGTTAATTAGAAATCCAAATTATGTTTACCAAAATCACAGGTAAAAATTATGGTGGATTGTTTGTAAGTGTTACTATACTGTATTCGTAAAATAAGTATGGTGAATATAAAATAACATATAACAGAAATGTAAATGAAACAAAATTTAATCCGCGTCCATTAAATTCACGGTGTTTTCTTAAGGAACTTAATCCCCTCCTTGTACCCGAGGTTTTGGATTATTTCCTCCCAGGATAAAACGAATTACACACTGGTGTATCGGTACGTCAAACCCTAGTGTTTCAGCGAACACAATGGTCGGTAGCAAATCACACTTACTGATGCTTTCTTTATAGTTAAAATAATGCAGAAGAAAGGAGGAGAATTCAGAAATTCATATGGAAAATCTGGGAGAATGGACTGCTATTTATAGCCAATATATTGAGCTCAATTTGAAGAGGTGCAACTCTTCAGAAGGGCTGTTTACGTAAAACGGCCATAACATAAATGGCATGCAACAATAAACCGGGAATTCATAACACGGAGGAAACTTAATTTTCCGTTACAAAAACGGAAAACGAAAAACGGACACTTAATTTTCCGTTGGATTTAATATTAATTTTTCGTTTACAAAAAACGGATATTTAATAATATTACGTTAATATTTACTATTAACAAATAAATTTGGTCCAAAAAATTAATCAATCAATCATTTGACCAAATCCGAAGCCGAGCGAGTGACGACGGCGCGATACTTGCCTTCTTCTTAACTCTTTAAAAGCTAGAAGAAGAGCAATTATAAATATACCCATAAAAAAACTTTTCCTCTTCCAATATGGGATAATGTCCTTTTGTCAAGAAAGGAAACGTAAAATTTTTATTTTCCCTCCATTTTCTATTCACCCTCTTTTAAGCTACATTAAGCTTTAAAAACCCAAAAGTTAGTCTGTTTCATAGTTTGTCAGTAATGAGCAGTGTAACCAATAATTTTCATCTAAGGAACAATTAAAACGATACAATATTTAGTGAACAAATAAAAATGGACAAGTGACAGTTCCTCTGACATTTTCTTGCAATCTTCCTCCCAATATCTTTAACAAGGTTGTTTTCCCACTGCCAGATGGTAGAAGTCCTACTCCTACATGAATCTAGGCATTTACTAAGGTTAAAAATCGTTTTCAAAAAGAATTAGAAGAGTATAATTCAAATTTAACGGGATAATCCAACTAAACAATGTATCCTTAGAATTAATGAATCTGGCCACGTTTCGAGTTAAGTTTCTATAACAGTCTCACTATTCGTACGGTGAAAAGTACCACAGTGAAATTTAGAAAGATAAGTGGTCAATGAATTCCATGATTAGAAGAAGGGATGTATCCAATCCAAAAAACTAACTTTCAAATACATACGTTTTCCTTTCAGTTTCTCTGAAATAGTCAAATACTTTACTTCCACACGGCAAATCAGTTCATAATCAGTTGCAAAAACTAGCCACGTAGAATTCTAATTTATGGAGTTATAAAAATCAAATTAGTTTCCGAATCACCAAACTTCATGGATAAATAATGATTAACCCAAGAATTACTCAACAATTAGATATGATTAATCTATTAGGGCTATCGCAATGGCGGTCTAACCACCAAAGGATGTGGTGCATTGGATGAGACTGTTCTTCTCTTAATCAGAGGTCATTCTTGGTAGGGAGCATTTCCCTTCAAATGAGGTCATACGTGGCATGAATCCAGATATAGTCGGGCTCCAATGCGAGTACCACACCGGGTGCAAAACCAAAAAAAAAATAAAAAATTCGACAGTCTAATATGGTGCAGGATATATACACCATTTTCCGTGCTAAATGTACGTATGTGTGACACCTAGATTTTCTATTTAAAGTTCAAATACCAAACTTCCTTTAGAAGCGGATTTCAAAATATTTACTTGGTCTTGCTAAACATAATCCCAAACTAATTAAAAGTGTGTTTAACTTTTGCATTTTCTCGTCATCATATAGTACTATAGCTGCCACCATTCACTTTCATTTTCATCCTCCATACTTCAACAACAAGGGAATACGTTTATACTTCTTTGGTCCATTTCACAATCTCGATATACATAAGGATACCGAATATCTGAGTGAAAGGTTAATCATTCTCTCGACTAATTTTGGAGAATGACTAAAGGTGAGACAAGTCGGCCAGCTTGCGCTGCATGCAAATACCAACGAAGAAAATGCACTCAACAATGTGTGTTAGCTTCTTATTTCCCAGCAGATCAACCCAAGAAGTTTCAAAATGCACATCGTCTTTTCGGGGTCCGTAATATAGTGAAAACACTCGAGCAATTGGATGGTGACGATCAAAAAGCAGATGCCATGAAATCCATCATTTTCGAGTCTGATATGAGGGAGAAGTTCCCCGTCTATGGTTGTGTTGAGTGTATTCTTTATCTTCGCCAACAGTTGCAGCTTGCTTTACAAGAACGTGAGTATGTATACGCTCAGCTTGCTATCTATAGGCAACAACATGTAGGACTTTCGTCTAGTGAAAATAATTCTGTTGGTAATGGGATAATGACGGCACCATTTTTCTCTAGTGATAGTGAATCCAGTCAAGGAATCATATATCCTGATTTTGATAAACATAATTCATTGGCATATCCAACTTCCAGTCATGTATTTAGGTTGGGGATTCAAGAACAGCTAGAAGTCTCTCGAGATTTTGAGAGTCTAACCCTTTTCAACAGTACTCTGGTCAATGATAAGTAATCTTTTGTTGACACCAAAGAATTTGTTATTTTGTTTCATTTAATTAATGTTTATGGTTATTCCAATTGTTTAATTGTGTGTGAAAGATTCAGATTTTAGACCTATGAATAAAGATTGACGACTCATTCAATGTATTGTTAATGTTTCTGTCTCTTTTCTTAATTCCTATAGTACATGGAGATAAGCATTGCCTATATTTACTGCCAATTGAATCTGTTTTCTTATCCTAATTTGAAAAAATTCAAATATAATTTTCTGGGATAAAAGAAGATCCAGCTGTCCCCTCCTAAGGGACTTGGAACTGGTAGATCTGGGTGTAGTTAGCTCAAAGAGAAGAACTCTTTAAACTTGTACCAGTATATCTTTGAGACTTTTACTTTTGTTCTAGGGAAAGACATATTTTCTCTATAATATTATGCGGCGAATTAGAGAATAAACTCAGTGATGGCATTGTTATCTGATCAGATCATTGTTAAACAGTCACAATAGTATTTTAATGCATATCATTACAAACACAATCAATCATACTGGCAAAATCAATGTATAAAAATATCTACAGCTGTTACAATTGCATCATGTCGAGTTAAGATCCCATAGTTCCTCTGTAAGTCATGCGATTAACAATTCGAGATGCATCATTCACTCTGTTTGCTTTTTCATAAATGCCAGCAACAACTAGATGCAACTCTTTCTTGTTAACATTAGGATTAGAGTCCAGCTTCTGATACAGTGTCTCAACCATCTCAAAATTCTTTCGCGCACCATAAAGACTTAGCATTTGAAAGTGAACTTCATCCGAGAAAACACATCCCTCTTCCTGCATCTCTTTATATACCATGTCCGCCTTTTCAAACTCTCGTAACTTCCCATAAGCATTAAGGACTAGAGCAATCACATTAGAGTTGGGAAAATATCCTGCTCCTCTCATCTTCTCAAATACCTCAATGAGATTAGTGTACTTCCTATTTCTGGAATACAACTCTATCATACACTCAAAAACTGCAATATCTTTCAACTCTCCAGCATCAAAAGCTTGTCTGAACACCCATGTTGCTTCCTCTATTCGTCCAGATCTAGCAAGAATCGTTATTGCAGTTTCTCTAGGAATATTGTCAGGCCGCTTCAACTCATGCAACAAACGTTTAGCATGTGCAACCAAACCAGCTCTCTCATATGCTACAATCATTGTCTGGTATAAAACCTGATCAATTTCAACTCCAGAACTCCGCAGCTTCTGGAATAACACAGCTGCTCGATCTAATTTTCCAACTTTACCCCATATTGATATTATGGTCGAGTAGGTAATGGCATTGGGCTCAATTCCTCTGTTCTGCATTTCTTGAATAAGATTGTTAGCTTTCTCATGCTCCAATGTCTTTCCATAAATCTTAATCATGGTGTTGTAAGTGACAACATTTTGTTCAATACTTTTCCTCTGCATCAACCGAAACAAATGTATAGCTTCCCCGAAAAGCTCAGCCTCACCATAAACCCTCAGAAGAGTATTGTAGCTGACCACATTTGGTTCAATTCCCATTTTCCTCATACTCCAAAACAACCTATCTGCCTCTTTGGCCATATCAAGCTGTCCATAGACATCGATCATAATATTACAAGTTGTGAGATCAAGAGGGCACGTCACCTCATTCATCTCCGAAAATATCGACAGAGCCTCCAAAAACTTTTGATTCTCAACATACATAGTCAAGAGAGTTGAGTAACTCACTGTGTCCGGCATAACACCTGCTGACCTCATCTCTTGGACCAACAATCGAGCTTCACGAAAAAGCTTTGCTTTTCCAAACACATTAATCATAGTATTGTAAGCAACAAGATCAGGAGTAATCCCTGATGTTTTCAGTCTTGAAAAAATGGAAATTGCCTTAGAATAATCACACAGCTTTCTTGACAATTCAATCAAATTACTATACAGAACAAGATCACCCGAAACATGATCCTGTTCCATCTTCTGAAGCCAAGATAAAGCATCATCAAACAACCCCTCTTTGCCAAAATGGGTAATTAGAGTAGAATAAGTGTACCTATCAGGTGACAAAGCTCTTTGACGCATTTCATCAAACAGCCCGTACGCAAGCCGCCACTGCTTCGCCCGCAGTACATTACGCAATGCAACATTGTACGCGAACACAGACGGAGTGTAAAGAGCTACTTCATTGATCCAATCAAGCAATGCTAACGACCGCTGCCAGTCAGACTCACGTGAGAGGAGCGTGACCATGAAGCGCATTGAAAGATTTCGATTTTGGTAAGGCGACATTAACGCAAACAGTTCGTGCTCGTTAGTGGTCTGTCTAATGGATGACAATAAATCGTCCATGTCAACGCTGTGGTCCAGGTGCGATGATTGCTGTCTCCGGCGGTAAGGCCGGTGGTGGGGAGAGGAAAACGGCGGAGTTTTAAGGGATAACGGCGTTGTTGTTGTTGTTTTTCGCCAGACATCTTTATTTGAGGAAGTGGCGGAAAGGGAAACGACAATGAAATGGTTTCGGAGTGGCTTACGTTTCGTGTAGTGTACGAGGATAGTGATTCGATGTTGAGATAGTGGAGATGACGGAATGCTGTAAGTGGAAGAAGAAGCGGAGAGCAAAAGTGTGGACATGGCACCGTTCAAGGGGGAACATGGGTCCAACCATTTACTTTAGATGTTTCATATTCATACGTTTTATCCCCGCTTATATATCAACTTGATAACCTGTGCTATGAGGAAAAAGATTTTTTTGTTACAACAGTGCTCCTCGAGCGTCCCTTAGGGACATCCGATTAAAAAAAATTCAGTCAATTTGCATGTATCTCAAATATATAATTATCTTATTATCTATATTTATTTAAAAGGAATGAAAGTCATGACATTTAGCCATGTGTCGAATGCATAAAATACCATGTAACATTTTTAGGACAAATTAATTAATCTATATTTACTTAAAAAGAAAAAAGTCATGACATTTAGTCATGTGTCGCGTGCATAAAATGCCATGTAGCATTTTTAGGACAAATTAGTTAATTTAGGTAAAAAGTAGTTTTTCTTTTTAAATTTTGAATTTGAAAATAATTAATTAGCTATTCTATATTTTAAAGAAAAAATAGTTTCTACTGTTTTATTGGAAAACTGTAGCACTTCAATCCCACGCCATTAGTTAGTTTAGGTGAAATTACTTTCTTTTTTAATTAAAAAAAAAACTTATTAGTTAGTTTTTTTTATTAAAGAATCAGTAGTTCTACCGTTTTTAAAAAACTGTATTTTTTATAAGAAAGAGGAATTGGGAATTCGGCGCTTCAAACCCACGCCCTTCCTTCGCCTATTTGCCCTAGAAATAGCAATCCTACAAATTCGGCTTCTATCCCACGATTTCAACTCCTCGCCCATGAATTTTTCTGTCCTACATTCTTTACATTCTCATTAACATGAATTTACAGTTTTCTCAATTCAGTTTTCTACTTTTATAATATATACTTCTAGTCTTTCTCCCTTGTGTGCATATCAAACAACAATTGTTGACTACAAGAGGTAATCGGTATGATTTATATTTCATGAACAATCTTTATTACAGTTGAGATTATATTTCTGGAATAGATTTTCCTGTGAAGTTTGTTGATGGCATAACTCCTATGGCATTTGTTGTTTACCAATCATAGGGTTATACCACAGATTCTTGCTGATGATTTTTTGGAGAATCGTAAGCAAAAAGACAATTATTTCACATTATCTCTTGCTTCATATGTGTTTCTATAAGCATTTTGTAGGAGTTTGTACTAATATTTATAAATACCTCTGTCTATTTTCAGGAATTAATGGCGGCTGAAATAAATTTCGTTAGCGAAATTAACAGCAAGTCAATGAATTGGAAATTAAAGGTTCGTGTTGTCAAGCTTTGGAAAAATCCGGATCGCGACAGATCTGATACCCCTTTTTCTATTGAGATTATTGTGATGGATGAAAATGTATTGTTTTAAACTTTATGATTACTTTCTATTTTGTATATGTAGCACATTACAGTCATATACAAAAGAACTTAGTCATTTTAACTAATTGACTATTTTTTTAGGGCGACCGCATTCATGCAAATATTGGCAGGTCTTTTATCCAAAGGTTCAAACAACAAATTAAGGAAATGGGTTTGTACATCATGAAGAATTTCATGATTTTGTCAAAATAATATGAAACTGAAGACCAAAGACCACAAGTTTAAGTTGATGTTAACGTATAAGAGTACTATTGAGGAAATACATGACCCACATTTCAACATGTGTATCTTTAAATTTAAAACCTATGAGCAGCTGTCAAATCCCCAGGAATTTGATAATACTGAGCTATTCGGTAATTAAATTTCTCTCATTTTTTCAACTTTTATTTTACTTTTAGTTATTTGTTATATGAGTGCTAAGTGAGAAGTAATTCAATATAACTAAAAATGGCATTGAAGTAGTAGCTAAAAAAAAACTTTCCCTATTGCTGAAGTCTATAAATACTACTCCCTCTGTTTCTGTTTATGTGAACATATTTCCTTTTTGGTCCGTTCCAAAAAGAATGAACCCTTTCTAAATTTGGTAACAATTTAGCTTAAAGTTACAACTCTACCCTTAATGAGAAGTTTTTATAACCACACAAATACGCTGAGCCCCATTTGGACTTGTTTAGGACCACAAATTCCAAAAGTCTTCATTTTTTTCTTAAACTCCGTGCCCAGTACTTGATAAATCAGCCAAATTTTCACTTTTGAAAGTAGGTTGATGCTTTGGAGACTGGAGAGAGTTCACGGAGAGATGTTTGGCAACTATGTCTTACTGCCAATGTGTATGAGTTAATCGTTCTATTTTGTATAGACTTAGTAGAAATAAAATAGTTGTCCTATTGCTTTTTATATAGACTTAGTCGTAAATGACAGCAACTATAATTAGTAAGAGAAAATATTCATTAATAAACACATTAAATAGATAGGTAAACCTAAGTTTCACTTAAATTGTTATACATACCTGAAAGCTAACTACTTACTTTTGTGTAACTAATAAAAGTAATTATAAAATTGAGGTGTCCTCTTTCGAATACAATTTTCAGTTTCAGTTAATATTCTGTAATCTCGTTTCTGTCTTATATGTTTGGTTTACCAATTGCTATATTTTAGGTAGATCATAAAATTTAATAATTCTTTTACAATTTTCGTTTATATTGTCCATAATGATTACTAATTTTGCATATATTTCATTGGTCAATGTTATTGTAGATGTTATTGGCGAAATTGTGAGCTATGAAGACGTACAATCTATCAAGCAAGATGATAGCATCCGCATGTTCATGAACATTGAGATACAAGATTATGTGTAAGCTCGCCACAATTTATTAAACTAACTAAATATTTCAACAATTCTTTATTTTGATTCATATGCTTAACCTTATAATAATTGTAGGAGCAATAACATTTCTGCAACTCTTTGGGGAGACTTTGTCGAACAGATCAAGCCTCATTTGAATGGATCCAATGATAAGCCTGTTGTCATCGTCATGCAATTGATTAGAGCACATCGATATCGAAGTTATTAAATTGTCTACTTACTTTATAATACAATGTCTTCACACAATTAGTAAACTCTTAAAAATTACTTTTATGTGTGCAGAACAATATTCGGAGAGGAACACTTGGCACGCGTCGAAACTTTGGATCAATTCAAATCTTCCTCAAGTTGTTGACTTTTGCTCCAGGTCTATAAGTTATACTTAAATAAAGGATATTTCAAATCAAATTTTGGTCTTAATATTTATTAAAGTATCTCAACTTAAAAAATGAAACAGAATGGTTTTTGTGCGTGGAGAAAGCTCACAAGGAATTACTCAAATTTCATCTCACAAAACTCATCCTATTGCTGATGAGCTAGCATCTGGAAGTATTGAAGTTAAAACTATTGAGGATCTGAGTGACTGTAAGCATGCGAGTACCTACTTTTTAATTTTGTTAATTTTTAATTAGCACAACTTTTATCCTCTCTTTCTCTACATAACATTTGTATATACAATTTTTATGTGCAGCTAGAAATTTTTTGGGTTGTAGCAACTATCGTACACGTAAAATTAGACTATGGATGATATTATTTAGCATGCCAAAATTGCGCAAAGAAACTATACAAAGAGGGAAAAAAATATTATAAAAAATGCGAGCAGATTCAATCTGCCAATGACCATAATTTATAATTTTTTTTATTATTAAAGAATAAAAATTAAAAAACACAAACTCTTTCCAGGTACAGGCTACAAGTTAAGGTGATGGATTGCACCGGTACAATTTCTTTGTTGCTGTGGGATAAGGATGCAACTAAGATTATCGGAAAGTCGGCAAATAATTTAAAGGATGTTGTATTTGAGGTATAATACATCTGTTTAGAAAAATAAGACCATCAATATTGAAAGAAGTGGTACATGATCCAACCCCCTACATCTCCTTTCCTTCTTATTTTTGGGGTAGTTTAATTTGTGTCTATATGCATGTGAGGACTGCTAAACTTCAAAGTTCCAATTTTAAGTTACAA
The DNA here is from genome assembly GCF_000393655.2 of Nicotiana sylvestris. NCBI lineage: Eukaryota > Viridiplantae > Streptophyta > Magnoliopsida > Solanales > Solanaceae > Nicotiana > Nicotiana sylvestris. The sequence goes on along the minus strand of NC_091058.1, from coordinate 7,854,276 downwards.
ATTCATTAAGATCTGATTTTTAAAAGTCAAATGAGCTTATTGTTAAATCTGTATGCATTTGCTCTTTTTAGATTTACTTGAGAGGGTTGATAAGTTTGAAATGATGGTAATAGTTCTCTATTTTTAGTTGTCCCTAAGTTTCGGTAAAGTTAAGATAGTTGTAGTTTGGTGTCTTTTAAAGAGCGTAAATGTTGTTTGAATTTTGATTGATGTTTCACTTTATTTTGGTCCTACTTCAAAAAACTTATGCTTTCACTTTAGTTTCCGATGTTCTACTTTGCTCTTTTTATTTTAGTAGCTTTATTTTGTGTATTATTCCTGGCATTTAGCTTATGCTTACTATGAGAATTGAAGCATTATTTTTGTAACTATTTAATCCATTCTAATAAGGAGCAAAGAATATGTGTACGTTATATTATATTTGCTTTTTGCTTTTGTTGTTGTAGCTTCTGTTAACCGTTGTGAATATGTCCTTTTTTTAGAATTATGGTGCTGCAAACGACTCTTCATGTCCGATGGAGATAAAAAATATTGTTGATAAAAGGTTTATGTTTAAAGTTGAGGTTAAGAGTTCCAACGGTAAGAATCAAGATGATGTCTTGAAAGTTGTTACACTTAGTGATGACGTGGAAATTATAAAGAAATACATTCCTTCTCCTCGTGAAAAGACATTCAAAGTATGTTTCTATACTTACTTTTTCTCAACTTTCCTATTTGTGATTGAATTGATTTAATTACGATGCATATTTTTTTATAAGATCCAGATTTCAATAATAACGAAGTCAGTTATGAAGAGAACGAAATCACGGTGATTTTACCGTTCATTATTAATATTTTACATAATTCATTCTTTTAATTTGAAGATTTGCAGGTTATAGAATATGTAGGATTCTACTGAAAATAACGAGTTGATCGATGTTGCAAATACACCTGCCAAGATGGGTATAACTAATCTTGCAGCAGTGGTTGAAGAAGATTCGAATGCACAGTTATCGGAAAATAAGATCAAGAGAGTATTTAAGAAGTTCCAATGGTCACTTTTTAGTTAAGAAGTTTTTCTTTCAATATATACATATAGATTTTAATATATACATATAAATAAGGGAGAAAAGAAAAAACCACTTGAATGATTCCTGCTATAACTCTACGTGTGTTCAATATTTTCTTCCTTAACTTTAATTATTATTAATTATTAATGCTATCGTGATTTTTCTTTGGTTAACCTGAACTTAAATTGCTTGGTCAGAAACCGTTTTGCTCTTCTCAACAAAAGTCATCTTTTCTTGAAGTCCCACTTTCCATCTGTCAAAATCATTAAACCACTTCATCTTCCTTTCAGTTTCTTTCAAAAAAGGTATACGAATGCAGCTTCACTGATCCTTCTTTATGGAAAAACAAAAAACACCTCTTTCTAGATCAAGTAGAAACAAAATACAAAATCAGAAACAGCGCAAAAGAAACTCAATTACAAAAGGTTTGTTCTTTGATTACCATTACCATCTCTTAAATAATTTTTATGTATTTTTGATCTGCAAGTTTAACTATAAGACCATTAAAGTAAAAAATATATTGTAATCTCTGATTTTCTCTGTATATAAATGGGGGAAGAAGATAATTTTGGTGATTCTGATGGTATATAAAATTCAGGTATATGTTACACATTCGCTATAGTGAATGATCTACTGTAAAAGAGTAGAATAAAGTATTTTTATAAACCTCGCTTCTAAAATAACTTGATTACATGAAGTATGTTGCAGAAGTTCAACAGTAATCGATGTTCTTAACATCGCACCGGTAAGTGTTGCAAAATTAAAAAAGGAGTGGAACTATAGTGTTGGTTATTTCCACTCGATATTCAAGTACTGTAACTAAATTTTAAGATAATTGATTATTTTCTTTAACTTAAAGATAAATCATAAATTCCTTAATTGGTCTCGCATTCCTGGAGGTGCTAGAAAGCATTGCTAATCTTTGAGAAAGTCTTACTCATCGAATCTTTGCTTAAATCTATTCAGTTGACAAATTTATTTTCCAATCATCTTCTACCTTGTGTATTTTTTAAAATTTCTTTGACTGTTACCATTTTTTATTTCTCAGCCATTATAATTTCCGTAACAATCATCTTCCGCTGCCTCCAATTTATGTGGTGCCTACTGTTTCGATGTGAGAGTAGATTATTAAAGCAACTCTAAGTTCTTCATATTTGTGGCCCCACTGTCAGGTTTTAAAGCTATCAACAACTATGAGATTGCAAGGAAATATATCTGGTGCTAATTTGGATGATTTAAAATAGTTTTCTGATTGGATTTTGGCAATAGGTGATGGAAATATTAGATGTTCCATTGATGGAATTGAAAAAGTAGAAATACCCGATGATCTTCTCATATATAATTGTGATGATCCAATATATGGATTTGTAGAAAGTATATATTCTGATTTCTTGAGACGTTTCACGGATATAAAATACCTTCAAGAAAGAGCAATTCTTGCACCAACTCTTCAGATGGTAGAATCGGTGAATGATTACATGGTTGCTCTCAATAATAGTCAGGATAAGTCATATTTAAGTTCGGATACAATTTGCAAGTCTGATCATGCATTTACATCTTTGGAACATGTACATACACCTGAATTCCTAAATAATATTAAATGTTCAGGTATTCCAAATCACTCTATCACTTTGAAGGTAGGTGTTCCTATGATGTTGTTAAGAAATATAGATCAATCGTCAGGATTGTGCAATAGTACAAGATTGATCATCACAAGACTTGGAAATCGGGTAATTGAAGCCAAAGTATTATCAGGAAACATGGCTGGAGATAAAGTTTTTATACCAAGAATGACACTTGATAAAGTTTTTATATCAGAGAATGACACTTACTCCATCCGATGCAAGAATTCCTTTTAAGTTCCAAAGAAGGCAATTTCCAGTCATTGTATCTTTTGCCATGACCATCAATAAAAGCCAAGGTCAGTCATTATGTAATGTGGGATTATTTTTGAAGAAGCCTATGTTTACTCGTGGACAACTATATGTTGCATTTTCAAGAGTAACAAGTAGAAAAGAGTTAAAGATCTTATGTTATGATGAAGATGGGAAATAACAAGTGAAGCTACAAATGTAGTGTATAAAGAAGTTTTCCAAAATTTAGAAGATAGAAGTTTTTAATGAGTAAGTATCAAATGAGCAGCGCCAACAAGAAGTTCAGTGTATATACTAAGTATATAGTTGGTCATACTACAAACAAAATAAAATTGGATGAGGTAAACATTCTTCTAAATTTAATTTACTTTGATATGTCCTATTATAGCTTAATTATTTTTTAGTCACAGGAAAATACTTTTATTTGTTAAATTATATATCTACATTTGCAGTCAATCACTTCAGTTAAATTGTGGAGTTGCAAGAATATGGATTACCAACCATCATTTCACATTCATTGATTGCTACTAGGTATGCAATATTAGTTAGGATGAATTTTATTTGCAAATATATAATAAGAGTGGTAGTCCGATCTCTGAATGCTCATTTTGAATAGGAAGAAGAATATCTTCAAGTTGGCATAAGGTGAATACATAGCTCCTGAGGAAATTGAGAATGTTTATGCCAAATACAAATTTGTTGCACAGTGCTTTGTCTATGGTACGCAGATAAAGAACTTTTCTCTTACGGATTCACTGAATGATGTCTCCTTTGCTCACTGCTGCAACATTGCAGGTGATAGCTTTAATTCTTCTTTAGTTGCAGTAGTTTGTGTAGAGCCAGAAGTCTTTAAGGAATGGGCATCATCTGAGGGAATCAAGGTAGTGTTTAATCTTCAACATTTAGCCAATGCATTTACATTTGTCAAATGCTTCACTTAAAGCAACTTGTGTGGAGGTCATCATTTAGATTTCATGTTATATTGCATTAACCATCATATTTTATATGTCTTATCATTAACTCTGCACATAGCACATGAGTTGTGCTTATATTCATACAAGTAGAAAATTACAACTTGCTTCTAGAGCTTCCCATAAAATATACTAGTAATTAAATATTTGGTCAACTTTTTTATTCTAATGATGGCTTATTTTGATATATTCGTGTTAGTTAAAATGATTGTTGCTTTATACAAAGGTTTTGCAGAAAATTTTCATAACTGATTTTGACAACTTTTTTTTCACTTCTCAATACAAGATGATTTACCACCTGTTAGTTCATTCTGGGTAATTTTTGTTTTTCGGACATGTCCTCAAGAGTGTAGAGAAGCTGTAGCAGCAAGACGCGCCGGCGTACCAGAATTTCGCCTATTAAGAAGTATATAATATATGATTGCCTTCACCTTTTTATGTGAAAGTTCTGACACTTCATTTTCATCTTGTAGGGTCTAGAAATTCGAACAGGGTTTTTAAAAGATGTTAAGCCTGTTCAACTTAAACAGGGTCAGGAGATCACAATCTCAACTTATTACAGCATTAAAGTTGATGAGAGTATGATATGCATGGGCTACAAAAAGTTAGCAGAGGATGTAAAGCTACAAAATGTGATCCTCTGTGCAGATGGCACAATCACCTTTATAGTTTTGTCTTGTGACAAAGAGAACGGTTTGGTATGATGCCGCTGTCAGAACACTGTTGTTCTTGGTGAAAGAAAAAATGTCAATCTCCGGGGAGTAATTGTAGATCTGCCAACATTGACAGATAAAGACAAGGATGACATTTTAAACTGGGGAGTTCCGAATCATATTGACATGATTGTGTTATCTTTGGTTCGTAACGGTTCAGATCTCGTGGAGGTTCGGAAGCTGCTACGTGAACATGCAAAGAACATTCTTCTGATGTCTAAAGTTTGCTTCTAACCAGCTAACTATGTAGTCTAATTTTTTCTCCATAAAGTTGCATATTCACTTGCTCATGTTCTCATATACTGGTTCAGAAACTTGCTCATGTTCTCATATACTTCTGATCCAAAGTACAATACAATAAAATATGATGTTTTAATTACTGCGAATTACACATATGTATAACTGCTCTTTGTTTTTTCTGATAATAACTTAAGACAAATTTTTGATTTTTCCGGTGGACTAATCCTTTTTAAAGCCAAGTACTTTTATAGCATTACTCCAATATGTTGTAATATCTAAGCTATCCAAATTTACACATAAATTGCTAATTTAGTTTAGAAATGTTGTAATTAATAGTAAAAATTGAATGTTGCTTCCTTCTATCGCACATATGTTCTCTTGGATTTGGTGTTTATCTAGATTGACTATAACAAAACTCTCGGTTATTTGATATCTACTATGAATATATGTTTGATTATTGGTTGTGATTTTGTATCATTATTTTACTTTCCCTGCAACTATGGACGATGTGTATATGAAGTGGAAGTGAATTTTGGGAAATCTACTTTAGCTTTTGGCTTATTACAATTATCCAACCTTCTATGCTCATGTTTCTTTGCATAAATATCGGTGGTTCCTAGCATATATACAATCATATGAAATTCATATATTTGTTTTTTAATTTAATTCTTTTGAATGTGATCGCAAAATTTAATCAACAATAAAGACCTGTTTCTACTATATCATTTTCTTCTTTGAAACAATATGCGCATCGCGCGGGTACGTATACTAGTTTTATATTATCACAACAACAATAACAACAAACCCAGTAAGTGGAGTCTGGGGAAGGTAGTGTGTACTCAAATCTTACCCCTACCTTATAAAGATAGAGAAACTGTTAAAAGGTAGTGTGTTATTTCGAGATGGTCGAAATGTTAACCCGTCGTGGTTCGAACGAGGTCGACCTCTTCTTTTTTGGCGATGACCCTTAGCCGTAGGGGTATTATTTTGAGCTGGTCGAAATGTTAACCCGTCGTGGTTCGAACGAGGTCGACCTCTTCTTTTTTGGCGATGGCCCTTAGCCGTAGGGGTGTTATTTTGAGCTGATCGAAATGTTAACCGGTCGTGGTTCGAACGAGGTCGACCTCTTCTTTTTGGCGATGTCCCTTAGCCGTAGGGGTGCTATTTCGAGCTGGTCGAAATGTTAACCCTTCGTGGTTCGAACGAGGTCGAATGTTGATTCGGACGAGGCCGAATTCTTCTTTTTGGCGATGGCCCTTGGTTGTAGGGATGTTATTTTGAGATGGTCGAAATGTTAACCCGTCGCCGTTCGATCAAGGTCGAACTCTTCTTCTTTGGCGAAGGCCCTTGGCCTTAAAGGGTGTTCCTTGGGGGAGTCCCAGCTTTGCTTAGCTTCTGCATTTCTTGGGTGAGTCCCAATTTGCTTAATTTTGCTTGCATTGGAGAATACGACGCGTTTCTCGGGTGACTGCCCCTACTTTTATTCCACTTGGAGAAATAGTTAGTTAAAACAAAATAAAAGTATTCGTTACCTTAGTTTGATCACGTTCCCTTCTCCGGTTATGCTTTCGGTGGCCGCTACCAATTTGGCAAAGTCGTCTGTTTCGATGTTTTATGCTCGGGGTATCTGGTCGAGTCGACACTCGTCAAACTCGGGTAGTAGCTTATGAATTCCTGCCTGATATTTTCGTAGCCTTTGTTCTTTTATTTGAAAAGTCTTTGTGACTTGGTTGACGATGGGTTGTGAGTCATATCGGAGGATGATTCGCCGTGCTCCATACTTGAGAGCTAGTTTTAGCCCTTGTAAATGTTAAAGCAAAAAGTGAAGTTGACATGGTAAAGCACACGAAGGCCTGAAAGAACGCTACTGTGCAGAACCACACCTCTCAACCGTGGTAATTTAGCTGCCAAGTGTAATGTTGGGCCACTGTAAAGAAGGAATAAATTAAAATTTGCAAGGAAGACATCAATTGTTATGGACAGTAGTGGAGTGCACTTAATAGAAAAAAAGTGAAATGTGGAAAGCATTAATTAAATGATAGAAATGTGTGTTGTTGTTAAGCTTTGTTTCATTAACGTTTGCTAGGTTGTCCTTTCTCATCATCAAGAAATGTGATCTTCTAACTTATTGCTTTTCCTTTTATCCTTTACTGTATCATGAGGATAACATAAAAGAGCAAAGATGAATACAACTTTCAGCTCATGATAATGCTTATCGAATGAGGCCATATTGATGATCATTAATCGACAGCAAAAGTCTTCAACTTCTATAATAACTTCCTACCGGGAGCATATATAAAATTGTCCTACTACCTTTATTATTGTTTTTCTGTTTTATACAACCTATTGAATGTAGTAGTCTTCTTTAAATAAAGAGGAAGAAGATAAAGAAAATCTAATGATAACCCTTTAATTAGCTGCCTCTCATTTGCACAAGCACCAAATACAAAAACTATTTAGTGTATCAAATTCGTTTGGCTTCCCTGAAGACGCTCCATAGTTGGAATTGAATTTTAGATCTAAAGGAAACTAAAATTTTAACTAGAAAATCCCCACAGACGGCGCCAAATTGTTTGACTCAAAAGATATCGAAACCTTTTTGAACAAATCAATCAAAGAAGATGAAAAGGTAAATCCTAGTTAAAGATAATTAACTCTAGATCCGAGATGAATAATATGAATAGAAAAACATAGCCGAGTATGAGTATTAGCCGTGATTATGGCCAGATTTAATAGCATAAAGAAAGATGCATTAAGTAACATTAAGTGGCGATAAAATGTAAATAAAGGAAAAGATTCGCCCAATCTTGAGTGAGACGGATCTTCTTTCATTTGATAAAGACGAATGATAAACTAATACAAGAACCTTAGGACCCTTTTTGGATCCGAAGAAGGTATGGGATCACAGATCCTCCAGAGATGTGTGTTTACATATCTTCTAGTGAGAGGGAGAGGGAGAGAGCCCCCTTTTTTTGGGAAGTCCTCCATTCCTATTTATAAGGGGTATCCATAAAAAATCCTAAAAAAGTACAATTAGAGGGAATATTCAGTCATTTGAGGATTCCAAAGCAATAGCTATTTTATCGTTGTCCGACCTCGATCTTATTGATGACTGTCCGACCTCGGCTATTGATGACTGTCCGACCTCGGCTATTGATGACTGCCCGACCTCGGCGTCATTGATGACTGTCCGACCTCGGCTATTGATGACTGTCCGACCTCGACTATTGATGACTGTCCGACCTCGACCTTATTGATGACTGTTCGACCTCGGCCTTATATCTGTCCGACCTCGGCCTTATGTCTCCGCGTGCCAAATTTCTCTGATCTAATTTTGACCCATACAACAGTAGAAATAAGATGAATCATCCAAATAGTAAACAAAAATAATAACAATGCATTATGATAACAGGCGTGAATAACACAACAACAACAATATTTTATATCAACACAGATAACGAGTAATTCTGTTCAAAAGGTTGGTTCTTTATTGAGTGCCCATTTGATGAGGTAATCTCTTATGTTCATTTGCTATGATAACATGATTGAAGATCTTACTTAAGGTGTAACTAATGTTTAAACAAATTCAATTAGACCGCAGTGTGTTCGTATTAAGGCGTGAAAATCCACGTCTTGTTTTGTTGGTTGATTGGGTCCATTCAGATGGCAACAATAACTATAGAGAATAACTGCAATTAGCATAACCATAATATTGAGAAGAATGGATGTCTTTTTTGCTTTAATAAGAACACTTTCTATATTAATAATGATTTTAAAGTTAGCCAGGCAATTATATTCTTTCCTAATTATAGTAACTGTCATTTTTTCTTATCCAATTGTTGTAACGACAACAATTAAAAAAACAACTATAATAGATTCATAATTACGCACCACCGGTCGGCGATGGGCAAATCAAGCTCTTTGATTACAAAAAATAAGTAAATAAAACAAGAGGTATAAAACAAAATTTTCAAATCATAACTCAAAACCTTCCAGATTACTCAAAGAAGCTCACACGTCACAAGTCATAAAATGATTCCCCTCTGTCACGGATTGGAGACCGTGAACCGTAGACACTTCAAACACGCAAAACAAAACCAAAATAAAAAATCAAAATGGATTTAACTTAAAGCATATTTATTTAATTTTTTTCTTTTATTAGTGTAATTTCATCCAAGTATAACGTATTGTCAGTCTTGATCTTCAGATAATTAATTATGTTTATTATGAATAAATATCGTGCTATTCCTCCAACTGAAGGGGTTCACAGTCGAGTGGTGTGGTGAGATAGATAAGATTATTTTTATATTCGGTTAAAATTGATCCTACCCGATTATGCTATTTGATCGAGATCAGGGAACGACATCAAGGGTTAGCCTCGTAATGGACCAGACCAGAGCACGAAAATAAGATATGAAGTTCGAGGATCGAGGTGCCCGTCGAAATCGAGGCCAGCAGCGATTGAGACCAAATATGACAAACTTCGAGCAAAGCACAATAACAGAAAGGCGAGATAACTGTGACCGACCGAAGATCATGGCGTAAATCTCGGAACAAATCAAATTAAGATCGGTTATCTAGTTAATCATGGGATTTACTTCCTAATTAGAATTGTACCATAAATAAGGTTCCTCTACTGTATAAAGAGGGTCCTAATCATCTTGTAAACACCTTACATTCACGCATATCAAAACAATACAACACTTTCTGGCTTATATTCTTGTTCACCAGCTTGTTGCATTTTGACTGATCTTGCACAAACCAATTCGAGGGTATTCAAGCTCGAGGGCTGAATCCTGTTCAGACACTGGTATGCTTTATATCATTGTCAATTTCAATTACTTATCTTTACGTTTATCAATTGGTATTAGGTGAAATTACGGATTTTTAAAATTACAATATAAGTTTAATTGTTATCCAGTTTTTAAATAAAACAATTTTATTTTTAATTAGAGAATTTAATTTTTTATTTAATTCTTGACCATTGTGCTCAAATCTCAAAATAGACAATAAAAACATACTTCCCCTGCACTTGCCGGCCTTTCTATATTGGCACCGTTAAGTACACCTTCCATTTTTCATCTTCCCACCTAATTTCACTCCACCACTGTTCCACCGTCTTTAGCAAAAATCCATAATATAACACTCCCACGAAAAGATTACACCTGTAGAGATTCACTTAATCTTGTAATTTTCCCTTCAGATTACACAACTCAGTTCAGATTGTTCAGATGTCTCTAAAATCTACACCATTTTTAGTTTTTCATTTACAGCAATGACAACAGCTTCAAAATTCCTCCACCGCTTCATCTCATTTTAGTCAGATCACCTTAAATTTAAAATGAAGAAGCTCAAAACCTATTATTTACACCTTAGACACCCAACAACAATGGAGCGGAAGTGGATCTTTCCACTTGCTATAGGCTCCATTGTTTCCCTTTTTCTCTTATTCCTCACAACCCTAACTTCACCGGACGGCACTCCTTTATTACCCCTTTACCGCTACTATTCTTCCTATTCAGCCGCCGCCAATGTCTTTGTCGAATCAAAGCTTAAACCTTTACCTATCTCCGCCGTTCCTCCGCCGCCGCGTTTTGCGTATTTAATCTCCGGCTCCGCTGGCGACGGCAACATGACGAAGCGAACCCTTCAAGCTCTGTACCACCCGAATAACCAGTACGTTGTGCATCTCGATGCTGAGTCTTCACCCGAGGAGCGGCTCGATCTGCGTAATTATGTGACTAATCACCCGATTTTTAACAAATTTAAGAATGTGCGGATGATTACTAAAGCTAATCTGGTTACTTACCGGGGCCCCACTATGGTTGCGAATACCCTTCACGCTGCTGCCATTTTGCTTAAGGAAGGTGGTGAATGGGATTGGTTCATTAACCTCAGTGCTTCTGATTACCCACTTGTTACTCAAGATGGTAAAAAAAAGCCTCTCTCTCTTTTTTGAATTAGTACCTTAATTCTGGGTGTAACGAGGATGTTGATTTTTTTTTTTTTTTTTTGTTGATTAGATCTGCTTCATACATTTTCGTATTTGCCCCGGGATCTTAACTTCATTGATCACACAAGTAAAATTGGCTGGAAGGAGTAAGTTATTATTCTAATTTGTGCCACAAAGGAAAATGCTTTTCTTGATTCTATTTTTGGGTTTGAGAATTGAGGATTAGTTACTTAGGTTTAATTTGATTTTTATTTCTGAAGGTTTCAAAGGGCAAAGCCGATTATTATTGATCCGGGATTGTACATGACTAAAAAGGCAGATGTTTTCTGGATTACACAGAGAAGAAGTGTGCCAACAGCTTTTAAGCTTTTTACTGGTGAGGTTTGGCATCATTTTATGCTTGGGCTCAAAGATTTGAACTTTTTTCTTTTAGCTCACGTTATGCTTTATATGTGATGGTGAATTAATCATTACCCATTCACGTTTGCTAAACTGAGTTGTCTTGCTTTCAATTCTTTTCTTTATCACAAAATCTCTGAATTGATCCAGTATTTTGATCAGTTACATAGAAAAGTTGAAAATGTGAAGAACAAAAGCAGAAGAAATTTAAGTACCCCCCAATGTATCTGGATTGCCTATCTTATACTAGCCCAGGGCTTGATTCTGGTGGCATACACCTTATTCGAGTTATAACTTGTAATTACTGTTGCTAAATCACATACAGTATTAGGGAAGACATGATATGCAGAATTCTCTTTTCTACTGAATGGATAAGATGCTCAAGAATTTAATCATTCATGGCCAATAAACTGTTTCTTTGTAAGGGCGCCAATGCACTTCAACTTTGACTTCTTCCTTTGCCAAGATGCTGAGAAACAACGTGTGTTTGCATTACTGGTTGATTTGAAAAGAAAATTATGCTATGCTTTATTACAATGTAGTGTGGTTAAATGAACAGTGAGAGCTCATAAGTGCATACTAAGTATTTTGGATGGTTTAAGAGGATGTCTTAAATATGACAAATAAAGCTCAAGGATAGGGAAAGTAGAAGTGGAGGAGAACATTTTTTAGAGGTCATCTTTGCCCCAAATGTTTTCCCCAGCATAGCGGAAACATTTTATAGGATTAATGTATGTTCTTAGTGAAGATTGAGAACTTATGGACACAGGGTAATTGTTGGAAATTTTAGTATATGGAGACATTGGCTGTCAAAGCAATTAGCCTGCGTGTTATTTATTGGGAAGCACTTCCCTTTTTAGCCCGGAAGAGGGTCACTCGCAAAGCAAAATTAAAGTGGTTGATTTGATGCTCTCCAGAAAGAACCAAAACAGCCCCTTGTATTAACAGCCTTCAATATATTTTGAATTCCGAGTGACAGTTGACACTGATAAAAGGAATCCACAACGGCCACATTGGAGGGTTTTGATATCTGGTACGAACACTAACGAATTAAGATACTCTGTGAAGGAAGTGAAGTTTGACCTTAACAACAACTGCACTTGTCATTGGTGTGGATGGTAAGGGTTTCCAAAATCAGTGTAGATTCAGGATTTATTAACTACATTGTCGAAAGTATTATTCGCCTAAAGATGGTAGAGTTTCCAAGATCAGTTTAGATTCAGGATCCCTTGACTAGAATTGCCTGAGATTATAGGTCTCCTCTGATGAAATTCTATGCGTAGTAGGTTTGTTTTCAGACACATCACTGATGAGACCTTTTTCAACATTATGACCACCATTGTCTTACATTCATATGGATGAAATGAGGGAGATATTGATCGTCATTCTGCCTCTATCATTCTGTTTGCTAATAGGAATCTAGTTCAATTCCCTACAGCTTTGATGGACTGTTTCAATCAGGAAATTCTATTCACTGGTACACATGTTTTTGCTGAAGAGACTCTCTCTATGATCATATTTACGCTGTTGAACAATGCCAAGTTTGACAACTGTGCGGCTTGATACATTTTCTATTTTGTATTTCTTGTTATGGGTCGTGAGATTTCTAAATAAAACTTTCAAGTCTCATTCTTTATTGCCAGTATAAAATTGTAGCAGCTTAAATTTCAGTTTGACATGACTTTCTGAAGATGTTTTGGGGAAGCCTGAGGAAAAGCATAATTTTCTAGCTGTCTGCTAATAATTATTTGGAGGGGGCTGAAAAGCAGTATACGACGAGCAACAATTTTTATATGGGAAACGTTGCTTCATTTGTTCCCTTCCCAGCTTGAATAAATTTGCCAAGAAAAGAGCTTTAAAGAAAAGCTTAAATAAATTTGTTAACTTGTCTTTAGAAAAAAATAAATTTATGTTGCTTTTTGAACTTCAGCATACTAGACAATAAAACATTGCTCTTGCTCTCTTTACAGGGTCTGCTTGGATGGCCCTTTCTCGCCCTTTCATTGATTTCTGCGTATGGGGATGGGACAACTTGCCCCGGACCGTTCTTATGTACTATGCAAATTTCATCTCTTCTCCAGAAGGCTATTTCCATACTGTCGTTTGTAATGCTCAGGAGTTCCGCAACACTACAGTAAACAGTGATCTTCATTTTATATCATGGGATAACCCTCCAAAGCAGCACCCGCATTACCTTACACTTGATGACATGCAAAGGATGGTTGACAGTAATGCTCCTTTTGCAAGAAAGTTCCCTAGGGAAGATCCGGTGCTTGACAAAATTGATTCTGAACTCCTATTTAGAGGTAAAGGCATGCTTGTTCCAGGTGGGTGGTGCGTTGGAAGTCGGAAGAATGGGACAGATCCTTGCTCTGTTACAGGTAATATCACCGTCCTCAGACCTACTGCAGGGGCAAAGAGGTTGGAGAAGTTGATAGGATCGCTCTTATCGAATGAGAATTTCCGGTCCAACCAGTGCATATAGGAAACATGCCTTAGAAAGTTGTTTTTCTTAATTATAGTCTTCAGAGGAAAACAAGGAATGCCATGATCTGATTGTTTTCTTCTGCAAGTGACTGATTTGAATGTATCCAATCTGCAGTAATGCTTGTATTCTGCAGAGAAAAATGGAAAAAAGAAAAAATATACCTTAATGCTCCAGTAATACAAGGGCACGTGTACCTGGTCTTTGTTGCTACACTGTATCAATGTTCCAGCTTGCCCTGCATTGACAAAGAGTATGTAATCCCCTCATTCTGAATTTTGTTACTTAAATAGGATGGAGCATTTTGACAACGTCAGACCTCTGGGGAAGAGAAGTGTATCAGGTTTTGTTTCCGCTTCAAATGTGAAACTACTGTGTAGTTATATCTTCTTTCTATTATAGGCTTGTAGAAAAAGATTTATTGGAGTCTCTTCTATAATGTTTGCTCATCATTTAATCTGGAATTTTCCCCCTTTCTATTTTGTGTTTCATTTGCAGTTCTATTTTCATTGCTGACAAAAAGCTTTTGCTATTCTTGTTATTGCATCATAACTATATTCTTTCACTCTTTCATTGCTTGCATGGCGGGACCTTAGTACACCGGGATGTATTTTTTCATTGCATGCATGTGAAAATGTTGTAGCCTCCCCGATGTATGGAAATAGTGTATGTATTAGAATGTCTCACATCAGTTGAGGGAACGAGCTGTTGTTTCCTTATAGGGAACAATCCTCAAGTATGAACTAATTTCCGGGGTTGAGTTAGAGACCTAATGTCTATTTTTTTACATTATGTTTATGGCTTGTATATCGTGGAGAACTGTAGTGAAGGCAATATGATTTTCCCGTATCCGGAATCCATATAGTTTTTTTGAATAATTGTAGCAAGGACAATTTCTGGTTTCCCTATAATCAGTATCCGGATAGTTTTATTTATTTCTTTTATTTTTCAAGGCAACCATATTAACCAATCGGTTGGTAATATAACCAAATTATTAAATAGTTGGGTGGAGCTACAATAACAAGATTAAATATTAGGACTTAAAATATTGAAATAACTATAGTAGGTGAGTTGTCTACCGACGCTATGAATATTTAATATAAGCTAAGTGTCTGGACCAGATCTCTCCTACTAACCACGCCTATTTTATAATGGGAAAAATCAGCATCTAATGGGAAAATTAACGACCAAACATAAAGAAACGAAGCACTTAACTAATAGTCTTGCATGTCGTAAGTTTGGAAGCATAAAATAAATTCATTAGCTAATTTCCGGGTTGAGTTTAGGTACCTATAGCCCGTTTGGCCAAGTTTCAAAAATCAGTTTATTTTGAAAAGTAATTTTTTTTTTTCAAAAGTGCTTTTTTCAAAAGTGCTTTTCTCAAAAGAACTTTTGGTAAGAAACAGTTTGTGTTTAGCTAATTAGTTTGAAAAGCACTTCTGAGCAACAATTAGTGTTTAACTAAGCTTTAAAAACTGCTTCTAAGTGTATTTTCTCAAAAGTGCTTCTCAAAAAATGCTTTTGGAGAGAAACTACTTTTTTCTGCTTCTCCAAAACTACTTCTGCTTCTCCTCAAAAGCATTTTTTTCCTTCCAAAAGTTTGGCCAAACACCTCAATTTTTGACCAAACAGGCTACTAATGTCTATTTTAGCATTATGTTTATGGCTTGTATATCGTGGAGAACCGTAGTGAAGGCAATATGGTTTTCCCATATCCGGAATCCATATAGTTTTTTTTTTTTAAATAATTGTAGTAAGGATTTCTGGTTTCCCTATAACCGGAATCCAGATAGTTTTAGGCATACAAAATTTATTGAATTTAAATTCAATAAGTAATTTGGATTATATTTTAAATTCAAGATATATTGGTCCAAATAAATATTATGGGCTAATATAATTGACCTAACTATATAAGTCCAATAAATATGGATTAAATAAATAAGTCTTAATCCATTGGGCTATTTATTTAATCCATTGGGCTAACCCATTTAAATTGGGTTAAAGTGAAGAGCCCACTTCATTAAGCCCAAGATGTCATCTTCCTAGAGGCCCAGTTTGGTGCCACGTGTCAAATGACGTGGCCGGCCAAGTCAAGCGGAAGAGCCAATAGGATCATGCCACGTGTCAAAATGACAAGGCATGCCCAGTCACACTGAAAGACCAATGAAATCGCGCCACGTTGCAAGTGACATGTTTTGGCCAATCAAATGCGGCCATGTCACACTTCAATGTGATTGGTCAAAAAGAGTTTATTCTTATCACAACTCTTCCCTCCCACAACTATAAATAGGAGTCTTCATAACCCAGAAAAGAGACCAGTAGTTATAACAAGAAGCAAGAGAGAGCTCGTGGATCAAACACCGCAAGTTCCTCCACAAGTTTCAAGCTTCAAGCAATCAAGCTCAAGTTCAACAAATCAAGTTCAAGCTCAAGAACGAAGAACAAATCAAGTTCAAGCTCAAGAACGAAGAAAAAATCAAGTTCAAGCTCAAGAATGAAGAACAAATCAAGGTTCAAGGAGTGCGAGTTCAAATCAAAGTTTGTGCTAGTTGAATTCAAGATCATCGTTCGTGGCAACAAACATAGATTCAAGATCAAGCTCAAAGGCCTTTGAATTTATTTATAATTGGAAATAAGAATCAGATGATCCATAGAGATTGTAACACTCAAATATTCGAAATAAAATACTACGATTGTTGCGATATTTTTCGTTCTTGATTTTATTTTCTTGACACAATTTATTGTCTACAAATTCTGGCATGCCCAGTGGGATAATCTCTACCTCTCATCTCAACCTTTTAATCACTAAAGTTCAAGAACAATTAAATGGCTTCAAAGAAAATCAACTCCGGTTCAACTTCCACCAAGGCTACTAACTCCAGGTTCTATGCTGATGTGGAAAGCATCTTCGATGTTACCTTTGGAAGCTTTGGACCCGTTACGAGGAGCAAAGCAAGCTCTTTAGGACAACAAGCACCCCAAGTGTCGTTTGCATCAATCCCTATTTTCGGATCTTCATCCTCAAAAGAAGCAAGATCTTCCACAAATGCACCTGAAGGAGGAAGCGATGTTGCTGAAAAGATCAAGAAAACTCTTGCTCTACTTGACCTCTCCGGATCCAAGCACTCTGTTGTGAAGGAAGATGATGCTGCTTCAAGTGATGGATCCGCCCCACTTACACCACATAGACTGAGCCAATCAAGGATCAATCTGTGTGAAAATCCATGCTACTCTCTATCGTCCACGACAATCATGCAAGCCATGGTGACAAATACTTCATCCGTGGAGGAGCAATTGGCAAACTTGACGGAAGCAATCGCTGGCTTGACCAAATGCTTGCAAAATCAAGAGGCTAGAATTGATAAGCTAACAGACATGGTGGGAATCTTGATGGAAGAGGAATCCATCTATGCACCCGACAAACTCCCAGAAGTTCAAGAGATTGATCCTCCCCCAATACAAGAAACATCCACTAAGGCTATCCCTGTTTCATCTGAAGGGATGATTCAAATCGATCAACTGAAGGAGTTTATCGAAGGAACCATTAAAAACAAATATGAAGTTGCTGCCAAATTCTCCCTTACATATGCAAAGTCGTACACTGCAAGGGTCGGTATGTTGGAGATGCCTGCTAGCTATCAACCTCCAAAGTTTCAACAATTTGATGGTAAAGGTAACCCAAAGTAACATGTTGCGCACTTCCTGGAGACGTGCAACAATGCTAGGAATTATGGAGATTACCTCATCAAGCAATTTGTCCGCTCGCTAAAAGGAAATGCTTTTGACTGGTACACGGACCTCGAGGCTAGATCTATGGATAGTTGGGATTAACTAGAGCAAGAGTTCCTCAATCGCTTTTATAGTACGAGACATACTTTGAGTATGATAGAACTTACAAATACTCTTCAACGAAAGGGGGAACCAGTTATCGACTTTATCAATCGTTGGAGGAATGCAAACCTCAACTGCAAAGACAGGCTTAGTGAAGCTTCAGGCATAGAGATGTGCATCCAAGGCATGCATTGGGGACTGCGCTACATCTTGCAAGGTATCAAGCTTGTCACATTTGAAGAACTTGCAACTCGTGCCCATGACATGGATTGAGCATGACCTCCGCTGGAAATGAAAGGCCGCCTATCTATAAACCTCGCAAAGGGAATGACAAGCAAGAAGTCAGGAAGTGGGGCAAGTTCGTACCCAAGTCTGAAAGCAAATAAGCTATGAATGTCAACAGATCACCTGTGAAGTTTACGACGAAGGAGAGCAAGAAGTAGAGTATGAAATCCACTCCTTTTCAAGATAAGCCAAGTGGGAAGCTCACTCTAAAAGAAATGCAAGAGAAGGAGTACCCATTTCTGGATTCTGATGTGCCATCCATTTTCGAAGAACTCCTCGAGTTAAATCTTATTGAGCTTCCGGAGATGAAGCGACCAAATGAAGCTGGGAAAACAAATGACCCAAACTACTGCAAATATCACCGACTTGTAAGCCACATTCTGGAGAAGTGCTTTGTCTTCAAGGACAAAGTCATGGACTTGGCTCGCGAAAAGAATATCATGCTTGAAGATGAGAAAGCAAGCGCAAACCAAGTCTCTATCACCTTTGGCTCATACAGTCCGGATGAATTATGTGGTTTTAAAGAAAGTAAAGATGAAGAATTCTAGAAAGTGACAAAGCTGAAGTCAATCAACCTGATGATGATGAAGGTTGGACATTGGTGACTCATCGTAGGCACCACAAAAGGAGCCCACGAAAAGAATCAATAGAACAACCAACAAGTAAAATGATGGTGAAAAGACCAAGGAGATGGAATCCAGTTAAATATTTGAAGAAAGCAAAAGTGGAGGTGCACCATCCTCAAAAGCCACGACATCCAGTGACCTTGGAGGAGTTCTTACCAAGTTGGTTCCGCACAAAGATTTCCCATGAGAGCATTGATGCCTCTTGTTTCCATGCTGACCAAGGGGAAGAAAAGAGTGATGACCTACCATTAGCACCAGCTTCGGAAAAGCCCATCGAGTCCACTTCTCAAGAAGTTAATGCTTGGGAGAAAAAGGTCATGTTCACAAATGACGATCTTTTGCTAGGTGACACTCCTCATAAACGCCCATTGTACCTGGTTGGCTATATGCACAATGAAAGGGTAAATCGAATTTTGGTTGATGGAGGATCCTTGGTGAACATTTTGCCAATCCACACTGTGAAATAACTTGGTATTCCCATGAACGATCTCTCAGAAAGTCATGTGATGATCCAAGGATTCAACCAAGGGGGGCAAAGAGCCATAGGCGCGATCAGACTGGAAATCACCATTGAAGATATTCAATCAAGTGCATGGCTACATGTGATCGATTCAAAGACTTCATACAACGTCTTGCTTGGAAGGCCTTGGATACATGAGAACAAAGTGGTTCCATCTATCTACCACCAATGTTTGAAATACTATGAGGGTGAAGTTTAGAAGAAGTTAGTTGCTGATGATGAGCCATTCACTGAGGCTGAGTCACATTTCGCCGATACGAAGTTCTACTTGAAGAACCGTATTGTGAAGGAGTTAAAAGTTGATGGTGGCATGAAAAGCAAGAATGACGAGCCCATAACTAAAATAGCTAAGGTAACTATTGGTAAAGACAAAGCTGTTACTGAGGAGGTAAACGCCAATGTGAATAAATCTCATAAAGGGGGTATTGCCTCTTATGGCAAGAAAGTAAGTTGTGCGCTCCAATATGTCCCTAAAAGGAATAAATATGAAGGTGAATCATCTAATCTCTAAGCTAACATACTAAAGGAGTTAACTCTTCCGGTCAAACGAATTGAGGCACTAAAGTCGTCCTCAATGCCGCTTGCAGGGTTTGTGGCCCAAAATTGTTGGTAGAATGTGGCACTCCCTACAAAGAGAACAGATGAAGGTTTTGATCCTAATGCTTATAGGCTATTTGCAAAAGCTGGATACAATCCTAATGAGCCGTCAAAGTTAGGGAAGCTACCATCAGAAGCTGCAACGAGACAACCACGTGAAGGTTTGGGATACAAGCAACCGTCACCAGTGCGCATCTTAATAAGAAGGGTGAGTAGCAATTACATCACTGTAGAAGATGGATCTGTCACTTCTAACGGGCCTTTTGTCTTTGACCGACTTGGAAAATCAACTGTAAGAACTTCCGTATTTGAGAGATTGGGTCCATTAAAGAAGGGGAACAAGTTCCAGAGAAATTTTCAAAGTATAAGAACACCCGCTCTACCCAAGATCCAGAATATCTCTAATGATTTCCAAAGTTTGGGTCCTTCAAGAATGAGGCGACAAACAAAACTTGTGGTTTCATGTGAAGAAGTACTAAAGGTAAAGCCATATACTGTGGTCTACACAAAGGAATGTGACGAAGATGAAGAAAATGTAGGTTCTTCATATCATGTCACTATACAAGCGAGAATGGTGTTCCGTCTTCAATGGAGGATAATGTAGAATTGGAGCATATTTCACCGTATTATCACATATCCCTCAACGATGGGTACCCTCAAGGAGATGAAGATGCGAAAGATGCTCCACCTGAACTTGAAGAAGGAGTGAAGACGACAGTTGATGCCTTAAAAGAAGTCAACCTTGGCACCGATGAAGAGCCAAGACCCACCTACCTAAGTGCTTTACTAGAAGCTGATGAAGAGAGCACTTATATTGAGTTACTCAAGGAGTTCAGGGATGTCTTCGCTTGGAGTTACAAAGAGATGCCTGGCTTGGACCCGAAAGTAGCAATCCATCACCCTGCAGTCAAAAATGGTGCTCGCCCTGTTAAACAAGCTCAAAGGCATTTTAGGCCGGACTTGGTTCCCTTGATTGAAATAGAAGTTAACAAACTCATTGAAACTGGCTTTATTCGTAAAGTCAAATACCCAACATGGGTTTCAAATATTGTCCCTGTAAGGAAGAAAAATGGCCAGATTCGAGTGTGCGTTGACTTTAGGGATCTTAACAATGCGTGTTCGAAAGATGAGTTCCCGCTTCCCATTCCAGAACTGATGATCGATGCTACTACTGGGTACGAGGCAATGTCATTTATGGATGGTTCATCAGGCTATAATCAAATACACATGGCACCAAAAGATGAAGAGCTTACTGCATTCTGTACCCCAAAGAGTAATTATTGATACAAGGTAATGCCTTTTGGCTTGAAGAACGTTGATGCTACTTACCAAAGGGCTATGCAGAATATTTTCGACAATCTTCTCCACAAGAATATCGAATGCTATGTTGATGACTTGGTGGTAAAATCAAGAGAGAAGGGCGACCACTTGAAGGACTTGAAGATGGTATTTGAATTGCTCCGGAGATACCAACTTAGGATGAATCCATTGAAATGTGCCTTTGGAGTTACTTCTGGAAAGTTCCTTGGTTTCGTTGTCCAACATCGAGGGATCGAAATTGATCAAGCCAAAGTGGATGCCATTTTGAAAATGCCTGAGCCTCAAGATATCCATGAATTGAAAAGTCTGCAAGGAAAGTTAGCGTACCTTAGGAGATTCATATCGAACCTAGCTGGGAGGTGTCAACCATTCAGTCGCCTTATGAAGAAAGGCGTCCCTTTCAAATGGAACCAAGCGTGCAGTAATGCCTTTGTGAGCATTAAATCCTACTTGATGAAGCCTCCAATTTTAGCAGCCCCTATACCTGGAAAGCCATTGATACTATACATTTCGGCACAAGAAAGATCTGTTGGAGCACTGTTGGCCCAAGAAAATAGTGAAGGGAAAGAAAACTCTCTTTACTACTTGAGCAGGATGATGACACCGAATGAGCTGAATTATTCGCCAATTGAAAAATTGTGTTTGGCGCTAGTCTTCTCAATTTAAAAGTTGAAGCACTACTTTCAAGCTCATGTTGTTCGTTTTGTTTCTAAGGCAAATCCCATCAAGTTCGTGATGTTAAAACCTGTCCTTAGTGATCGACTAACAAGGTGGTACCTCTAGTTTCAACAATTTGAAATCGTGTACATCCCTTAGAAAGATATAAAAGGACAAGCGTTAGCGGACTTCTTGGAAGATCACCCTATACCTGATGACTGGGAGCTAACTGACAAACTACCTGATGAGGATGCCATGGTCATCAAAGTTCAGCCTCCATGGAAGATGTACTTTGATGGTGCTGCACATCGCGGAAGAGCTGGTGCTGGTGTAGTATTTGTCACTTCTCAAGGTGAAGTTCTGCCCTACTCTTTTACGTTGACGCAACTCTACTCTAACAACATTACTAAGTATCAAGCACTAATACTTGGGCTTGAAATGGCTGTCGAAATGAAGCTGTTGCAATTGCAAGTTTTTAGCGACTCTCAGTTAGTGGTCAATCAACTTTTAGGTAGTTACGAGGTCAAGAAGCCTGAACTATGCCCATATCATGATTAAGCTAAAACGTTAATGGGGTGGCTCGGTGATGTGACTATTCAGCATGTTCCAAGGAAAGAAAATAAGAAGGCAGATGCTTTAGCTGCCCTAGCTTCATATTTTAACCCTGCCTGATCAAGCGCAAGTTACTGTCTGCCAAAAATGGGTAGTACCGCCGCCAAGTGATGCTGAAGGTGAAGAAAATGAACTCAAGCATCTTGTTGCTATTTCTGAAGTCGAGAGAGAAGAATAGCGACAACCCATTATTGACTACTTGTGCTATGGGCTACTTCCAGAAAATCCGCAGAGAAGAACTGAAATCCGTCGTCGTGCACCTCGCTTCCTTTACTACAAAGATACCCTATACAGAAGATCATTCAAGGGAGTACTCTTACGATGCTTAGGAGAAGATGAAGCACTCCAAGCTTTGCAAGAAGTGCATTCTAGGGTATGTGGGTCACACCAGTCTGGACCAAAGCTCCACTTCCATATAAAAAGGATGAGATATTATTGGCCAACAATGGTAAAAGATTGCTTGGACTATGATCGAAGATGCAAGGCTTGTCAATTCCATGCAAATTTTATTCACCAACCTCCTGAAGTATTGCACCCGACTGTGGCATCCTGGCCATTTGAAGCTTGGGGATTGGATGTTGTTGGACCACTGCCAAAGTCCTCTGGTGGGCACCTACACATCCTGGTTGCAACCGACTACTTCTCAAAATGGGCTGAAGTTGTTGCTCTCAAGGAAGTAAAGAAGGAAAATGTTGCAAATTTCATCAGAGTAAACATTATTTATTGCTTTGGCATTCCTCACTACATAATAACGGATAATGGAAAGCCATTCGATAATAAGTTGATGAACAAGATTTGTGATCTCTTTGACTTCAAGAACCGTAACTCTTCGATGTACAATGCTGCCGCCAATGGTCTAGCTAAGGCATTCAACAAAACTCTATGCAACTTGCTAAAAAAAGTCGTCTCCAAATCCAAACGAGATTGGAATGGCCATATGGAAGAAGCTCTATGGGCATATAGGACGACTTACCGCACGCCAACACAAGCAACTCCTTATTCACTAGTTTATGGAGTTGAAGCCGTCTTGCCACTTGAGTGTCAAATACCTTCATTACGTCTGGCTATTCAAGAAGGGATCACTGATGAAGAAAATGTTAGACTTCGATTAGCATAGTTGGAGTCTCTTGATGAGAAGAGGTTGGGAGCTCAACAGAGTCTTAAATGTTATCAAGCTCGATTGTCTCGCGCCTTCAATAAAAGAGTTCGCCCGAGATCCTTTCAAGTAGGAGATAAAGTCCTTGCCATACGAAGACCCATAATTACTTCCCATAAACCTGTAGGGAAGTTCACTTCAAAATGGGATGGGCCATATGTTATACAAGAAGCTTACTCAAGTGTAGCTTACAAGCTGGTTGATGCAGATGGAATGAGAATCAGCCCTATCAATGGCAAGTTTTTGAATAAGTATTATCCTTGAAGTTAAAACGCTCCTTGACACATGAGCCTAAACTGCATGTTGCTACAATCCTGGCCCGCAAAAGTATAAACTGTGTATGGCCCAAAAAAAGAAAAAGAAAAAAGTCCGCTAGGTTGAAAATCTCAAAAGTGGCGGTCTAGGTAAAAGTTAGGACGTAAAAAAAGGGAAAAAATCTACCCATTCTGAACTACGGTATGACTTGATCCTCTTTACTGAGGTACGTAGGCAGCTTAGAGTTTCATTCTAAGTTAAGTCGCATAAGTTCAAAAGATACATATTGCCCCAATTGTTGTTCGAATGAAGTATGAAGGAATGTAAGATCAAACTGAAATGCTATCCTCATGTTGAACTTTGATCTCATTTGATTTAAGGGGATAACCCTCCATGGTAAATTGATATCTTCAATGGGCCGATTTTAGGAGGATGTCAAGTATTTGCATTGAAGTCCAGGGATTCTTATGTCTTCAGGTTCTCCAAACCTTCAAGTTTGTTGGTCTCCAAGTCCGCCCTCTGCCTTAAAAAAAAGAGGAAGAGAAGAGAGGCATCAAAAGGAAACACAAGTATAAGGAAAAGATTGCTTGGCACAACGTTTCAAATTCGGTGATACTTGAACCCAAGATATTTGTGAGAATATAGACCTTAAATTTCGATTGATGACAAGTAAGACATCTTCCGATCTTGAGGCTTCTATACCAAGATATGATTTTTTTGGGGAGACTGCGCAAATCTGGAATTGATAGCGTGGTGCAATATAAAATTGATTTCAAAATATTATCTGGGACAATTTTGAAGTTGTTTGATTGAGAATTTTGGATATGTTCATATCTTGAAGTCTAGTTTTCTTGAAATCAAATGGTTTGAAATTTCGATATTTCTACACCGAGATATAATTTTTTTTGGTGAGACTGCGCAAATCTGGAATTGATGGCATGGTTCAATATAAAGTTGATTTCAAAATATTATCTGGGACGATTGTGAAATTTTTTGAATGAGAATTTTGGATATGTTCTAGATCTTGAAGTCTAGTTTTCTTGAAATCAAACCGTTTGCAATTTGGATATTTCTACACCGAGATATGAATTTTTTGGTGAGACTGCGCAAATCTGAAATTTTCAACATGGTGAAATCTAAAGTTGGTTTCAAAATATTATCCGGCACGATTCTTAAGGTTTTTGATTCTAAGTATTGGATATATTTTAGATATTGAAGTCATCAAACGGTTCATTATTTGGGCTCTCCCATGACAAGATATGAATCTTTTGTTACAAGCGCGTAAAGCTGAAAATTATGCGACTAAGGTAAATGTCGGACAATGTAAAGCAAAAGAGAAGCTGAAATATTTAAGTCCTCGAAGTCTCCAAGCTGAAGTCTTCAAGTCCGTCGGTATTCAAGTTGAAGTCCCCAAGTTGAAATCTTCAACTCCGTCGGTCTTCAAGTTAAATTCTTCAAATTCGCCGATCTTCAAGTTGAAATATTTAGGCCCTCCATGTCTCAAAGTTGAAGTCTTCAAGTCCGTCGATCTTCAAGTTGAAGTCTTCAAATTCACCGATCTTCAAGTTGAAATATTTAGGCCCTCCAAGTCTCAAAGTTGAAGTCTTCTAGTTCGCCGGTCTTCAAGTTTCAGTCTTCAAATTCGCCGATCTTAAAGTTGAATTGTTTAAGCCCTCCGAATCTTCGAGTTGAAGTCTGCAAAGTCCGCCAAATCTTCAAAGTTTTCCAAGTGTTCAAGTCGATGTCGTCTTCAAGTTGAAACTACAACTTTCCAATCTTAAGGTGGACATATGAGTCCCTTTGCACCTTAAGTTGGCCTCTCCGATAGTCGAGCCACATTGAGAGTGATCTCTCCGATAGCCGGGTCATTTTGAGAGTAATCTCTCCGATAGTTGGGTCATTTTGAGAGTAATCTCTCCGATAGTTAGGCCACATTGAGAGTAATCTCTCCGATAGTCGGGTCATTTTGAGAGTAATCTCTCCGATAGTCGGGTCATTTTGAGAGTAATCTCTCCGGTAGTCGGGTAATTTTGAGAGTAATCTCCGATAGTCGGGCCAAATTGAGAGTAATCTCTCCGATAGTCGGGCCGTTTTGAAAGTAATCTCTCCGATAGTTGGGCCACATTGAGAGTAATCTCTCCGATAGTCGGGCAAGGATGAGTACTCATTCCCTCACACCTCAAGATTGTGTTCTTCATGTATGGATCATTTCGTTGAACAAGAACATATCTTTCTCACTTGACCTATAAAAAAAATGACAAAACAAGAAAAGCACAAAAGAAGAAGAAGAAATTACCTTCTCGTTAATGCTTCCGAATACACAAAACTAGACTCAAGTGGCTTGAGAAAATTGCGAATTGAAGATTCACGATTACAAGCACATGAGTTTATATAGATTTCCGTAGGTGGGAATCACGGAAATCAGTCCTCGAAAAAAACTTGGACTGCTAAGGCGGCTCAACAAATTGTCTCTGATATGGACTCGGCGACCAACTCCAAAAAGGAATCGATAATGCATGGTTATTTCTTTAACCAAGTAATGTTGAGACCAAATTCCATTAAACAAGGAACGTACTTTGAAAAGAGTACAAATTGTTATAACTGAAAAGCAACGTGTCAATGGACGCTACAACGAAGGTGCTTTTCTAAGTTAAGAAAAAGTGACATTTTCAAATTCGTTGATTAAATTCAAGTTCCAAGATATGCCTAATCAATGTGGCAATTAGCTTTTAAGTCTCATAGTCAAGTTATTTGAAGTAGTCACGATGATTTGCGTCAATTCTTTGCAAATGAAAGCACATTTGGAGGCCAAGCTTAATATTAAAATAATATTTTTTGTAGTCTTTGGTCACTTGACCTTAACTGCGTTGCAGATTTAACTTAAAGTTGCCATGACTCACTTTGTCTAATGAACTTACCTCTCACTGTGCTATTTGCTTGTATGGAATGTTCATTATAAATTAAAGTCTTGACATGGATTATAGATTAAAAGAATAAATCAGTTCAGGTTGGAAAGCTTGGAGATCGTTTAAGCATGGTACTTCAAGCATCATCTTTTAGAAGTCAATAAGTTGATATTTTGAAAAGTCTTGAAGTAGGGGCATTCGTAGGCATACAAAATTTATTGGATTTAAATCCATAAAATTAATTTGGTCTATATTTTAAATTCAAGATATATTGGTCCAAATAAATATTATGGGCTAATATGATTGAATTAATTATATAAGTCCAATATATATGGATTAAATAAATAAGCCTTAATCCATTGGACTAGTCCATTTAATTGGGCTAAAGTGATGAGCCCACTTCATTAAACCCAAAATGACATCTTCCTAAAGGCCCAGTTTGGTGCCACGTGTCAAATGACGTGGCGCGCCAAGTCAAGCGGAAGAGTCAATAGGACCATGCCACATGTCACAATGACAAGGCATGCCCAGTCACACTAAAAGGCCAATGAAATCGCGCCACGTGTGCAAGTGACATGTTCTTGCCAATCAAATGCGGCCATGTCACACTTCAATTTGATTGGTCGGAAAGAGTTTGTTCTTATCACAACTCCTCCCTTCCACAACTATAAATATGAGTCTTCCTAAAAAAAGAGACCAGAAGTTATAACAAGAAGCAAGAAAGAGCTCGTAGATCAAACGCTGCAAATTCCTCCACAAGTTTCAAGCTTCAAGCCTCAAGTTCAAGAAATCAATTCCAAGCTCAAGAACGAAGAAGAAATCAAGTTCAATTTCAAGAACGAAGAACAAATCAAGGTCAAGTTCAAGCAATCAAGCTCAAGCTCAAGAACAAGATCATCGTTCGAGGCAACAAATACATATTCAAGATCAAGCTCAAAAGCCCTTGAATTTATTTACTACTGAAAAGAAGAATTTCATAGAGATTGTAACACTCAAAATATTTGAAATAAAATACTACGATTGTTACGATATTTTCGGTCTTGATTTTATTTTCTCGACGCAAATTTATTGTCTACAACCATATTAACCAACCGGTTGGTAAAATAACCAAATTATTAAATAGTTGGGTGGAGCTACAATAACAAGATTAAATATTAGGACTTAAAATATTGAAATAAATATAGTAGGTGAGTTGTCTACCGACGCTATGAATATATTTAATACTCCCTCCGGTCCAAAATAAGTGATTTTTTGACTTTTTTCTTGTGGTCCAAAATAAGTGATTTTTTCAGATTTCAAAAATGAATTAATTATTTTTTTCCTACATTGCCCTTGGAGTAATTAATGTTGGAGTATGTGTTAGAAGTGTTTATGTGAAGAGATAGTAAAGGTTAATTTGGTCAATTTTATTGCTAATTAATGTTAAAAGGTGAATTTCTTAATATGTGTGAAAACAGTCAAAAAATCACTCATATACCGGAGGGAGTATAAGCTAAGTGCCTGGACCAGATCTCTCCTACTAACCACTTCTATTTTATAATGGAAAATCAACGTCTAATGGGCAAATTAACGACCAAACGTAAAGAAACGAAACACTTTGCTAATAGTCTTGCATGTAGTAAGTCTAGAAGCATAAAATAAATTCATTAGCCATGCCCACCCCTATGTACCAAACCGTACTCTTTATTATTTCCTCTACCTGCATGATTAAATATAGTAATTAATACAGAAATTGCCGTTAATGAGCTAAGGGTCTTGAAAAAGATCAAACCTTCCAATGTAAAGACTATTTCAAAGCTGAGTTTGCAGATTTGGCAAGACTCTCACAGCATCCAGCTGGAATCATATATGTGCATGACGAAAAGAATATAGATAAAATCTGATGTGTCTTTTAGAATCTGCACTTTCTAAATCAAAATTCACAACGTCTAAAAGTTGAATTAGTCATTGTGCGTCATTGGAAAATGGCTACTATATATGCGACAGGATCTACTTTATTAAATGCTTGGTCACAGAATCAAAGTTGAGGCTACATTCTACATCTGATTTCCTTTTTTATCTAGAGGGGCAATTGCTAAAACCAGTTTCCACAATGAAAGGACTAACTTTAAGATATCATTATCAGTCAAAGGATTTCACTTTCAACAAAAATGACAGGGAGAAAGAGGTTTGTATTTTTTTTTTTTTTTTGAAAAAGAGCTCTTTTTAGTACGAAATTTGAATTCTTCTAAAAAGTACTTTCAACTATAAAAGATTTTATTGTACATTATGTGTAGTCAAACAATTAAGAAATTGTTATTCAAATCACAAAAAGAGAAATGATTAATTAGATGAATTAAGCCTTATACACCGAAAGAATAGTATTTTTCCAGCATTATATTTCTCAATAGTGCTGAAAATGATAAGAGGATGATTAAAAAGGACCTGCAATGGACCCAAGATCTATAGTTGCAAGGATCAATAAAGACACCTATTGTGGAACCTAGAGTATAAAATAATAAAGTAAGAAATGTAGAAACAAACACATTGCCTCCGATATATACACAAGCAAAAGGAAGAGTTGCAGCAGCCAAATGAAGGAGAAATTAAAACCATAGTCCTGACCTTACTGAACCAGAAAATGAAGCCATTACAAAATCGTATTGAGTAGATGGTTGATGTAACATACTCAGACTTTTATCTTTCATAGCATGTATGAATTATATATGCAACAGAAATTGTGGGCATCGTGTCGAAAGACAGAGGCACTTAGGTTCCATTTTTGGCATTTTACCAATTGAATGCTAAGTGCCATCTCTCCAGCGACAAGATCCCCTCAATCTCTTCTTTTTTTCCTGCTTCAATGACTAATGAAATATGATGAGAAGTACACAAACCCTCCATTTCCAGCTAATTTATAGCCAAATTTAAGTACATTTCCAAATTGTTAAGTCAATTAGTCAACCCACGAGCTTGAATGAGTATGCATCTGAGAGTCGAATAGTCTTTGGTCTATTGCATGTGTCACGTGGACACATTTGAATACTTCTTTCAATTTCACATTTTCTTAGACCAAAAGACTTTGGCTTCCTGGTCATCCTTCCATTTCATCTTAATTTCTTCCTCTTTTTTCTTCTTCCCTATGACTCGTATGGGGGAAGTCCAAAATATTGTTAGACATAATTAACCAAAACATTATATTTTCTTAAAAGAAGTATCTTTGCCAAAACATAAATAATTAGTACTTGGTTTATTTTCGACTGTTGAATTGACTAAGTCCAGCTGTTAGTCGTTTATGATAACATCGAAATTTAAAAATAGCCAAATATACAAGTGATCATCGAAAAATAGCCACAATTTTAAAAATAATCAAAATTTAGCAACTTTTTATGTAAAGATAAATCTGAACGAAAACACTGTTCAAAATCCGGAAAATATTCCAGCATAATATACTGGAACTCCACTATATTATTATACTGGAGTTTCAATATATTATTATACTGGAGTTCCAGTATAATATACCAGTCCATCATAATATACTGGAAGTTCATATACAAGTGCTCCAATCTCTAGTATATTATGCTGGAACTTTCCGTGCCATTTTTACTAATTCGCTGCATTTAAACAAATTGGGTTGAGAGCCAAACATGAAGGCCCAATCTTTCAGAACATTCATTTAAGGGGTATTATCACTTTTAGCCCACGCCAAAAACTATTTATATCTAGTAGTCGAAAAAGTGTATAAAACTTGTATAATTTGTATATAACATACAAAATGTATATATATATATATACAAAAAATATATAAATTTTATACATTTTTCAGCTATTATTTTTACAACGGCTATACATTGTCATTTTCCCTTCATTTAATGCCCACTGGCTCTCCATTAGTACATGACCCAACTTAAAGTTGTCTTCAGTTACCTATTTATATTAATTAATAAAGGGCAACGACCACTTTTAAGTGACGGCCGAAACTAATTATATTTGGTACCATAAAAGTGTATAAAATTTATATATTTTTTTGTTTATAACATACATAAATGTGTGTGTATATATATACTATATTTTTTCGACGATTATTTTAAGAACGACTATACAATGTCATTTTCCCTATATAAAAATGAGTCTAATATTAAAGTAAGATGCATGATACATGGAAAAAGAAAGAGGTTGGCTATTATTTTGATAACGGTTGTATAATGTCATTTTTCCTATATTAAAACAAGTATAACATTAAAATAGAATGCACGATACATGGAAAAAAAATGTATGTGCAATATTTAGTTCTAGTTAATATAAACACTAACAGTATACATGGAAAAATAATACACCCCGCAGCCGCAGAGAAAAAAGGGAAAATGGCCAAAACTGCCATCAGACTATTTGATTTTGTACAAATATGCCCCCGTTTATCTATTGAGGCAAAAAAGTCACCACCGTTATCTTTCAGGCTCACTTATGCCCTTACGACTCAGTAGATGGACGGATGGCATATTTGTACCATATCGAATAGTTTGAGGGTAGTTTTGGTCATTTTCCGAGAAGAAAAAAAGGAAAGTACGACTAGTTGAAGTTATTAGACGTGAAGAATTATTCAAAAACCTTCTGAGACGGCCATATGGTTTGACTAATTTTGTGGGGAACTTTTTGTTTTTCTGGGAATTCAAACTGGATGTTTTCTTGGATTTCTTCAAAACATGGATTAAGTTCTCCAAGCAAATCTCAGGCATTCCTGAGGAGTTTTTGGGCACCAAGTTCTCTGCAACATTGCATGGACTCATGTTTATTTCCTCTAGTAAACCTTGAATTTGTTGGAAGAGAGGGTGTGTTTTAATATCTAAGTAATTCTTAGCCAACACTTTGAATGCTTGTGTGCATGTCCATCCGTCCTCGGCGTATGAGAGATGGATCAAGTTTGTCCTTAATTATGATTGGTTGTAAATATGATTAGCCTCTCTTGAACACAAGCTGGCCATCTTCCATCAATGAAATTCAACAGTCCTGGAAGTGTAAGTTTGCCAGTTTCCTTATTTTCACTTTCTTTTTCTGTAGCCGAGTCCGAGTCTTCTTTCTAATCTTTGGTAGCCGTTTCCTCATTTTTCTTCTTTCTCTTGCCAGTGAGATTAATAGAGCAATCAATGTCTTCAATTACAATAATAGACTTGCTTGTTGTTTCCATGAGCAACTTTCTTAAGCCCCGGGTTGTCCTTAACAAATGTGAGCTCAAGATCATATATCATAATTCAAGAAGTTAGAAGTTAGGGATAGCTGCAATCATTGTTGATTTTCCTATCCCTGGCGGACCATAAAGAAGATAGCTGCGCTTCCAAGCCTTACCAACCTTGGAATAATAGTCCTTCCCTTTGCTAAAAGTAATGAGATCGATAGTTGTTTCCTCCTTCTTCTTAGGGTCCACAACTAGAGTATCAAATGTTGCAGGATGCTCAAAATTAATGTCTCTCCACATACCTTTACCATTCCAATACCAATTATCCCCATTCGTTGGAGTAGATAGTCTGTTTCTTGTTCTTTTGTCGAATATTCATCAATGGTAATTTGGACATAAAGGTAGAAGAAATTGGTCAATCGGCTCCACAAATATTTGATGCGTTTGCAAAGAGCATAGGGGAAGAGTTGCTGAATTGTGCCCAAAATAAACATCAGTTCAGCAATTAGTGTTTACCCTTAAAAATGAGTAACAATTAAATTTGTACGCTGTTTAAAAGATACATGATTTAATTTAATACGAATGATCTAAGAATAAAAAGTAATTAAATCAAAGAGAGAAGAACTATCAAACCAATCGTAATTTAACAATCAAGTCTGGTCTCAAGTTAAACACCGAAATTCGTCCTCGATCGAACCCTCGATATGAGCTCGGTTGCGATTAAAGAAGAGAGTAACTGAAGAACACTTCGAATAATAGCTACAAGATAAAAATGAGCTTTTATTACTTTTATATGCGTGTCAAAAACCTGTTAAAGTGAAAAAAATCTTCCCTTTATATAGTAAGAGAATTTCAATCCTAATACAAGTCTAAATAAGGTAAAAATCTTCTTTTTTCGGTAAATATCGATCCACATTTAATATCGGACGGGATTCGCATCGTAATATCCGGTTGAGGGCAAATATTATGGCTCCCCCTTGTTGTCAAATCTTGGTACACGCTTCTTCCCAATGAGAAGTGACTACTGCGCTGTCTGCTGCACTGTCGCGGGTACAGTTGCGAACAGTCATATTCTGCAGTTGCGTTCCAACTGTATAGTTGAGTTGTACTTCTGTTAGAGAACCCTAAGGGATAGATCCCTATTGTGTTCCTCTATGTAACAGTTGCGGATAGTCACTATCTGCTGTTACGTTCCATTTGTACAGTTGACTTGTACTTCTGTCGAAGAACCCCAAGGGGCCAGGTCCTTGTTGTGTTCTTGGTGTGTGGTTTTTCACTCACTTGCTGGAGATCAGACCGAACATTGTTTATTTGTAGAGTACACCAGGTGGGTGATGTTCTTTATCTGGTTCTTGACAATAAGTTTGTTAGATCATCAAAACATAAGAAGCATAAGGCAAAGACATTGAAAACCCATCAATTTCCCCTTTTTGATGATGAAAAACTTAGGCAGTGATGGTATTTGTTTAGAACAAAGATAGCCAGATAAGGTACCAGAAACTACACATGTTCCCCCTGACCCTTTTGCTTTTGATTCCCCCTTAATCAGATCCCTATATATTTGCAGCAAGTTCCCCTTGACTCCCTGACCCTCATGACCTTACTTTTCCCCCCTTTTGGCATAATTAAAAAGATACACAAGCAGGCAATCAGCATAAAGAAGTCCAACACAGGCAACTCATGCCACATATGTGCACACAACATGACAGAAAAAAGAAGCTAGAAGAATGCAGCATTGTTCATGCAAAAAGAGGAGCTGTTTCATTAATATTAACAATGGACTGAGCAAAACAGGAGTAGTAGTGGTGAAATCCAGCATGCCTATCACAAAAAGACAACAAAAAGAAAACAACAACCACAAAATATTTAGAGCAAAGAAAAAGAGCTGGCCACTGAGAGGATCCTAGGGGGCACTAGAAGAGGGAGGCTTGGAAGAGGAGACAACAATGGTTTTGAGAACCAGGTCCAATCGGGCATTTGCAGACAGTTGTTCTTCAAGTAGTTTTGCGTGAAGCTTATTATTTTCCTTTGTCATACGGGCAACTTCTTCATTAATGGAATCGGGTCCTTTAACTGTTTGACTGAACTGAGTTTCCAGTGTGGCGTTTTGCGCCCTTAACCTTCTGATCTCTTCAGAAGTTGTGTTTTGAGCATTGATCAGTTGAGAAATTATCGAGATGCTTCCACCAACTCTTTCTACACACTCACATTCTTCCAGAGTGGTTTTAGAGAAGGTTTGCTTGCGTGTGCCTACTATGGGATTACCCAAGGGGACCTTGATCTAAACACTTGAGTGAGGAGAAGATATGGTAGCCCATGATTCCCACCTTTAAATTTTTCCACCTTTTGCATATGATCTATCATGGTTGCTGGCAGATTTATTGGGATAAACTCATCAAGTGCCTCTATTAAGATCATATCCGATTTTGTAGCAATGGATCATCTCTCAGAACGAGGTAAGAGCACCTTATTGACCAGTTCAAAAAGAAGCTGATACTCAGGAAGTAATACCTTTTTACGCACCTATTCCCCCTGCTGAATAGCTTGCTCTTTCATGATAGCTCTCATAAAGTTGACACCACAGATACCTTTGACTGAGGACATTCCTTCACATGGAATTCTAAGAACCTTTCCCAATGCTGAAGCGTCGAGTACAATGTCTACTCCATTTACTAGCGCACAAATTGATCCCCCTCAACAGTGAAGAGAGATGCGTAGAAAGTTTGTACCGCATCTTCGTACACTAAAGGCATGCTTCCTTGAAACAAGTGCTCCTATTGCTGAAATTCCACTATCTCCAGAATTTGTCTCATATCGGCCATTTCTGAAATTGCTGGGTCAAATGTACGACCCCATAAGACTTTCTAAGTTCTTAATATCTGCTGCCAAAGACCGCTATCACTGGGCATGGTCCTCAGAGCACCAGGTTCTCTAATAGTTTCCCGTTTTTGTTTGCTAGATCCTTCAACAAACTTTTCTTTCCAGCTTACTAGCCCCACAATATCATCTTCAGACGTGGGTTGCTTAACTGGACTCTTCTTAGACTTGCTGCTGCCCTTCACGAATGCACCATTTCGTTTCTCAATAGTTTCATCGGAAGCTTTATCTACCGACTTTTGAGCTTTTATAGATTGTTTCACTAAGGAACCAGGTTTTTTTGGAGCATTTTTGTCAATCCCACTTACTGGAACATTCTTGTCAGTAACAAGTTCCCCTTGATTCATCAACCTCTTTTTCCTTGTCTTGGCACTCCTCTTACTTTTCTGCAATTTAGACTCAAAACCCTCTTTCTACTGTGACCTGATAGTGGGTGACTTGGAGGAGGATTCTAAGAGCTTAGGATGATCAGGAGGTGTAGAAGTGGGTTTGCTTGGAAGAGAATTAGGTTCTTTAGTAGGTTTTTCTGGGAACGTCTCATGAGCCAAAGACTCGAGGAGTACTATGGTTATTACATCGCCTAGGAATGGAATTTCTCCCCCTGATACTTAGACGAAAGATATGCTCCTTCATTTATTAGACTCTCAGCAGTGATAGCTATGATGTTATGCGCTGCTTTCTTTTCTGGTAGCTCTGTGAGAGTCACTAAGTCCAAAATGGAGGAGTTCAGATACTAATCAGGATCAACCTCAGAAACTTCTGACACTTGAGAGGTGAAACCCCCTGAGTGTTATTTTATGAGATCACTGAAATGACGAGACATAGAGTTTTCAATACATGGGAGGAAAATAGGGTTTATCAGAAAAGGAAAGCCTATATGAAAAGAGGAGGAACCAGGTGTGGATACAGTAGTATTGGAAGGAGTGGAATAGTGAATCTCTGGGGATGATTTTAAGGATGATAGGGAAGTAGGAGTGGTGTTGATGGTAGGAGAAGAAAGCGATCGTCCGATTGACATTATAGGAGTAGTTGGAAGACAAGTAGAGTGAGAGAAAGAGATGAGGAGAGGGTCACAGCTATACAAAAGATATGAAGGTTCATGACTTGCTGTGAGGGAGAAAGAAAGTTTTATTGGAAAAAGGACTAATGAAGAGAAGAAAGAGAAACGGGTTCTGAATAGTTCTGAAAACGGCGGTAGGTTGTGGGAAAATGCTATTGTGTAGAGAGGATGAAGGGATTTGAAAGACAAGACATGACATGCAGACTTTGAAAAGTCGGATGATGTGGCAGTTGAGTTAATTTTGTTAGCATTTTGAGAAGGCATGCAGAACAAATACATTACTACTAACCTCTGGTACAGGAACCTGATGCCCGAACATTTTTTTTTGAAAAAGATTTTAGCAGCTCTTCTTTTCGCAGTTCATAACTGTGCCTTTAGCTTCTATGCTCGTCATGCATGTTTGCCTGCAACGATATCGATATGAGTTAGGCTTTGCTAGAAAATACTTTAGCTAATTTTACGTGAAGGTGCTTTTCATAGCCAACTGATGGAGAATCAGGTTCTCCATTAGGTTTCAATAACCCCAGCTTCACCTTGTTTCTTCCAAAATGTTCCCTCCTCAAGGTTTTGGTGAGGATATCTGAAATTTGGTCTTTTGTGCTGCAGGACTTTCCACAGATCAACCCTTTCTCCATATTGATCCTCAGAAGATAATGCTTCACATCAATGTGCTTGGTCCTCTTGTTTTGAACTGGATAGAGAAGTTATACCATCAAAAAATACCCCAAAATCTTCCAGTTGCTTCTTAATTCAAAGGGTTTGAGCACATCAGGGTGCTGCCGCTACACATTCTGCTTCAGTTATTGATGAACCCATTGAGTTTTGCTTCCTTGTTGCCCAAGAGACGAGACATTATCATGGAAAGTGAGCCATTCCAGAAGTGCTTTTCCTATCCACAAGATAACCTGCATAGTTAATATCAACATACCTAATAAGATTAAAACGATCACCTGAGGGGTAACTCAGGACCAGGTCCTGAGTTCCCTTAGGTGTCTCACACTTCTTTTGGCAGCCTTCAACTTGGATTCCTTGGGACTTGACATTGAATTCTATTCTGGAGTGGAAATACAGAAGGGACGATTTTTTTTTTGAATTTTTGATTCTTTTCTAATACTAGAATGAAGAGGAGTGATCATGTTATCAGGTAGCTGGGAGCTTTTGTGTTTCTAGTTTGGGACTGAGGTTTGATTAATAGAGGAACTTGGTAGGTTAATTGGATTTCCCTGCACTCCCTGTTCTGTTACTTGTGGAGTACCTTGCACTGCATCTCCACTCTTTCTTTAGTTTTAATGGTAGTAATTGAAGTACCAGGTTCCTTATGAGAAGTGGAAGAGAATGTTGCATTGTCTTTCACCTCCCTTCTTCATCTTACTCATCATATCAGTCTTCCCATTTGAAACCTCAGATATTTCCCAGGTTCCAGACATGGTTCATTATATTGATCATTACTATTTCGTCCTTTGTTAGAAGAAGGTGTATCTTTGAATAGCACATGAACACTTCTTTCCACCAGTGTGCTATTTTGTTGTAGACTTTATGGCTTTTGCTTTGTGGGGAGTATCCCAGAAGGATTCCTTCATCGCCTTTTGCATCAAACTTCCCAAGCTGGTCCTTTCTATTGTTGAAACCAGGGCATTTTTATTCAAAAAGACTCTCAAATAAGTTGTCCTTGGTTCTCTTCCATTTGACAGCTCATAGTGGGTTTTGTTCAGGAGGGAGCTGATCATACACCTGTTCACCAAGTAGCAAGCAGAGTTTATTGTTTTTGCCCAGAATTTTCTTGGCGACTCCACTGTCGATGAGCATTGTCCATGCCATGTCTTCCAGAGTTCTGTTCTTTCTTTCAGCAACACCACTTTGCTATGGAGTCCTTGGTGCTGAGAAGCTGTGTGTGATTCCATTTTTGTTACAAGCTCATCAAATTTGGCGTTGTCACATTCAGTACTGTGGTCAGATCTGATGTATACTGCCTTCAATTTTATCTTCACTTGGATCTTCTTGACAAAGTCCCTAAAACACCTCGAAAGTCTTATCCTTTGTTCTAAGAACCAGTGTCTAGGTGAATCTTGAATTTGACAGACCACGAACTAGGTCCTTCTGAATTAATTTATTCAGAAGTCAGAAGCTTGCTTGCCCAGATCTTCCATGCCAAAGTTTTGCATCATTATCAACTGACTTTAAGCATCTCATATCATCAGTTTGTAAAGATTTAAAGTCAGCAATGTAGATGTTCTTGTTTCTTTTGGCCACTAAGACCACTTTCCCAGTTACCAGATTGGTACCTATGTACACTTTTGATAAGAACTCTTTGTTCCCTTTATCACAGATTTGAGAGACACTCAGGAGACTGTACTTCAAGCCATCCACACAGTACACATTCTCAATTTGAGTGACAGGGAGATTTTCCAACTTTTCCAGCACTGAGAATGTACCCTTTCCTTTTTCATGGGGTACATTCTCTTCCTGCAGGGCTTTCAGTAAGAAAAAATCTATGGTGCTTCCAGTCATGTGCTTTGAGCATCCATTTTCCATGGTTCATTGCAGTCCGCTTTCTCTCATTGTTCCCTGCACATGCACATTATGGGTTAGATTTAGGAACCCAAACTAGTTTGGGTCCCTTGTTATGATAAAAAAGATGGATAAGGGCTTTTCAACTCCATGCAGGCGATGACCAACACCTAGTCCCTTGTTAGTAGTCACTTTTTTAGTAAACACTTTGTTTTTCTGAACAGATTGAACCCTGGCCTAGCAATTTTCTTTGAAGTGCCCATTGTTCCCACAGTGGGTACACAACCAGCTATCAAGAACAATGACGTACTTGCTGTGAGGGTTGTAAAGAGTTTTCTCCCTTTGAAACCCGATTCCCTACCTGTTTCCACTATTATTTAAATATATGACAATGACAACATCTGAGGACCAGGTCCACTTCAGAGATTTCTCAAGATTAATTTTTACTTTCTCCAATTCAGCTTGAAGTTGCCGATTTTTCTCAAGTTCACCACATAGACTAGTTTTCACATTATTTAATTCATGTTCAAGCTTGATGTGTGTCTCACTAGCTACTTCATTTCCTTTCCCAAGACTCAAAGTCCTATGTTATCTATTGTGTCCCTCAATGGTTTTCTCTAGGTCAGTGATTATCACTAAAAAATCATCCCTCTCTTGCTTAGTGGCTAAAATTGTTTCTTCTAGAGTATGTTTCTCATTACTGAGACCTTCTATTGTTTCCTTCAAGTCAATGACCACTACCATCAGGTCATCTCTCTCATTTTCTACACTAGTTATTTTTTCATTTAGAGCTTCTTTGTCTTTTTCAAGATTAGATATGGTCTCATTTAGGTCCACTACACAGACCACCAGATCATCTCTCGATTGTTCAGCTTCTCCTAGTTCTATGGTCAGGATTTCCTTATCATTATCAAAGCTATAATAAACATCAATTAGAACATTTTCTAATGACCTTAAATTCTTAAAAGAGTAGGATTTCAGATTTCTCTGAACATCCCTGAAATTTACCTCATCGTCTTCATCTTTTTCATCCTCATCAGACTGAGCCATTAGCGCGAACAGTGAGACATACTTCATTGTTTCAGTTTCCACTGCCATTATGAAACTATTTTCTGCATCTGGTTCCCTTTCTGATTCACTGGAGGAGTCTCCCCAAGCAGCAAGAGCCCGCTTCATGATATTGTCAGCTGCACTTTTTCGATTGAATCATTTGTCTGGAACCAGGTTCCTTTTTGCTGCTTTGTTAGGATTTTGTTTGTGTTGCTCCTGTTTCACGAGTGGGGAGTTTTTGATGAAATGCCCTGGCTTTCCGCACCTATGACATAGATCATTGTTCATTGCCTTACTTGAACTGCCCCTCTTTGGTATACCACCATTTCTTCGAACCATATTTTGAAATCTTTTAGTAAGATAAGCCATATCACTATCTTCATCACTTGAGTCACTGCTTTCAGCCTTGAATACCGGGTATTTTTCCTTCTTCGGCTCTCTCCTTTCACTGTCTTTCTTTATTTTCATCTCGTATGTCTTCAGATTACCAATCAATTCATCCATGGTTAGAGTTTGTAGATCTTTAGCTTCAGTGATGGCATTAACCTTACTTTCCCAAGAACCAGGTAGAACACTTAGGATTTTCCTTAAGCTTGTTTATGGGAATAATATCTCCAAGTGAATAAAGCTCATTTATGATGGAGGTGAATCTGGTGTGCATATCCTGTATAGACTCATCATCCTTCATCCTAAAGATCATACTCTGTGGTGAGCATATCGATCTTGGACTGTTTAACCTGAGTAGTTCCTTCGTGTGTGGTTTGCAACGCTTACCATATTTCTTTGGCAGTATCACAAGCTGATGAGACTCTGTTGTACTCATCGGGTCCTATGCCACACACCAAGATTTTTTTGGTGCCATAGTTCTTTTTTACGACTTTTCTGTCAATGTCGCTGTACTCTTTTCTGTCTTTCGGCACCATTGGTCCAGTTTCTTCAAGCTTCTTCATAGGAAAATATGGACCATCACAGATGATGTCCCACAGTTCTGAATCTTCAGCCATTATAAAATCATGCATGCGAGTCTTCCACCAGTCGTAGTATTGACCATTGACTCAAGGAGGTCTGTAGGTTGATTGTCCTTCCTCAAAGTTGGGTGGAGCAGCCATTGAGATCCTTTCTAGGTATTAGCCTTTTAGAAAGAACCTGCTCTGATACCAATTATTAGTTTATATGAGTCCACCAAATAGTAGAGTGCCCGGTCCTCTATAAGGTTATGTTGAGAATGCTAGTAACACTGAAAATAAATGAGACACAAGATGTTTACGTGAAAAATTCCCACACAAAGGGACAAAAACTATGACCTACCCTTGTAGGCTTTCAACTTCACTAACTTGTAATCTCACTATTACAAGCCACTTTGTAATACCTCTACTATAAAGAATTCAACTTAACTAACATGTGA
Source organism: Nicotiana sylvestris (assembly GCF_000393655.2). NCBI lineage: Eukaryota > Viridiplantae > Streptophyta > Magnoliopsida > Solanales > Solanaceae > Nicotiana > Nicotiana sylvestris. The sequence goes on along the minus strand of NC_091058.1, from coordinate 7,813,775 downwards.
TACTCTTATCACAAGACACTTTGTGACTCTCTAGTTACAAAGGCTTTAAACTTATGACTAAACTTAGTCACAACATAAACTCAGAAGTTTATGGATTTTGGGTTTCCTAAAACAAGGCTTCTAAGAAAGCAAGATAGGAGTTACAATGAATAACAAATAACAAGATTACAACTCAACTATAGATACACATAGACTCATTGTGAAACTGATCCTATAGTGGAGTTGTCTTCTTGTTCTTGATACACCAGTGACTTTAATGCCGGATGAACACTTTAATGCTTGAGAGAATATCACTGAATGCTCAAGTGAAGTGTTGTGCCTTGCACCAGGTTGTTATACTACAAAAGACATCACAATGGTGATATCAAATCTTGGCACATGCTTCTTCCTAATGAGAAGTGACTGTTGCACTGTCTGTTGCACTGTCGCGTGTACAGTTGCGGACAATCACGTTCTGCAGTTACGTTCCAGCTATATAGTTGACTTGTACTTCTGTCAGAAAACCCTAAGGGACTAGGTCCCTGTTGTGTTCCTCTTTGTAACAGTTGCAGATAGTCACTATCTGCTGTTACGTTCCATCTGTACAGTTGACTTGTACTTCTGTCGGAGAACCCCAAGGGACCAGATCCCTGGTGTGTTCTTGGTGTGTGGTTGTTCACTAACTTGCTGGAGATCAGACTGAACATTGTTCATTTGAAGAGTACACCAGGTGGGTGAGGTTTTTTATCTAGTTCTTGACAATAAGTTTGTTAGATCATCAAAACATAAGAAACATAAGGCAAAGACATTGAAAACCCATCAAAAGTGGAAAATATTATTATTTAATCTGTGAAGTTCATCTTTTACTAGTTAAATTGAAGGAAATTTATGATTTCAAGAATATTAAAATGAGAATTTAATTAACTATTTAGTGTTGGCTTGTCTGACAGTGGTGTCCGGTACCATCACGACCTTTAACGAATTTTGGGTCGTGACAGTTTCAATTATGATTATATGTACGAATTATCTCATCATAATTGTACTTATAAGTCTTATATTTCTATATTTTTTCTAAAATTTATATTTTTTTTGTTCCTTGCTTATTTTAATTGTATTATCCGTTTGTTAGCATTGTTAAATTATGACATAAATTTTTTAGTAACTTACTACAATAATATAATAAAATAAATATAGTTTTGTATTACTCATAAAATTTAAGTTGACTTTATCTTGCATGACTATTTCTCAGATTTCTCTCATTTATTTTTAATATATTGAGTTTTAATTTTATTTTAAATTTTCGTTATTTACTTTTATGTGTGTAATTAATTTTATAACTATATTTATTTTAGATTTTAAAAATTAGAGGCAAATTAAAAGTAATGTACTTTTATCTTTCAAAAATAAAAATTCTCAATTCAAATATTCTTATCTCTCTTTATATTTTTAATACATTATTTATATTACTTAAACTAAGGAAACTACTTTGCCGGAGATAAAACAATTAAAGATCCATAATAAAATTGAATTGAAGATTGCCATATAAGAGTCAAAATTAAATTAAAAAAACTAAAATTTTCATTAAATGAGATTTCATGTAAGTTCTATTTTCTTATTTGAAAATCTCCCCCTAAACTCACTTGAAGAATGCCAAATGATTTTTTAATAGCTTGTCACTTGGCTTAACAATAATGCTAATCAATATGGTATATATATATATATATATATATATATATATATATATATATATATATATATATATATATAAGATCTTAAAAATTATAGGCAAATTAAAAGTAATGTTCTTTTATCTTTCAAAAATAAAAATTCTCAATTCAAATATTCTTATCTCTTTCTATATTTTTAATACATTATTTAGATTACTTAAACTAAGGAAACTACTTAGCCGGAGATAAATCAATTAAAGATCCATAACAAAATTGGATTGAAGATTGCCATATAAGAGTCAAAATTAAATTAAAAAAAACTAAGATTTTCATTAAATGAGATTTCATGTAAGCTCTATTTTCTTATTTGAAAATCTCCCCCTAACCTCACTTTGAAGAATGCCAAGTGGCTTTTTAATAGCTTGCCACTTGGTTTAACTACAATGTCAATTATATATGGTAACTTTATTTCTTTAATATATATATATATATATATATATATATATATATATATATATATATATATATATATATATATATATATATATAGATAGAGAGAGAGAGAGAGAGAGAGAGAGAGAGAGAGAGAGAGAGAGAGATTGTATTTAAGGTGAATGTACATATTTTAGATATATTTTAGGATTTGTTACTTTGGGGCTAAGTCATTTCTCCCTTATAAATACAAGGGTTCTATTCCATTATAAATCATCCCAAATCAATAAGAATTATCTCTCTTTACTTTTAATTTCTCTGCAATACTATTCTTTTTCTTTTATTATTTTATAACACATTATCAGCACGAGACTCTAACCAACTGAGTAGAGGGTGGTTGCTTTAATTTATGGATATACTATTAATTAGTTGTCTAATGCTTGAGAAATTAAACCACCCGTGGAGAGAAGATATAGGAATTTGCATGAATGCATTGATATTCCTATACTAGGTACTTTCGTCATCAGGCTTCGGGATACGTGCATAATGCTCAACTTATAGATAATATTGAGCATAGTGATTGTCAATTGTTCATGAACTTTCTTCAGGAATAAATTCTGGATTTAAGGTAAGTATTTTACCTTATTTTTCTCTTTTAAATTCTTGAAATTCTATAATTTGATTGTGACTACAAGAAAATACAATAAATTTTGATTATAACTTTAATAGAGTTTATAAGAAATTAAAACCATTCGAAGTGGTAAAATTTCTAGGCCTTGCCACGATCAAATTCATGTATGATTGTGGGCACAAGAAGTGAAAACTCGTCCCATTGAATTTGCTTCATTCTCATTCCCTTAAGAGAATGTGGTAGCAATATGTAATAAGTCCGAAAAAGATAAAATTATTAGTGGGAAGGAGGGACTTCTCGAAAGGTAGGATGTGCACCAGGAGATCAATTTCAAAGGTGCTATTTAAAACTTATTCAGCTTTTTTCAAAGTAGTTAGATTGTATCCTCAGAAGTATTTGGATTTTATCCCGAAGATCTGAAGTTCAACTGTCATTCATACTTCAAACTTGAATGTTTGTCTATTGCAATTCTAACTTTAGACCTGGATGACTGAAGTGGAAAGTTGAGACCCATAATTTTCGGGAGAAATTCAAAAATAGTCATAGTTTCAAAAGTAAATGAAATTTAGCCAGTTTTCATGTAAAGATAAATCTGAACGAAAATACTAGACAACTACCTAAAGAATGAATTCTTGTTCTTCCAGACTATTTGCCAGAAGTCAGAACATCTATACTCTAGTAAATCGAAAATTACTCTGTATTACTCCCTTCGTTTTAATTTAAATGACACACTTTTCTTATTAGTCTATTCCAAAAAGAATGACATATTTCTATATTTAGAAATTGGAGAGTATATGGTTATATTAAGTTCTTACTGCCAATTTTAAACTAGGTTTAGCCGGCTTGTTACATTCTTAAATCTGAGGTCCAAAGTGTTTGTCCCTTCTATCTGTTAATTAATTTTAGCTAAAAACACTTCATCCAAAATATTTGTCAATATAGAAATTCTGAGAAGACATTAATTTTGAATAATTTGAATATCAGTATTATGCAAGAAAACAGAGTTGATCAGAACTAATAAGCACCGGTCACATCCTAAAGATTCAGAGGCATCAGAAATTAAATGTAAGATACGGTAACTTACTTCTAACTGTATAATCCTAACATTATAGAAGCAAAATCTAAAATTTCATGTCGGACATTGGGATGACTCTTCGATTTATTTATGCAAATGTGGTCCACTCCTGAAGTTCAACTCAAGATAGGACTAAGTCAAATCGAGTATGATGCCTCAGATAACAATTAAGGTTTGCAAAGTAGTCATTGCGGTTGAGCTGCAAGTATTTCAACCAAAAAGGTCGAGAATTTGATCAAAGAACAAAAGCAAGTAGTAGTTTACTTCTGGTTACAATAATATAAGAGTACAAACAACAACACCAGAAAACCAGTGTAATCCCGCAAATAGTGTATGTGGAGGGTAGTGTGTACGCAGACCTTACCCACCTAGAAGGTAGAGAGACCGTTTCCGATAGACCCTCGGCTCACGAAAAGCGGCCAAAAAATAAAATAAAATAAACCATAGCATCAAGCAGTAACAACAACAAGATAGTAAGAAATCAAAACGAAAAGAACAATAGGTAAAAAAGTACTCTCGACTACCTACTAGCCGTCTACCTTGATTCTCGACCTCCACACCTTTCGATCAAGGGTCATGTCCTCTGTAAGCTGAAGTAACGTCATATCCTGCCTAACCACCTCACCCCAATACTTCTTTGGCCTGTCTCTACCTCTTCTCAACCCCTCTAGTGCCAACCTCTCACACCTCCTCATTGGAGCATCTGTGCTTCTCCTCTTCACATGCTCAAACCATCTAAGCCAAACTTCCTGCATCTTGTCCTCCACCGAAGACACTCCCACTCTAGCCCGGCCGCCAAAAAGAGAAGGAAAGATCGGGTAGGGGAAGTTGAAAACATATGGAAAAATCATTTCAACAACTTTTTTAGACGGCCAACCAATTTTGTGGAAAACTTTTTGATGTTCTGTGTGGAAAATTTTGTGAAAAATCATTTCAACAACTTTTTGATGTTGTGGAAAACTTTTTGATGTTTTTGATGGCCAACAACTTCATATGATCTTAGGTTACAATAATATAAGAGTAATAAGACTATACATGGAGAAGCCCCAATCCCCTGGCCGCCAAAAAGAGAAGGAAAGATCGGGTAGGGGAAGTTGAAAACATATGGAAAAATCATTTCAACAACTTTTTTAGACGGCCAACCAATTTTGTGGAAAACTTTTTGATGTTCTTGGAATTCAATAAGCTGGTTTTTTCCTTGTCTTCTTTATCTTTATTGGCCTTTTCCTTTGCCTTTTCCAGAGCTTGAATTAAGTTATTCAAGCAAATCTCAGGCCCTCCTGAAGCATTTTTCAGCATTAAATTCTCAGCCACATCACAAGGACTTATGTTTACTTCCTCGAATAAACTTTGAATTTGTTGGAACAGAGGGTGTGTTTCAATATCCAAGTAATTCTTAGCCAACACTTTGAATGCTTCATATTTGCAATACGACATCTCAATGTGCATATCCATCCGTCCTCGACGTATAAGAGCTGGATCAAGTTTATCCTTATGATTGGTTGTAAATATAATGATCCTCTCTTGACCACAAGCTGACCATATTCCATCAATGAAGTTCAACAGTCCTGAAAGTGTAAGTTTGCCAGTTTCCTTATTTTCACTTGCTTTTTCTTTAGACAAGTCCGAGTCATCTTCCTGATCTTCGTTGACTGTTTCCTCATTCTTTTTCTTTTTCTTCTTTCTCTTGCCAGTGAGATCAATAGAGCAATCAATGTCTTCAATTACAATAATAGACTTGCTTGTTGTTTCCATGAGCAACTTCTTAAGCCCCGAGTTATCCTTAACAGAGGTGAGCTCAAGATCATAAATATCATAATTCAAGAAGTTCGCAATAGCTGCAATCATAGTTGATTTTCCTGTCCCTGGCGGACCATAAAGAAGATAGCCGCGCTTCCAAGCTTTACCAACTTTAGAATAATAGTCCTTCCCTTTGCTAAAAGCAACGAGATCGATAACTATTTCCTCCTTCTTCTTAGGGTCCATAGCCAAAGTATCAAAAGTTGCAGGATGCTCAAAATTAATGTCCCTCCACATACCTTTATCATACCAATACCAATCCTCACTACAATTGTTGGTGTAAATCTTTTGTTTCCTATTGTTAAACTCAATAACCTTGCCTTCTTCCATCACATGCTTCAAGTATTTTCCAATGACCATTTCTTTATATCGTTGATTGAAAGTTATAGTGTAACTTTTCTTTTCAATTGGACGTGAATTATTGCGCCCCGTAGAATTTTCATTGAATGTTTCTTTGTAAAAGCGCCAAGAGAGTTTAGCTCCAAGGAATTGATCAATAATCTCTTCTCCTTCATCTAAACTAACAGCAAAAGACTTACTGTTCTTTGACTTTTCAGCTTTGAGATACTTAGCATCCTTGTTGATTGACTTAGTACCCAAATAAGAGTGGACCTGAGTGTAGATATCGTTGCTTTTACCATTGGTGAATTCATCAATAGTAATTTGAACATAAGGGTAGAAGTAATTTTCAAATTTCTGCCAAAAGGATTTGATGCGTTTGCGGAGTGTATAGGGGAAGAATTGTTGAATTGTGCCCCAAATGAACATCAGTCCAGCTAGCTTAGAGCCTAATTCAGTCAATGATATAGTTCCCATATTGGTGTTCTTTTCTAAGGTATTTTTAGTAAGATTATGAATGAGGATGAAATTGAAAATGGGAGCTGAGTGTATTTTTAGTGTTTTGAAGGGGTATTTAATACACCTATATATACTGCTTTTAAATTGCTAAAGTTACCTTAGAAGAAGTGTCTGCTCCGTGTAGCGCAAGGAAATTGGACGGTTAAACGCGGCCATAAAAATTTGACTTTTCATTACGTGAATGAAGTGGTAAATGACGATAATACTTGTACTACGTCATTCAATTATTATCTTAAAATATAAAAAGTAAACATTAGTTACAAAAATAGTTCAAACAAAACACATACGATTTTTTTTTTTTTTTTTTGTAAACTCTAAAACAAATGCCACTTCTCGATCATTCCAATTTTGATACGTTTGACTGGTCACCATGTTTAAAAAATAAAAAGAAATTGGCTTACAGTTTACAGTTTTTAAGACTTTTCACACTATCAATATAAATTGAACCAATTGTAGTTTATTATTTACCCTGCTTTCATGTTTCTAATTTAGTTTAACATAAAACAAAAAAGCGGTCAAGGGTTTGGGTGAATGTGGGGTAGGTTAAAAAAAACAAAAAGATAAATGTGTAAATTATTTGTAACATTTGTTGGATGTTTCCCCAGACTTTCGTTGGTTATCGCTTTTCTCCAACAACTCTCAAGGAAAAGACTATAATAAAGTCAAAATATAGTCCAAGTGTCAAACTCCAGCTATTGATTTAGTATTAAAGTGAAAATTACAGCTATAAATTGGGCTACAAGCATTAGATTGGAAACTTCGTAGCCAAGCTTTATTACCTTTTTTATTGTAAACTAGTGTAACTCTCCGCGCTTCACGCGGTTATTAACAAAAAGAATTGCATCTTGTTGACATAATAACTCATTTAAATTATTGCGTGAAATTTTCTTCAAAAATCTCTGTAATACAGTCATGATATACTTCTTTTCGGTCATTACTACTGTTGTCTCTTGGCAAAGTCCTTTTAGAGTCCGATGAAGCAAGACAATATTTGCATTGGTATTGATAAAATCAGGAGACAATTTGATTAAGGATAAGTTTTTACAATCTTATTTACTTATTTCGATGCCTAATCCCTCACAAATCTAAGAGGACACATAAAATAAGCTTCCAAGGTCCATAATGTGTCCAAAATTCAGCTTCTATAAAATGTCAGGAAAAAATATCACACAGATCACCATCATGACAAAAACACACACAAAAAAAATTTAAAGAAAAATATCTTATGTTTAAATTCACATATGGCTAAGTAAAATCATCTTTAAAATTCTTCTTTATGCGTATATATGATTCAATCTTAGAATGCATACTATACTAAAGGTCAATTAATACTACTAAATAAGTATCAAGTAAATTCATCATAATAAACCCAAAAGAATCATCTATTCAAGTCTTTGTTTGAATTTACATACAAGTCGATTATTCATAACATGCCACAGAAAAATATATCAAACGGATATCAAAATTGACCATCGCCTACAAATATATTAAAAATATTCACATATACAAAGTTCATCTTTTTGCATCAAATGTCAACCATTTCTCCTCCCAAATGGATCTTTGAATTTCTTCTGCATTGCTTATGTGGATTATTTATGGAGAAGTTCTAATTGGTCGTGACTTTGTATCTGGTGGTTATCATATTTGCGCCCGTCAATATTTGTTCCTTCAGCTTGAGAAGCACAAACTCTGTGCATTTGAAGCAATATATATTTTTAATATCATATATGACTAATAAACATTATTGATAGAAAATGATGTCGATATTTAACAACAATCAGGAGCACAAAATCTAATGATGTTCGGATATTCAATACTCGCAAATATTTGACTAAAATGATAAGCCAGAGGATCTAACATAGTTTTACATACTCTCCTTGACAGCTCTTCGGTTCCATTTTCTTCCCAAAAGATATTGAAAAAAAATAAGACTTTAATAATAAAGAGGAGTCCTCTCTATAGTTATTTCTTTTAACAAATGCATAGTAAAAGAAGTAAATAAATAATTATAGAAGGGAAAAAGTTGAATAATTATAACTTTAGAGACATTAGGGCTTCTGACACTTAGGCAAACGATAATTTAGGTGAAAAAGGAAAATATAAAATAAAGAAAAGATAAATACCTTTGATGACCTAATCTGCATATGCTTCACATTGTTGAGACAACAAAGTGAAGGGGTTTATATGAGCCAAAAAAGCAAGGCCGTTACTATTTATTGTGACTCTTCAGTGTTCTTTTATCCCTCTTCATTACCACTAATACAACTCTTTATTGCTTTCTTTATTAGCACAATCAGTAAATAAATAAATAAATAAACAGATAAATAAGAAAGAACGGGCAAGGCAACTGATGGGATGATATAGCCCGTCACTATTACATCTCATATTGTGAATTGCCACATGGTGGCCCATACAAATAATGTACACTTCAATTACAAGTTAATTAATTAATTTCTCTCTTTCTATATTTCATAACTGAATTCTCTTCGTAATAAAATAGTAATTACACTTTTTTATATATTCCATAACTGAAATCTCCTCATCCATAAGCTTCGTCAGTTTCCTTATTAGTTCTAGGTAGTAAATGATTTTTTTGTATTAGAATTAGAAAAAAATCTCAAAAAACCAACAAAAAAGATAAATATGAAAGTTGGCCATATAGAAATGCCACATCAGCTGGCCAATTCCCAGCTTTATATATTTATATAGATTCAAGCCGGTACATTATGGTCCAATTCCAGTGATTATTTTTACCAATATAGCCAATCAAATATATATATTTTTTTGGCTTCCCACCCGGTGTTCGGTACCCATATTGGAGCCCGACTATATCTGAATTCGCGCAGCGTAGGGCCCCATTCGGGGGTAAGCGCTCCCTACCAAGGATTTTTCCCTATCCAGAGCTCGAACTCGAGACCTCTGATTAAGGGAAGAATAGTCCCATCCACTATACCACATCCTTTGATGGTGCCAAACAAATATTGTATTAGCTTATGCAAACTTTTAGTTAAGGAATCAATTTTTCTATTACCTTCAGCCGAACGACCCCTAAGTAAGAGTTAAAATTCAGTAGTCCTCAAATGAAAATTAAAAGAAAAAAACAGTTTAATGATATGTTGAGAAGCCAAGGTATGTTATTTAGCAAAGTGTTCAAAATATTTTGTGATAAATTACCCAACACAGCAAACACATATACAGTATACACCATTTTGTAGTTATACTTTTAGAAAATTACCATATGTAACTATACTTGAGTTTAGTAGTCAATTCACTTATAATACTAAAACAAGAGATCAATTGTTTTGAACTAAAAATATAGATCAACAAATTAACATTACATGCATGTTTAGATTTAGTATAAAAAGATTATGTTTAAGAAAAAAAAAAATAGACTAAGAAGTTTTGGAAATCGTTACATGTTTGGATTTAATATTAGAAAGATTTTTTTATTTTATTTTTCATTCGATGTCTGGTACCTACATGGGAGTCCCAACCTTAACATTTTCCTATCAAAATTTTTAAGATTTTTAAGATTAAAACCCGAGACTTCTTGAAGGGAGCCTTGGCGTAACTGATAAAGTTGCCGTCATGTGATCAGGAGGTCACGAGTTCAAGCCGTGAAAATAGCCTCTTGCAGGAATGCAAGATAAGACCCTTGTGGTCCGGCCCTTCTTCAGACCCCACGCATAACGGGAGCTTAATGCATCGGACTGCCTTTTGAACCCGAGACTTCTGATCAAGCGTAATGAATTTTGTCTATTCCACCGCAACTCATGATGTGTATGATTGAATTTAATTTAAGAGTGAAGAAAGGTGGTAAAGCTAGCCTAATATGTTTCCACCAGGCATCCTTCGTAGAATATAGGATATACATTATCTCGCACTAAATGATTAATGGATTTTGGAATGTGCCAGAATGCAGATCATGGGACGGGACGCTGGCGGGACGGGACGAAACGAGACGGGACAAACGGAACGAAACGGTTGTTCCATCCCATCTCGCTAACAAACAGGACGGGACGGGACGGGACAGGTTCGTGGGCCTTAAGTGTATTTTTTTTTTAAAAACGTGTAGTTTTTTGAAAATTACTATGTTTTTAAAGTTTGCAACGGCTAGATTTTTGACTTATTTAATAAACTTAAATGTTATTATGTTAAAATAAAAATTAGAAAACTAAGTAAAGAATTATAAAATATTAAAACAAAAGATTTGTAATGAAATATTCTAGTAATTGTAAATTTATAACAGAGTTATAATTTATTTAATATAATTTCAAAGTATTAACTATTAAGTAACTAAGACAATTCATAAAAAAAATTCAACACTTAGAGCCTTTTGTGTTATTAATGGAACTTTCAAATCTCAAATACAAATATAATTCTTTTGAAAAGAACCTAATCGACGCAACCACCTTCTAGGAAGGGTTCTGTTTGAACTAGGCCTCTTCGTAGCCAATTACAAATTATCATACTAATATTTGTAAGCTCCTATATAGCTTCTTTGTAACTTATCAATAATATTTCTCGGACATTGTTCTGGAATTGGCAGTGTTGATTGATGTTCTATGAGTTCCATGCCGTCATCGGTCCCAGTGCTAAGTATCTCATTGTATTTTTCTTCTTCCCTAGTGTTTAATTTTTCAAAACCAAGATTTCTTCTTTCTGCATTAATCCAATCTCTAAATAATACGGAAATCTCTAGGTTGTCCTCTGCTAATGAATGTCTATGATTTCTGATTTGAAATATTTTTGCGCTTAAAGCATTCTCCGGTGCTAAGAATCAAGTTCATCATAAATAGAGGAATCAAAACATGTTATATCATCCATATCTTCCCATAAGAATTTCTACTCTAGACTTAGAAGTAGAAGGAGCAGTTTCACCACTTGTTGTTTCTATATATTTATATTTATCAAACATTGATCTAGATTCTAGCATAAGAATATATGTTAGCTTGGAAGTCTTGGGGAGATGGTTATTCATATTCTTGAATTGCTAAATTTTGATAAATTTTACGAACAAGTCCCTTTGCACCTCTTAATTTTAAATATGGGTTAAGTATTGTAGAAATTAAATAAACTTGGGGAATAGAGAAAAAAATACTTTTTAAATTTTGCAATCATTTAATACAACAAAAATTCCACAAATATACCATAAAAACTCGCGGGACAGCCGGGCCGGGACGGGACGAGATAGGACGGGACAGGCGGGATGGGACAGGACGGGACGAGACAAAATGGGACGAAATGGGACGGGACAAACAGGACGAAATGGTCGTCCCATCCCATCCCGTGTCCCGTTTAACATAGGCCCATCCCGTTTAACTTGGGGCAGGACGGGACGAGACGGGACGGGAAGCGGGATGGGACAGCCCGGCCCGTCCTGTTGGACAGCCTTAGCAAAGATACAAACTTTACCTTTTCATCATTATTCTTACTCACATTATCCCATACTTTTTCATCAGATCCGAGAATAGTTTTAATATTCTAGGATTTGTGTGTCACTCATTATTGTCAGGAGGAACAATCATATACTTCATTCATTATCGGCTGAATCACTCTCCCTATTTACTTAAATGTCACTTATTGTTATTTATTGCTGGTTACTCCTTCATTATTGTTCATACCTTTTGGAACATTAAATGTGTGTTATTTTCAATCTCCCACTGACTCTGTCTTACATTATTCGTGTTTTTAAGATCTACATTAGAGATATTATTATTAATTAAGTTTCACCCTTCATTACATAAAATATAATAGTTCAATCCAAAGTTTATACTTTTCGGTCAAACATTATGTAATAGGATTATAGCTTTTTTAACGGTAAAGCTGACATCATATCATGCTTCTCATCTTTTTATTACTCCACACTGTACTCTAAATTGGAACGCGTACAACCGGCCAACTTTCTTGTACTTAAGCCACATGAAGCAGATGTTAATTAGAGCCCGTTTGGACATAAAAAAATTTTAAATTTTCACTTGAAGAACAATTTTGAAATTTTTCGAAAATTTAAAAAATACCAAAAAGCTATTTTTCAAAATTTTCATTCAAATCACTCACAAAAATTCAAAAACAACCCAAAATTTTATTCATGTCCAAACACAACTCTAATTTTCACTTGATTTTTTTTTTGATTTTTTTGGAATTTTACAATTCTTACGTCCAAACGCCCACTTAAACATGTACGTACATATCTCTACTCTAGGTATATACAGTCAAGCCTCTCGATAACAACCTTGCTTGTTCTGAGCTTTTATGATTTTTATAGTGAATGATTGTTATACACCTATAAAATAATTTGATGTTTAAATGTTTTTTAGCTGTTATAGATAAAAATTATCCAAAAATTAATTATTTTTCCTTTTACAATGTTACATATAAAAGATAAGAAAATTATTCAAATTTAAAATCTCAAAAGATATGTATATTTCACATGTTAAATATTGAAGAAAGTTATTATTAATAAATTGATAACTAAACATATAAAGATTTTAACTCTAAGGCAGACATTTTAAAGCTACCTAGAAAAATAAGTTCTTTCAAGATTGATGAAAGAATTTTATAATTGTAGCCTGTTTTGTATATTTCTTTCTCTTAATAGCGATATAACAGATGAATTAGCGAAGATTCATATACAGATTTTCAGCAAAAATGTATTTGATAGCTTTTCCTTAAAGACAATCTAATAGCTTAACAGTTAATTTTCTATCTAAATATCTTTTGGAATTTGTCCAATGGAAAAGATATCATGTGCAAATCCTCAAATCTTATATCTTATGCAAGATAGAAACTTTATTTAATGAAAAAGATTGTGTGCATATTTTTACAATATTAGTAATCGTAGGGGTTGCTCTGATGGTAAGCAACCTCCACTTTCAACCAAGAGGTTGTGAGTTTGATTCTCCCCAAGAGCAAGGTGGGAAGTTCTTGGAGGGAAGGATGCCGGGAATCTATTTGGAAACAGCCTCTCTACCCCAGGGTAGGGGTAAGGTTTGCGTACACACTACCCTCCCCAGACCCCATTAAATGTGATTATGCTGGGTGGTTGTTGTTGTTGTAAAGATTTTATATGATTATTATAGAGGGGTAATTTTACAAAGAGCGTTGTGCTATAAATATGGTTGTTGTTGTTATAAGTAAAAGGTTGTTATAGAGAAGTAAAATATAACTTAAAAAATTGATTCTGAGAAAAACTTGACTTTTATAGTGAATGATTGTTATATAGGGATGTTGTTATAGAGAGGTTTGACTGTATATTTGTATTAAGCACCAAAACCAACCTCAAATCACTTCTTATCTTTATTCATAATCTTGCAAGGAAACTAACCTAAAAAAGAACAACATGGTAGATACAATAACTGAATTATGCTCCAAGCTAATTGGGTAGGGGTAAAATCGGGGGCAATGTTACCCCCGATTTCCTAACAAGGGAACAAGAGGGAAGTACGGTCCCACATAACTGCATGCAAGGCAGTTATGTTGCGGATGATTGGGTTGTTCAGGCATTTACTCAAGGGCTCAACCCCCGAAGTTTTGTGGCTTCTCAACAATTAAAGAAAAACTTGGTGGAGTACCCCGGTGGTCACCTGGGCCAACATCCACAACATGTATCAATCAAAGATCAGAGTTGAGGACGACCAACTCGGGGCTCCTTCAGAGTCTGTTTACCCCAACATAATAAATGACATGTCTAAGAGAATCATCTATCAGGAGATAAGGTTGGTCCAAGATCGATACTAATCGTACGGTGCAGATCAGAGGGGAAATGGATTCGAGCGTCACCCAACAAGGAACAACAAGAGAAATGATCAAGGACCAAGTAGTCGGGGCCAGATGAGCAAAAACAATTTTGACATGTCATCGGGAGTAGGTAAGCACCGAGATTATCAGAGTATAATTTCAACATAGATGATGCAAATATAGTGTTGGCTATAGGACATATCAAATAGATCAAATGGCCTATACCACTATAGTTCGATCCCGCCTAGAGGGATCATAGCTTGGTGTGTAAATACTATGGTACTCACGGTCATAGGACCGAAGATTGTCCACAACTAAGAGAAGAAGTAGCTCGATTGTTCAACAATGGGCACCTTCGAGAATTTATAAGTGAACGGGCCAAAAACCACGTCAAAAACAGGGACGCCAACAAACAGGTCGAATAGGAGGATCCTCAACACGTGATCAACATGATCAATAGGGAGTGGATGTCCCCAAGGGCCAATGATAAAACACACAAAAATTTCTATCATGAGGAAAAAATGCACCCAGGATTACGCCCCAGAAGGGGCCTTTTCGTTTAGCGACGAAAACGCTAAGGGCATCATCTAGCCTCACAACGATGTACTGGTAATATATGTACTTATCAATAAATCTCGGGTTAAACGTGTGCTGATCTAGGTAGCTCAGCCAACATCATCCGATTGAGGGTCGTAGGACAATTGGGATTGTTGAACCAAATCGTACCAGTGGTCCGGGTATTGAACGAATTTAACATGGTGTGCGAGACCATGAAGGGTGAAATAACTTTACCGGTAAACATTGCCGGGGCCACCCAAGAAATAAAGTTTTATGTGATCAAGGGAGATATGAGGTACAACACCTTGTTTGGAATGCCATGGGTTCACAGCATGAGAGCGGTGCCTTCAACCTTACATCAGGAACTGAAATTTCCCACTCCAGAAGGAGTCAAAACAATCTCTGGGGAACAGCCAGCCACAATGGAAATTTTGATGGTCGATGAAGTAATCCAGGTGCCTGCAGTTTTGACATCAAAAAGCAGGGATCTGGTCGAAGAAAAGGAAACCAAATAGCAATCAATAATCCCGGCCTTAACCGAGCTGAAAACACAAGAGGAGCACAAAGCGGATGGTGAGGATGATTACGGCATCCAGAAGCCCGATGACACTGATGCCACTAAGTCGATAATCGAGGAGTTGGACTAGATTATACTGATCGAGCACCTACCGGATAGAAAGATATACCTGGGCACGGGACTAATCCCCGAGCTCAAAAAAAACTTATTGATTTTCTTAAAGCTAGTGCCGATTATTTCGCCTGGTCTCATCTAGACATGACAGGGATCCCACCGTAGGTAACAATTCACAAATTGAGCTTGGATCCAAAGTTCCATCCGGTTAAAGAGAAGAGAAGGCCACAGTTCGAGATCAAACACGCATTCATCAAAGACGAGGCATCTAAACTTCTGAAAACAGGTTCTATACGGGAAGTTAAATACCCGGATTAGGTAGATAACATAGTAGTCGTACCTAAAAAAGGAAACAAACTTAGGATGTGTGTAGATTAGAAGGATCTAAATAAGGCGTGTCCAAAGGAATCGTTTCCTTTGCCTAATATCAATCAAATGATCGATGCAACGACCAGACACGAGACATCGAGTTTTCTCGATACTTATTCCGGGTACAACCAAATTCAGATGGAGCCGAGTGATCAAGAAAAGACTTATTCCATAACCAAATTAGGAATCTACTGTTATAACATAATGCCATTTGGACTAAAAAAATACTTAGCACGACCAAAAATCTAATAAAGGTCATGATGGCAGCGGGCACTACTGTCAGGCAAGCCAACACCAAGAAGTTAATTAAATCCTCATTTTAGTATTTTTTTTGAAATCATTTCTTTCCTTACATTAAACAACAAATAATGAACTTCACTGAGTAAATAATGATGTCTTTAACTAATTTAAATACTGAATAATCCCATAGTCATCCCAGAACCCGGTGTCACAAGTGAATGAGCAATTTCTAGGAATTAAAATGTAGTACAATAACTGTCTAGAATACAAATTGGATGGAGAAGAAAATACAATAATCTGAAGGAGACTCTGCTGGCTGCGGGTCATCTCAAGAGATGCAGCTCACCTAAGTCCTTGTGTCAACCATGCCGCTACGACCAACTAGGTCACTAAGCATCCATGTGGCTGTGCAACAAAAATGCACAACAAGTGTAGTAAGAGTATGAAAACAATACATACCCAGCAAGTATCCGTCTAATCTCGAAGAAGTAGTGACGAGTGGTCGACTTCGATACTTACTAGTGGTCCAATAATATCAAGTACAGTAAAGAAGTGAATAAATATGAGACATAGTAAATATATGAAACAAACAAGCATAAAATACGTGATACAATTTCCCTCTTTATAATTTACTCAGCTCTCAACTAGCAAGTTCCCTCTGTAACCGGAGCATATACGTAGATATATTGGATTTCATCAAAGAGGTTGTCATAATTCAAATCAGGGGAAAAACCATAAGATACACGGGCTTCTTGACAAATATTACGCACGATTCCATGAGGATACTATATATATATATATATATATATATATATATATATAGGAAATGCCGAGGCGTACGGTCTGATCCAACATAAAAGTAAAATGTGCACTGCCGAGAGTCAAACGGCGCGAACAATAGATGCATCTATTAACCTACCGAGGCGAACGGGCTCCCATGAGAGTGTGGTACATAAATCCTGCTGAGGCAAACGACCTGATCCCTTAAGAGTAGTAGGAAGTACCCCGCTCGCGAATCATACGTGCGACGCGGTCAAACATAAATTTAAGGAATCATCCCGCTTGTGGATCATACTTGCGACGCGGTCAAATATAAATTTAACATTAAAGTTATATCTCTTTCTTGATTTTTTCAAAATAAGGGAAATTCATCTTGTAGCTTTTTAAGGAAATTACCTCGCTCGCGAAACATACATGTGACATGGTTACACATAGATTTCTTCGTCTATTATAATATTCCTCAATTTTTTTTTCAAAATTTCGAAGTTCAGATGAAACCTTTTAAATTCTTCAATTTCAACTCATTTCAAAATATTTAATAAGAAGACTCAAATCTCGCCCCATCTCAAGGCATACAATAAATATAATTCAATAACAATATCAACAAGGCATGATGTGAGCCTAAAACTACCCGGATAGAGGTATAGCTAGTAGTTACGTACAGACTCTCATCACCTTGTGCATACGTAACCCCTCCACCCCCACAAATAGAAGCACACAATAATTGAGTTCACCTCTGGGGTTAATTCCCTATTACAAGGTTAGAAAGGAGACTTACCTCGCTCCAAAGTTCTACAACCGGCTTCCAAGCCCTTCCGATGACTCAAATCGATACACAACGTTCCAAAACTAGCCAATAATTATGCAAACCAATTAATATATGCTCAATACCCATTATAATCTAATTTATAATAATTTCTAACTCCGATCAAAAAGTCGATAAAAATTACCCTTGGGCCAACATGCCCGGATTCCGAAATTTTTCGAAGATAAACTTTACCCATAACCTTACGAACTCAAATATATAATTTACTCTTAATTTCACACCCAAATTCGTGGTCAAAATTCAAAAATAACAATTTCTAGTTTTTCTACTAAAACCCCAAGTTTTCACTAATTTTCCATGAATTTTCATGTTAAAATATATAGATATAATCCAAGTATTTAACTTGCAATATGTGTGAATCACTTACCTTGACATGGATAATGAAGATGGAGCTCCAAAATCGCTCCTAGGCCGGCTTCATGGAGGAAATGAGATGAAATGAGCCAAACACATTTTTGCAAACTTATACACTTCCCAGGCGATCCTTCTTGGCGTTCACGAGCCCCCCATCGCGTTCGCGATGAACAAAAATTCCCAAAATTCATTTTCAAACTCTTCTCAGACAACCTCTAGTATAATGATCATAACTTTTTATACAAAACTCCAAATGAAAAATGGTTTAATATTTTGAAAACTAGATACCAAGATCTACAACTTTCATGTTTTGGTCATCTCCCAATTTCTTATATATTCTGAGATATAAACTGCTAAAATTAGCCCTATGCAACACAAATTTCTTCTTTATCTTCCCGGACAGCCTATAGTATACCAGCCATAACTTTTTGTACACAAATCCAAATGTTAAATGTTTTAACTTTATAAAAACTAGACACAAAGAACTACAATATTTATTTTTGGATTATCACCAAATTCCTTATAAATTGTGAGATATGAGCCTCCAAAATCAGACTTGCGTAACATATATTTTCTTTTTCGCGAACACGAGAGTCTCTTCGCGAACGCGAAGAACAAAATCCCTGAAGCCAAATCCTTCTTCGCGAACGCGAGAGGATCCTCGCGAACGCAAAGAACAACACCAGATACCAGCATCAACTATAGCAAAACATTCCGAAATGATCTGAAACCACCTCGAAACATACCCGAGGCCCTCGAGGCCCCATCCAATCACACAAACTAGTCCCATAAAATAAACGGACCTTCTCGAGGCCTTAAATCACATCAAACAACATCGAAATCATGAATCACATCCCAATTCAAGCTTTATGAACTTTAGGACTTCAAACTTCTACAATCGATGTCGAAACCTATCAAATCACGTCCGATTGACTTCAAATTTTGCACACAAGTCACATTCGACGTTACCGACCTACTCAAACTTCCGGAATTAGATTCCGACCCCGATATCAATAAGTTCACTTCCGGTCGAATTTCTCAAAAACCTTCAAATTTCTAACATTAGTCAAATGACTCCAAAATGACTTACGGATCTCCGAATCCACTTCCGAACACACTCCCAATACCATAATCACCCATACAGAGCCATTCCCAGACTCGGAATCCCAAACGGACATCGATAACATTGAAATGCACTTTAACCCAAATTTATGAAATTCTTCCAAAATACTAACTTCCTCAATAGATGCTGAAATGCTCCCGAGTCATCCAAAACCTGATCCGGGCACATGCCCATGTCTGAAATCACCATACGAACCTGTTGGAACTTTCAAATCCCGATTCCGAGGTCGTTTACTCAAAAATCAAATCTTAGTCAATTTTTTCAGGCTAAAGCTTCGGAATTGAGAATTTTCTCTCTAAACCTACTCCGAACTTCCCGAAATTAACTTCCAACCATGCGTACAAGTCATAATACTTGAAGTGAAGCTACCCATGACCTCAAACTGCCGAACGCCACGCTAGAGCTCAAAACAGCCGATCGGCTCGTTACATTCTCTCCCACTTAAACATACATTCGTCCTCGAACATGCTAAGAACTGCTCTGGGGTTGTCCGAAATCACTGTTTAACACCTCGCGCACCTATCTGTGCTGCCACAACTCAATTGAGCACATTTGATCGAACAAATATGAAGATTTTCCCTTTTTACTTAGCCAAATAAGCCTTAAAGCCAAATTCCAACACCCGGAATTTTCTACCAAGCCTTTTTCCAACATACGAACACCGTACCAAACACTGCACGATACACTAATACATGCTTGCATATCTTTTCTGAATCCACACCATGCACCGAATAATTCACATGACCATAATAACATCCTTTGATAGCGATAGCCGAAATTCCATGAATTCGGTGCTCACAACACACCTCATGATGCATATAAGTCATGTTCCAACTCTTGAAATATTGACACGATGGAAGAGACATGCCGAAACTCATAACCAACTGTCGAGTCAACAAATCATCGAGTTTATTCTCCTGACAAGAACCATTACCCCATTCTGAACCAAATAATGGTATTTGCTCTTTAATATACTTCATATAATTCGTTTGCACTGATCCTAGATACAATAATCTCGTCTCACCCAGTATGAGTTGCTCAGGCAATAAGCCACCTCAGACATGACCAACAGTTTCACATGATACCATAATGTGCCAATAAGCTACAAACTCGAACGTGATACATAAGGAAAATGAACTCTGGAAAGGACTACTCAACCCACACAACTAATATGAACTTTTCTCAGAAAATGGGAAACAAAACACACAAAAATAGATATAGGGGATTGTACTCAACATCACACTGTTGCGGCGTGCAACCCGATCCAAACAACATACCCATGGCGGTGTGCCACCCGATCTACACACAAAATCTATAAGGAAATACTTACCGAGCTAAAGTGCTCATAACCATGAAACATCCGAATATCAGACATAATCATGTCAAGTGCATAATACCACCCCTAGGGAGACAGATAGCACCATACACTACAAAACTCAAGCACAACTAAGGTGCGATATATGATCTGAATCTCGAGAGCCATCCTGCTCACATAACACCATCGCTATGCGGAACCTCAACACATATGAAATTTATCAAGCCGCTTCACAACTCACACGACACAATATATCATTACATGAAATAGCCGACGACGAAACGACATCCTTGCCATCACCAAACTGCAACCTTGATCCTCACTTTCAAATTTCATACTGCTTACTGCATCTAACATGCCAATATACCATAGTACAAGAATTTCCTCATAACTCATGAACCACTAATATGGTGAACATTTCATTACATAGAAACTTTTAACTTAACTCATTCCAAGAGAACCATAGCAGCACACGAGTGAATTCTCATAACCGTAGAACATGCAAATCCTCAAGTAGTAATCTAAACCACCATAACCCTTTCGGGATCCGGCTACACATAACAGGCCAAAATACTTGGATATTTCTGTTACGACCCAAAACGATGGGCCGTGATGGGCACCCGGTACCTTACGCAACTGAGTATCAACGTAATGTATCTTTCTTATTACATCATCATATACACGTGACATACGGGCCTAATAGGCCAACATAATCATTTATAAAATCAAAACTAGGCCAACAAGGATGTACAATCTTTCACATATATGACATATGTCTACAAGCCTCTAAGAGTACATAAATGTCATAAAGGTTGGGACAAAGTCCCGCCATACCAATAAATACACGTCTAAATCATACTAACCAAACACGCAACTCCGAAGCAAATGGAGCACACCAACATATTTCACTGAGCTGATAACCTACTTGGAGGGCTCTCGACCTGTTTGTCTAGACCTGCGGGCATGAAACGCAGTGTCCCCAGGCAAAAGGGACATCAATATGAAATAATATACCGAGTATGTAAGGCAATATACTGAAAGCTGAAACTGAACGGATAATATAATAACTGCAAGTAGCTCTAAGTCAAAAATAATTTGAAGATATGTTTACCTGCTGATACTGTCTCAACTCTCTCAAAATATTAAGTAAAATAGCTGTCTGGCCTTATAAGACTCGATATATATATATATATATAACTGCTCTGCCGTAGTTGGCTCACTCATAGGCGCTCGGCCATACTAGGCTCTGTATCTTGACCAACTGGGCTCGCTCATAAGCGCTCGACCACAGTAGGCTCGGTATATAACTTACTATCTGATCAGAGGTTGCCCAATAGGGGCCTGCCCGTCGATTATAGCTCGATGGTAATGAAAATACTGAAGTATTGTATACATATAAATTCTCTGCTCTCTTTACTAGAAAAAAAATATGCAAATGAATATAAAGTCCCGATAAAGAGAATATTGTAACTTACAAAACTAGGAAAATTTATGTAACTTGCAAGACTAGCAAAATATACGTAAATTCCGGGATATGAATTTTTTTTATTATGCCTCATTATCAAACTCATGTAATTACGAGATCATGCCAAAATGAAAGAAGGGCTTAGCCTTAATATACGTGGAGTAGGAACAACTCCGTATAATTATCCCGTTGGAAACCTTCGCGGTTGAGCGAAATTTTCCCTTGCTTTGTAGAAATTCACGGACGAATATTGTTTTTGATTCCTTGAGCTTCTTGGAATGAATCACGTTTTTTTCTGTTTGGAAGGGGTAAGGTTTCTGCTTCTGATTTTAAACGAGACTTTGCTTATGGATTTTAATGTTGGACAATGATTCTGTTTTAATATCTTTGGTTTGAAACCAAAATGCAGAATGTGGTTTCTAATATTGCAATGCATGTAATACTAAGACGGTTTACTTGTTAAAAATTCCATTGGTTTATGAAAATAAAAGTTTGTCTTTACAAGAAAATTTCTTTTACATCATCATTGCAACGTATCTCTATTAGCTATTAATTGACTTTACAGTTTGTTGTATGCTTTGGACCTAAACTAAGTACAAGAAAACTACACAAGGCTACATAAACAGAACTTTGAAGGAAAGGTAAATATATCAACGTCACTGCTGGGCAGTTGGTGGCTAATGTAACTAAGACTTGAATGAGTTACACGTTTCCTCCACTAAGCATATATGACCAATCGGTCATATATTTGAATAGTCTGTCTATTGCCACGTTGGGGGTGGGGGTGGAGATTATTAATTTTATCCACTTATTCGTTAACTGGGTAATGCCCTGTTACTCGATAATTAATCAATTACCCGCATAATTTAAAAATTACCACAAATTACTTAAAATTCTATTTATTTATAAAATACTTCAGATATACTTTATATATTATACTATCGTGGTCATATGGTACCTTGCATGGTACTAGTTTATAATTATTTGGTATTATCGCTCGACCCGTATTTTTATTCCAAATTGACCACTTTCAACGAAACTCATTTTCTTTAATTCGTGTACCCTTTATCCTTCAGGACACTTATTTATCGCTTGTTATAAATAACGTAAATATATTAACATCAAAATGAGCCCATTCTCGAGTCTACGTCAATTAACTGAAGACGAAATTTTTAATGTTCGAAAACGCGAGATGTAACATCCTTCCCCCCTTAGAAACATTCGTCCTCGAATATTGACGGATGCTCTTATTATTTTCGTATCTTATAGCTCTTGTGAATACCTTAATACTCTTCTTTCCGTTTAAGCATTTGTTCTGTGAATAAATCCAAAGTCTAGGGTATCCCCCCTCCTTAGTCTTTCTGCTCATATCATGACCTGTGGTCGAAATCTTCCTACTCTTGCAACTGCTGTTACCTCCTATTATGCAGCCTGTATGAACCTGGCTTTGTAGGTGTACTTATGCGATTTATCGTTCCTTCTTCCTTTTGTCTTTTAGTCAATCTCTAGGTCTTACTTTGTATATACAAGGCTTAATAGGATGCCTCTCTGGGCCTCTATAGGTATATTGAAGTCCTTTGCTCGATACTTTGTAACTTGCGAATATGGCCTTATCTTATTTCATAGATCTTGTTATCCATTCATATGACTTTACTGCATTTATATGGGTTATAGTATACCATAATTTTTACTTCAATATATTATTACTGAGGTATGCTTACCAAGCTCCCAGTTACTTTTGTTGCCTATCCTTTAGGTATAAATCTCAGTCCTTCAATGCTCCTTCATTGCCGTTTGTCTTAAGAATCATGGCCTAATCTCATGTCATACTTTGTAACTTGTATCTGACCGTTGTTGATTCGCCTCAATGTTGATCTATAATCCTCTACTTAAAGACTTGAAACTTCTTACGTAATACATTACCGCTAGAGCTTACATTGCATTAATGAATATTTGAAGTTATTTCCATAATCATATTTCATAGTGCCTCAATGTGATTCTGTCATGTTCTCAAACACAACTTCTATAATTTTTCTAGGTCCAATAATCAGACTGATTTACTTTGGGTGATGTAATTCTTTAGTTTCTTCTTCCTTCTGATCAGCCTTTACGTAGGCTTAGGCTATCTTCCGATCTGTGGCTCATGGTATCAGTTATTACCTTAGCCTTTCATGGGTGTTATGGAATATTCATGATACAATCTTCTAACAATTCAATCCTTTGTCTATGCCCTAAGCTCAATTCTTTCTTTTAACTTATACCGGAGTCTTCTATGGCTATATGATTGTCAACAATGCTGCCTGGATAATGCTCCAAAATTTTGAGTGTATCCATAACATACCAACTCTGGATCATTGATCAAATAATTCTTTCGTTACATCTTAGCTTTCTTTCAATGTATGCTCTTACTTTTCTTGGTCTTTCTGCCCCCTTGTTGCGTCCATACTTAGCTTATCTTAGTGCCCACACTTGCCAGAGTTTTCATACAACTTATATGATCTCGAATATTACTTTTAATTCTTACTTCCCGTTCGTTAGCCACTATAGGTGCCACTTTCCTTTGGAATGCTTTACAATGTTATTGCAAGATTGTTGTTACACGACCATTTCCTCTTTAGGTCTTTGTGCTTAGGTTGAAGCCTTCTTTCTTATCTCCTCAGCTAGTCTTTCGTTGTAGTACTTAGGGAGAACCCTTTACTCTTGTAAAGCTATGAGCTTATTCCGAACCTTTTTGATGTCCGTACTTGCCTATAATCATTTGTAGTTGCTTACTTCCATGCCCTTGTGCTTGTATAGTTGCTTCCTGAACTGATATTTTGACTGCCTTCCCAGCGGTACTTTCTTTTATTCTCGTAACACTCATACGGTACCTTTAACTACCAAAGTATTATAATGATATTCTTCGAGGCTGAATTCTCCATGTTGGGTTCTACTATGTTTATCTTACACGATCTAATGACTCATTTGTAACCTCCTGTTTAGCCATAACTAGGATCTTCCTGACCAATTTCTAACTACTCGTTGGCCCATTCTCATATCAATATTCCTCGTGATCTTTCTTGGGTTATTTTCTTTGTCTTAACTTATGTCTCGCACTGACTCCTTATTTATTAATAATAGCTCGGGCAGGAACCTTTACTTCCTCTCCTTAACGTCGTGCTTGCAAAATATTCTTGAATCGTAGCATATCTGTAAGATTTGGATAAGTGCCATCTCATTCACTAGAACCACTCAATTATGACTTAATGCCACATCACTCCATATTCCCACCTTTAGGGGTGTACTAAGAGCTGAAGCCACGTGGATCTACCTATAGATGTTTTACCTATTCATCTTTGGCGTCGTTTCAACATCAATGATCCTTACTCGCCTTGCAGCAATCCTTCTGTACCACGGATGACAAATTCCCTTACTCGCGAGGGTGACACTTAGCGTAACTGGCACATACAGTCTTTTAAGCTTAACTTTTCTCACATTGCTTGCTTTAGGGAAGCGTCTCCCTAAATGACCATTCTCTGAATTCATCATGAATCTTTTTCTGTGGTCCATTCTATTACCGCTAGAACGAAATCTAAAATTTCCATGATGCCGAGTATTTTCCAATCATCCAGTCCCTAATTCATATTTAGTTTATCTTGTTTACCAGCCCATACTGATTTCTATTACTCTGGGGATTAATTCTCCCTTCTGGTAGTCGCGTTGGAGTCACGAACTTATTTCTCGAAATGAGGATATAACCTTTTGGCCTATATTCTTTTGTTGTCTTAAGGCCCATCACCTTTCATCTCTTTCTTCATTTTACTATAGGTTTTGTAACACTCTACCGTTTTCATCCATGTATCACACCTTATTCGTAATGCTTCCTTATTTCTCTTCTCATTACTCTGCTAATATTTCTGTATATCCTTTTTCTTGTGAAAACTTCCATATGACATTCTTTCGCTTTTAGCTTTCCTTTGCTCTATCCAGTAGCTCTTCAAGTTGCTTAACGTTCTCGCTTTACTAGGGACGCGAGCCACACTAAAGTAATATTTATCCCTTCAAGGCTTATAGTGCATGTCTTTGTAGTACTCATATCTGGCTGCATTATTTTAGAGTGCACCATCTAGGTGTCTCGTAAAGAGATCTATTAGCACATTTGCAATATCCTTCGGAAATGTCAACTAACGCAATCAATCCATCCATTATATCTTCTTATGCTACGTTTGTTAACCCCCATAGGGCATATTTGGAATGGGTGCGACTGATTGTATATACCTTTGTTACTATTGAATATAACTCAAAAAGCTTATGTTCCTCTGCCTCAATTATAAACGTTGTTAACCTTCATTAACTGGGTACCTCATACCCTTTTTCACCTTGCTTCTTTTACTTGCTGAAACTTGTACTTATCTTCTTAATTTCCCATTGTCCTTCACCATAAATATGGATAGGTATTCTTCCCTTAAGGCTTCTTATCAGGAAGCTTACACCTTTCAGTACACCCATGATCTGCTAAAGACCTCACATTTACTTATCGTAGGCATCATACAAAAATCAAATTCCTCTGACTCAGCTTTTCCACAACAATCTCTCTTTCCAACCTTCTTTCCGGATATGGGTATCGTCTTATCATGAATAGGATTTAGGAATTTGAATTCCTATGACTGAGCTCTACCACACGATCTAGAGTAAGAAGAAAGAGTGACAATCTTAAATGCCTTGTAGCCTCCTGCTTGTAAGTGTGGTGCACGATACACCCATAAACAAGACTCTACTAGACACGACTTATAGACTCCCTAAGACAGAACTGCTCTGATACCACTTTTGTCACGACCCAAATCGATGGACCCTGACGGGCACCCGGTACCTTACTCAACCGAGTACCAACATAACATATCTTTCTTATTACATCATCATATACTCGTGACATACGGGACTAATAGACCAACATGATCATTTATAAACTCAAAACTAGGCCGACAAGGCCGTACAATCTTTAACGTACACGACATATGTCTACAAGCCTCTAAGAGTACATAAATGTCATAAAGGTCGGGATAGAGTCCCGCCATACCAATCAATACATGTCTAAATCATACTAACCAAACACGCAACTCCGAAGTAAATAGAGCACACCAACATCTTCGGCTGAGCTGATAGCCTACTTGGAGGGCTCTCGACCTATTTGTCTGGACCTGCGGGCATAAAATGCAGCGTCCCCAAGCAAAAGGGATGTCAGTATGAAATAATGTACCGAGTATGTAAGACAATATACTAAAAGCTGAAACTAAACTGATAATATAATAACTGCAAGTAGCTCGAAGTCAAAGATAATCTGAAGATATGCTTACTTGCTGATACTGTCTCAATTCTCTCAATATAGTAAGTAAAATAGTTGTCTGGCCCTATAAGGTTCGGTATATATATATATATAACTGCTCTGCCATAGTTGGCTCGCTCATAGGCGCTCGTCCATACTAGGCTTTGTATCTCGACCAACTGGGCTCGCTCATAAGCGCTCAACCATAGTAGGCTTGGTATATAACTTACCATCTGATCAGAGGTTGTCCAATAGGGGCTTGCCCATCGATTATAGCTCGATGGTAATGAAAATACTATAATATTGTATACATATAAATTCTCTGCTCTCTTTACTGGAAAAAGAAATACGCAAATGAATATGAAGTCCCGATAAAGTGAATATTGTAACTTACAAAAGTAGGAAAATTTACGTAACTTACGAGACTAGCAAAATATACGTAAATTCCAGGATATGGATTTTTTTATTTATGCCTCCTTATCAAACTTGTATAATTACGAGATCATGCCAAAATGAAAGAAGGGCTTAGCCTTAACATACCTGGAGTAGGAACAACTCCGTATAATTATCCCGTTGAAAACCTTCGTGGTTGAGCAAAATTTGCCCTTGCTTTGTAGAAATTCACGGACGAATATTGCTTTTGATTCCTTGAGATTCTTGGAATGAATCAAGTTTTTTTTTTGTTTGGAAGGGTTAAGGTTTCTGCTTCTGATTTTAAACAAGACTTTGCTTATGGATTTTAATGTTGGACAATGATTCTATTTCTAATATCTTTGGTTTGAAACCAAAATGCAGAATATGGTTTCTAATATTGCAATGCATGTAATACTAAGATGGTTTACTTGTTAACAATTCCATTAGTTTACGAAAATAAAAGTTTGTTTTACAAGAAAATTTCTTTTACATCACCATTGCAACGTATCTCTATTAGCTATTAAATGATTTTACAGTTTGTTGTATGCTTTGGACCTAAACTAAGTACAAAAAACTACACAAGGCTACAAAAATACAATTTTGAAGGAAAGGTAAATATATCAACGTCGCCGCTGGGCAGTTGGTGGCTAATGTAACTAAGACTTGAATGAGTTACACGTTTCCTCCACTAAGCATATATGACCAATTGATCATATATTTGAATAGTCTGTCTATTGCCACATGGGGGGTGGGGTGGAGATTATTAAACTTTTACCCACTTATTAGTTAACTGGGTAATGCCCTGTTACCCGGTAATTAATAAATTACCCGCATAATTTAAACATTACCATAAATTACTTAAAATTTTATTTATTTATAAAATACTTCAGATATACTTTATATATTATACTATCATGGTCATATGGTACCTTGCATGGTACTCGTTTATAATTATCGGGTATTATCAGAAACCTTGCATGCACATTCGCATCTTCAACTGGTACACACATTCTGATAATCCCTCTACGAGTCCGAAGTTATTTCTCTTTTTCCTCCAAATGCTACTCTGCAAGTCAAAATTATCATAGAACATTCCACACCTTTTATCATAATCCTCTACAAAATCTCGATTCTTAATCATACCGCGGGCTTGAAATCCTTAGGCACCACATTTTTACCTTTGAATTCACTAGGACCGTTGCTGAGAGTCATCCACTCTGGCTTGGTCGCGAATATAATCAACTCCAAGGCTCCGCTGGCACATGAACACCCATCTTAATGAAGCACCCGACTGAATCACTTCCCTTGTAAATCACCTCTGTACGAAGCATAAATCCTGAATTTTCCCAAAGCCCGAACATGAGTCAATAAGGCCAACTATAGCACATTTTTATCAATTTCTTTACTCAAATTACCACTTATGTTCTTTTCCCTTAGCTGTTATAACTCACCAATACGCCGATAACCCAAAAACCCACAAATAGATAACCATGCAACCCAATCGTAGGTGGTGCGACTCTTCCACTTAGCTTGAAGCTACTATTACACAACTCTGGAACCCACCAAGATTCTTTCTTTATTGTTGACATGATCTTGCACAACTAACCCTCCAACTTCCTCGAAATCCTTGTGATAGCATTTCATGAATACTCTGAAGCTCTAGCAACATTCACATATTCGACCTCTTACTGGATAGTCAGTAAAACCCTTCGTAGAAGCTTCACCAACCACGTGACCGCTGACCTGCTCACAGGAGATAACCCATATGTGGAAATTACATGTCGACATCTTCTAATGTCGTTGCATGGGGTAAAATCACTACGACATCGATAACCCACCATAAGCTCGTTCTCATTCACGAACAGTACCAGTCTGTTCACTCTTTATGGACATCAACTAAATGTGCAATAATATCTTCCAATTCAAAGCTATATTGCATCCTTCTTCATATCAAGCAACTCATTTCTGTTGCATCTAATCCCCCGCCATATAATACACAATATTTCAAATTAAGCCCGTAGACCCAATCACCGTCCACTAAAATTCCCAAATCATTCCAAACTTTCCTCAAGGGGGTGTAGTTATCCTGCCACTGAACCCATATGCTACTCTTCCACTCTCCCACTTTGGTCAAACCCTCTCCTTTAAGCAACTACTCAACTTCTACTTCTCATACCTGGCCTTCTAGAAATTTAACTACCACAAGACACCTCCCATATGTCCTTCCCCATACTTCGCCATCTAGTTGTTTCATTGAATCATTATCTATCTTTGTAGCATTTGAAATATTAGATCGATAACAACTTTAAACCCCTTCAAAGATCATCTTTCTCAAGCCATCAATACCCGAAACACAGATTCAAATCCTGAACCACCGTACACCGCGATCTCTGATAGTCGCTTCTCCGATACTTTTCACGCTACTCTTCCCCGCAGGAAAATTGAAGAAAACCATAACACCAGCAAATTTAACGTATTCAACCAGGACAATGACACCACATCACAGATGAAAATTCCACCACTCTCGAAAATACCAAGTCTAGTTACTCCATCAATCCAAACTTGAGCATTTATAATCTGATTGCCTTTCCTTCGCCGAAAATAAAATACTGAATCTCTGAATAATTCACTAGGTGAACCTCCTTTCAAGATATTCATTATCCTGACACATAGACAAACATCCTACCATCACATCAATACTATGCGATAACAACTCATGAGCATCATAGCAAACTGTGCATAGCCTCAAAGCTCTCAGAAGTGCAGCTACCAAGCTGAAATGATAGAATATCTTTTTGCAAGGTAGCGACAATAGCCCAATCAACTGTGCCGGGAGAATATCTCGTACCACATTTGTAGTACCATTACAACTCCTAGTTCCCAATTGATAACAAGCACTTCACGTCACATAATATTGAATATGAAGGGAATAAAAACATAAGCCTCGAAGGAATCAAATCGCACGATAAGGAATCAAGAAGGGAAGTGCTCCAATAGCCCTGTAGCCTCTCGAGATAAGTACAGATGTCTCTGTACCTATCCATAAGACTCTACTAGACTCGATCATTACTCGTGTGACCTAAGGGAACCTAGTGCTCTAATGCCATGTTGTCATGACCCAAAATCCAATAAAGGTCGTGATGGCACCGAACACCACTGTCAGGCAAGCCAACACCAAGAAGTTAATTAAATTTAGTATTATTTTTTTGAAATCATTTCTTTCCTTACATTAAACAACAAATAATGAACTTCATTGAGTAAATAATGACGTTTTTAACAAATTTAAATACTGAATAATCCCATATTCATCCTAGAACCTGGTGTAACAAGTGCATGAGCAATTTCTAGGATTTAAAATGTAGTACAATAACTATACAGAATACAAATTGGACGGAAAAGAAAATACAATACTCTGAAGGAGACTCTGCTGGCTGCGGGTCATCTTGAGAGATGCAGCTCACCTAAGTCCCCATGTCAACCATGCCATTGCGCCCAACTAGGATATTAAGCATCATGTGTCTGTGTAACAAAAATGCACAGCAAGTGTAGTATGAATATGAAAACAATGCGTATCCAGTAAGAATCCCATCTAACCTTGAAGAAGTAGTGACGAGAGGTCGACTTCAACACTTACTAGTGGTCCAATAATATCAAGTACAGTAAAGAAGTGAATAAATATCAGACAGATTAAATATATGAAACAAACAAGCATAAAATACGTGATACAATTCCCCTCTTTACAATTTACTCAACTCTCAACTAGTAAGTTCCCTCTGTAACCAGAGCATATACGTAGATATATTGGATTTCATCAAAGAGGTTGTCAAACTTTAAATTAGGGGAAAAACTCTAAGATACACTGGCTTCTTGCCAAATATTACGCACGATTCCATGAGGATAATATATATATATATAAGAAATGCCGAGGCGTACAGTCCGATCCAACATAAAAGTAAATTGTGCACTGCCGACGGTCGAATGTCGCGAACCATAGATACATCTATTAACCTGCCGAGGCGAACAGTGCGCTCCCATGAGAGTGTGGTGCATAAATCCTGTCGAGGCAAACGACCCGATCCCATAAGAGTAGTAGGAAGTACCCCGCTCGCGAACCATACGTGTGACGCTATCAGACATAAATTTAAGGAATCACCCCGCTTGCAGATCATACTTGCGATGCGGTCAAATATAAATTTAACATAGAAATTATATCTCTTTCTTGATTCTTTTCAAAATAAGGGAAATTCAGCTTGTAGCTTTTTAAGAAAATTACCGCGCTCGCGAAACATACATGCGACGTGGTTACACATAGATTTCTTCGGCAATTATAATATTCCTCAATTTTTTTTTCAAAATTTCGAAGTTCAGATGAAACCTTTTAAATTCTTCAATTTCAACTCATTTCAAAATATTTAATAAGCAGACTCAAATCTCGCCCCATCTCAAGGCATACAATAAATATAATTCAATAACAATATCAACAAGGCATGATGTGAGCCTAAAACTACCCGGATATAGGCATAGCTAGTAGTTACGTACAGACTCTCATCACCTTGTGCATACGTAACCCCTCCACCCCCACAAATATAAGCACACAATAATTGAGTTCACCTCTGGGGTTAATTCCCTATTACAAGGTTAGAAAGGAGACTTACCTCGCTCCAAAGTTCTACAACCGGCTTCCAAGCCCTTCCAATGACTCAAATCGATACTCAACGTTCCAAAACTAGCCAATAATTATGCAAACCCATTAATATATGTTCAATACCCATTATTATCTAATTTATAACAATTTCTAACCCCGATAGAGAAGTTAATAAAAATTACCCTCGGGAAAATGTGCCCGGATTACGAAATTTTTCGAAGATAAACTTTACCCATAACCTTACTAACTCAAATGTATAATTTACTCTCAATTACATGGCCAAATTCGTTTTCATAATTCAAAAATACCAATTTCTAGTTTTTCTACCAAAACACCAAGTTTTCACTAATTTTCCATGAATTTCCATGTTAATATATATATTAATCCTAGTATTTAACTTGCAATATGTGGGAATCACTTACCTTGATATGGATGATGAAGATGGAGCTCCAAAACCCATTTTATGAGATGAGATGAGCCAAACCCATTTTTGCAAACTTATACACTGCCCAGGAAATCCTTCTTCGCGTTCGCGAGCCCCCCATCGCGTTCGCGATGAACAAAAATTCTCAAAAGTCATTTCCAAACTCTTCTCAGACAACCTCTAGTATAATGACCATAACTTATTTTATAAAACTCCAAATGATAAATGGTTTAATGTTTTGAAAACTATACACCAAGATCTACAACTTTTATGTTTTCATCATCTCCCAATTCCTTATAAATTTTGAGATATAAGCTGCCAAAGTCAGCCCTGTGCAACAAAAATTTCTTCTTCATCTTCCCAGACAGCCTGTAGTGTACCAGACATAACCTTTTGTACACAAATCCAAATGCTAAATGTTTAAATTTTGAAAACTAGACACAAAGGGACACAACTTTTATTTTTGGATCATCTCCAAAATCTTTATAGATTGTGAGATATGAGCCTCCGAAGTCAGACCTGTGTTACAGAGATTTTCTTCTTCGCGAGCACGAAGAACAAACTCCCTAAAGCCAAATCCTTCGTCGCGAACGTGAGGGGATCCTCGCGAACCCGAAGAACAACACCAGACACCAGTATCAGCTATAGAAAAACAGTTTGAAATAATCCGAAACCACCCCAAAACACACCCGAGGCCCCATCCAATCATATAAACCAGTCCTATAACATAACAGGGACCTTCTCGAGGCTTTAAATCACATCCAACAACATCGAAATCATGAATCGCACCCAAATTCAAACTTAATGAATTTTAGAACTTCAAACTTCTACATTCGATGACAAAACCTATAAAAAAACGTCCGATTGACTTCAAATTTTGCACACAAGTCACATTCGTCGTTACAGACCTACTCAAACTTCCGAAATCAAATTCTGACCCAGATATCAAAAAGTCCACTTCCGGTCGAACTTCTCAAAAACCTTCAAATTTCTAACTTTAGTCAAATGACTCCAAAATTATTTATGGATCTCCGAATCCACTTCCAGTCGTGCTCCCAATACCAGAATCACCATACGGAGCCATTCACAGGCTTAGAATCCCAAACAGACATCGAAAACATTGAAATGCACTTTAAGCTAAATTTATGAAATTCTTCCAAAATACTAACTTCCTCAATAGGCGTCGAAAAGCTCCCGAGTCATCCAAAACCCGATTCGGGCACATGCCCAAGTCCGAAATCATCATACGAACCTGTTGGAACTTTCAAATCCCGATTCTGAGGTCGTTTACTCAAAAATCAACCCTTAGTCAATTCATTCATCTTAAAGCTTGCGAATTGAGAATTTTCTCTCTAAACCAACTCCGAACTTCCCAAAATTAACTTCCAACCATGCATACAAGTCATAATACTTGAAGTGAAGCTACCCATGACCTCAAACTTCCGAACACTGCACTAGATCTCATAACGGCCGGTCGAGTCGTTACAACGCTGGTGCCACATACCAACACCTAGTTAACCGGATGTTCGAAGAACAAATAAGGAAATCAATGGAAGTTTATATTGACGATATGTTGGTTAAGTCCCCATGAATAGAGGACCATTTGAAACACTTGCAGGAAACCTTCGACATATTGAGGCAGTACAACATGAAGCTAAACCCGGAGAAGTGTGCCTCCGGGGTCAGCTCGGGCAAGATCCTCTGGTTCATGGTATCTAATCGAAGAATAGAGTTCAACCTAGACAAAATAAAATCTATAAAAGACATCACCGTAGTTGACAACGTTATGGAAGTACAAAGACTGACCCGGCAGATAGCCGCATTGGCCCGATTTATTTCGAGATCGTCGGATAAGAGCCATCGATTTTTCTCACTTTTAAAAAAGAAAAACGACTTATCTTAGACCCCGGAATGCCAACAAGCTTTAAAATAACTCAAGCAATACCTATCGAGCCCTACCTTGTTGCACACTCCGAATGAGAACGAACTATACCTCTACTTGGCAATTTTTGAGGTAGCGGTAAGTGGTGTCCTAGTCTGGGAAGAAGAAGGTACGTAATTTTCTATTTATTATGTTAGTTGAAGCTTAGGCGATGCCGAAACAAGGTATCCACACTTAGAAAAATTAACGCTTGCCTTATTAAGCGCTTCTAGGAAGTTAAAATCGTACTTTCAATGCTACCCCATATATGTCATAACCTCTCACCCGCTGAGGAATGTCATGCATAGCCGATTGGCCAAATGAGCCGTAGAAATTTGCGCGTACGATATCGAGTACAAACCCCCGACCGCCATAAAATCTCAATTTTCGCGGACTTTGTGGCCAACTTTACGCCGGCCTTGGTCCCCGAGGTCAAGAAGGAATTACGCTTACTTTAGGGATTAGCTCGGGGATATGGACCCTATTCATGGATGGTGCTTCAAACTCGATGGGGTCTGGGCTCGACATCGTATTAAAACCACCTACAAGTAACGTAATTAGGCGGTCTATTAGAATTGTAAAATTGACTAACAACAAAGCCGAGTATGAGGCTATGATTGCAGGTCTAGAACTGGCTAAGATCCTGGGTGTAAGCCCTCGT
Organism: Nicotiana sylvestris; assembly: GCF_000393655.2. Classification (NCBI taxonomy): domain Eukaryota; kingdom Viridiplantae; phylum Streptophyta; class Magnoliopsida; order Solanales; family Solanaceae; genus Nicotiana; species Nicotiana sylvestris. The sequence goes on along the minus strand of NC_091058.1, from coordinate 7,778,565 downwards.
AATTTTTTTTCTAAAAAACCCAAATTTTGTGATGCCAAAATAGGCGTAAGGGAGTTAAAGGAAATATTTTTGCAGAAGTAGGCATTTCTGTGGCCCATTATGTCGCCGCATAATCACTCAGCGGGCCGTAGAATAACCGCATAGTAGAGCAGTCTTTTTGGCCAATTTTGAGGTCAGTTTCGCGGCCAATTATGCAACCGCATAACCATTTTGCGGGCCACACTTTGGTCGTATAATCGTCTTTGGACCTTTGCAGAGGGAGGTTCTGCGGCGTATTATGCGACCGTAGAACAGGCCTGCGGGCCGCATAACGACTATAGAGTGAAGCAGACCAGCCTAGTTCCCCGGGCCACTTTTCACGTTCATTTCGTGGACTGCATAACCATTATGCCGCTGCATATGCGACCGCAGAGCTTGTTCTAGAGCTTTTCGCGTTCCCGTTCCAGTAGTCGCGTTCGCAAAGGCCAACTGCTCCAGGCCCCACTCCTTCTCTCTTCTACGTATTCGCAACCGCCCTCACGCGTTCGCGTAGGCTGTCCTAGGTCCTCTTCCGCGTTCGTGAGCCCACAGTCGTGTTCGCGATGCATAAATTTCCTCCTCAGCTCCAGCTTCTCTTCGCGATCGCATCCCATCAACCACGATCGCAATACACACAAGATACACTAGAAACCAGCAACAACAAATCATGGAGAAATGACCCGAAACCATCCCGAAACACACCCGAGGCCCCCCGGGACCCTGTCCAATCACACTATCCAGTCTTAAAACATAACACGGACCTGCTCGAGGCCCCAAATCACATCAAACAACATTGAAATCATGAATCACACCCCAATTCGTGCTCAATGAACTTTAGGACTTCAAACTTCTACATTCCGAAACCTATCAAATCACGTCCGATTGACCTGAAATTTTGCACACAAGTCACATTCGACATTACGAAACTACTATAACTTTCAGAATCAGAATCCGAACCCGATATCAAAAAGTCCACTTCTGGTAAAACTTCTCAAAAACCTTCAAATTTCTAACTTTTGCCAAATGACTTCAAAATGACCTACGGACCTCCGAATCCACTTCTGGATATGCTCCCAATACCAGAATCACCATACGGATCTATTTCCAGACTCGGAATCCCAAGTGGACATCGATAACATTGCAATGCACTTTAACCCAAATTTATGAGATTCTTCGAAAAAAGCTAACTCCCACAATAGGCGCTGAAACGCTCCTGGGTCGTCCAAAACACGATCCAAAGATACACCAAATCCGAAATCATCATCCGAACCTGCTGGAACCTTCAAATCCCGATTCTGAGGCCGTTTACTCAAAAATCCAATCTTAGTTAATTGTTCCAACTTAAGGCTTTCGAAATGAGAAATTTCTTTCCAAATTATTTCAGAACTTCCCGAAATTCAATTCTGACCACGTGTATAGGTCATAATACCCGAAGTGAAGCGCTCATGGCCTCAAACCACCAAATGATGTGCTAGAGCTCAAAACGACCGGTTGGGTCGTTGCAGAAACTATAATAAACAAAGAGTCATAAAGCTTATGATACTCTGGATTGGTTTTTTCTGGAGAGAATGCAGATAGAGCTTGGTTTTCCTCATAAATTTATTAGTTGGATAATGGAATGCATTACAACAGTGACTTACTCTCTTACCATGAAAGGTGGATTGGCAACACCTTTCAAAGGAAGGAGGGGAATCAGGTAGAGAGACCCTATGTCTCCCTATCTATTTGTGTCACGACCCAAAACTCTAACCTATCGTGATGGCGCCTATCGTGGTTCTAGGCAAGCCGACACCTTTCCAAAACACTTCGATATTTCATTAAAAGATAAGACAAAGCTTTTTCATAGCAGAAATTGCATAAAAGAGTTAAACTCAAAATCAAAATGTGGAAAAGATAGCCCGGCATTGGGGTGTCACTAAGTCATGAGCATATAAAACAAGTCTAGAATCATAGTTTACAATGTTCCACCAAATACTAAAACAGAAAGAAAAGATAACAATAGAAGGAGAGACAAGGGTTGCGGACGCCGACAGCTACCTCACATGTCTCCGATAGCCAAATGCGGAACTCAATGATCTCTGCGACTGGTCTCACCTGGATCTGCGCACAAGGTGCAGGGAGTAACGTGAGTGCTTCCAACTCAGTAAGTAACATAAATAAGTAAGGAACTGAGAAACAATGACGAGCTATGCAATTACACTTTATTTCAATAACTTTCAAACAAAGAACAGTCATGCTTCCAAATTTAGTAGTTTAAGACAATCAGTTCGTGCTCAAGTAAACCGGATATCAAAAATCTTCTAGAAATTTGCACAACAAGGACAGATAACAACTGAGTGCAATAAATAATTGAAAACAAGTACAGTCTCTCAAGGCAATAGTAACTCAGCTTGTCTCAACAGCTCAATCACTCGGCTCTCAGCCCTCTATAATCATACTCAATAGGTACCTGCGCTCATTGGGGGTGTGCAGACTCCGGAGGGGCTTCTTCAGCCCAAACGCTATAATTCACACGGACAACTCACATGCTATAATATCAAAACAAGATTCACATGCACAACTCAAGTGCCATAATATCAATATCTCACCACTTAGCCCTAGGCCTCACTCAGTCATCAACCTCCCTAGACTCTCGGGCTCTCAGAAATCATATAAAATAGCTCAAACAGAGATGATAATATGTATCAACAATGAACAGTAAGAGACAGAGGCATAATAAGCAAGAAAAGCTATGACTCAGTACAAAACAATAATTAGCAGTTAACTCAGCAAGTACACGGCCTCTACGGGTCCCAACAGGGATATCATAGGGCCTAAAACATGATTTCTAACATGAAGTGCAGTAAATTTCCATAAAAACAAAGGAACGCATAGTAAATAGTAGGCTACTCGATTTCACAGTCTCGCGGGACGGACCAAGTCACGATCCCTTCGGTGCACACCCACACGCCCGTCATCTAGCTTGTGCGTCACCTCCCAAAATAGTCATATAACACAAAGTCCGTGGTTTCATAACCTTAGGACCAGATTTATAACCGTTACTTACCTCAATCCGAGCGAATCTCTACTCCAAAATGCCATTGCCTCTCGAGTCGGCCTCCGAATGTCTCGAATCTCGCCACAAGTAATACAATACAATCAATATAGGCTAAAGGATCAATTCCACAAGAAAACTATCAAATGTAGAGTCAAAATCTGAAATCGACTAAGATCGGGCAACCTCCTTGATTCGGAATTTTGAGGATTCTCCTAAAAATTTTGCCCCAGATTAAATGCATACTTTGGGCAATACATTCTTTGGCGATTCTAAACATGATAAGATCGGGAAAATTTACGACCTTTCCCCAGTTTCTGATAGAGAAATGAAGATTTTATTATGATGAGACCGAACTCATAGAGTTGCCTACGTATCCCTTCTTAAACGGGAATCAGGTCAAGCGTAGTTCAGTTACAACAAATAGAAAGTGCAAACATAATCTTAAACATAGTATATGACCTCATTTGGTCATTCAAATCCCCAAAATCCGCTCTCCAATTCTCTAGCCCTAAATCCCCAAATTTCCAATTCCAATCTCTAATTAAATGATGAACAAGGCCATATATTCACGGAAATTAGACCAATATGGGTTAGGAAGTACATCTCCTAGGGGTGAAACTTGAATGACTCAAACTAGGAAGTGCATCTCCTAAAAAGCATAATCCAAAAGACCCAGACTAGGAAGTGCGTCTCCTAGGGGTAAAATTTGAATGACTCAAACTAGGAAGTGCGTCTCCTAGGGATAAAACTTGTAACATAAGATTAGGAAGTGCATTTCCTAAATAATATAACCTGAAAGACTCAGACTAATAAGTGCGTCTCCTATGGATAAAACTTGAATCACTCAAACTAGAAAGTGTGTCTCCTATGGATGAACTTAAACGACCAAAAACTAGGAAGTGCGTCTCCTAGGGGTGAAATCTCACTTTAGGAAGTGCGTCTCCTAGAAAATGTAACAAGAATGACTCAAACTAGGAAGATCGTCTCTTAGATGTGAGACTGAGCTTGAGGAAAACTATAAACTAAGCTTGACTAAAGTAAAAACTGACCCTATTCTCCAGGCGGGACCCCTGAACTCAAGAAAAACTAATGATTACCAACTTAACAAAATTAAAAACTGACCATATTATCCAAGCGTGACCCCTGAACTTAAAGAAAGCTAAAGATTAACAACTTAAAAATTAAAAATTGACCCTATTCTCCAGGAGGGACTCCTGAACTTAAAGAAAACTAAAGATTAACAACTTAGTAAAACTAGAAATTTACCCTATTTTCCAGGCGGAACTCCTGAACTTAAGGAAAACTAAGACTAACATCTTAAGGAAACTAAAAACTGACCCTATTTTCCAGGTGAGACCCCTGAACTTAAGGAAAACTAAAGATTAACGAATTAAGGAAACTAAAACTGACCCTGTTTTCTAGGCGAGACCCCTGAACTTAAGTAAAACTAAAGATTAACAACTTAAGAAAACAAAATTGATCCTATTCTCCAGGCGGGACTCCTGAACTCAAGGAAAGCCAAAGATTCTTCTCAACTAGGGATATGCCTAGGAGGTATGGTTCTTCTCAACTAGGGAAAATGCCTAAGAGGTGTGATTTTCTCAATAGCCTTTGCGTAAGCAGGATTGGGGGGGGGGGGTATTACACCTGAAAAATTCAAGCTTCCAAGCTTTGATATGAACATAGCCTTCATCCCTATTTCAGAAAACGAAAACTTGTGAGTTTAAAATATGGTGGTTAGTTTGTGGCTTTGACTACGAGGGTGATTTCTCTTGCACTTGTTATGATCAACTTTGATTCAGCTTGGAAGACAGTGCTTCTTATCGGCCAACTACTTTTTCGGTCAACCCTTATCACAAGAAATATTCCTAATTCGTTCAAGTCCAATACCTTGTATCTGATGCATTGCACTCGTATTCTAACATTCACCGAGTCTTTGGGTTTTACATAGATCCCAAAGAACGTCTGTTGTCATCAACTCAGTGCACACACTATTCTCCCATGTCTTGTGCAACTTTGATGTGCTTGCTAGACTCTTCTTTGTGTAATTAAAAAGCTGGTAGCAGATTTTGAAGTCATTTTTCACTTATTTCGACAAAAATAGACTCAAGAGGAACTCAAACAAAACAAGAGGAACAAAGTAAGGAGAAGAACGAGAAGAGATGGTATCTAACAAGAAAAGTTTTACCCAGGAAAAGAACAATGTGGAAACTAATCTGATTTGAAGGCCAACTCCACTAATCATGACATGCATTTTGGATTAAGCGGCCTGATATATCCAACCAATCACACTTTCAGTTCATGTCATGTCTTCGTACTTCAAAAATCGGGATTTACATGATCCAATTTCTCTGTAAAGTCACAGAACTCATTCGACTTGTAGTGCCCTGAAGGGTTTTCACCAACAAGCCTCTCTCATTTGTTCATCTCTCAACTTAGCGTCGCCTTACAGTGCCAGTGAGAGTTTTCACCAATAAGACTCTCTCATTTTATTCATTTTTCCTTGTGCCAATGATCAAAATGTTACCCATGATGTAAATCATACCCTTATCTCGCTTGACTTGGCATCCTCAAAGATTGGTCGGAAGGTGTTTCTTTGGACCGTAGGGTACGCTTTTGGACAGAGTTAGAAAGAAAGGCATGAAGGCTCAAATTAAAACTAAGTTAAAAGGGTTAATTTATTTACAACTTTTGAAATCCATTAAAAACTTTGTGACAGTTTCTAGAACAAGAAAATTTGATTCTTTTCTTTTTTTTCTTTTTTTAGATGGAATTACCAAGAAAAACTGCCTCACGCTTGATTTCGTGGGATTATGAAATATTTTATTGTGCAACCGAACTTTAAGGCTGCCTACGTATCTTGTGGTGATGAGAATCAGGTCGAACATAGTTCAAACATCCGACCTAACTATTTTTCTTTCTTTCTATTTCTTTTTTTTCCAAACAAACTACCCCAGCTTCTATTTTCTAGGGGCATGGACCTTTGACTGTTCTTTCTTTCTTCTTCTTTTTATTATTTGAACTTTCTAAGAGTTGGCCCAGTTTGTACTCTCGGGGCATGGACTTTTCTTTTTGTCATTTTTTTACTATTAACTCAAAACTTGATTCCAGAAGAGGGTGGTCAAAGAAAATAATACAATCTCAAAAGGGGTAGCAAGGGGTATAAAGTGTTTCGATTGGAGAAAAAGGGCCTCCCAGCCTTGAGAATGCCAAACATGGTATCCTTTCGCGATCACAGCATTGACGGACATGTCTATCTTCTTGGTGTGTCGTGGTCGAAAGACACTTTTCATCCATTAATGTCAAACTTTACCACAAACTTTAATTGATTTCCTCAAACCCGACCTTCACAATGATTTGAAGGTAAAGATCATTAACCTCCGCGGGTATGACTATTCTAGTTCCACATGAATTTTACTCGAGCTTAATTCCAAAGCGTTTCGACTCTTTATTCATCCTCACAAGTGTCTCTTTCTGAGTTATCCAATTCAAGGCTAAATTAGTTTTTTGGGATCTGGCCAAAATTTTGTGTGCATGTCATGTCATTAGAACTAGCGGGAAAAGAACTGAGCACATAATGACATAAAAGAACAAACTGTATTTCATTGATTAAAGGATGGAATGGTTTAACAACAAGACAAACGACCTAAAATTCGAGTTACAAACCTAAAACAACCCAGATACTGAAAATAAAAACAGAACAGACAGACAAGACTCACACAAACACAATAGAGGGATAGAAGAGTTTGACTCAATAAAACAAATAAAATCTAGATCACAACCCTGAAATAAATCAGATAATAGAAAAATATCAAAACAAGCTACCGAGATTCCTTCATAGTGAGGAGGGAATGATTTTTAAATTGCTAAGCTTGACATTTAGCCACAAATTTGCTCATCACAATCACTAGGTCCTTCTCTAATTTCAAAATCATTAACTTTAGTCATCAAGTTGTCACACCCCTTTTTTAACCAAACCTCACTAACCCTCTTACAAATAATAAAAAGATTTCGCAAGGCTCAAAAGGGTTTTTCAATTTTGAAAGTGACAAAAATTTGTGTTCAAAAATAAAATAATTCAGAGTCGGCACCTGACATTTGATTTCGGTGTGTCAGGTCACCGTTTTTTTTAAAAATGATTTTTTCTTTTAAAAAACACTTAGGACTCCAAAACTAAATCTGCACCAGAGATTCGGGTAAGGGGGTTCATTTGACTCGGGGAGAAGGTGTTAGGCACTCCCCAAGTCCCGTAAAAATCATGGTTGCGTACTCAATCTAGTTGGCTTTTAAGATATTTAAATTAAGTTAAAACACACAAATGAAAATAAACATCCAAAGGGTTCGAGGTCGTCCCTTCCTAATAAAAAGAAATAAAACAAAATAAAGCAAGTCTTCCTAGCTCATACTACGCCTCCATTGATGATACCGCGACTCCATTTACATTTACTTCGGGGCATTCCCCGGGTTAAAAAATATTTACAATGTCCACGGGGCATTCCACGGATGAATTTATCTAAGGGACAACCTCTCACCTCAAAACCAAAAGCAAATGAAAAATCCTAAAATTGCCTATCTAAGTGTGGTCGACCTAAACATGCTTCTAACGGACATTTAAAATAATAGACATGATAATCCTAAACTTTTGTTCAATTCTGGTACCAAGCCGTATTAGTTTTGCTTTTAACCAACCCAAGACTATCTATGTTTCTAATCAAATTTCTTTCACAAAATCCATGCTAATTCTCAATTGCACAATGACGTTCAAGACACTTACCAAACAGAAATATTTCTGCTAGTAACCAAATGATAGCAAATTCATTTTTAACTTTCAATTTAATTCCCCAATATCAACTCACAAATAAATCATATAGCCCGCACAGATTTTCAGATCGAACTAAGTCACTAGGCCATGTCACATTATTAACGATTTAGCAAATTGGTTTAGTGTTGTTCTCATGTGAAATTACGGATCAAAAGGAAGCCCAGTAATCAAACCAAATGAAGCAAATTACAAACATAGGACAAACAAATAGCATTCGTGTCATCAAAAATCAATCACAAACACGCGCACAAAATCTAAAGCGAGAGCAAAGCGAGAAATGAACCTCAAAAAAGTTATCAGATTTCCTTCGACACTTGAAAATCGTACAAGATCCTTAAGCCAAAATTGAGCAAATCGCAGCACGAATAGGATGAAAACAGCAACAAGAACTCGGACAGTAACCTCGACGTTTGACTGAACGAGACCTCGGCGTACAGCAACGACTTCAACAAACTCAACTCAACCTCATGTACTAACCAATACCACTTGTTTCTCGCGTATGCCTGTGTATGAGTGGTGAGGATTTGCTGGTCTGGTTGGAGTTTCCAGCATGTGTGACGGGGATGGAGATCGGGGTCATTGGTTGGAGAGGAGCTGGTCGTTTTTAGGCTAGGGGTCGCTGGCGGCTAGGCTACTGGTGGTTTAGGGCCGTCTTTTGGTGTTGTTCGTTGGTGTTTGGTGAAGTCAGAGGACTGTTGGTGGCGTGCAGAAGGAGAAGGGCGGTTGCTGATGGCGGGTTGCTGGTTCTGGCGGCAGCGGCGGTGTAGATTAGTTAGGTTTCAGCTTGTTCCATTGTTGTTTGATTCATGAGGAAGAAGGTTAAGGTTTGTGTTTGGTTTTTATGTTGAAGAAGAAGAAAGGTCCGGCGGCTATGTAGGTTTAGGGTTCAGTTTGTCTCTTTTCCATGAAGAAGAAGATCCAGTCTGCTAGGGTTCCGGTTGCGTGTGGCCAGTGAGGAGCGTGGTGGGCGGTTTTGGTGCCTTTTCGTGGAGGTTTTGGCAGCTGGTCCCTTTTTCAAGACTAGGAGTTGAAAACTTTTTTTAGGGTTTCTATAATTGGTATTTTATATGAAGGTGGGAAGGGATGATGGCCATTGGATTAGAAAGAAATAGATGGCTAGGATTAAATCTTGCACATAAATGAGCTAATGGGTTGGGAAGAATGGGCTAAGAATAATTGGGTTTAAGTTAAAAGGAATGGACTCACACCTTTGGGCCTACAAATTTCTTGTTGGACAAAGACAAACTCAAACATCTTACCAAAATATTAATTAAACTTAGTTAAGTATATAAACAAAATTTTAAAATGAAACTGCCTTCTTTTTTATTTTTGGTATTTTTAACTGTTATAACAATAAAGTAAAAAGCAAAGAAAATAGGCTAAAGTCACGATAAAATTAAGACACCATGAATAAAAATATACGAATTGATCTTAAACTAATGATAAAAATATAGAAAAGCGATAAACACGATAAATAAAACTATTTTTTATGTCCTAGGACTAAAAGTAAAAGATTAAAATTATATTAAAATAAAGTCAAGTAAATATTTTAAAAATATTAAAATACTAAACTAACTTTAAAATTTGTGCGGGTCAAAAATTACGTGCTTACAACTGCCCCTCTTTGCTTGGAAACACGAAGAGTTTTCGGAGCAAAGAACAATAAGCAACATAATTGATATATGATCCGACGCTTATTCAAAAGAAAATAAAGGTGGATAAAAAGATTGTGACCGAGCCTTGGTATCTGAGCTGCCTACATATCCTTGGCTATAAAGGAATCAGGCCACGTGTAGTTCAGAAGTGAGAAAGATGATGGAGTACCGAGTTGGAGAGTCGAGTGAAGTGCCGTCGAGGTTCCAGCCCGCGGTTCCTGCCATTACATCAAAATAAAAGAAAACTTACAGTGAAGTGAAAGAAAAATACAAGATCCTATCTACTCTTTGTATTGAATCTTCCTTGAGTCTCTATTTGATCTTCAATATGCAACTGAAAAATGGACCATGTTCTTCAGGCGGGCTCCTGACGCTTCTTGAATTTGCGACTTGAAGTAGCTCTGAAATGAATTCCCTTGTTATCCAGATGGGTGCCTGATTACTAAAATTTGAATTGTATTCCCTCGTTATCCAGGTGGGTGCCTGAATACTAAAACTTGAATTGTATTCCCTCGTTATCCAGGTGGGCGCCTGATTACCGACAACTTGAATTGTATTCCCTCATTATCCAGGTGGGCGCCTGATATTGCAACCAAACAGACAAAACAAAAGCAATTTTTCTGCCCCAGTTTGGGATCTGGGCATATTTGTGAGTGTTGATCGGATCATGTTACCTATAGAGCTCTAAGAATTCAAAAGCTAAATCCCATTATCCAAGAGGGCCCTGAAAACTTCGAATTAAACCTCCTCTAAAACTTAAAACTAAATCCCATTATCCAGGAGGGTCCTGAAAGCTTTAAAACTAAGTCCCATTATCCAAGAGGGTCCTGAAAAATTTAAAAACTAAATCCCATTATCCAGGAGGGTCCTGAAGATTTAAAATTAAATCCCATTATCCAGGAGGGTCCTGAGAACTTTTTTAAAATTAAATCCCATTATCCAGGAGGGTCCTGAAAGCTTTTGAATTAAATCCCATTATCCAGGAGGGTCCTGAGAATTTAAAACTAAATCCCATTATCCAGGAGGGTTCTGAAAATTTAAAAACTAAATCCCATTGTCCAGGAGTGTTCTGAAAATTTAAATTAAATCCCATTATCCAGGAGGGTCCTGAAAATTTAAATTAAATCCCATTATCCAGGAGGGTCCTGAAAATTTAAAAACTAAATCCCATTATCTAGGAGGGTCCTGAAAGATTTAAATTAAATCCCATTATCCAGGAGGGTCCTGAAAATTTAAATTAAATCCCATTATCCAGGAGGGTCCTAAGAACTTTTTAAAATTAAATCCCATTATCCAGGAGGGTCCTGAGAATTTACAAACTAAATCCCATTATCCAGGAGGGTCCTGAGAATTTAAAAACTAAATCCCATTATCTAGGAGGATCCTGAGAACTTTTTTAAAATTAAATCCCATTATCCAGGAGGGTCCTAAAAATTCAAAAACTAAATCCCATTATCCAGGAGGGTCCTGAAAATTTAAGAATTTCTCATCTTTGAACTTACCTGAGCCATGCTCTCATCTTTGAGGATTCTGAACATAAGTTCTTGCTCCCCGAACCATGCCTTTTCATGGGAGGTCCCTGTGGATTTAAAAAATTTCTTGCCCCTGTTTCAGACAAATAAAATCTTGTTAGTTTGAAAACATGGTGGTTAGTTTGTGGCATCCTTGCTGAGTGTCTGCTTCCGCCACTGCCATGCTTCATTCTGATTAGCTGCTTCGAGCTAGCAAGAAGTTGTTTGACCTTTTGATTGGAACTGGACCACAAAACCTCTACATGACCTGAATCTCTCACACTCACTTGTTGCATTGTGTTTTCATTTTGAAAGTTGTTGAATCCTTGTATTTCCTCAAAATTCAAGATTCACTTGATTGCTTGAACCTCAGTTATCACCTTACTGCTTATTCTAAATCAAGTCAATTGTGATGTGCCTGGCCGGACTCCGCTTTGTGCAATTTAGAAGCTGGTAGTAGGCTTTGAAATCCTTTCCTGCTTGTTCAACAAGGGCTAACTCAAAAGAGACCCATAAAGATAGACTCAAAGAACAAAGTGAAATAATTTTTGATAAAAAGGAACAAAAGAAAAGTTTGAGCACAGATGACTATATGAAGAAGAATGAGAAAAGAAGACTTATCTGAGGGAAGCAGCTGGCTTCAATGATCATGACATGCATTTAGGATTGATCAGCCTAATCCGTCCAACCAATCATACTTTCAGTTCATGTCCTGTCTTCATACTTCAAAACCGGGCTTTCACCGATCCAAATTCTCTGTAAAGTCATGAGCCTTATTAGACTTGTAGTGCCCCAAAGGGTTTTCACCAACAAGCCTCTTTTATTTATTCATCTCTCAACTCACCATCGCCTTATGGTGCCCGCCAGGGTTTTCACCAATAAGACTCACTCATTTTAAATTTTCTCTCAGCTCACCATCGCCTTACGGTGTCCGTGAGGGTTTTCACCAATAAGACTCTCTCATTTATTCAATTTTCCTTTGTGCCCATGATCAGAGTGTTACCCATGATGCAAATCATACCTCTATATCGCTTGACCTGGCATCCTCAAAGATTGATCAGAAGGTCTTTCTTTGGACCGTAATGTAGGCTTTTGGATAGGGTTAGAAAGAAAAGATGGCATGAAAACTCAAACTAATTTAAGATGAAAAGGGGTTAAAATTACAACTTTTGGAATCAGATCTTTTCAAAAACCAAAACTTCTGCCCCAATTTCTTTGGGTCTGGGGAATTTTAATTTTTATTTTGATGAGACCGAACCGTAAGGCTGCCTACGTATCCTTAAAAGGAATCAGCTCGAACGTAGTTCAAAAAGAAAGTTGTTTGTTTTTGTTTCCCTTTTTCTTTTCTTTTTCTTTTTCTTCCTTTTTTTTCTTTTTTTTCCTTTTTCCATTCTTTTCGTTTTTCTTATTTTCACTTATTCATCATCATTTTTTCATTTTCTACTTCTACTACTGATTCCAAAAGAGGGGTATGAAAGAAAATAAATAAGGCTCAAAAGGGATAACAAATGATAAAAGTATTTGGGTAGCGGAACAAAATGCCCTCGTCATTTCAACTTTGAACATGCCAAGTACAAGATACAACTAAAGGTAAGCAAAGAAATCATACATAGTACCTCTTAACTGCATCAAAATTGGTAGCCATATGTACACATTTTCCTTCTATGTCTGTTAAATACAAAGCACCATTGGGCAACACTCTTATCACAATGAATGGCCCCTGCCAGTTTGGGGCGAACTTGCCTTTAGCTTCAGCCTGATGAGGAAGGATGCGTTTCAATACCATCTGCCCCATTTCGAATTTCCGATGACGCACCTTTTTGTTGTATGCTCTTGCCATTCTCTTCTAATACAATTGACCATGACATACTGCAGCTGACCTTTTCTCATCAATCAAACTCAACTGCTCTAGCCGGGTTTTGACCCATTCATCATCATCAATTTCAGCTTCTGCAACGATCCGAAGGGATGGAATCTCAACTTCTGCAGGTATAACTGCCTCAGTTCCATATACCAGCAGATAAGGAGTTGCACCTACTGAAGTGCGAACAGTAGTGCGATAACCCAGTAAGGCAAAAGGCAACCTTTCATGCCACTGCCTAGAACCTTGAACCATCTTACGAAGTATCTTCTTTATGTTCTTGTTAGCAGCCTTAACAGCTCCATTTGCCTTGGGGCGATATGGAGTGGAGTTCCGATGCATGATCTTGAACTGTTGGCATACCTCTTTCATCAAATGACTGTTGAGATTAGCAGCATTGTCTGTGATGATCACCTTGGGAATTCCGAACCGACAAATGATACTTGAATGAACAAAATCCACCACCGCCTTCTTGGTCACAAACTTGAAAGTTACAGCTTCGACCCACTTGGTAAAGTAATCAATGGACACCTGAATAAACCTATGCCCGTTTGATGCTGCTGGCTCAACTGGTCCAATGACATCCATGCCCCAAGCAATAAAGGGCCAAGGTGCAGACATTGTGTGTAACTCAGATGGGGGAGAATGAATCAAATCACCATGTACCTGGCATTGATGACACTTCCGAACAAAACTGATACAGTCCCGTTCCATGGTGAGCCAATAATAACCTGCTCAAAGTATCTTCTTTGCCAAGACATACCCATTCATGTGCGGCCCGCAAACTCCAGAATGCACTTCGGCCATGATAGTTGCAGCTTCTTTAGCGTCTATGCACCTCAGCAGTCCTAAATCCGGAGTCCTCTTGTACAAGATTCCTCCACTCAAGAAAAATCCACTAGCCAGACATCAAATGGTTCTCTTTTGGTCACCTGTAGCATGTACTGGATATACCCCCGACCTGATGTATTCTTTGACATCGTGGAACCAAGGTTCGACATCGATTTCCTCTTCCACCACATTACAATAAGCATGTTGATCATGAACTTGGATGTGCACGGGGTCGACATAAGCCTTGTCCGGATGATGTAACATTGACGCCAGAGTGGCCAAGGCATCTGCAATCTCATTATGAATCCTGGGAATATGTCTAAATTCAACCGACCTGAACCATTGACAAAGATCATGCAGACACTGTTGGTACGGTATGAGTTTCAAATCTCGAGTCTCCCATTCTCCTTGAATCTGATGAACCAACAAATCTGAATCTCCTAGAACCAGTATTTCCTGGACTCCCATGTCTATAGCTAACCTCAAACCTAGAATGCATGCTTCGTACTCGGACATATTGTTGGTGCAATGAAATCAAAGATGGGCTGTTACAGGGTAGTGTTGCCCTGTTTCAGATATAAGTACAGCCCCTATTCCGATCCCCTTCATGTTAGCAGCTACATTAAAGAAGAGTTTCCAACCTGGCTTTTCATCTTGGTCAACCTTGTCAACACACATGACCTCTTTATCAGGAAAATAAGTCTTCAGTGGCTCATATTCATCATCCACTGGATTCTCGGCCAAGTGGTCGGCCAAGGCTTGAGCCTTCATCACGGTCTAAGTCACATAGATGATGTCAAACTCAGTAAGTAAAATCTGCCACTTCGCCAGTATTCCCGTGGGCATAGGCTTCTAAAAGATATACTTTAGAGGATCCATGCAGGAAATGAGGTAAGTAGTATAGGACGACAGATAATGCTTCAACTTTTGTGAAACCCAAGTCAGGGTGCAACATGTCCTCTCAAGCAGAGTGTACTTAACCTCATAGGGAGTGAACTTCTAGCTGAGATAATAGATTGCTTGCTCCTTCTTTCCCGTGATGTCATGTTGACCCAATACACAGCCAAAAGAATTATCCAAGACTGTCAAATAGAGAATTAAAGGTCTTCCAGGCTCTAGTGGGACCATCACAAGTGGATTCGACAGTTACCTCTTAATCTTACCAAATGCTTCTTGACATTCGTCAGTCCACTTGACCGCAACATTCTTCTTTATCAGCTTAAAGATGGGCTCACAGGTTGTCGTGAGCTGAGCAATGAACCTGCTGATGTAATTTAACCTTCCAAGCAAACTCATCACCTCTGTTTTGTTCTTTGGCATCGATAACTCTTGAATGGCTTTGATCTTTGACAGATCTAACTCAATGTCGTGTATACTAATCACGAATCCCAACAGTTTCCCAGATGGGACACCAAATGCACATTTTGCTGGATTGAGCTTGAGGTTGTATCTGCGGAGCCTTTGGAAAAACTTCCTCAAGTCCTTGACCTGGTCAGACTGCTTCTTTGACTTTATGATCACATCATCTACATAAACCTCGATCTCCCTGTGTATCATGTCATGAAATATGGTGGTCGTCGCCCTCATATAAGTTGCCTCAGCATTCTTCAAACTAAATGGCATTACCCAATAACAATATGTTCCCCATGGCGTGATGAACACTGTCTTTTCTGCATCTTCCTCACCCATCAAGATCTGGTGATATCCCGCATAATAGTCCACAAAAGATCCAATCTCATGCTTGGCACAATTATCGATCAGAATATGAATGTTCGGCAATGGAAAATCATCCTTTAGGATTTCTTTGTTAAGATCCCGGTAATCAACACAGACCTTGGTCTTACCATCCTTCTTCGGTACTGGCACAACATTGGCTAACCAAGTGGGATATCGAGTGACCCGAATGACCTTTGCAGTAAGCTGCTTTGTGATTTCTTCTTTGATCTTCACACTCATATCAGTCTTGAACTTTTGTAACTTTTGCTTGACAGGAGGGAATGCTGGATCAGTTGGCAATTTATGAACTACCAGATCAGTGCTCAGGCCCGGCATATCGTCATATGACCATGCAAAGGCATCTTTGCACTCAAACAATATTTTAATTATTTCCTCCTTAATTCGCGGCTCTAAATGCACACTTATCTTGGTTTCCCTAACATCATCCTGGTCCCCTAAATTGATTGCTTCAGTCTCAGTCAAATTAGGCTTTGGTTTTTGTTCAAATTGTTTTAACTCTTTACTGATTTCCTCAAATGTTGCTTCTTCATCATATTCTAATTCATCATCATATTTTACTTCTTGGATTGTTATTTCAGAATTAGATTAGCTTTTAAGACTCGGCTAAAAACTCTTCATGCATATCATGTCACTGCAACCAGCATCAAAAGAACTGTACAAAAGAAAAAAGAACAAAATAAAACACTATTAAGAATAACGGAAAACGGAAAATTGCATTTCATTGAAAATAAAAGGATAGAAGGGTTTGAACATCAAAACAAGCAAAACTAAAAATCTGGATTACAACCCTGGAATAACCCAGATAACAGAAAGAAAAACAAAGCAAACTACCAAAACTCCTTCCTGGTGGGGAGAGGAGTAGCTTCCTAATTGCTAAGCTTCACGTTTGGGCCAACGAGTTGCACATCTGCTTTACTAGAGCTTTCACCAACTTCTACCATATTGACCTCTTCGAACAGACTTTGGAACCTCTTGATCAGCTCTTCATCAACATCGACCATAGGTTTTGGGATTGAGGAGGTTGGAGGATTTTCGACCCCTGGCTTGACAAAAGACTTAGAGATGTGTGGGACGGGCTTTGGGAGCGACCATACCTTCTGTTTCAGATTTTTAACCCTTTTCACGTCCTTCTCTGTGGGCATGAATCTCAAACCAAATATACCAAGATTCCCACCGGGGCGTACTGAATGCATAATACCCTGCAGAGATGAGCCTAGACCCTTGCTGGGCACAAAACCATTCTTCAACATTTCATTCGCAACCATGACGGATGCGGAGGATAGCTTAGGACCCGGAATGCATTTTCCTTCAGGGATTTTCTCAACAGACACTGTTTTGAAAGTCTAATAGACCCAAGGGCCCTTATCGTCTTTAGCTTCGATGAATGGAACAATTGTATCATTACAGGCTGACAAGTCCTCATCACCGTGCACAATTATTTCCTGCATGTCCCATTCAAACTTCACCATTTGGTGCAGAGAAAGTGGGACTGCCTTAGCAGCATGTATCCAGGGCCTGCCTAACAACAGGTTGTAGGAGACAGCCACATCTAACACTTGGAATTTCATAGTAAACTCAACAGGCCCTATCGACAATTCGAGCATTATATCTCTAACAGAATCTTTACCTCCCCCATCAAAGCCTCGAACACACACACTGTTCAAGTGGATTCTTTCGGTGCCAATCTTCAGTTTTTGCAGAGTAGACAAGGGACAAATATTCGCACTAGAGCCATTATCAACCAAAACCCTTGAGACAACAGAATCTTGACACTTCACCGTGAGATAAAGAGCTCGGTTGTGTTTTATACCCTCCCTAGGAAGTTCATCGTCTGAGAAAGTGATCCTATTTGCTTCGAAGATCTTGCCAGCTATCTTTTCCAAGTGGTTCACTGTGATCTTATCAGGAACATGTGCCTCATTCAAAATCTTCGTCAAGACCCTGCGATGTTCATCTGAATGTATCAACAAAGACAAAAGAGATATCTGAGCTGGTGTTTTCCTTAACTGCTCTACAATGGAATAATCCTCCACTTTCATCTTTTTCAGGAACTCCTCAGCCTCTTCCTCAGTGACCGATTTCTTTACTGGCATTGGGCTATCCTTGAATGGCTTGGCTTTTCTTAATTCTTCTGGGGTGAAACATCTCCCAGAACGAGTCAATCCTCCAGTTTCATTGTCTTTTTCCTCTATTTCTTTTCCTTTGTATGTCACTATCACTTGTTTATAATTCCACAGAACAGCCTTGGCATCCACCACTGGAAGCTGGGTTACTGGTTTAATGATGCTAGGGGCAGTAGGAGCCCTCTTCACAACTATGACAAGCTTACTTGAAATCCCTGGTACTACCACTTTTGAACTTTCCGGCCTTGCCCTTATATCTCTCGACAGCCCTTTCACGACCAACACTGGTGGTTTCGAATTGGGTGAGCTCGGCTTTTCTGTCATCCCTTCAACTGTCAAGGGCGTTGCTTTGGTAGAGTTTGGAGCTTTAACCAAATTGCTTTCACTGGCCCGAATCATCATGATGGACTTAGAAGACTTTTTGGGCTCCCCGTCCTTGTGAACTATTTCAATCATGTGCGTCTCTGCATGGGCTGGCAAAAGGTTTTGGTTATTGTTTGGCGCATCTGGGCTTTGGACTACAATTTGGTTCGTATCAATGAGCTCCTGGATTGCCCGTTTCAAATGCCAACACTTCTCTATGTCATGCCCTGGAGCATCAAAACAATAGGCGCATCTTAGGGAATAATCGAGGTTCTTTGGAGGGGAATTCAGTATATTTGACTCAATCGGCCTCAAGACGTCCAACTACCTTAACCTTTGAAATAGACTAGCATAGGACTCTCCAAGCGGGGTAAAAGTTTGTTTCCGCTGCTGCCTCTCTCTCTTATACTCTGGCCTTGATCAAAAATTTGAACCAGTGGGGTTTTGATAGGGTTGTGGGGGTGAATAGGTATTTTGTGGAGCTGGGTAGATATTCTGCGGAGCTAGAGCATGCCATTGCGGGTAAGGAGGGGGTTGAGTATATGACTGTGCATGGTGAACAAGGTATTGGGATGGCCTGGCTGAGTATTGGCGGTTTTGCGGGGAAAAGTAATGTTGAGGTGGATTATATGGAGCTTGGGCGTAGGTTTGGGGTCGGGGTTGAGGATGGATGTATTGATGAGGTGAACTCCTCTGGCCATGCCATGATCCGGAGACAAACATAGCAACATCTTCCTTCTTCTTCTTGCCTGGCAAACTTCCGGTGCCACTCTAGATTGCCTGGGTGGTTGCTTTTATAGTAGAATAGCTCACGATCTTACTCGATTTGAGCCCTTCTTCCACCATTTCTCCCATCTTCACCACATTATTGAAAGCCTTACTAATGGCTGAGATCAAGTGTCCATAGTAAGTGGGCTCTAGGGTCTGAAGAAAGTATTTAACCATCTTGTCTTCTTCCATCGGAGGATTGACTCGTGCAACTTGCTCCCTCCATCGGAACCCATATTCTCTAAAGCTTTCACTGGGTTTCTTCTCCACCTTGGTCAGAGATAGGCGGTCTGGAACAATGTCTATATTGTACTGAAAGTGCCGGGCAAAGGCCTGAGCCATATCGTCCCAGGTGTACCACCTGCTAGCGTCCTGGCGGGTGTACCATTCTAAAGCTGCCCCACTCAGACTTTGGCTGAAGTATGCCATTAGTAATTCATCTTTTCCCCCGGTGCCTCTCATTTTAGTGCAATAACCTCTCAGATGAGCTACAAGATCCCCATGTCCGTCATACAAGTCAAACTTGGGCATCTTGAACCCGGCAGGCAATTGGACATCGGGGAACAAACACAAATCCTTATAGGCCACACTCACTTGGTTTCCCAACCCTTGCATATTTTTCAATGATTGCTCCAGACTCTGTACCTTCCTAAACATCTCTTCTTGCTCTGCGTTCTTGGGTGGTTTGTTAGTTTCAACATGAGGCTCAAATTGGGGAGTGTAAGAGTAAGGATCTGGGACGTTGAAGGTGGGCTCCGGTGCATAGTAGTGGGCATCTGTAGCGGGGAATGCGGGCTCACTAGAGGATCAGTGAAGGGTAGCTTGTGGACGGGGTACAAAAATAGGAGCAGATGTCGGAGCAGGGTATGAGGTTGTTTTGGCTGGCGGAGCATGAACAGTTTGGGCTGAAGTGCCGGGGTAGTTATGGTAAGGGGTAAATCCAGGTGCATGTTGTGGGAAAAAATCAATGGTATTGGGCATCTGGGATTGAGAGAGTGGTGGAATGGAAGCTGGGTTTTCTGTGTAGTTGGTAGGGAACGAGGGTGGAGGATGTCCCTTAATCCAGGCTTGATACATTTCTGCCATATGATGCTTCAACCTCCGGACCTCCTCTTGTAGTTCCGATTCCGACTCAACAATCTCCATTGGTGGGTCTACAACTCCAGTGTCTGTTTCCCTACTAGCCATAACTATTTGACGCTTTGATCGGGTTTTGTATGGATGACTTGCCAGGATGCCAACAAACTAACCACCTTCCTGAAACTTAATAGAGATAACAGAGGACAACAACACAAAACCACCATGTTAGCGTTAGAGCATTTATCAAATAATAATATCACCTTACATGCAATGCACCTAGCAACGATTAACGGTTCTAAAATGGCTTTGAGGGTCGCTAGGTCATATGGCATCATCCCAATTTGCTCATTTCAATCCTTTCTTCTCTTTCTTTTCCAACACCTCTTATCACTCTTTTCTTCCTCTTTCTCTTTTTATTTTGAACCAAAAATGATTTGATCGAAATCGATGTAGGTTGCCTACGTATCATATCACTCATGAATCAGACCAAGCGTAGTTCTGGAGAAGTGATGAAAAATAAAATAAAAACAAAATATTTTTGGGATTTTTCATTTAAAACTTTTCGATATTAAAATACAAAGGGAAATACGATAATGAAAGACATGATAGACTCAACTACACTACGACAGACTCTGACATTACCTAAACGACTCGGTACTTCTAGACAAGACACGAAAGTAAAAGACAACATAAGACAATCGCAAAACACCTAAATAGAATGACTCCTCAAGCTGCTCCTGAATGCGGCTGTCCTGACCGGGATGGTCCTGGGCTGTCCGTCATGCTCAAACTCTATAATATGCCTCGTAAAGAAACACCGACATTGGGAATAAAGGCCCTGGTGTGTGCCCCCGCATCCTGAAGGCCGACCCTGAACAAATACTGGCTATGCTGCTCCACGTTTGCTGCCAATCCCGCTAACTGAGACTTTATCAACTCAAGCTTATCCCAGGAATCTTGGTCCGATGCTTTCCCAAAATCATCTGTCTGAACTGCCCGACCCCTGAGTTGGGCTGGCAATGGGATGCTGACCCTTGGCGGGATGGATTGTAACCAAATCAAGTACTCCTGAATACACTCGGGCTTGCCGACGTCCTCTACTAATGTATTTTTCTTCATCTTCTTTGCATTGTTCCAGTATTGCACATACTTGATTTCATCAGCCGCCTTTTTGCTAAAATTTATGATGTGCCTCTGAAGATTCAAAGTTGGAGGCTCCTCTTCTCTTTTGCCCAATTGCCGCATTACCCTATCGGGAGTGTACGGTCTGACACACTTGAGTCCAATCAACATCAGGAAAGGCTGCATGAGGCACCCTACCAAGATATCATCCAAAGGTAGCCAAAGGTAAGCCCACAAAACATTCCCATTTGTCCTCAAACCGAGGAACTCAATCCAAGCCGTGATGCCTACTGGGTACGTAAACTTAGGAGATTTCATCCTGCGTTCGATGCATACCACCCGATCCCTCAAGGCACGGTCGACGGGACAAAGTAAGGAAGCGGTGTACAAATGCTCCATCATCCACAGCTGTAGCAAAAGGTTACTTCCCTCAAAATATCTGACACCTCCCCTAACCTCACTCAGGGCTTGGTACAACTCTACTATGATCATCGGCACAACGGTAACGGTTTTGCATTGCTTCTCATGAAATAATGCCATTACCACTGACTGTAGACGTGTGCTAATGTGCCTCTCATCAAATGGAAAAACCAATAATCCCAACAAAGCAAGGCTAAAAGCTTCGAGGCGACGTCTTTGCCACTTTGCCTTGGTTGTGCAGAACTCATCCCAAAAGATATCAAAACTATCCTGTGGTCCAAATCTAGCAAACAAATAATCCAAGGATATCCAGGACTGCGCGAGACATTTTAAATGCTTATAATCTTTCAGGCCCAGGTCACTGAGGAATCTTGTCCTAGAGTGGTCTCGGGGAAGTATCATGTCCTTGCCTATATAGCTTAAACGAGTGAGACCAGACATTTCCGCCAAGGTAGGAGTTATATCACACTCTCCAAATCTGAAAATCAAATTTTGCGGATCCCAATAAGTCAGCATCGCCTCCACTAAGTGTGGGCGGGTTGTGATATCAAGAAGGGAAGTTAGGGTGCCCAATTTCTGCATTAACTCATGTTGCTCTAACGATGAAAACATTTTCCACCACTTGATCAACTTCCTAGGAATCTTTACTACCATCAGCACTTTGGATCGAATTAGCGGGTCCATACCTGAATGAAGCCAACATGGTTAGCGACTCGGGACACTACGTGACCCCATCACATTTCCTAGTGGACAAATGCATGACACAACTTGGCTATATTTGCAAAATGGACTAAGTGGCTGAAAGTGGCTATTAGCGCAAACTTGACAAAGTTGACCCCTAATGCATGAGAAATACTCCATTTAAATCTTACATAACTCTAATATCCCGACAATCATGGTCTAAAAAACTACTTTGCGGAAATGGACCCTTTTTTTTGCAAAAATGGCCGATGTGGCCAAAATGGCTAGACATGCAAATTTGTCAGGAATGAATCTTAGAATTAAGAGGACACTTTATTGTAGACTCAAGATCCTAAGACAAGATATAACAAACTACTCTGAGAAAACACTTCTATTTTTGCAAAAACGGCCAATGTGGCCAAATATGGCTATAAACGCAAGATTTGGCTACGACCCCGGAAGCCAAGAAATTAGGACCTACTAGGAAGACCGGACCCTATGTGGGTTGCCTATGTATCCCGCCCCGGAAGACGACAATCAGGTTCGCGTAGTTCGGGAAGATTAAACATGGGAGGAAGCCTTTAAAAAAATAACTAATTTGGAAAAACCATTTTTTTGTATTTTTGATGAAAATTGAAAAATATTTTTTTTTGGATTTTTCTTTCTCTCCCTTTTTTAGAATTTTTTGGGAAAATGATGAAAAATGTAAAATCTTTTTGGATTTTCTTTTTTTGAATTTTTGGAAAATGATGGAAAACGTAAAATCTTTTTGGATTTTCTATTTTCAATTTTTTTTTTTTGAAAAATAATGGAAAGGTATAAAATCTTTTTTTTTGTATTTTTCATTTTCATTTTGATTTTTGGGAAACTATATATAAAAAAAGTGTGAGTGGGCCCTACTTTCTTCATTTTCACCCTTCTTTCCAAGACATCGGTCCGCCAAATGACCATTTTACCCTCAAAGATGCAATATTTAGCACATAGGATGATTAACTGTCATTTTGGCCACGAGCCCATTTTGACAAAATTTGGACAGGCTTCCTACAAAGGGACACGGTACCTGGGATCGAGCCCTACTAGGTCTAAATGACATGATGCAAATAAAAATGACCTAAAGGCTGACTTAAGTTTGGGGTTCACTAACAAGGCAATTCGGGGAAGCGTATGGTCGATGGTGGCTGCTCAAGCTTTCCACCCACTCCATATGTCCGACGGCCCCCCCTCCTAAATCAAGGGTGACTCAACAAAGAGTTCGTGCACGCGACGCGTGCTCCGAGACTTGTTGTATAAAGAATTGACTGGGTAATGCATATGATGACAGTTTATAAAACAGTAGCACATAAAGGAAAAACTGTAAACAAATAAGCAACTAGCAAATAATAAAATGACATAAACAAAATAAAAATTAAATAAAGCAAACAAAACACATAAAAACCTCAACCGAATATCCTAAAAAGCCAACAAGATCAAGTACTAGCTCGAACCTGCAAATCCCCAGCAGAGTCGCCAGAGATGTCACACCCCTTTTTTAACCAAACCTCACTAACCCTCTTACAAATAATAAAAAGATTTCGTAAGGCTCAAAAGGGTTTTCAATTTTGAAAGTGACAAAAATTTGTGTTCAAAAAGAAAATAATTCAGAGTCGCCACCTGACATTTGATTTCGGTGTGTTAGGTCACCGTTTTTTTTAAAAATGATTTTTCCTTTTAAAAAACACTTAGGACTCCAAAACTAAATCTGCACCAGAGATTCGGGTAAGGGGGTTCATTTGACTCGGGGAGAAGGTGTTAGGCACTCCCCAAGTCCCGTGAAAATCACGGTTGCGTACTCAATCTAGTTGGCTTTTAAGATATTTAAATTAAGGTAAAACACACAAATGAAAATAAACATCTAAAGGGTTCGAGGTCATCTCTTCCTAATAAAAAGAAATAAAACAAAATAAAGCAAGTCTTCCTAGCTCATACTACGCCTCCATTGATGATACCGCGACTCCATTTATATTTACCTCGGGGCATTCCCCGGGTTAAAAATATTTACAAAGTCCACGGGGCATTCCCCGGATGAATTTATCTAAGGGACAACCTCTCACCTCAAAACCAAAAGCAAATGAAAAATCCTAAAATTGCCTATCTAAGTGTGGTCGGCCTAAACATGCTTCTAACGGACATTTAAAATAATAGACATGATAATCCTAAACTTTTGTTCAATTCTGGTACCAAGCCGTATTAGTTTTGCTTTTAACCAACCCAAGACCATCTATGTTTCTAATCAAATTTCTTTCACAAAATCCATGATAATTCTCAATTGCACAATGACGTTCAAGACACTTACCAAACAGAAATATTTCTGCTAGTAACCAAATGATAGCAAATTCATTTTTAACTTTCAATTTAATTCCCCAATATCAACTCACAAATAAATCATATAGCCCGCACAGATTTTCAGATCGAACTAAGTCACTAGGCCATGTCACATTATTAACGATTTAGCAAATTGGTTTAGTGTTGTTCTCAGGTGAAATTATGGATCAAAAGGAAGCCCAGTATTCAAACCAAATGAAGCGAATTACAAACAGAGGACAAACAAATAACATTCATGTCATCAAAAATCAATCACATACACGCGCACAAAATCTAAAGCGAGAGCAAAGCGAGAAATGAACCTCAAAAGAGTTATCAGATTTCCTCGACACTTGAAAATCGTACAAGATCCTTAAGCCAAAATCGAGCGAATCGCAGCACGAACAGGATGAAAACAGCAACAAGAACTCGGACAGTAACCTCGACGTATGACTGAACGAGACCTCGGTGGACAGCAACGACTTGAACAAACTCAACTCAACCTCATGTACGAACCAATACCACTTATTTCTTGTGTATGCCTGTGTATGAGTGGTGAGGATTTGCTGGTCTGGTTGGAGTTTTTGGAATGTGTGACGGGGATGGAGATCGGGGTCGTTAGTTGGAGATGAGCTGGTCATTTCTAGGCGAGGGGTCGTTGGCGACTAGTCTACTGGTGGTTTAGGGTCGTCTTTTCGTTGGTGTTTGGTGAAGTTAGGGGACTGTTGGTGGTGTGCAGAAGGAGAAGGGCTATTTCTGGCAGCGGGTTGCTGGTTCTGGCGGCAGCGGCGGTGTAGATTAGTTAGGTTTCAGCTTGTTCCATTGTTGTTTGATTCATGAGGAAGAAGGTTAAGGTTTGTGTTTGGTTTTTATGTTGAAGAAGAAGGAATGTCTGGCGGCTATGGAGGTTTAGGGTTCAGTTTGTCTCTTTTCCATGAAGAAGAAGATCCAGTCTGCTAGGGTTCTAGGGTTCCGATCGTGTGTGGCCGGTGAGGAGCGTGGTGGGCGGTTTTGGTGCCTTTTCGTGGAGGTTTTGGCAGCTGGTCCCTTTTTCAAGACTAGGAATTGAAAACATTTTTTAGGGTTTCTATAATTGGTATTTTATATGAAGGTGGGAAGGGATGATGGCCATTGGATTAGAAATAAATAGATGGCTAGGATTAAATCTTGCACATAAATGGGCTAATATGTTGGGAAGAATTGACTAAGAATAATTGGGTTTAAGTTAAAAGGAATGGACTCACACCTTTGGGCCTACAAATTTCTTGTTGGACAAAGACAAACTCAAAAATCTTACCAAAATATTAATTAAACTTAGTTAAGTATATAAACAAAATTTTAAAATGAAACTGCCTTCTTTTTTTTTTGTATTTTTAAATGTTATAACAATAAAGTAAAAATCAAAGAAAATAGGCTAAAGTCACGATAAAATTAAGACACCATGAATAAAAATATACGAATTGATCTTAAACTAATGATAAAAATATAGAAAAGCGATAAACACGATAAATAAAACTATTTTTTTTATGTCCTAGGACTAAAAGTAAAAGATTAAAATTATATTAAAATAAAGTCAAGTAAATATTTTAAAAATATTAAAATACTAAACCTAACTTTAAAATTTGCGCGTGTCAAAAATTACGTGCTTACACAAGTTCCCACGAGAATTCTCATACTCTCTGTCATCACGCATCATCCTCACAAAGTGTACATCATCATGTGCAAGTAAAGGATTCTGCACGATATTTTGGGTGTCACTGTCCTGGATCACATTTATCCCTTCTTGAATCATTCTTTCTATTTCCCTTTTCAAAGTATGACAATCTTCAATATTATGCCATTGGACATTAGAGTGGTACATGCACCGTACAATATGACAAAACCTTCTGCATATGGGTCTGGAGTATAGCCGAGGAGTGGCTCAATCAGGCCAGAATGTTTTGACCTTTCAAACAAGCTTGTGCAGGATTCCCAGATTGGCGTGAAACTATTTCTTTGCCTTTGTTCCCCTCCATGCCACTATTTTCTAGGGTCGTTGGGTGCTCTAAAATGTTGTGAAGGTGAAATATTATTATACGGTGTTGGCGCTCGCCATAAGGAGTAACCCAGTGGTTGGACAGTTGACCGGACGTTGTTTGGAGGATAATACTAGGGCGGATTATATGAAGCTCGGGGAGAAGTTTGGGTTTGGGGTTGAGGCTAAGTATATTGGTGAGGTGGACCCGTTGGGCCATGTCGTGATCCTGAGACAACCATGGCAACATCATCCTGTTCCTTCTAACCCAGCAAACTTTCTGTGCTATTCTGAATTGCTTGTGTTGTGGCTTTTAAGGCAGAATAGCTCATGATCTTGCTCGGCTTCAACCCATTTTCTACCATTCCTCCCATCTTTACCATATCGTTGAAGGGCTTACCTATGGCTGAGACCAAATGGAAAAAGTAAGTAGGCTCTAGGGCTTGAAGAAAGTAATCGACCATCTCGTCTTCTTCCATCAGAGGATTGACCCGTGCAACTTGCTCTCTCCATCTGAACATGTATTCCTTAAAGCTTTCGTTGGTCTTCTTTTCTATCTTGGTCAAGGATAGGCAATCCGAGACAATGTCTATGTTGTACTGAAAGTGCCGAGCAAAGGCCTGAATCAAATCGTCCCATGTGTACCACCTGCTAGCGTCTCGGTGAGTGTACCATTCCAGAGCTGCCCCACTCAGACTCTCACTAAAATACGCCATCAATAATTCGTCCTTCCCACTGGCACCTCTCATTTTACTACAAAATCCTCTCAAATAGGCCACGAGATCTCCATGTACATCATACAGGTCGAACTCGGGCATCTTGAACCCAACGGGCAGTTGGACATCAGGGAACAAGCACAAATCCTTGTAAGCCACACTTAGTTGGCTTCCTTGCATG
This sequence comes from Nicotiana sylvestris, assembly GCF_000393655.2. Taxonomy (NCBI): domain Eukaryota; kingdom Viridiplantae; phylum Streptophyta; class Magnoliopsida; order Solanales; family Solanaceae; genus Nicotiana; species Nicotiana sylvestris. The sequence continues at coordinate 7,751,285 of NC_091058.1, read as the reverse complement.
TTCCTCAAACATTGCTCTAAACTCTTGAATTTCTTGAATATCTCATATTGCTCCACATTCTTTGATGGTTTCTCTGTTTCAACAGGAGGTTCAAAGTGAGGGGTGTAACAATAAGGATCCGGGACCTTGAAGGTTGTTTCTGTAGCATAATATTAGGCATCTGGAGCTTTGAACGCGGGTTCACTAGAAGATCGGTAGACGGTAGCTTGTGGAGGGGCTGCAAAAATAGGAGTAGATGTCGGAGCAGGGTATAAGGCTGTTTTGACTGGTGGAGCATGGAAAGTTTGGGACGAGGTGCCAAGGTAGTTGTGGTAAGGGGTAAAGCCTGGTGCATGTTGAGGGGAAAGGTCAACGGTAGTGGGAACTTGGGCCTGTGATAGTGGTGGGATAGTTACATGGTTTTCAGTGTAGTTCGTGGGGAATGAAGGTGGAGGATGCCCCCTGATCCAAGCCCGATACATGTTTGCCATCTGCTGTTCAACCTTTGGACCTCCTCTTTCAATTTAGATTCTGACTCCACTCGATAGGTCAACAACTCATGTGTCCAAGTCTTTGCTAGCCATGGCTACCTTGCTCCTTGACCTTGTGTTGTATGGATGGATTGCTAGAATGCCACAAACTAATTACCTTCTTTTATGATAACAATAAAAGTAACAAATAGGAGCAAAACAAAGCCAATATATTAGCATTAGGGCATTTATCAGATAAAAATATCACATTGTGTGCAATGCATCTAGCAATAATTAACGGTTCTAGAATGACTTTGAGGGTCACAAGGTCACTTGGCATCATCCCAATTTTGTTCATTTCAATCTTTTCTTTTTCTTTCTTTTTTAGCACTTCTTGGCTTGCTTATTTTCCTTCCTCTCTTTTTCTTTCTAATTATCACTCTTTTCTTTGCTCTCATTTCTCACATCCTATAACATCATCCTCTTTTTTTCTTTTTCTCTTTTAATTTCAAAAATGATTCGATCGAACCCTATGTAGTTTGCCAACATATCATGTTCCACATGAATAAGACCAAGCATATTTCTGATAAAGTAATGGACAAAATAAATTAAAAACAAAATATTTTTGGATTTTTCATTTATAACTTTTTTTTCGATTTTCAAATACAAAACAGGAAGTACGATAACGAGAGACTCGACAAACTCAACTATACTACGACAAACTCTGACACCAACTAAAAGACTGAATACTACTAGACAAGATTAGAAAGTAAAAAAAAACAGTACAAAAATAGACTCAAAACATAAAAAGTTTCCCCAAACAAGCTCCCAAATGTGATGGTCCTAGGGTATCTGTCATGCTCGAGCTCTGGTACATGGATCCATACCTGCATGAGAAAAATAAGACCAAATAGAGTTAGTGACTCGAGACACTATGCGACACCACAACACCTCCTAGTGAACACATGCAAGACATGACTGGACTATTTTTGCAAAATGGCCTATGTGGCCAAGGGTGGCTATTAGTGAAAACTCAACAAAGATGACCTCCAAGAAATGCAAATACCTCACTAAGTCTTATATGGCTTCAAACTCCCAATAATTATGACCCTATAAATTACTTCGTAAAAATGACCCATTTTGCAAAAATGGCCGACGTGACCAAACGCGGCTAGAGATGCAAGTTCAACAAGGACGGACCTTATAATAATATTACACCTAGTTGTGGACTCAAGATTCAAATACATGGGTCACTAAACCACTTTCGCGAAAATGACCCCATTTTGCAAGAATGGCCGATGTGGCCAACAATGGCTAGACATGAAAATTCAACAGGAATGGACCTTAAAACTGAGAGGAAACCTTGGTGTGGAATTAGGGCTTTAAGAAATGGGATAGCAAGCCACTTTGAGAAAATAGCCCCATTTTGCAAAATGACCAATGTTGCCAAACGTGGCTAGACATGCAAGATTTGGCTACGACCCCTGAAGCCAAGAACTTAAGAGGCACTAGGAAGACCGGACCCTATGTGGGTTACCTACGTATCCCGCCCCGAAAGACGAGAATCAGGTATGCGTAGTTTGGGAAGATTAGATACGGTCGAGAATTAAAAAAAATAACTGATTTGGAGAAAACATATTTTTTGCCTTTTTTTTTCAAAAATGATGAGAAAGTGCAAAATCTTTTTTGGATTTTTCATTTTTATTAATTTTTTTTTCTTGAAAAAAAGTGTGAAAGAAAAATATAACTAGGCCTACTTGCTTCATTTTTAAACTTCACCTTCTTTTCTTTCTCATTTACCCTCAACCATAATTGGTCCGCTAAATGACCCCTTTTACCCTTGAAGAATGCAACATGTAGCACATAAGATACTTCAGGATGGTCTTTTATTTTTGGGTACACCTATCTTAGACGGATTCAACCCTTGTGTTGAGTCCCCAAAATCAAACGCATGTGATGCAAACAAACGTTTCTACTAGAGATTCGATATGAGGCTATGTTATTCTAGGTTTAAAACCCTAGGGGTGTGTTCTAGACATGGCTTACCCAATCAGACAGCTCGATCCGAGGTGTGGGCAATGTACCGGAAGCACGAAATTCTACCCAGTCTAGTTGCTGATCCAGCCTCATTCTATTTGGTATGACCTCTAACAGAAAATTGGACCACGCGTACGTGTACACCATATTTTTAGAAGACTCAGAAGGGAGGCGTAAAAAGACAGTTTAATACAGTTCAAGGAATATCAAAGAGGTAAATGAGCGTCAATTAGCACATTAAGTCCACAAACACAGTAATATCAACAAACAATAAAGCCAAGCATAGATCATATTAACAAGCTCGAATTCTGAACTCTGAACCAGATATTTTGGGTTCTTGTCCCCAGCAGAGTCGCCAGAGCTGTCACACCTCCTTTTTCCAAAGGAATAGGGAGTTTTTCCAATTAAAGTGACGTTGTTCGAAATGAAATTATTTATTTAATTCAGAGTCACCACTTGGGATGATTTATAGTGTCCCAAGTCACCGGTTTATTTTAAATCCCAAATTGAGGAAATTTGACTCTGTTAAAAAGTCCGCAAAACCAGAAGACCGGGTAAGAAATTCTGTTAACCCGAGAGAAGGTGTGAGGCACTCCCGAGTTCCGTGGTTTTAGCATGGCCGCTTTTAATCATACCTGGATTAATTAAATTGCTTAATTACTTATATTTAGAACTTATATGTATTTTACCTTTTACCGCTTTTAATTGCTTGATTATTCATGATTATGGAATTATCTTGAAACGAGTCCCGCGTACGTGTACTCATTTTGTTTGGTATGTCAAAGTCATGTCACACGTACATGTACACAACTAATAACAATTTATACTTGTTAAGATTGTTTGGCCAAAGTCACGCGAACGTGTACCTTGGTTTTAAGTTTAAAAATCGTAACTATGTCACGTGAACGTGTACATGATCACGATAATTTATTTATTAATACGCGCCTAAAGCATACTAGCGATTATTCATGATTTGTTTCTTTCCTAAGTTTGAGATTAAAAAAAATGCCAACGTTTAACTAAAAGCCCAAGGTGCAATAAAGTTTATTCAGGTCCAAATCTTTTAACAACTAGTCCACACCTTTCTTTCCAAGGCTTCAATTTGCTGTTTTTGTTTTTGGATCTAATAAATGAAATGATATTTTTTCTATTTCTACATATGACAAGTTGTTTGGACTAATCACTGCCTTTGGTGGTTTGTGTGATGTTGAAAATTCCATTCCATTATGACCACAACCTCGTTGTTTCATTTAGCAGGTTAATTGTATTTTAGTTCATGATCTCATAAGTTTATGACAATGGGATTACGTTATGCAAATACCACCACTCAGCCGGACATGTTGCTTTGTAACCAAGTTTCCTACTATGATGTCGTGATTGTTCATAAAACTTATCCATAAAACTCTTAAACACATTCATGGTAAAACATGTTAGGGATTCGAACAAAACAATGTGGATATTATTTCCTAGTTAATAACATCTCAATTCATACATTATATTAAATAACAGATTTACTCAAGGCCTTTGGGTTTACAATAACGAATTACACAGATTATAATTTGACTGCGAGGTTCTTCAAACACATAATATCACTCAGAGAATCAACTGAAAAACATACACATTTTAATATTCTCACAAATGAGCCTTCACTTCCCTAAATTATGACTAGTGACGAAATTACAATTAGTTTAAGCACGATGGGTCAAATTTAAATCAATTGAGTATCCTATTAGATATAGATATACCCAAACAACAACAGAAACAATAAATTCATAACATGTCAAGCAATTCAAATTATTGATTAAAAAAAGGTAAATGACAAATTTGTGGGTATGTACCTAATGCCTTGAGTTCATTTGAGCAATAATCAGCAACAAATAGCAAAATTTCAGCCAATTCCTCTTTAACTTTTATAAATAAGCTTTTGAATACAACCCGAAGCAAAATGTAACAACGAACTCGAACCAAGAACGGAAATCTGCTCACGGTGAAGAACTCAAACAGAGGACCCTTTCTCGATCTCCTCACTATTTTTTAGAGCTCATGCTTTTTTTTTCGTCTTAGGGAGTGGGGTGGGTTGTTGCTGGAAATTGAATCGCCAAAGCAAAGGGTTTGAACATCTTTGAAAGAAGGGCAGGAGAAATTGGGGGAAGAGGGATTGTGAACACAAATCTTTGATTTGGTTCGAGTTAGAAACATGGTTGAGTTTTCAGAAATCAGAACCCCTCTTCGTTTGCTGGTGATGTTCCGAGTTTGGAGGAATTTCGTCTAGCTTTTTTTCCAGGTAGGCGACGGCTGAAGGTTTTCTTTGTTTTGGGGGGGGGGGAGGTGCTCACTTAGCTTAGGAGATAAAGGTAGGATAGGGTTTGGTTATAATTGGGTTTAAATATGGGTGTAAGAATTGACATGGGTCATTATATTGGAGGAGAATAAATGACTAAGATTAAGAGGGGTTTGATGGGTAAGAAAAGGGTTTAGGCTAAAATAAATTGGGAAGAATGGGCCTTTGTGTATAAAACTATTTTTATGTTTTTAAACTTATGCACAAAAATTAAAATTAAAAGTTGACAGAAATCCTATTATAATAAAAATAAGTAAATATTTTTTAAATACTACTTTTAAAAGTTGTGGGTCAAAAAATACGTGCTTACAATATACACACTAGAGGAAGATCAATACAAAAATGGCAATGTAATGACCCGACCGGTCGTTTTAAGTTCTAGCGCGTCGTTCGGCGGTTGAGGCCATGAGCAGCTTCACTTCAAGTATTATGACTTGTACACGTGGTTGGAATTTATTTTCAAGAAATTGGAAAGAAAATTCTCATTTCGAAAGCTTTAAGTTGGAAGAATTGACTAGGATTGAATTTTTGAGTAAACGGCCTAGGAATCGGGATTCGAAGGTTCCAACAGGTTTGTATGATGATTTTGGACTTGGGCGTATGTTCGGATCGAGCTTTGGACGAGCCGGGACTGTTTCGGCGCCTATTGTGGAAGTTAGCATTTTGGAAGAATTTCATAAATTTGGGTTGAAGTGCATTTCAATGTTATCAATGTCCGTTTGGGCTTCCGAGTTTGGGAATAGACCGTATGGTGATTCTGGTGTTGGGAGCGTGTCCGGAAGTGGGTTCGGAGGTCCGTAGGTCATTTTGGGGTCATTTGGCAAAAATTAAAAATTTGAAAGTTTTTGAGAAGTTTGACCGAAAGTTGACTTTTTTTAATATCGGGGTCGGATCTTGATTCCGAAAGTTGGAGTAGTTCCGTAATGTTGATTATGACTTGTGTGCAAAATTTGAGGTCAATAGGACGAGATTTGATAGGTTTAGGCATCGAATGTAGAAGTTTGAAATTCTAAAGTACATTAAGCTTGAATTGGGGTGTGATTTATGAATTCGATATTGTTTGATGTGATTTGAGGTTTCGAGCAAGTTCGTGTCATGTTTTGGGACAGGTTGGTGTAATTGGACGGGATTCTAGGGGCCTCGGGTTGAATCCGGATAGTAAACGGATCGAGTTTGGACTTGGAAGAAGGTCTAAAGCAGCTGCCTTTTGGTGTAACTGCACCTGCGAGATTTGGGCCGCAGGTGCGGAGCCGCAGAAACGGCCAAGAGGGTCCTAGATGCGGTTTTGGTTAGGCAGTAGTGAGACCGCATATGCGATTATCTCGCCGCAGAAGCGAGACCGCACCTGCAGAAAGGAAGGCGCAGAAGCGGAAGTAGGCGGTTGGGGGCATCTCCGCAGAAACGGAATAGTAGCCGCACCTGCGAAACCGCAGAAGCGGTCAAATGACTTTCATCTTATTTCATCTCATTTCCTCCATGGGAGCCAAACTAGGAGCACTTTTGGAACTCCATCTTCATCATCTATGTCAAGGTATGTGATTCCTACCTATTGTAAGTTAAATACTTGGATTATATCTAGATTTTTAACATGTAAAATCATGGGAAATTAGTGGAAATTTGGGATTTTGAAGAGAAACCTAGAAATTGGTATTTTCTGATTTTGACCACGAATTTGGACATGGAATTAAGAATAAATCATATATTTGAGTTCGTGGGGTTGTGGGTGAAGTTTATCTTCGAAATTATTTGGAATCCAGGCACGTGGGTCCGAGGGTGATTTTATCAACTTTTCGAGCGGAGTTGTAATTTTATTTAAATCGAATTTTTGTGATTATTAGAGTATATTTTTATGGGTTTGCACATTTATTGACTATTTTTGGAGCGTTGGACATCAGTTTGAGTTGTTGGAAAGGCTTGGGAGCCTGCTATGGAACTCCGGAGCGAGGTAAGTTTCCTTTCTAACCTTGTATGAGTGAATTAACCCCATAGATGAAATAATCCAATATGTGCTTCTATATGTGGGGGCTACGTATGCACGAGGTGACGAGAGTCCGTGCGTGGCTACTATTATTCTTAAGTCCGGGTAGTCTAGGACCTAGAAGCATGCTATACTTGTGACATTTGAAACCTTATTATCAATTTAAATTGCTTAACCGTTAAAAAGAGGATTGACATTTCCTTGGGAAATTGCTCCTTGCTGAATTCTTGATTGACTTTTTTATTATGTTTCCCTTTTGTGGAACGGGCCGAACGCCTCGGAAGATTAAATAGATGAATCTATGGTTCGCTCCGTTCGACCCTCTAGCAGTCACAATTTAAATAACATGATGGATTGGGTCGTATGACCTCGGCATGATTTGCGCATGACTTAATTGATTATTTTGGAATTATTAATAATTGATGTGGCCTCCTTGGCCGGAGATATAAATTGTTAAAAGATGAAAATAAATTTGGAAATCTCCTATTAACAAAAGAATTGTTTACTTGCTTCATGTTATTGAATTTACAGTCATCATATAAAATCCATGATTGAACATATTATCGGTTTATTATTGTTGGTCATAGTAAGTGTCGGAGTCGACCTCTCGTCATTACTTCTTCGAGATTAGACTAGATACTTACTGGGTATGCGTTGTTTTCGTACTCATACTACACTTATTGTACATTTTGTTGTACATGCACATATATGGCTAGTGGCCTAGCAAGTGCATTGGTATGGTTGAAACGGGGACTTAGGTGGGTTGCATTCCATATTACGACCCACAGACAGCAGAGTCTCCTTCAGAGTATCTACATTTCCTTTCCTGTCCAAATTTGTATTCCGGATACTTGTTGTATTATATTTTATGTCTTAGTAAATGCTCATGCACATGTGATACCAGGTTCTGGGATAATTATGGGATATTTATTAGTTATTCTGTAAAGTTTATCTTTTACTAGTTAAATTGAAGGAAATTTATGATTTCAAAAATATTAAAATAAGAATTTAATTAACTATTTAGTGTTGGCTTGCCTGACAGTGGTGTCTGGCACCATCATGACCTTTAATGGATTTTGGGTTGTGACAACATTAGAGCACTAGGTTCACTTAGGTCTCATGAGTCATGAGAAAGTCTAGTAGAGTCTTGCGGATCGGTACGGAGACATTTGTACTTATCATTGAGAGGCTACAAGGCTGTTAGGAGCATTTCCCTTCTTGATTTCTAATCGTGCGATTTGATTCCTTTGAGGCTCAAGCCTTCATTTCCTTCCTATTCAATCTTACGCGGCGTAAAGCGCTTGTTATAGATTGAAAATTGAGGAATTTAGATGATATTGCAGATGTGGCGCAGGATGTTTCTCCCTGCATATTCGATTGGACTAATGTCGCCGCCTTGCGGGTCATTTCAGCTCAGTAGTTGTATTTCTGATGGTTTGATGCTATGCACAAGTTGCTATGATGTTCATGAATTGTTATCGCCTAGCATTGATGTAATGGTAAGATACTTGTCTATGCTTCGGAGCAGTGAATGACTTGAAAGGCAATATTTTCTCAATGCATGATTCAGAGATTCAATCTCTTATTTTCGATGGGGGAAAGGCAATCAGACTAAAAATGTTCAGGTTTGTGTTGATGGAGTAACGAGACTTGGTATTTTCAAGTGTGGTAGAATTTTCATCAGATATGTGGTGTCATCGCCCTTGATTGGATGTTTTAAGTTCACTGATGTTATGGTCTTCATCAATTTGCCGTCGGGGCAGGGTAGTATGAGATAGTGCCGAAGAAATGGTTGTTAGGGATTACAGAGTGTAGCAATTTCGAAATCAAGTGGGTATTTCAAATGTTGTCAGCTTGAGGAAGATGATCTTCGGAGGGGTTTAAAGTTGGTAGCAATCTATTGGCTCAGGTACTATAGAGATAGATTTAACTTAAGGCAACAACTGGCAGTGAAGGATGAGGAAGGACATGTGGGAGGTGTCTTGCGGTGATTAAACTTTTAGAAGACCAAGTGTGAGAAACAACAGTCAAGTAGTTGCTTAAAGGATTGAGTTTGACCAAAGTGGGAGAGTGACAAAGTAGCACCTGGGTACTATGGTAGGATGACTACACGCCTTGAGGAAAGTTTAGAGTAATTTAGGATTTATGGTGGATGGTGACTGAGTCTACAAACTTAATTTGAAATATTGGCTATTATACGGCGGGAGAATTGGATGCAACAAAAAGGAGTTGCTTGATATGAAGAAGGATACAACATAACTTTGGATTTGAAGAGGTCACCGCACCTTTAGTTGATGTCCATGAGAAGTGAACGGACTTGTATAGCTGGTGAATGAGCACGGGCTCAGGATGGGGTACCGATCTAATAATAATTGTACTCAACGCAGCAATGTTGGAAGATTTCGGCTTGTAATTTCCACAGGTGGGTTATCTCCCATGAGCAGGCTAACGGTCGCGTGGTGTTGACGAAGCTTCTACGAAGAATTATACTGGCCATCCGGTAAGAGGTCGAATATGTAAATATGGCTAGTGATTCAGAGTGTTCGTGAAATGTTAACAGAAGGAATTTTGATGAATTAATGGGTTAATGTGCAGGATCATGTCAACGATGAAGGAAGAATCTTGGTAGGTTCCAGGTTACGCAAGGGCAGCTTCAAGCTAAGTGGGAGAGCCCCACCGCCTACGATTGGATTGTCTAGTTATCTACTTCTGAGGTTTCTAGTTATTGGTATATTGGTGGGGTTATTACGATTAAGGGAAGAGAACATCAGTGGTGATTTGAGCAAAGGATTTGAGGAATATGTGCTATAATTGGCCTTATTAATTGCGTTCAGGCTTTGGAAAGACTCAGGATTTATGCTTAGTGTATATGTGATTTACAAAAAGGTGACTCGGCCAGGCATTTTCTTGAGAGGGTGTTCATGTGCCAGTAGAGCCTTGGAGTTGAGTATATTCGGGATCAAGTTAGAGTGGGTTACTCTCAACAACGGTCCTAGTGGACTCAAAGTGTGGTACCTAAGTATTTTGATTTCATAATATGGTTAAGTATCAAGCTTTTACAGCAGATTATGAAGAAGGGGTTTGGAGTGTTCTGTGTTATCTTTGGTCTGCAGTGTAACATGAGAGGAATGAGAACAAATGACTTCGGGTTCAAAGAGAAATTATTAGAATGAGTGCACTAGTTGAAGTTGCGAATATGCGCACGAGGAGGGTATGAGATGGTTCGTGGGTTTTGAGACGACGTGGTCTTGTGAAATAAGGTCACTCAGGATGAGTGCGGATTTGGTTTTGTGATGTTTTGAATGGGGCTACTATTATTCCTAAGTCAAGCCTAGAGTAAATTAGAAGAAGTCGAATCTGCTAGAAATGGTCGAATAGGCATGATGGTGGCAACGATCAGTTCCTTTAGCGTGTTGAGTTATACAAGTGATTTGTGGTGGTGTGTGTGAGGTTTGACGGTTGCCGTAATTAATTTTATTTGGAGGCTTCTGAGTGTTATGGCATGTTATGTGCAGATGGATCCCAGAAGAGTTATGGTGGTTTAGACCACTACTTGAGATTGGTATTTTCTGCAGGTATGAGAATTTAGTCACGTGTTGCAATGGTTTTCTTGAAATGAGTTAAGTAAAAGGTTTCTATATGATGAAGTGTTTACCCTATTAGTGGTTCAGGATTTATGATGAAATTCTTGTACTCTTACGCATTGGCGTGATTAAGTGCATCGAGTAGCATAGGATTTGAAAGTTGAGGATCCAGGTTGCAGTTTGGTGTCGACAAGAATGTCACAAGCTCGGATGAGCAGGGAAAAAGGATTCAGATGGTTAGAGTAAGCGGGTATTGTCTTTAGCATTTACCTGAGATCGGTGTCCTGTGTAAGAGGCTTTGAGTACTGATTTCGGATTTTTGATTTGCTTTACAGCATTAGTACGGTCGGTGGTGTGGATGTGCAAACTTGTTACCTGGTGCGGAAGATCGTGGGAGCATATCCCATGGAAAGATAGTATAAGTGTGACCTGTAGTCACCTAACTAATTAAAGATTGAAACCAAGTATGGAGATTGGGGTACTATCGTGAATGTGAGAGTTTATGCCTGAAGGGCGCTCGGTTCATTTGGTTGTGGATTATGGAAGTTTGTTCCGGACTTAACGGTTGTTCTTGTGTTATTGTGAATCTGTGCGGTATGATCAGAATTGGCTTGAGGTCTGTCGATGGATCTAAATGTGAATGTAGGCTTTTTATCAGGCTGGGTGTATTCATTTAAGCATAGCGCTCCTTATAGAGGAGTATTCAGATGTTGGATGTTGTTTCGTCGTCAGCTATTTCACGTAATACTATATTGTGCCGTGTGAGTTGTGAAACAGCTTGATAAATTTCATATGTGTTGAGGTTCCACTTAGCGATGGTGTTATGTGTGAGCACGTGATTTTTGCCCTACATGAATTACTCCCATAAATTCAAACAAAATAATTTCTTTTCATTATTTGGAATTTTTGAGGATTTTGTGGCATTTTCTGATAATTATTTGCATTTGTCTATGCATATTTATTTTATTTAATTACCGGAAAATACAAAAATATGTCGCATTCGCATTTAGGATTAAACTTTGTATTATTGAATTAAGTAGTAAATTAGTTATTTTATAAGAATTGAAAAAATCACAAAAATAGTTTAACTTGCACTCTTTAATTTGAATTTTGATTTTGAGTAATTTTCTTTAATTTACTTGTGATTAATTGTGATAGTCTTTAATTAGTTTTAATTAGTGTTTTTCAGGTTAATTAGGTCCTAGGATATAATTTAGATTTTAATTTATTTTTGAAAAAAAAAAGAAAAAGAAAAAGAATTAATTGAAAAAAAGGAATTGAAGAAGTTGTTTGGGCTACATTGTCCTAATTTGCCCATGGCCCAATATTTCTTCCCCAAAAACCAGGCCAAACCCAGCCCAGAAATCCCCCCTCCAATGTCCATCTAACCCAGGCCCAGACCCGCCTCACCCGGTCGGTTTCCCCCTAGTACCATAGATGCCGTTTCATTAAGCTTGATCTGGGCCGTTGATATTGCCTTTTCCAACGGATCAGAACTGGAGGGGGGGGGGGTTTAATATATATATGTCCAAACGCTACCCTACCCCCCCATTTCATCGTTCCAACACCCGTCCTCAGAAACCTGCCCTCAAACGCTAGTAGCCGCCCCAAAATCCCACCACCGTCCGGTGGCGGCGCCACCTCCAAAAGCCACCAAAATCACACCACCGAACCACCCTGACCCCCTCGTTTCGAATCCCCACTCCGTTTCCCTCGAATGTTGACCCAGCTCCTCGAATATCAGATCAGAAACGAACCCTAGAAACCCCAAGTCAAGTTTTGGCAAAATTTCGTGCCGAATCTGAGTTTATTCGCGTGTTCTTCGTAAGAGCACACGATTAACCTCAGATTTGGCCGAAAAATCCGAGGATCTGATGCCCGAGCTTTTAAAGCCAAACCCAAACTTGTACATACATAGTTGTTCCTTGATAAAAAACAAGTATTTTATGTCATTTAAGAGTTCCAAGCCCCAGGTTCAAGTTTCAGTTGGTAAGTCCATCTTTCATTTCTTGGTCCATCTCTCCACCTTTTTTCTAGTCGATTCAATTAAAACTCTGTTAATTAATGATCTTGTTACTTTTAATTCATAAGTGTCAAGGTAATAGTCAGCGCAGAGTCAAATTGTTTACTCGTGTTGTTGGGTCAGAATTTGAGTTTCTGAATGTTCATTTGGACTGATTTGGAACCAGCCTTGGGCTTTTAAGTCATTTCTGACCCAATTCAAGATGGCCGGTTGTTTTGAGCCCAAGTTTGTTTGGTTGGCAAGGTAATTAACAGGGTTTAAAAGGGTAAATTGGGAAATCTAAGTAAAGAATCTCTCTATAACTGAAATAGGAAGCTTCCCAGAAGCTGTCATTAGGACTTAACCGAAAATCTGATAGTGCCTAGGGATATCTAAGCTATATTTCAAATGTAAAAAGGGTCTAATTGCAAAATTTGAATTCTTTGAGCCTACCCTAATAGCTTGCCTATAAAGACAGCTTTTCTTGCCTTTCAAGGAAGACCCAAGAGATTTTAAGAGAAAAAAATACAGAAAATACAAACGGCTGAGCTCTTTTTACTGCTTCATTGAACTTCTTCAGAAATCTTTGATTTGGTTCAATTTTTGAAATAATTTGGACTTATCTGAGTGTGGAATGGGTGGAATTTGGTCTTCGGAAGTTGGTTTTTGAAATTGGCCTTAGTATTGTTCGATTGGGAGCTGTTTTGGACTACGTCATATTATTTTTTGTTAAACTAGGCTATTGGTATTGAATCCTGCCGTATTGTTGTTGCTGTTTATTGCTTCTCACCTCTTTTTCCTCTTTGCAAATTCCAGGTACATGCTCTAAAACCTGTATACTGTGAATTGCTTGACTTGAAAGGTGAAATGGTAATGGAGTTGATGAGCTTGGCCTTAGTTTGTTATTCATTATTTAGTTCATCTCTTTCTGTTTTCTTCCTCTGAATCTCTAGTCTCTAAATCTGAAGAAAAGGTTCTTGTATTTAATAGGGGTTTGGTATCTTACTTGCTTTGATAGCCATGTAATGTGAAACTTGAAGTTGGATTTTCTAACTTTATGCTAGATTTGGACTTTCAGGAGTACATTTGAGTCCAGAGTACTAATCAATTATGTGTGTATTAATTATGGACCGGGACTACTAGTTTAACTAATTAAATTTGTTTGGTTTGAATATATGTTTCATGGCTTTGGCAAATATAAGGATTTGATATTGAATGTGAGAAAAGAGAGTGTGCTCTCAGTTTCTTCTATACTGATTGATTGAGCCCTTTGTGAACTCAACAAGAGTTTTAAATTGGTTTCTTTGTTTATGAGATATTCATTATTTAAGTATAACAGCATGGACGCCTCACGAATATGAGTGTAAGTTGTTAACTTTGAAGAAGAGCTAAAATAGGTGGCGAATTAAACTCATTATGCTTTGTAGTGAAAATTTGTAGCATGTTTCCATCAGATATATAGGCTCTATTCCCACGAATTGACTAATGTTTCGGTTTTAGATTCTGAATACTATCGTAGTAAGACACGGACATAAGGCTAAAGAGAATCAATGCTTGATAGTGTAAATGCAGAATTGGTATTAACCCGTCTTTCGCAGTGATGACTTCTGTTTAATTTGGTCTAGCTGTCTTCGCTTGTCATGGGCTTGTTCTTGAGCCCAAAGTTTTATTGTTGCTAATGTTAACTAATAGGGGTGGCCCAACTTCTGAACATCTAACGTCCTTCCCCCCTTCCCTAGCAGTTGAACACCTAGGCCTTAAATCGTGTTAGTTCAATTATTTGTGGTAATTAATTTGAGGCAAGATATAATTAGACGCTTAGTAACAAATAACTCTGGTGTTAATTTCATAATATAGATGTAAAATAACAAATATTCGTAGAGAAACCTTTAGGTCCATTTAAAATACTATCGTAGTTGTGGACACGTTCGCGTGACATGATTACGGTTTCTAAAAATAAAATTGAAGTATGCGTTCGCGCAACTTCGAACAATTTCCTTTAACAATGGAAACATTTGCTGATAGGCCACTAATCTATTTTAAGAGTTTTGAAGCGTGGCATCTACAATTTAATTATTCATGGCCCTCATGTTAATAACCTACATAAAAAATATGACAAATGTTGGTAGTTTTCTCTAGGCACATTTAATACACTATCATGACCGCGTATACGTCCGCATACTTCGGCCAAACTTTGTTAACAATAATAAAGCGTTATTAATTGTGGACACGTTCACGTGACATGAGTTTTGACGCGCCAAACAAATGGGTACACGTACACGTGACCCGTTTTAAGATGATTTTTAATTTAAAAGCGGTAAAGGGTAAATGCACATAAGATCTAAAGTCAGTAATTAAACAATTTTAATAAGCCAAGTATGATCAGAGCGACCGTGCTAGAACCACGGAATTCGGGAATGCCTAACACCCTCTCCCGGGTTAACAAAATTCCTTACCCGGATTTCTGTGTTCGCAGAGCGTGAATAGAGTCAACTTTCCTCGATTCGGGATTTTAAACCGGTGACTTGGGACACCATAAATTATCCCAAGTGACGAATCTGAATTTTTAAACAAACAAATCCCGTTTTGACTGTCCTTTAATTGAAAAAACTCCCCTATATTTATACCCTTTACGGGGTGTAGGTAAAAAAGGAGGTGTGATAGCTCTGGCGACTCTGTTGGGGATCGAACCCAGAATCTCTGGTTCAGGGTTCAAGAATTCGAGCTTGTTAATGATTTTTACTTGGCTTCATTTATTGTTAATATTACTGTATTCTGTGAATCTTTTGTGCTAAATGTTATTTGTTTACTGCTTTATTATTGTTTGAATTGTATATAACTGTCTTCTTACGCCACCCATCTGAGTCTTCTGAAAATGGCGCACACGTTCGCGTGGACCGCTTTTTCTGTAGAAATTATGCCAAATAGAACGGGGCTGGGCAAGCGACAAGACCGGGTTGACTTCAGTGCTCCCGGTACGTCGCCCCCAGTTGTTCGCTCGGGTACCCCAAGTCTAGGCCAAAACCCCAGGATTTAAACCTAGAAAAACACAGCTTCATGCCGGATCCCAAATTTGAACATTTGTTTGCATCATGTGCATTTGACTTAGGGGACTCAACACAGGGGTTGGGTCCGTCTAGGATAGGTGTGCCCGAAATAACAGACCATCCTGATGCATTCTATATGCTATGTGAACATTTATTTGTTTTGGCTTGCATGCTGACCGGCTAGGGAAAATAAAGTAGAAAAAGGGGAAAACCAAGAGTGATATAGGGGAGGAAATAAAACCCGGTTCTAAACATCCCGGTATTTGAAAAGCGTCCTGAAACACTGCCCAAAATTTTTCAAAAAGAGTTATTTTAAAAGAGTCAAAAACTGTGTTCTTTCAAATGTGTCAAAACTGACCGAACTACGCAGGTCTGATTCTCACCAAATGTGGGATACGTAGGCAACCTACATAAGGTTCGGCCTTATTTTTGAAAACCAAAAAAAAACAAGAAAAGAGGGTCAGTGGTAGAGTGAATGCAATCTTGATTTTGGTCAAAATAAGCCGATCCAGCTTCGGCTATGTCTTAAACCGTTCTTGCGGAGGTAGCCTCAGAGTATTTTTCAGTTGTCGAAAGGATATTTTCGTAAAAGAATGGACAAATTTGTGAGGGGTCATAAAATAATTCCCCCGACCTCAAAATTTGCGTGAAATTGGAAAGGGGCCGCATTTGCAAAAACAACCATTTGGCTAAAGTTGGCATACAGGGAAAGAGATTATGGTTCTTTTCTTCTTTTATTTTCTATTTTTTCTTTTCTTCTTCAAATAACTGTTTACAAAAGGGTCAACTCAAGTCAACCCTAACCTTAATCTTCCACAGGAACAAATGAATGTCATCCAAGAACCGCCAGAAGTGGTCAAGGAACAGGCTCGGCTACACTTGCATATGTGGTGGAATGATCTAGACGAAGATGGTCAGAAATGGGTGAAAAAGCACTTGGGTGCTCTTATAGACATCTTTGAAATCAAACCACGGGAAGATCTGATCAAAGCTTTGGTAACGTTCTGGGATCCTGTCCACAATGTTTTTCGTTTCTCAAATTTCGAGATCCCCCTACTTTGGAGGAGATAGCCGGGTACATTGAATTCAGACAGGATTTGAGGAAGCAACAACTTATATTTCCAAGAGCTCCATCGGTGCACAAGTTCTTTGACCTACTGAATATTAGTAAACAGACGAATAAGGAACGTGTGAGCAACGGGTGTTGTGCTTTCCATTTCTTATACTTCAGGTTCGGGCATTCTGCTGGTTTTGAAACGCATGAAAAGGGTCTAAGCAATAAACAAAACAAAGGCCTTTGGAAAGTTCATCGCCGGTTCGCATTTATTGTGGCGTTCTTGGGGACCATGGTTTTTCCAAATGAGAAAGGGACGGTGGATATTCGTATGGCTAGAATTGCACAAATCCTTACTACCAAGGAAAATCATACACTTGCCCCGTTGGTGCTGGCAGATATCTATCGAGCATTGACTTTGTGCAAAGCAGGGGCTCAATTTTTTAAAGGTTGCAGTATCATTCTGCAAATGTGGCTGATCGAGCATCTTCGCCGTCATCCTAGATTCACGAGTTACGGTTCGAGCCCAAACAACTTCATCATTAGTTATGAGGAGAGGATAAAAGATTACACACACCAGAAGGATTTGAAACATGGGTTTCTCATTTGAAAGTTCTTGACGCAGGTCAGGTCGAGTGGACTATAGGATGGCTCCCGAGGACAGAATCCATCTATGTGACTGCTACCAAAGGACACCTGAGGATAATGGGCGTAAGGAGTATTCAGCCATATGCACCGCAGAGGGTCTTGAGGCAATTAGGAAGGTATCAGATTGTGCCTGAAGATGAAGATCTAAGCACCCAGGTCATAGAGTTGCATCCAGAAGTTGCGTTGCCTGAGGCTGTAGTTTAGCAGGATTGGAATAGCTGCCGGTATCTAAATAATGGCACCCAGGTACCAGACATCACCAAGGGGGAAGTAGATCCAAATCATGCTGCTTGGTTTGAGAAAATGTCTTATGTAAACAACGAGCCAGAGCCCAGGAGGCCCGCCAAAAGGCCTCATGTTCAAGCCTTTGATGATAAAATTCAAGAGAGGTTAGCTTGGGGGAGAAGGAAAAGGAATATAAGGCCATTATCCATGGTCTACGAGAAGAATTGAGAAATGTCACCTTCAACAATGATTTGCAGGCACAAGAGGCCGAAGGTGAAAGGAGAAGATTGGTGCGAGAAAATGAGGCCCTCAGAGCTCAGGTTCGACAGTTGAAAATTGAAGTCGAGAACCCAGGCCGAAGCAGGAAAGATAAGAGGCTCATTTACAACCTCACTCAAAAGGTACGTGACTACGAAGATGACCTGCAGAAAGCTGAGTCTAAACTAGCAAAAGCACGGGCAAGGTTGGCTAAAAGCGCCGAAGGGCGTGCAACTTTCGTTCAACAGATGAAAGAAAGATATAAAAGAGGGGTCACAGGTTGGGAAAAGGCAATTGGCAACCTCGAGGGTGAAATGGCTAAACAAGCCAAAAATTTTAAGGCTGAAAAAGAACATTGTTATGCCTTAATGGCACGGCTAGAAAGGGACTTGCAACAACTCCAAGAGCAGAACCAGGTAGCCGAACGAACTTTGGAAGCCAGAACCGAACAAATTAGGCATTTGTTACAAGAGAAGGGCATCATAAGAGAGCGAGTCAAAAGGGTCGCCAACTATATCGCAATGAAGTGCAGTAGTTGCGAGGATATGACGAGATCTATATTCTTCGCTACTGTGATGATTTTCGTTCGTCGAGTAATGGAAGATCTCTACCACCTTCAGGGAGATTTAGCGAGTCGGCCCGCAGCAGGGCCGAATGATGCTCCGCGGGTCCCGGGGACAATTGAGGCATTGATGTATTCGTGATTTTTTTGAGTCTGTATTTTCCTTCCGTTAAAGTTTGCCAGTTGTTTTGGAGTCGGTATTTCTGTTATTAGAGTATGTTGTTTGTTTGTTCTTGAGTCTGTATCTCGTTCTTTTATCAGAGTCTGTTAGTTTCTTTCGAGTCTGTTAGTTTCAGTCTGTGTAATAGCGTTCTTTTATATATATATATGAAAACTGAAAATCCCAAAATATTTTTCTTTATTTCACACTTATCCCCAAGAACTACGCTTGGTCTAATTCATGTGGGGTCGTGATACGTAGGCAATCTCCATAGGATTTGACTGTAACCAAATAAAAGAGAGAAAGAAAGAGCGGAAAAACAAGAAAGAAAAGAAAGAAAATAAAATCAAGATAGAGTAAAAACAAAGAGAGAATAGAGGCAAGAATGAAAGGAAAGGAAATAAAAGAAAAGAAAAGGGGATGTTTACAATTAAAAGAAAGAAAAGGCCGGGATGACGCATGCAACCGATCAAATACATAATAGAGACGGTTAACTGTTTAGGTGCATTCATGCCCAATGTGCGGTTACCAATCTGTTAAAGCCTAATCGCTAACACGATTGTTGTTTGATGTATTAAGCCCATGCAGGTGGTTAGTTGACTGGCATTCTGGAAATTCACTCCTACAACACCCGATCGAAAGACAGGCTGAATATGGTCGACCAGGAACCGGAAACAAGTATTGTCGACCCATCGAAAGAGGTGGAAGAAATGGACGTTAATGCGATGAGGGAAGAAATGTATAATCTGAAGCAGCAGATGGCTGAAATGTACCAAGCCTGGGCGAAGGGACATCCACCACCAGTTTATCCCGCCAACCCTGCTTATATCCCACCATCAGCCCTACCTCCGGAGCCTCCCACTGTGAACTCATCTCCAGCCTTTCCCTTCTACCAACAATGCCATGGCGTCACTTCCCATACCTCTCAAGCTCCACCACCCAAACAAGTCCCATGCCCTCCCCCACCAATTACACCTATTTTTGTGGCACCTCCACCTGCTACATTACACCGATCTTCCAGTGAACCCCTGTTCCAAACTCACGACAATCAGTACTATCCCCCTGAACCCACCTTCAAAGTTCCAGAACCATATCCTTACACTCCTCTTCTTGATATCCCGACAGAGACCGAGAAACAACCCAAAAATCCCGAGCATGAAAAGATGATCAGAAAGGTCAAAAGCTTAGAGCAATCGTTCCGAGATATGAGGCGGCTGGGAGGTCAAGTGAGTGTGGCCTATAAGGATTTATGTTTGTTCCCAGATGTTCGGTTGCCAGCAGGATTCAAAATGCCCAAGTTTGATCTGTACGATAGGCATGGTGACCCAGTAGCGCACTTAAGAGGATTTTGTAGCAAAATGAGAGGAGCAGGTGGAAGAGATCAATTGTTGATGGCATATTTCAGCCAAAGTTTAAGTGGATCGGCCTTAGAATGGTACACCAGACAAGATCACAATAGGTGGTACACATAGATGACTTGGCCCAAGCCTTCGCCTGCCATTTTCAGTACAACCTCGAAATTATCCCAGATCGTATGTCGTTGACAAAGGTGGAAAAGAAGCCCGATGAGAGCTTCAGAGAATATGGATTCCGCTGGAGAGAGCAAGCAGCGAGGGTTGACCCTCCGATGAAAGAAAGCGAGATGGTTGATTATTTATTGCAGGCCTTGGAACCCACTTATTTCGGTCACTTGGTGTCAGCAGTAGGTAAGTCCTTCAATGAAGTCATGAAAATGGGAGGCATGGTTGAAGAGGGACTCAAGTCCAACAAGATCATGAGTTATTCAGCAATCAAGGCGACCACTCAGGCCATTCAAAACGGTACTGGGGGTATGCTCAGGAAGAAGAAGAAGGAGGATGTTACGACAATTGAGTCGGGAGCTTGGGTTGGATCCAGGAACCTTCCCCGTTACTACAACCAGTTGTGACCCTATCTCCAAACTTACCCCCACACTCCATATAACCCACCACAACACTATTACCCACCACCAGATCCTCATTTTTCTGTTTATCACGCACAAACCTATACCCAGCCGCTCGCTCACTCGCAATGGCGTGCACCAGCTCCACAAAACCCATACCAAGATCCACAAAATAACCATCTACCCCCAAAAGCCTACAGAAATCCTCCTAGAACAGGTTTTCGACCCAACCAAGCCTTTAAGAATGAGAGGTTGCAGAAGCAAAAGACTTTCACTCCATTGGGAGAATCATATGCTAGTCTGTTCCACAGACTAAGATAGTTGGGTATGTTGAATCCGATCGAGGCTAAATTGCCGAATTCTCTTCCCAGAAATCTTGACCGCTCAGTGAGTTGTGAGTATTGTTCAGGGGCCCCGGGACATGCCACAGAGAAATGCTGGAAATTGAAAACAGCCATTCAAGAACTCATTGACACCAATCGGATTGAGGTCCAAGCTCCGGAGGCACCCAATATCAATCAGAATCCCTTACCAGCCCATCATGAAAAAAATGTGATTGAGATAGTGCATAAGAGAGGGGAGTCTAAGAAGCCTTCGCAAACCATCATGATGATTCGGGCTAGTGAAGCCAGACCATCTGAAAAGTCAACAAGTGAGAAGTCTATGATCAAGTTGAACAGGGCAAATAATGAACCATCCGTGGAGGTCAAGAAGGGGTCCTCAAGTGACGTTGCAGGAAAACATGAAAAAGCAAAAGTGGTTGTGCCAGGAGTGACGAACAAGCCTGTGGTAATTGTGAAGGGCGCCCCCACATATCCTGTCATTATCAAACAGGTATCTCAATTACCGATAGTTAACAGCAAGGCAGTCCCATGGAATTATTAACGAGTGACAGTGACTTACAAGGGGAAAGAGGTTAGAGAAGAAGTGTGTGAGACCCATGGTTTGACTCGATCAGGGAGATGCTTTTCCCCCGAAGAGTTGAGAAAAGCTAAGACCTCAAAAGATAATCCAGTGTTGGTGAAGAAAGCGGTGATTAAGGAAGAATTTCTGAGAAAGATGAAAGTGCAAAACTATTCCATTGTGGAGCAGTTAAGGAAGATACCATCTTAGATCTCGCTTTTGTCATTATTGATCCATTCAGACGAGCACCGTCATGCTTTGATGAAGATCTTGAACAAAGCCCACGTTCCTGATAAAATCTCAGTAAACCACTAGGAAAAGATAGCTAACAAGATATTTGAGGTAAACAGGGTTACTTTTTCTGATGATGAGTTGCCCGTGGAGGGCACCAAGCACAATAGAGCCCTTTATTTGACGGTGAAATGCGAAGATTCCGTGGTTACTCGGGTATTGGTTGACAATGGGTCTAGCACGAACATCTGTCCTCTCTCTACATTGACCAAGCTAAAAGTGGAGGATGAAAGAATTCATAAGAACAGTATTTGCGTTCGGGGATTCGACGGTGGAGGGAAGGATTTAGTCGGGGACATAGTGCTTGAGCTCACAATAGGGCCAGTTGAATTTACTATGGAATTCCAGGTGCTCGATGTGGCTGTTTCATACAATCTACTGTTGGGACAACCCTAGATCCATGAGGCCAAAGCAGTCCCGTCTACTCTGCATCAAATGGTCAAGTTTGAATGGGATCGACATGAAATTGTTGTACACGGTGAAGATAATTTGTGTGTGCCCAACGATGCCATTGTTCCGTTCATAGAGGTTGACGATGACAAGGGACCATGGGTTTATCAAGTTTTCGACATAGTATCGGTAGAGAAAATCCCAGAAGGAAAGTGCGTTCTAACTCCAAAGATGGCTGCGGCATCAGTTATGGTAGCTGTTGAAATGTTGAAAAATGGTTTCGTACCGGGCAAGGGTCTGGGTGCATCTCTGCAAGGTATTGTGCAGCCAGTTTCTCTTCAAAGAATCTGGATACTTTTGGTCTGGGATTCAAGCCTACCGTTGCAGACGTAAGAAGAGCTAGAAAAATGAAACAGAAAGCATGGGCATTGCCAAAGCCAATCCCGCGTCTGTCCAGATCATTCATCATGCCGGGTATCAGAAAGCAACTGCTGTCAAAGGCACCGGGACCACTGATTGGTGCCGATGGAGACTTGGAGAAGGGGTTCGAAAGGTTATTCGCTGAGGTTAACATGGTTCAGGCTGGGAAAGGGTCCAGCAGGGCAGATGTGCAATTCGTGGGACCACGTGAAAAAGTCAACAATTGGGAAGCTACTCCTCTTCCTATCCGGAGGGAGTCTTGGTAGTGAGTTTTGATTTTCTTTTGTTGTCTGGATTATTCCGGGGTCTGTAATTAAGATATTATGTTTCGTCCAGTTGGATGTGTTAAAAATTTGTTATCTTTAAATTCAATAAAATGCAATTATTCCCTTTTCCTTCATTTCTTCTAATTTTTATTTTTGTTTTCTTCTTTTGTACAGTTCTTTTTATGCTGATATCAATGACATGACATGCATGAGGAATCTTCGACCCAGTTTTAAAAGCCAATCTAACTCTGAAATAATAATGCAAGAAATTGAATGTGATGACGAGTTGGAATTTGATGATGATGAGGCCTACGAAGAAATTAGTAAAGAACTAAGTCATTTTGAGGAAAAGTCCAAACCTAATTTGAACGATACAGAAGCAGTTAATCTAGGGGACCAAGAAAATGTCCGTGAAACTAAGATAAGTGTACATCTGGAACCACAACTCAGGGAGGAGATAATTAAAGCATTATTAGAATACAAAGATGTTTTTGCATGGTCCTATGACGACATGCCGGGTCTAAGCACTGATTTAGTGGTTCACAAGTTGCCCACTGACCCGGCATTCCCTCCCGTCAAACAGAAGATGAGAAAGATCAAAACAGATATGAGTGTAAATATCAAAGAAGAGGTCACTAAGCAGTTCGATGCCAAAGTCATTTGGGTCACCCGATATCCCACCTGGTTAGCCAATGTTGTGCCTGTACCGAAAAAGGATGGCAAGACCAAGGTGCGTGTTGACTATCGGAATCTCAACAAGGCAAGTCCAAAAGACAATTTCCCATTGTTGAACATCCATATCTTGATCGATAATTATGCCAAACATGATATTGGTTCTTTTGTGGATTGTTACGCGGGTTATCATCAGATCTTAATGGACGAGGAAGATGCAGAAAAAACGGCATTCATCACGCCGTAGGGAACGTACAGCTATCGGGTCATGCCATTTGGTTTGAAGAATGCTGGGGCAACCTACATGAGGGAAATGACAACAATATTCCATGATATGATACACCAGGAAATCGAGGTGTACGCGGATGATGTGATCGTGAAGTCTAGAAAGCAGTCTGACCATGTCAGGGATTTAAGGAAGTTCTTCCAAAGGCTTCGCAGGTACAATCTCAAGATTAATCCTGCAAAGTGTGATTTTGGGATGCCGTCTGGAAAGCTGTTGGGGTTTGTAGTCATCCGCCAGGGCATTGAACTGTATCCATCAAAAGTCAAGGCCATCCATGAATTGCCACCTCCGAGGAACAAGACCGAGGTGATGAGTTTGTTGGGGAGATTGAATTATATCAGCAGGTTCATCTCTCAGCTCACGAGGACTTGCAAGCCCATCTTCAAACTGTTAAAGAAAGACGTTGCGGTCAAGTGGACAGATGAATGTCAGGAGGCATTTGATAAGATAAAGGGGTATTTGTCAAATCCACCCATGTTGGTCCCGCCAGAACCAAGGCGACCATTGATTCTGTATTTGATGGTTTTGGACAATTCATTCAGCTGTGTATTGGGTCAACATGACATCACTGGCAAGAAGGAGCAGGCCATATATTATCTCAACAAGAAATTCACACCGTACGAGGTCAAGTACACTCAGCTTGAGAGGACATGTTGCGCCCTAACTTGGGTGGTACAGAAACGGAAACATTATTTGTCATCTTACACTACCTATCTCATATCTCGCTTGGATCTATTGAAGTATATCTTTCAGAAGCCTATATCCACAGGGAGGCTTGCAAAGTGGCAGATCCTGCTTATAGAGTTTGACATTGTCTATGTGACTCGAACTGTAATGAAGGCACATGCCTTGGCGGACCATTTGGCCGAGAACCCGGTTGATGAAGATTATGAACCTTTGAAAACTTATTTCCCCGATGAAAAGGTGATGTACATTGATGAGTTGGAGCAAGTCGAGAAGCCTGGATGGAAACTTTTCTTTGATGGGCTGCAAACATGAAGGGCGTGGGGATAGGAGCAGTACTTATTTCTGAAATAGGGCAGCACTACCCTGTTACGACTCAGCTTCGTTTTTACTGTACCAACAACATGGCTGAGTACGAGGCATGTATTTTAGGTTTGAGGTTAGATGTGGATATGGGTGTCCAGGAAGTCTTAGTCTTGGGTGACTCGGACCTCCCGGTGTACCAAATTCATGGAGAATGGGAAACACAGGATTTGAAACTCATACCATACAAACAATGTTTGCATGATCTTTGTCAACGATTTCAGTCGATGGAATTCAGGCATATCCCAAGGATCCATAATGAAGTCGTCGATGCTTTGGCTACTCTGGCGTCAATGTTACACCATCCAGATAAGGCTTATGTGGACCCTTTGCAGATTCAGGTCTGTGATCAACATGCTTACTGTAATATGGTAGAAAAAGAACTTGATGGGGAGCCATGGTTCCATGATATAAAATAGCACCTCCGGATGGGGGTATATCCGGTACAGGCCACAGGTGATCAGAAAAGAACAATTCAACGATTTGCAAGCGGATTTTTCTTCAGTGGAGGGGTGTTATACAAAAGAACTCCAAATCTTGGATTGCTAAAATGCATAGATGCCAGACAGGCCATAGTTATCATGACTGAGGTACACTCCGAAGTTTGTGGACCGCATATGAGCGGGTACGTTCTGGCAAAGAAGATTCTCCGAGCAGGTTATTACTAGCTCACTATGGAGCGAGATTGTATTAGTTTTGTGCGCAAGTGTCATCAGTGTCAGGTGCATGGAGATTTGATTCATTCCCCACCATCTGAACTGCATACCATGTCGGTACCATGGCCCTTTGTTTCTTTGGGCATGGATGTCATTGGACCAATCGAGCCAGCAACATCAAACGGACATAGGTTTATCCTAGTAGCCATTGATTATTTTACCAAGTGGGTTGAAGCAAAAACTTTCAAATCTGTGACCAAGAAAGCAGTGGTCGATTTTGTGCATTCAAATATCATCTGCCGGTTTGGGATTCCGAAGGTAATCATCACAGACAATGGCGCTAATCTCAACAGCCATCTGATGATAGAGATATGTCAGCAGTTTAAGATTATACATCGCAAATCTGTGACCAAGAAAGCAGTGGTCGATTTTGTGCATTCAAATATCATATGTCGGTTTGGGATTCCGAAGGTAATCATCACAGACAATGGCGCTAATCTCAACAGCCATCTGATGATAGAGACATGTCAGCAGTCGAGGCAGCCAATAAGAACATAAACAAGATACTGCAAAAAATGGTGGAAGGGTCCAGACAATGGCATGAGAAGTTACCTTTCGCATTATTGGGTTATCGCACTACTGTTCGCACTTCAGTAGGGGCCACTCCTTATTTGTTGGTGTATGGCACGGAGGTAGTAATACCCGCAGAGATTGAAATCCTACCCCTTCGGATTGTCGCTGAGGCAGAAATTGATGATGTTGAATGGGTCAAAACCCGCTTGGAGCAATTAAGTCTGATTGATGAAAAATGATTGGCAGCAGTATGTCACGGCCAATTGTACCAACAAATAATGGCGAGAGCATATAACAAGAAGGTACGTCCACGGAAGTTCGAAGTGGGTCAGTTAGTATTGAGACGTATCTTGCCTCATCAGGCTGAAGCAAATGGAAAGTTCGCCCCGAATTGGCAGGGGCCATTTGTCGTAACTAGAGTATTGTCCAATGGCGTGTTATATTTGACAGATGTAGAAGGGAAATGTGTGGACATGTCTATCAATCCCGATGCAGTCAAGAGATACTATGTATGATTTCTTTGTTTGATTGTACTTATTTGTATTTGGCATATTTTGAAGATGGAAATGACAAAGGCATTTTGTTCTGCTATCTAAACACTTAATCCCTCGTCAGCCCTTTTGAGCCTTATTTATTTTCTTCAATTTTCTTCCATATCCCTCATTCGGAATCAGTAGCGAAAGTCACAAGCACAAGCGTGAAAGATAAGTAAAGAAAAAGGAGAAAAGAAAAGAACAAAAGGAAAAAAAAAGAAGAGAAAAAGCGAAGAGAAAAAAATGAAAAGAAAAAGAGAAAAAAAAACAAAAAACAACAAGAGAAAAAGAAAGCAAAAAGAGAAAGAAAAGAAAGAGAAAAGAGAAAATCACAACAACAAAGTAATTCCTATGACATGAACTACATTCGACCTGATTCCTTTTAAGGATACGTAGGTAGCCTCACAGTTTGGTCTCATCAAAACAAAAATCCAAAAATCCCCATGCAAGAAACTGGGGCAGAAGTTATGGTTGTTGTGAGAAACTTGATTCCGAAAGTTGTAATTTTAACCCATTTGTATTGTTTTGAGCCTTTTATACCCTTTCTTTCTAACCCTGTCCAGAAGCCTACATTACGGTCCAAAGAAAGACCTTCTGATCAGTCTTTGAAAAATGCCAAGTCAAGCAGGTAAAGGTAATTCATGTCAGGGGAAACACTCTGGTTCAAGTAGGAAAAAATAAAAATGAGAGAGTCTTATTGGTGAAAACCTTCACAGGCACCGTAAGGCGACGGGAGTTGAGAGAAAAAATGAGAGAGTCTTATTGGTGAAAACCCTCACGGGCACCGTAAGGCAAAAGTGAGTGGAGAGATGAACGAATAAAAGAGGTCTGCTGGTGAAAACCTTTCAAGGCACCATAGGATGAACAAGGTCAAGGTTTGAGTAAAGTAATCAGGTCATGGAAATTTTGGGGCAACGAAGTACGGCAACTGAAAGTTGATTGGTTAGACAGATTGGGCCGATTAATCTGAAAGGCATGTCATGATCATTGGTACTAGCTGTTCCACTCAGATAAGTTTCCTTTTCTCTTTCCTTTTGTAGCCGCCATCTGGTTTTGGATTCTTCTTATCCTTAACCCGCCAAAGTCATTGCATTTCATTTTTTTGGGTATTTATCTAAAGATGTTTCAATGTCAGTCTTGTTCAAAGCAAGTCGAAGCTCACTACCAACTTCCAAAATTGCAAAGCACATCGTGGTCGGAGCATACTAAGGATAACATGATGTAAGAGGGGGATACAAGGAATCACCAGAAGTTTCATCGGTGGAATGGTTTGGTAATGTCATGGGAGATGCAAAAGTTCAGATAAAGGGGTCAGAGGTAAAACAACAGCGGGGGTATAGAACACTCTGCTCGTCAAAGGTCATGGGGTTTGAAAGTCAATTAGAAAGTCAAAGTGGTTCAGGGCCAGTTCGGAGAAGCCAATCCGAACAAAACATTGCAGTAGAAAGATCTTCGAAAAGAATGCCATCAGATAACCACCACTTTAAGCTGACAAAATTTTCTTTAATTGAAACAGGGGCAGAAAATTCGTTTGATTCGGAGAAACTCTCTGTAGGGGAAGAGAGCAAGCACCAAAACAGGTTTGACCGTAAACTCTCAGGACCCTCCTGGAAAATGGGACCTAGTTTAAATTTCAGAAATAGCATAATCTAGCATAAATGTATCCCAAAAGAATATAAGTTAGCTTAGAAGTTTGCATGTTCGAGATAGGATTCAATTAGGAGTTTCAGGACCCTCCTGAAAAATGGGACTTGGCTTTAAGATTTCGATTAGATAACAACATTTAGCGTAAAGTCTGTTATAGGGTAGTATAATTCAGCCATAAAAGTTGTCACTCTTAAGATAAAATTGGACTTTTGATTTTCAGGACCCTCTTGAATAATGAGAAGTAGTTTAGAAATCCTCTTAGATAACAAGATTTAGCAGAAGTCACACCTGTAGAAGATATAACTTAGATTTAAAATTGTCGTTTAATTAAGAGTTGTCAGGACCCCCCTGCATAATGGGACCTAGCTCTCAAATTCTTAGTAATATTTGGTAATATGATTCAGTTTAACACTCACATATGTGCCCAGTTACCAAATTGGAACAGAAAGATTTTCTTTGTTTTTGTCTATTTTGTTGAAATCAGGAGTCCGCCTGGATAGCTGGGAATACATGTCAAGTCAGCAGTCAGGAGACCGCCTGGAGAGCAGGGAATACATTTCAAGTTGAAGTCAGGAGCCCGCCTGGAAAGTAGGGAATACTTTCAAGTCAGCAATCAGGATCCCGCCTAGAGAACAAGGGAGTACAATTCAAGTTTTAGCTTTCAAGTTCTTATCGATATTTGGTAATGTGATCCATTTTACACTTACATCTGTTTCCAGCCACCAAACTGGGGCAGAAATTTTTTCCTTGTTTTGTCTATGTTAAAGTCAGGAGCCCGCCTGGAAAGCAGGGAATACATTTCAAGTTAGCAGTCAGGAGCCCGCCTGGAGAGCAGGGAATACATTTCAAGTCAGCAGTCAGGAGCCCGCCTGGAGAGCAGGGAACACATTTCAATTCAGCAGTCAGCAGCCCGCCTGGATATCATGGGAATACATTTCAAGTTAGCAGTCAGGAGCCCGCCTGGAGAGCAGGGAATACATTTCAAGTCAGCAGTCAGGAGCCCGCCTGGAGAGCAGGGAATACATTTCAAGTCAACAGTCAGCAGCCCGCCTGGATAGCATGGGAATACATATCAAGTTCAGCAGTCAGGCACCCACCTGAAGAAGGGGAAAACATCTTAGTTTACAATTCAAGGTGGCAACAAACGGATGTTTCTGAGAGAATGGAGGACAACAAGGAAACAAGAAACACAAGAGCAAGCTTGAAGATATAGATAGGACTTTTGTAATCCATAGATCATAGTCTCGTCTAGCTTTTTGTTTTATTTTGATATGGTGTAATAAGGGGGTTCAGTAAGCAGCAACAACAACAACATTGGAAGCCCGGCTTCATGGTAGTCTCAGCTACCAAACATTCCTGAACTACACTGACCTGATTCCTTTTTAGCCAAGGATATGTAGGCAACCTCAGAAGCAGGGTGCGGTCAAACTTTTTTCAAAAATGCTTCCCACGGAGAATTCAGACGGGCAAAAATCGCTCGTATTCGCTCACTTTATCTTTTCACGAAAACTCTTCGTGTTTCTGGGCAAAGAGGGGCAGCTGTGAGCACGTGATTTTTTCCCAACATGAATTACTCCCATAAATTCAAACAAAATAATTTCTTTTCATTATTTGGAATTTTTGTGGCATTTTCTGATAATTGTTTGCATTTGTCTATGCATATTTATTTCATTTAATTAACGGAAAATACAAAAATATGTCGCATTCGCATTTAGGATTAAACTTTGCATTATTGAATTAAGTAATAAATTAGTTATTTTATAAGAATTGAAAAAATCACAAAAATAGTTTAACTTGCACTCTTTAATTTGAATTTTGATTTTGAGTAATTTTCTTTTAATTTACTTGTGATTAATTGTGATAGTCTTTATTTAGTGTTTTTCAGGTTAATTAGGTCCTAGGATTTAATTTAGATTTTAATTTATTTTTGAAAAAAATAAGAAAAAGAATTAATTGAAAAAAGGAATTGAAGAAGTTGTTTGGGCTACATTGTCCTAATTTGCCCATGGCCCAATATTTCTTCCCCAAAAACCAGGCCAAACCCGGCCCAGAAAACCCCCCTCCAATGTCAATCTAACCCAGGCCCAGACCCACCTCACCTGGTTGGTTTCCCCCCAGTACCATATGACGCCGTTTCATTAAGCTTGATTTGGGTCATTGATATTGCCTAATCCAACGAATCAGAACTGGGGCGGGGGTTAATATATATATGTCCAAACGCTACCCTACCCCCCCCCTCATTTCATCGTTCCAACATCCCGTCCTCAGAAACCTACCCTCAAACCCTAGTAGCCACCCGAAAATCCCACCATCGTCCGGTGGCGGTGCCACCTCCAAACGCCACCAAAATCAGGCCACCGAACCACCCTGACCCCCTTGTTCTGAATCCCCACTCTGTTTCCCTCGAATGTTGCCTCAGATCCTCGAATCTTAGATCAGAAACGAACCCTAGAAACCCCAAGTCAAGTTTTAGCAAAATTTCGTGCCGAATCTGAATTTATTCGCGTGTTCTTCGTAAGAGCACACGATTAACCTCAGATTTGGCCGGAAAATCCGAGGATCTGAAGCCCGAGATTTTAAAGCCAAACCCAAACCTGTACATGCAGAGTTGTTCCTTGATAAAAAAACAAGTATTTGACGTCATTTAGGAGTCCCAAGCCCCAGGTTCAAGTTTTAGTTGGTAAGTCCGTCTTTCATTTCTTGGTCCACCTCTCCTCCTTTTTCTGGTCGATTTAATTAAAACTCTGTTAATTGTGCTGTTTGAGAGTTGGTTGTGTTCTTGTGCTCCCCGTTAAGTTTTGTTTTCCCAAATTGATTTCTTTAACTACTTTTGATCCATTAAGCACGACTTTGTTAGTATCTTTGTTTAATTATTTCAAACCCGATTAGGGTTGATTTTGTTGTGTCAACCTTGTTATTAATGATCTTGTTACTTTTAATTCATAAGTGTCAAGGTAATAGTCAGCGCAGAGTCAAATCGTTTGCTCGTGTTGTTGGGGCTTTTTGGGTCAGAATTTGAGTTTCTGAATGTTCATTTGGACTGATTTGGAACCAGCCTTGGGCTTTTGAGTCATTTCTGACCCAATTCAAGATGCCCGGTTGTTTTGAGCCCAAGTTTGTTTGGTTGGCAAGGTAATTAACAGGGTTTAAAAGGGTAAATTGGGAAATCTAGGTAAAGAATCTCTCTATAACTGAAATAGGAAGCTTCCCAGAAGTTGTCATTAGGACTTAACCAAAAATCTGATAGTGCCTAGGGATATCTAAGCTATATTGCAAATGTAAAAATGGTCTAATTGCAAAATTTGAATTCTTTGAGCCTGCCCTAATAGCTTGCCTATAAAGGCAGCTTTTCTTGCCTTTCAAGGCAAACCCAGGAGATTTTAAGAGAAAAAAATACAGAAAATACAAACGGCTGAGCTCTTTTTACTGCTTCATTGAACTTCTTCATAAATCTTTGATTTGGTTCAATTTTTGAAATAATTTGGACTTATCTGAGTGTGGAATGGGTGGAATTTGGTCTTCGGGAGTTGGTTTTTGATATTGGCCTTAGTACTGTTCGATTGGGAGCTGTTTTGGACTACGTCATATTATTTTTGGTTAAACTGGGCTTTTGGTATTGAATCCTGCCATATTGCTGCTGCTGTTTATTGCTTCTCACCTCTTTTTCCTCTTTGCAAATTCTAGGTACATGCTCTAAAACCTGTATACTGTGAATTGCCTGACTTGAAAGGTGAAATGGAAATGGAGTTGATGAGCTTGGCCTTAGTTTGTTATTCATTATTTAGTTCATCTCTTTCTATTTTCTTCCTCTAAATCTCTAGTCTTTGAATCTGAAGAAAGTTTCTTGTATTTAATAGGGGTTTGGTACCTTACTTGCTTTGATAGCCATGTAATGTGAAACTTGAAGTTGGATTTTCTAACTTTATGCTAGATTTGGACTTTCAGGAGTACATTTGAGTCCAGAGTACTAATCAATTATGTGTGTAGTAATTATGGACTGGGACTACTAGTTTAACTAATTAAATTTGTTTGGTTTGAATGTATGTTTCATGGCTTTGGCAAATATAAGGATTTGATATTGAATGTGAGAAAACAGAGTGTGCTCTCAGTTTCTTCTATACTGATTGATTGAGCCCTTTGTGAACTCAACAAGAGTTTTGAATTGGTTTGTTTGTTTATGATATATTCATTATTTAAGTATAACAACATGTACACCTCACGAATAGGAGTTTAAGTTGTTAACTTTGAAGAAGAGCTAAAATAGGTGGCGAATTAATCTCATTATGCTTTGTGGTGAAAATTTGCAGCATGTTTCCATCAGATATATAGGCTCTATTCCCCGAATTGACTAATGTTTTAGTTTTAGATTTTGAATACTATTGTAGTAAGACGCAGACATAAGGCTAAAGAGAATCAGTGCTTGATAGTGTAAATGCAGAATTGGTATTAACCCGTCTTTCACAGTGATGGCTTCTGTTTAATTTGGTCTAGCTGTCTTCGCTTGTCTTGGGCTTGTTCTTGAGCCCAATGTTTTATTGTTGCTAATGTTAAGTAATAGGGGTGGCCCTGCTTCTGAACATCTAACGCCCTTCCCCTCTTCCCTAACAGTTGAACACCTAGGCCTTAAATCGTGTTAGTTCAATTATTTGTGGTAATTAATTTGAGGCAAGCTATAATTAGACTCTTAGTAACAAATGGATCTTGTGTTAATTTCATAATATAGATGTAAAATAATAAATATTTGTAGAGAAACCTTTAGGGCCGTTTAAAATACTATCGTGGTTGTGGACACGTTCGCGTGACATGATTACGGTTTCTAAAAATAAAATTGAAGCATGCGTTCGCGAAACTTCGAACAATTTCCTTTAACAATGGAAACATTTGCTGATAGGCCACTAATCAATTTTAAGAGTTTTGAAGCATGCCATCTATAATTTAATTATTCATGGCCCTCATGTTAATAACCTAGATAAAAAATATGACAAATGTTGGTAGTTTGCTCTAGGCACATTTAATACTCTATCATGACCGCGTATACGTCCGCATACTTCGGCCAAACTTTCTTAACATTAATAAAGCGTTATTAATTGTGGACACGTTCGCGTGATATGAGTTTTGACGCGCCAAACAAATGGGTACACGTACGCATGACCCGTTTTAAGATGATTTTTAATTTAAAAGTGGTAAAGGGTAAATGCACATAGGATCTAAAGTCAGTAATTAAACAATTTTAATAAGCCAAGTATGATCAGAGCGACCATGCTAGAACCACGGAACTCAGGAATGCCTAACACCTTCTCCCAAGTTAACAGAATTCCTTACCCGGATTTCTGTGTTCGCAGACCGTGAATAGAGTCAACTTTCCTCGATTCGGAATTTTAAACCGGTGACTTGGGACACCATAAATTATCCCAAGTGGCGACTCTAAATTTTTAAACAAACAAATCCCGTTTCGACTATCCTTTAATTGGAAAAACTCCCTTATATTTATACCCTTTACGGGGTGTAGGTAAAAAAGGAGGTGTGACATTATGTGAGCAGGATGGCTCTCGAGATTCAGATCATATATCGCACATTTGTTGTTCTTGAGTTTTGTAGCGTATGGCGCTATCTGTCTCCCCAGGGATAGTATTATGCATTTGGCGTGCTTGTGGCCGATATTCAGGTATTTTGTAGTAATGAGAATTCTAGCTCGATAAGTATCCCCTTATATAGATTTTATGTATGGATCAGGTTGCACGCCGCAACAGTGTGATGTTGAGTATAGCCCCTATATCTATTCTTGTGTGTTTTGTTTCCCATTTTCTGAGAAAGGTTCATAATATCTTTTCTGTTATCTAATTAGTTATGTGGGATGAGTAGTCCTTTCTAGAATTCGTTTTCCTAATGTATCACATTCGAGTTGGTAGCTTGTTGGCACATTTGTCAGGAGGAGAGACTCACTGATGTGTTGACTCGGCATCTGGTTATGAATTCCTATGCATCTCTTCCATCGTGGCAGCATTGCAAGAGTTGAAACGAGACTTATATATGTCATGAGGTGCATCGTGAGCATTGGATTCATGAAATTTCGGCTACTGTTATTAGAGGATATTATTATGGTCGTGTATGTTATGTAGTGCATAGTGTGGATTCAACGAAGGTATGCAATTATGTACTGGTGCATCGCATAGAGATTGATACAGTGTTTGTATGATGGAAGCAGGCCTAGCAGAGAATTCTGAATGTTAGAATTGAACTCTAAGGCCTATTTGGAAAAGTAAAATGGAAAATATTTATATTAGCTTGAGCTAATGTGCTCAACTGAGTTGTGATGGCATGGGTAGGTGCACGAGGTATTAAACAGTGGTTTCAGATAACTCTAGAACAATTCTTATCACGTTCGAGGATGAACGTATGTTTAAGTGGAAAAGACTGTAATGACCCGACCGATCATTTTGAGCTCTAGCACGTCGTGGCCATGAACAACTTCACTTCAGATATTATGACTTGTACGCGTGGTCGGAATTTAATTTCGTGGAAGCTCGGAGTTGAATTGGAATGAAATTCTCATTTCGAAAGCTTTAAGTTGGAAGAATTGGCTAAGATTAACCTCGGAATTGGGATTTGAAGGTTCCAACGGGTTTCGTACGATGATTTCGGACTTGGGCTTATCCAGATCGGGAATTGGACGATCCGAGAGCGTTTCGGTGCCTATTCTGGAAGTTAGCATTTTGGAAGAATTTCATAAATTTGGGTTGAAGTGCACTTCAATGTTATTAATGTTCGTTTGGGATTCCAGGTCTGAAAATAGCTCCGTATGGTGGTTCTGGTAATGAGAGCGCGTCCGGAAGTGGATTCGGAGGTCTGTAGGTCATTTTGGCGTCATTTGGCGAAAATTATAAATTTGAAGGTTTTTGAGAAGTTTGACCGGAAGTGGACTTTTTGATATCGGGGTCGAATCCTGATTCTGAAAGTTAAAGTAGGTCCATAATGCTGATTATGAATTGTGTACAAAATTTGAGGTTAATCAGACGTGATTTGATATGTTTCGGCATCGAATGTAGAAGTTTGAAGTTCTAAAGTTCATTAAATTTGAATTGGGGTGCGATTCATGATTTCTATGTTATTTGATGTGATTTAGGGCCTCAAGCAAGTTCGTGTCATGTTTTGAGACAGGTTGGTGTAATTGGACGGGGTCCCGGAGGGCTTGGGTGGAATCCGGATGGTAAACGGATCGAGTTTGGACTTGGAAGAAGGTCTAAAATAGTTGCATTCTGGTGTAACCGCACCTACGAGGTTTGGGATGCAGGTGCAGAGCTCCAGAAGCGGCGAAGAGGGGCGCGTATGCGTTTCTGGTTGGGCAGTAGTGAGACCGCATGTGCGGTTATCTCACCGCAGAAGCGAGACCGCACCTGCGGAAGGGAAGGCGCAGAAGCGGAAGTAAGCAGCTGGGGGCATCTCTGTAGAAGCGGAATGATAGCTGCACCTGCGGAACCGCAGAAGCTGTCAAGTGACCGCAAGTGCGAGAAGTCGATGGGCAGCGGGTTCTTTTAAAAATGGGTTTGGCTCATTTTATCTCATTTCTTCCATGGGAGCCGATATAGGAGCGATTTGGAGCTCCATCTTCATCATCTATGTCAAGGTAAGTGATTCTCACCTATTGCAAGTTAAATACTCGGATAATATCTAGATTTTTAACATGGAAAATCATGAGAAATTAGTGAAAATTTGGGATTTTGAAGAGAAACCTAGAAATTGGTATTTTCGGATTTTTACCACGAATTTGGGTATGAAGTTGAGAATAAATCATATATTTGAGTTGGTGGGGTTGTGGTAAAGTTTATTTTCGAAATTTTTTGGAATCCGGGAACGTGGTCCCGAGGGTGATTTTATCAACTTTTCGAGCGGAGTTGGGAATTTGTTTAAATCGAATTGTTGTGATTATTAGAGTATATTTTTATGGGTTTGCACATTTATTGACTAGTTTTGGAGCGTTGGGCATCAGTTTGAGTTGTTGGAAAAGCTTGGGAGCCGGCTATGGAACTCCGGAGCGAGGTAAGTCTCCTTCCTAACCTTTTAAGAGTGAATTAACCGCATTGGTGAAATAATCCAATATGTGCTTCTCTATGTGGGGAATACTATTACGCTTAAGTCCGGGTAGTCTAGGACCTAGAAGCATGCTATACTTGCGACATTTGAAACCTTATTATCAATTTAAATTTCTTAAATCATATCGAAGTTGGTAAATGAATTTCTAAAAGGTTAAGCTTCATGTTTCTTAACCGTTAAAAGAGGATTGACATTTCCTTGGGTAATTGCTCCTTGATGAATTCTTGATTGACTGTTTGATTGTGTTTTCCTTTTGTGGAACGGGCCGAACGCCTCGACAGATTAAATAGATGTATCTATGGTTCGTGCCGTTCGACCCTCCGACAGTGCACATTTTAAATATTATATTGGATCGGGCCGTACGACCTCGACATGATTTGCGCATGACTTAATTGATTGTTTTGGAATTATTGATAATATATGTGGCCTCCTTGGCCGGAGATATAAATTGTAAAAGATTAAAATAAATTTGAAAATCTCCTATTAATAAAAGAATTGTTTACCTGCTTCATATTATTGAGTTTACAGTCGTCATATAAAATCCATGATTGAACATATTATCGGTATATTATTGTTGGCCATAGTAAGTGTCGGATTCGACCTCTTGTCACTACTTCTTCGATATTAGATTATATACTTACTGGGTACGCGTTGTTTTCATACTGATCCTACACTTGCTATACATTTTATTGTACGGGAAATTGTATGGCTAGTAGCCTAGTGAGCGCAATGACATGGTTGACATGGGGACTTAGGTAGGCTGCATTCCATATTACGACCCGCAACCAGTAGAGCCTCCTTCAGAGTATTTATATTTTCTTTCCTGTCCAAATTTGTATTTCGGACAGTTGCTGTATTATATTTTATTTCTTAATAAATGTTCATGCACTTGTGACACCGGGTTCTGGGATTATTATGGGTTATTCAGTATTTTAATTGGAAAAACGTTATTATTTATTCTGTAAAGTTCGTCTTTTACTAGTTAAATTGAAGAAAATTTATGATTTTAAAATTATTAAAATGAGAATTTAATTAACTATTTAGTGTTGACTTACCTGATAGTGGTGTCCGGCGCCATCACGACTTTTAACGGATTTTGGGTCGTGACAGGCAATGAGCACTTAATCAACGGAATATTTATCCTTAGGTTACAATATAGTCTGTGTTGATCTTGTTAGGCACTTAGTCGGAGTATCTACATACTTAGATTACAGGAATTGATGTAATTAGGATCGTGGATGATCAGCATCTACTTGCTTTGTGTGAAGACCCGGCCAATCTTCTCATGAGTTACCGCCCTGTTTCCCCCATTTCTGCTTCTTATTGCTTGGTTTATCGGTTCTATGTGTGCTTGGGTTGGTTGGCTCATGTTCGGAGAGGTTTTGGTAAGGTTTGAGACACTTAGTCTCTTTTGAGGAAGCTTAAGTTGGAAAAGTCAACTGGATGTCGACTTATATGTTATAGGGCTCGGATGTGAGTTCCGATGATTCGGATAGCTTTGGGAGGTGATTTGGGACTAAGGAGCGTGATCAAAATGTGTTTTGGAGGTCCGGAGTAGATTTAGGCTTGAATTAGCGAAATTGGAATTTTGACGTTTTCCGGTTGATAGGTGAAATTTTGATATAGGAGTCGGAATGGAATTCCGAGAGTTGCAATAGCTCCGTTGTGTCATTTGGGATGTGAGAGAAATATTTCAGGTCGTTCGGATGTGGTTTGGTAAACTTTTTGATCAAAAGCGTAATTTAGAAGATTTTGGAATTCTTAGGCTTGAATCCGATGCGAATTGGGTGTTTTGATGTTGATTTGAGCGTTCCGAAGATTGTAACAAGTTTGAATAATATTATGGGCTATGTTAGCATGTTTGGTTGAGGTCCCGGGGGCCTCAAGTGAGTTTTGGGTGGTCAATCAGACCATTTCAAGTTGTTGGAGATTGCAGAAAATTGCTGCTGAGTGTTGCGGAAAAATTGACCTTCGCGTTCGTGAGTGGGCCCTCGCTTCGCTAAGGGTTATCAGGTGAGGTAGGAGTTTTAGCCTTCGTGTTCACGAGGGAGGTCCCACATTCGCGAAGTGTTGGGCTATTGGGCATCGCGTTCGCGAGAAGGGAAGCGTGTTCGCGAAGGTTGAGCTGAGGAGTCATCGCGTTCGCGAGAGACTGGTCGCGTTCGCATAAGAGGAAAATTTGGTCAACCTAAGTTTGTGCTTCCCGAACGCAAGATTTTGACCGTGTTCGCGAAGAAGGATTGGATGCCTGGGCAGAATGTTTAAATAGCCATTTGTCCGCGATTTTGGGGTTAACTTCCACCATTTTTGAGCGATTTTGGAGCTTTTTGAAGAGGATTTAAGAGGGATTCAAGGGGAAACACTTGGAGGTAAAATTCATGGACTTAATACTCGATTCTTATGTGAATTCTACCGAATTAATCATGGAATTTAAGCCTAATATTGAAGAACTAGGGCTTGTAATTGGAGACTTAGAATTTGGGATTTGAGGGGTCGTTTGTGGTTGGATTTTGATGCTTTTGATATGAATGAACTCAGGGAGTGATAAAGAGTCTATTGATGTAATTTTTGTCGGAATCCGAGACGTGGGCCCGGGGTCGGGTTTGGCCAATTTCGAGATTTGTGTTGTAATTTGATTTCTTTCGAGTGAGCTTTGTTCCCCTGGCATATTTTGATGGTTTTGCACTGATTTTGGTTAGATTTGGAGCATTCGGAGGCCGATTCGAGGGGCAAAGGCATCGCGAGCTAGAGATTTGGACCAGGTAGAGGTGAGTAATGATTATAAATGTTGTCCCGAGGGTATGAAACCCCGAATTGCACATCGCTGTGCTATATTGAGGTGACGCACACGCTAGATGACGAGCGTGGGATCGTGCACTTTTGGGGATTGTGACTTAGTCCATCCCGAATGACTGTTTTACCGCGTATTTGATTGAAAACTCTTTGCTATCATCATATTTTTGGCTGAATGCCATATTTCGGCCTCGTGCCAACTATTTGAACCCTTAGGGAATTTTTTTACTGATATTACCTCACTGTTTTGACTTTATACTTGTACTCAATCATGTAATATTCTAATGTTTTCATAACCCAGCCATGTTTGTTCTATTTTAATACTTAAAATGATATTTTAATGATATCTTGGGCTGAGCATCGTATTTTATTATGCCCGAGTGGCTTATGAGATTCTGACTGAGTAAGGCCGAGGGCCTGTGTTTTGAGGTTATTGAGTTGATTCATGATTATGAAGCCGAGGGCCTGAGATTGTACGCCACGAGGTGGCTTGTTGATATGAGGCCGAGAGTCTATTGATTATGCCACGATATGGTTTGATATTGTGCTTGAGCCGTAAGGGGCCCCTCCCGGAGTCTGTACACCCCCAGTGAGCGTGGGTACCCATTATGATATGAGATATAGCCTGAGGGGTTGGTGTTGTTCCATGATATTGCCCGAGGGGCGGATTCTGTTGACTTTGTGCCCGAGGGGGGAATTTTTATGTGTTTATCTGTTCTAGCTGCCTTTTATTCAATTGTTTAACTATTATAAAGGTATTTTAAAGAAGCTTCTTCTGAACTAAGTGTTTTTACATGTTTTTACTGTTTCATTGCTTTTACTGGTTTTATACTGCTTTTTTATAGTATGTTGATGTGCCTTTACGTGATTTCTTATCGCTCAGTCTTCATTTATTATTATTACTCACTAAGTTGGAGTACCCACTTTACTCCTTGCACCCCGTGTGCAGATTCAGGCGCTTCAGGTCCTGCTTGCGAGGGTTGAAAGCTTCCAGCAGACTTCGGAGATTCACTAGGTAGCTGCTCGGCGTTTGCAGCCCAGTGCTTCTCCCTCTATCTTATTTTCCTCTATTTTGGTTATGTAATAGTTGTGCAGACTCTTTTATACCTATAGTTTTTATGATAGATGCTCATGACTGGTGACACCCCGATGCCGGGTTATGTCTATTCCAAAACTGTATTATTCACCTTATTTTAGGGTTATTATTATTATGTTAAAGACTTAGTTTTTATTATCTAATTGCTTAAAAATAAATTGGGAGTGTGTCGGCTGGCCTTGTCTTCACGAGAGGCGCCATCACAATCGAGTCCGGGTTTAGGGTCGTGACACTTTGTAAAGATACTTTTGGAATGAATAGAATTACCCACACAAAAAAAAAAGAGTCACAAAGGAAGAATATTAAAGAAAGAAAGAATTTAAAGCGATAATGTAAAATATATATATATATATTAATTAATATTGAAAAATAGAAGAATATAACTCATAATTTCATATTGAAAAATATATTAAAAAAGGATATTTATACATAAGGCAAGAATATTATATATATATAACACAAAATAACAATTATTAAAAATATTAGTATATTTAAGAAAAGGGCTTATCTTTTTATTTTTTTTATGAATTCAAAATTACAATTTAACCAAAAAAAAAAGATATTACATCATTTTAATTACAAGAAGAATACAAAATGAGAAAACTAATCAAATATTGTTGTAGAAAGAAATGTACAAAAAGAGAGGAATAAAGATAACATGTAACGACTCGGCCGGTCATTTTGAGAATTTAAGCTCCGTCTGGTGGCGTAAGGTCTTGAACAACTTTATATTATGTGTATCGACTTGCGCTCATGGTTGAATTCAGATACCTGATGATTCAGAGTCGAATTGGAAGAAGGAATCTAGTTTTGGAAGCTTAAGCAGTGAGAATTTGACCGGAATTTGACTTTTGAGTAAACGACTTCGGAAGGGGTTTTGGATGATCTCAACAACTTCGTATGATGATTTTGGACTTAGGCATGTGTCCGAATTTGTGGCTAGAAGTCCGTAGGGTAATTTGAGGCATTTCAACGAAAGTTGGAAAAGTTGAAGTTTGGAAAATGGAGA
Source organism: Nicotiana sylvestris (assembly GCF_000393655.2). NCBI lineage: Eukaryota > Viridiplantae > Streptophyta > Magnoliopsida > Solanales > Solanaceae > Nicotiana > Nicotiana sylvestris. The sequence goes on along the minus strand of NC_091058.1, from coordinate 7,710,346 downwards.
AGTTTGACACATAGTTGACTTTTGTGATATCGGGGTAGGAATGCGATTAGTTGGAATAGTTCCGTCCTGTCATTTGGGACTTGCCTGCAAAATTTGACGTTATTCCGGGTTGGTTTGATTGATTCCGGTACGAGTTTTCGAAGTTGGAAGATTTGGAAGTTCATAGTTCGATTCATGGCGTAATTTGCATTTTCGGCGTTGTTTGATGTGATTTGAGACCTCGAGTGAGTCCGTGTGAGGTTATAGAACTTTCTTGTGTGTTTAGATGGAGTCCCGGGAGCCTCGAGTGTGTTACGGATTGGCTATAGTTCATTTTTCCTTATTTTTGAACTGTTGGTTCTGGTATCTGATGTCATTCTTTGCGATCGTGAAGCTCCTTCCGCGTTCGCGAAGCGTCTCTGCTGATCACCTCAATTTCCTTCTTTGCGTTTGCTTATTACTCCTTGCGATCACATAGCCTGCACCTTTCCCTCTTCGTGTTCGCATCTTCTATTCCGCGTTCGCGTCTTCTATTCCGCATTTGCATAGTAGAAACCTAGCCTTGAGCACTGGTACTCATTACTCTTCGCATTCGTGTGTTTCCCTACGCATTTGCGTAGGCTTCCGTCTTTTCTTCTCCGCGTTCGTGAGCATATCTTCGCGTTCGCGAAGCAAAACCTGGGCAGCCTTCATTTTTCTTCTTCGCGAACGCGATCCTTCCTTCGTGTTCCCGATGCTTTAACACCTGGAGAGAATATAAGATCTTCAAATCGAGGGGTAGACCATTTTTATCATATTTTGACTTGTAGAGCTCGGTTTTGAGCGATTCTTTGTGGGTTTTTCAAGCAATTCAATTGGGTAAGTGTTCTTCACTTAGTATTTAATATATTCCATGATTTTATCTTCAATTTTATCATTTAATTTGTGTTTTGGGTTGAGGAAAATATTGATTTTTAAAGAAATTTCTAAAATGAAAAATCACGATTTGAGGGACGAAATAGTATCGGAATTTGATAATTTTTGTATGGTTGAACTCGTATCGGAATGAGTATTCGGATTTTGTAAAAAATTTTGGGTTCCGAGGTGCAGGTCCAAGGATTGACCTTTGGTGCAATTTTTGAATTTTGTTAAAGATTGAGACTTTATGATCTGGATTAGTTTCTTATGAGCTTTATTTGTGCTTTGAAGTTATTTTGGTTAGATTTGAGCTGTCCGGAGGTCTTTTCACCCGAGAAGTCTATTTAAGAGTATCGGTTTGTCTTCTTTGAGGTAAGTATCTTGCCTAACCGTGTGTGGGGGATTTTCTCTTAGGATTTGAGTCTTCTATGTTGATTGTAGTCCGTGTACGCGAGGTGACGAGTGCGGGCTCGGACTTATTTGTCAAAAATTGATCTTTTAGGGTTTTTAGGTCCATATATTCACTGTGTATGAAGTTGTTCTTGATATGACTGAGTTCCTATTTACTAGTTTCACCTCTATATGCTTAAATTAGAATTAATTGCTTTAGGATTCATTCTTATTGCCTATTTGACTGTTATTTGACTTAAATGAAGATTTTACTTCTCCTATTGTCATGCTATCTCTTCATAACTGCTTATCTTTATTTGAAATTATCATCATCTCCTCCTATAATTGTTTAGTCTTAATTGAGGTTATGATTACCTTTCCGCTGTCTATCTTTAATTGAATTGTTGAATATTCTTCGTAGTTGACCAACCTTAAAAGAAGTCTAGATATCCCATGTTTTAGTTGACTTGCCCTTATTTCGAACTATCTGACTCGTATTAGTTTTTCCTTGTTGCCAAACTGTATATTGTGGAATCGTTGTGGCATATTGTTTCCTTCCTTGTTGAGCTGCTCTTTACGCCTAGTATTCTTTCCTGCGGTTATTCCTTGTGAATGAGTTCTACCGTTTCTTTGCGACTTAAAGTTCTTGAGTTGATTTACTTGTCGTACTTTGTATTGTTCTCATTGTTGTTGTTGTACTTGTTGTGGTGATGTGTGAGGTTTCTTCCATACTGTAACTGTTATCTCTGTTGCTTGCGCTGCATATTTACTTTGGAACTATGGAGCGGTATTCCGGGAGATCCCCCTGCATATTTACTTTGGGACTATGGAACGGTATTCCGGGAGATCCCCTTATACTTCATATTTACTTTGGGACTACGCAATAGTATTCTGAGAGATCCCCCAGCACTGCATATTTACTTTGGAACTACATAACAGTATTTCTGGAGATCCCCTGCACATTTTTGTTTGGGACTATGGGACAGTATCCTGGAAGATCCCCTGTTGTTATATCTATGTTCTGGGCTACTAATCTTCTATGCTTACATTCTTTTAAATATTTTATGTGCTGTCCATTCTTTTCCTTATACTTACTAGCTGGTATGAACTATGTTAGGACACTGCACAGGCATACACGTAGCTACGCACCTTTATCGGATAAGAGTTTTTCTTGATATTACTGAGTATAGACACACACCCTTATTTACTTGCCTTCCGTGTAAGAATGGCTCTATTTGGCACGTGAGTCTTCAATACTGTTTTGATGTGTGATGAGGGCACAGGATGCCAAGTGTTTGTGATGGCCCGAAAGGTCATCACTTGTTTTAGAAACAAATCATGTGTTTCGAGGTCTTAAAACCTCCTTTTACCTTACCTTTATTTGCGTGTATGGTCCGGACGTGTATCCGAGAAGCTTTTATGTGAAAATATGAGAAATAAAAATTTATAAAGCTAAAATTTGATTATAGTTGACTTTGGTCAATATTTTGAGTAAACAGACCCGGATCTGTGCTCCGACGATCCCAAGAGGTCCACAGTAAAATAAGGGACTTGGGCGTATGCCCGGAAATGAATTCCGAGGTCCAAGCCTTAGAAATTAATTTTTGAAAGAAATTGTTTTGCTGAATTATTTATGAAATAAAGAAAAAAATTTATGTTTTAAACCATTGGTATCAGACCCGTATTTTGGTTCCGGAGCCCGGTACAAGTCTTGTATATGATTTAAGTTGATCTTGTAAAATTTTATAAGAAACGAACTTGAAATGACGTGATTCGGAACTTTAGTTATAAAATTTGGAACTTTGAAAGTTCATGAGATTTACTTTGATTTTGGTGGTAAATTCATGGTTATTGATGTTATTTTGAGGATTTGATTGCACGGGCAAGTCCGTATGATATTTTTTTAGGTTGGTGTGCATGTTTGGTTTGGAGCCCCGAGGGCTCGGGTGAGTTTTGGATAGGCCGCGGAGTGAAATTTGACTTAGAAAAACTACTGGTATTTTGCAGACCTGCAGGCTTCGCAATTGCGATAAACCCATCGCATTTGCGAAGACTGGGTTGGGAAGGGAACCTTCGCAATTGCGAAGCTTATGTCGCAATTGCGACCTTAGCAGGTATCACATTTACGAACAATAGTTCGCATTGGCGAAGAAGGAAAAGTTGGGCATACTTCGCAATTGCGAGTTCGCATTTGCAAACATATCATCGCAATTGCAATATCTGCGACCTGCAAATTCATAATTTAGTCGAAAATCTTTCATTTTTCAAACCCCTTCAAAACCAAAACACTCTTGGGCAATTTTTCAAAGACAAGTACTCTTCCAAATCGATTGTAAGTTATTTCTAACTTATTTTTATCAAACTTTAACATCTTTCCTCATGATTTTAACTCAAAATCAAAGGCTTTCATGGGGGAAATTGGGTGTTTTGGGTAGAGCCTAGGTTTTCCAAATTTTGGGGATTTGGACCTCGATTTGAGGTCCGATTTCAAAATAAATCATATATTTGGGTTCGTGGGGGAATGGGTAATCAGGTTTTGGTTCGAACCTCGGGTTTTGACCATGTGGGCCCGGGGGCGATTTTTGACTTTTTGGGAAAAACTTTAGAAAACCTATTTTCATGCATTGGAATTGATTCATTTAGCATTTATTGATATAGTTGAGTAACTTGTGGCTAGATATGAGCGGATTGGTGGTGGAATCAAGAGGTAAAGTGGTAGTTGAGGCTTGGGTTGTGTTCGTGACATCGAGGTAAGTGTTTGGTCTAACATTAGCTTGAGGGATTAGGAGTCGAGTCCTATTTGCTACGTGTTATTTGTTGAGTACGACGTATAGGCATGGTGACGAGTATCTATACGTCATTGTCAAGCATGCTCGTGAGTCTTAAATTGAAGTCGTTGTGTTCTTAATAAGTACTACAAATGCCTAAGTTGTTGATTTTGTGTGTTGGGCAAGAATTATGATTATTCTCATGAAATTGCTTATGGTTGAGTATTGGTGCTAGTTGAGCTTTCTTTTGTGAAGTTAAATGTTGGAACAAGTTTGGTTATAGCTTATTCCCTTGCTGGGACATATTTACTTCCTACTGTCAATTTCCTTGCCAAGATATTTTTGTTCCCTTATTGTTCCATTGTTGGGACTCTTTTGTGATTGGTGTTGAATTGTATATTGGGATCGGGTTGCACGCCGCAATAATATTATATGTGGATCAGGTTGCATGCCGCAATAATATTATATTTGGATCGGGTTGCATGCCACAACAATCTTATATTGGATCGTGTTGCACGCCGAAATAGTGTTTTATGATTGGGATCGGGTTGCGTGCAGCAACAATAAAGGATGAAAGTGGATTTGATTTATTACTATTTGCTTATTCTTTCTGCTACGAATTTTAGATTGTTCTTTATGCTTTTCCCCTGACTTACTATTGGTAAATGATATTTTCCCACAGCATGTCCCCTTCCCATCTTTAACTGCTAGTTCCCTTTATCATTACTTGCTATATATATATATATATATATATATATATATATATATATATATATATATATATATATATGCTTTAACTGCACAGGTTTAGTTGGTAGTCTTGTCCTAGCCTCGTCACTACTTTGTCGGGGTTAGGCTAGACACTTACCAGCACATGGGGTCGGTTGTGCTGATACTACACTTTGCACTGTGTGTAGATCCCGGAGCAGCAGCTTTCGGACCATAGTTTTGGTGGTTACCTTCAGTCCTGTCGGAGATTTTGAGGTAGTCCTGCAGGCGTCCGCAGGCCTTAGCGTCTTCTCCTATCCCTTTTATCTGTTTCTTTTACATATTTCAAATACAGTGTTGTAATAAATCTTTCAAACTTTTATTTGTAGTATTCCTAGATAGTCTGTGGAATTGTGACACCAGTCTTGGGTAGTTTGGGTATGGATTGGTATTGGCATCTTCTTAAATTATTACATTTCAGTCTTTCGCTTATTAGATTTCTGTTGCTTATCAACTGTTGGTTATTAATTGTAAAAGGACTAAAATGGGAGAAAGGAAATAATTCAAATGGTTGGCTTTCCTAGCTTTCACCAGTAGGCGCCATCACGACTCCCGAGGGTGGGAAATTCGGGTCGTGACAAGTTAGTATCAAAGCTCTAGGTTACATAGGTCTCACAATTCACAAACAACCTTAGTATAGTCTGAGGGATCGGTACGGAGATGTCTGTATTTGTCCCTCAGAGGCTACGGAGTGAGGAAAAGCTTCACATCTATTCTTTCTTGTCGTGCGGTTTGGTTTCTCAATGTTAATTGAATTTCTACTCTGTTCTTTCGTAGATGGCAAGAACACGCGCTTCCTCATCCACCGATCAGCAGGCCGAGCCCCCAGCAATAGCTCTCATAAGGGGTAGAGGGCGAGGCCGAGGCCGAGGTAGGGGAAGAGCTCAGCCTAGAGCAGCAGCACCAGCGATGGAGCCTCAGGTTGAGTTTGATGATGAGGTTCCGGCTCAGACAGTTTTGGTGGCCCTAGCTCAGGTCCTAGAGGAGTTCATAGCTACCCCAGTACTCCAGGATGCTCTAGTCCGTCTAGTGGGACTTATGGAGAGTGTCACCCGGACAGGCTTGCTTCATGTAGCACCAACCATCTCTCAGGCTGGCGGAGGAGCCCAAACTCCTGCTACTTGCACTCCAGAGTAGATGGCTCCCTAGTTTTAGACTCTAGCAGCTCATCCAGTTGGAGTAGTTCAGTCGGGTGTGGTAGCTCAGACCGGTGACAGAGAAGCTATGTCTGCCAATGCTTTGTGGAGATTGGACAGGTTCACCAAGCTCTTCACCACTACTTTCAACGGTGCATCTTTTGAGGATCCTTAGGATTATCTAGACAGCTGTCATAAGGTTCTCAGGAACATGGGGATAGTGGAGACCAATAGGGTCGACTTTGCTACTTTTCTCTTATCGGGATCCGCCAAGACCTGGTGGAGGGATTATTGTTTGGCTAGACCAGCCGGATCATCAGCTTTGACTTGGGAGCAATTTACTCAGCTATTTCTGGAGAATTTTCTCACTATCACTTAGAGAGAGATCTATCGGAAGCAGTTTGACCATCTCCAGCAGGGTTCTACGATTGTTACTCAGTACGAGACCAGATTCATCGACTTGACCTGTCATGCTCTTATCATACTTCCTACCGAGAGAGAGAGGGTAAGGATGTTCATTGAGGGAATCATTCAGCCTATTCGACTTCAGATGGATAAGGAGATGGGGAGTGAGATTTCTTTTCAGGAGGCGGCCAATGTGGCCAGGAGAGTTGAGATGGTTCTATCGCAGGGGTTGGTTAGGGGTTTGACAAGAGACCTCTTCATTCAGGTAGATTCAGTGGCGCCTTGTCTGGAGGCAGAGATTCGTATGGTGGAGGCCAGCCTCCTAGGACTTTTCAGTCAGCACTTCAAGTTTCTCACGGTGCTTCAGGTGGCTGTGGTTTTCATATGCAGTATTTTGATAAGCAGTCCTACAGTGCACCACCAGCTCCTATTAGTGCACCGCCGCTCCAGAGTTTCCGGGGTGGTCATTCAGGTCGCCCGAGTCAGTATCAGTTTCCTCAGCCGCATCACTCAAAGGGATGATTTGAGTGCGGTAAGTATGGTCATATTCGGAGGGCTTGTTCGAGATTAGTGGGTATTCAGCCATAGCAGCAGGGTTCTCGTACTATGTTTCAGGCGTCAGGTGTTCCACCACCCGCTCCGCCAGCTAGGGGTAGGGGTAGAGGTGCTAGAGGTGGAGGTAGAGGTATTAGAGGTAGAGCTCAAGCAACTAGAGGTGGAGGCCAGCCAGCAGCATGCCGTCCCAAAGATGTAGTTTAGGGTGGATGGGCTCAAGCCCGACGTTATGCTCTTCCATCCAAGCCTGAGGCTGAGGCTTCTGATGCAGGTATCATAGGTACTGTTCTGGTTTGTAGTAGAGATGCTTCGGTTTTATTTGATCTAAGATCTACATACTCCTATGTGTCATCTTATTTTGCACCGTATCTGGTCATGCCTAGTGATTCTTTGAGTGCTATTGTATATGTGTCTACATCGATAGGTGATTCTATTATGGTAGATCGAGTCCATCGTTCGTGTATAGTTGTGATTGGGGGTCTTGAGACTCGTGTAGATTTATTACTTCTGGACATGGTTAATTTTGATGTCATATGGAGGATGGACTAGTTATCACCTTACCACACTATCTTGGATTGTCATGCCAAGACTGTGACCTTAGCCTTGCCGGGTGTACCTTGTTTGGAGTGGAGAAGGACTCCTGGTCATTCTACCCATAGTGTTATCTCATATATGAAGGCTCAACGTATCGTCGAGAAGGGGTGTTTGGCCTATTTGGCATATGTTCGTGATTCTAGTGCAAAGGTTCCTTCTATTGATTCTGTGCCTGTTGTTTGTGAGTTTCCTGAGGTATTTCCTTTAGACCTGCCAGGTATGCCACCCGACAGGGATATTGACTTCTGCATTGATTTGGCTCCGGGCACTCAGCCCATTTCTATTCCGTCGTATCTTAGGACCCTGCCTAAGTTGAAAGAATTGAAGGAGCAATTGCAAGACTTTCTTGAGAAGGGCTTCATTAGACCTAGTGTCTCGCCTTGGGGTGCGCCGATATTGTTTGTTAAGAAGAAGGATGGATCGATATGAATGTGTATAGATTACCGACAGCTGAACAAGGTTACAATCAAGAATAAGTATCCATTGTCGAGGATTGATGATTTGTTTGACCAACTTCAGTGTGCCAAGGTATTTTTGAAGATTGACTTGAGATCTGGCTATCATCAGTTGAGGATTAGGGCATCCGATGTCCCTAAGATAGCTTTCCGCACTCGGTACGGGCATTATGAATTCTTGGTGATGTGGCCTTACTTGGATTCGTTCGTGATAGTCTTTATTGATGATATTTTGATCTATTCCCACAGTCGGGAGGAGCATGAGCAGCATCTTAGAGTGGTTTTTCAGACTTTGAGGGACAGTCAATTGTATGCCAAGTTTTCGAAGTGCGAGTTCTGGTTGAGTTCAGTTGCATTCCTAGGTCATGTTGTATCAATAGAGGGTATTCAGGTTGATCCAAAGAAGATAGAAGCAGTCAAGAACTGGCCTAGACCCGCATCAGCTACAGAGATCTGGAGTTTCTTGGGTTTGGCAGGCTATTATCGTCGGTTTGTGGAGGGGTTTTCATCTATTGCAGCCCCGGTGACTAGGTTGACCCAGAATGGTACCCAGTTCAGGTGGTCGGACGAGTGTGAGGCGAGCTTTCAGAAGCTCAAGATAGCTTTGACTATGGTGCTAGTGTTTGTTTTGCCCACAGGTTCAGGGCCTTATATGGTTTATTGTGATGCATCTCATATTGGACATGGTGCGGTGTTGATGTAGGATGGCAAGGTCATTGCTTATGCTTCGCTGCAGTTGAAGATTCATGAGAAGAATTATCCAGTTCATAATTTGGTGTAGGAACCATTGTCCATGCATTGAAGATTTGGAGCCATTATCTGTATGGCGTGGCATGTGAGGTGTTCACGGATCACAAGAGTCTGCAGTACTTTTTCAAGCAGAAGGAGCTAAATTTGAGGCAGAGAAGGTGGTTGGAGTTATTGAAGGACTATAATATCACCATCTTTTATCATCCGGAAAAGGCCAATGTGGTGGCCGATGCTTTTGAGTAGAAAGTCAGCCAATATGGGCAGTTTAGCGTATATTTCGGTCGATGAGAGACCGCTTGCTTTGGATGTTCAGGATTTGGCCAATCAGTTGGTGAAGTTGGATGTTTCTGAGCCCATCCTTGTGTTAGCTTACACAGTCGCTCGTTCTTCATTATTGGAGTGTATCCGAGATCGGCAGTATGATGATCCTCATTTGTGTGTCCTTAGAGACACGGTGCAACACGGAGATGTCAATCAGGTTACATTAGGAGATAATGGGGTTTTGAGGCTACAGGGTCGAGTTTGTATGCCTAATGTGGATGGGCACCGGGAGTTGATTTTAGAGGAGGCCCGTAGTTCCCGGTACTCTATTTATCCGGGCGCCGCTAAGATGTATCAGGATTTGCGACAGAATTATTGGTGGAGGAGAATGAAGAAGGACATTGTTGCATATGTGTCTCGGTGTTTGAACTGTTAGTAGGTTAAGTACGAGCATCAGAAGCCTGGTGGTTTGTTCCAGAAGATTGAGATTCCTGAGTGAAAGTGGGAGCGTATCACAATGGACTTCATTGTTGGACTCCCATGAACTCAGAGAAAGTTTGATGCAGTGTGGGTTATTGTTGATAGGCTGACCAAGTTACCATATTTCATTCTTGTGGCAGTCTCCTATTCTTCCGAGAGGTTAGCTGTGATCTATATCCGGGAGATTGTTCGTCTTCATGGTGTGCCCGTGTCTATCATTTCAGACCAAGGTACGCAGTTTACCTCACATTTATGGAGAGCAGTTCAGCAAGAGTTGGGCATATGGGTTGAGTTGAGCACAAAAACGTTTCATCCTCAAACAGACGGGCAGTCCGAGCGGACTATTTAGATTTTGGAAGATATGCTCCGAGCTTGTGTCATTGACTTCGGAGGCTCGTGGGATCTGTGTTTGCCTTTAGCAGAGTTTACCTACAACAACAGGTACTAGTCGTGTATCCATATGGCTCCTTATGAGGCTTTATATGGTAGGCGGTGTCGGTCGCCGGTTGGATGGTTTGAGCCGGGAGAGGCTCAATTGTTGGGTACGGATCTAGTGCAGGATGCCTTGGACAAGGTCAGGATCATTCATGATAGGCTTCGTACAACCCAGTTCAGGCAAAAGAGTTATGTCGATCGTAAGGTTCAAGATTTGACATTCATGGTCGGTGAGCGGGTATTGCTTCGGGTGTCGCCTATGAAGGGCGTGATGAGATTTGGAAAGAAGGTCAAGCTTAGCCTTAGGTTCATTGGCATGTTTGAGATTCTTGATCGAGTGGGAGAGGTGGCTTACATACTTGCGTTGCCGCCGAGTTTATCAGTTGTGCACCCAGTGTTTCATGTGTCCATGATTCGAAAGTATCACGGCGATCCATCCCACATGTTAAATTTCAACACTGTCCAGTTGGACAAGGACTTGTCCTATAAGGAGGAGCCGGTAGCTATTCTAGACCGGCAGGTTCGTCAGTTGAGATCGAAGAGTTTCCCTTCTGTTCATGTTTAGTGAAGGGGTCAGCCTACTGAGGCATCGACCTGGGAGTTCGAGTCTGATATGCGGAGCCATTATCCCCATCTTTTCCCTGACTTAGGTACTTCCTTCTTATGTCCGTTCAAGGACGAACTGTTGTTTTAGAGGTGGAGGATGTGATGACCCGAAAGATCATCACTTGTTTTAGAAACAAATCCTATGTTCCGAGGTCTTAAAAGCTCCTTTTTACCTCACCTCGATTTGCATGCGAGGTCCAGACGGTATCCAGGAAGCTTTTATGTGAAAATATGAGAAATAGAAATTTATAGAGTTAAAATTTGATTATAGTTGACTTTGGTCAACATTTTGAGCATACGGACCCAGATCTGTGTTCCGACGATCCCGAGAGGTCCGCAATAAGATATGGGACTTGGGCGTATGACAGGAACTGAATTCCGAGGTCCCAAGCCTTAGAAATCAATTTTCGAAAGAAATTATTTTGCTGAATTATTTATGAAATAAAGAAAAGAATTTATATTTTAAACCATTGGTATCAGGCCTGTATTTTGGTTCAAGAGGCCGGTACAAGTCTTATATATGATTTAAGTTGAGCCTGTAAAATTTGGTAAGAAACGAACTTGAAATACGTGATTCGGAACTTTAGTTGTAAAATTTGGAACTTTGAAAGTTCATGAGATTTTCTTTGATTTTGGTGGTAAGTTTATGGTTATTGATGTTATTTTGAGGATTTGATTGCATGTGCAAGTCCGTATGATGCTTTTAGGTTGGTGTGCAAGTTTGGTTTGGAGCCCCGAGGACTCGGGTGAGTTTTGAATAGGACGTAGAGTAAAATTTGACTTAGGAAAACTGCTGGTATTTTGTAGACATGCAGGCTTCGAAATTGCGAAGCCTGGCTCGCAATTGCGATAAACCCATCGCATTTGTGAAGACTGGGCTGGGACAGGAACTTTTGCAATTGCGAAGCTTATGTCGCAATTGCGACCTTAGCAGGTATCACATTTACGAACAATAGTTCTCATTTGCAAAGAAGGCATAGTTAGTACTTCGCAATTGCGAGTTCGCATTTGCGAACGTATCATCGCAATTGCGATATCTACGACCTGCAAATTCATAACTTAGCCAAAAATCTTTCATTTTTCAAACCCCTTCAAAACCAAAACACTCTTAGGAGATTTTTCAAAGACAAGTACTCTTCCAAATCGATTGTAAGTCATTTCTAACTTGTTTTATCAAACTTTAACATCTTTCCTCATGATTTCAACTCAAAATAAAGGTTTTCATGGGAAAAATTGGGTGTTTTGGGTAGAACCTAGATTTTTCAAATTTTGGGGATTTGGACCTCGATTTGAGGTCCGATTTCAAAACAAATCATATATTTGGGTTCGTGGGGGAATGAGTAATCGGATTTTGGTTTGAACCTTGGGTTTTGACCATGTGGGCCCAAGGGCGATTTTTGACTTTTTGGGAAAAACTTTAGAAAACCTATTTTCCTGCATTGGAATTGATTCATTTAGCATTTATTGATATAGTTAAGTAACTTGTGGCTAGATACGAGCGAATTCATGGTGGAATCAAGAGGTAAAGTAGCAGTTGAGACTTGAGTTGTGTTCATGGCATCGATGTAAGTATTTGGTCTAACCTTAGCTTGAGGGATTAGGAGTCGAGTCCTATTTGCTACGTGTTATTTGTTGAGTACGACGTATAGGCATGGTGACGAGTATCTATACGTCATTGTCAAGCATGCCCGTAAGTCTTAAATTGAAGTCGTTGTGTTCTTAATAAGTACTACAAATGCCTAAGTTGTTGATTCTCTGTGTTGGGCAAGAATTATGATTATTCTCGTGGAAATTGCTTATGGTTGAGTATTGGTGCTAGTTGAGGTTTCTTTTGTGAAGTTAAATGTTGGAACAAGTTTGGTTATAGTTGATTCCCTTGCCGGGACGTATTTACTTTCTACTGTCGATTTCCTTGTCGGAATATTGTTGTTCCCTTATTGTTCTCTTATCGGGACTCTTTTGTGATAGGTGTTGAATTGTATATTGGGATCGGGTTGCACGCCGCAACAATATTATATTTAGATCGGGTTACACGCCGCAACAATATTATATTTGGATCGGGTTTTACGCCGCAACAATATTATATTTGGATCGGGTTGCACGCCATAACAATCTTATTTTAGATCGGGTTGCATGCCGAAACAGTGTTTTATGATTGTGATCGGGTTGCGCGCCGTGACAATTAAGGATGAAAGTGGATATTAATTTGTTACTATTTCCTTATTCTTTCTGCTGCGAATTTTAGATTGTTCTTTATGCTTTTCCCCTGACTTACTGTTGGTAAATGATATTTCCCCACATTATGTCCCCTACCAATCTTTAACAGCTAGTTCCCTTTATCATTACTTGCTATATATATATATATATATATATATATATATATATATATATATATATATATATATATATATATATATATGCTTTAACTGCACATGTTTAGTTGGCAGTCTTGTCCTAGCCTCGTCACTACTTCACCGGGGTTAGGCTAGGCACTTACCAGCACATGGGGCCGGTTGTGCTGATACTACACTCTGCACTGTGTGCATATCCCGGAGTAACAGCTTTTGGACCGTAGTTTTGGGTGGCTGCCTTCAGTCCAGTCGGAGATTCCGAGGTAGTTTTGCAGGTGTCTGCAGGCCTTGGCGTCTTCTCATATCCCTTTTGTCTGTTTCTTTTACATATTTCAGAGACAGTGTTGTAATAAATCTTTTAGACTTTTATTTGTGGTATTCCTAGACAGTCTGTGGAATTGTAACACCAATCTTGGGTAGTTTTTGTATGGATTAGTATTGACATCTTTCTTAAATTATTACATTTCAGTCTTCCACTTATTAGATTTTCGATGCTTATCAATTGTTGGTTATTAATTGTAAAAGGACTAAAATGGGAGAAAGGAAATAATTCAAATGGTTGGCTTGCCTAGCTTTCACCAGTAGGCACCATCACGACTCCCGAGGGTGAGAAATCCGGGTCGTGATAGTGTTAGGGTTCAGGTATTGAGACCCATATTGTATGATTATGAGACGAGGTGTCACAGGGTGACTTATACTCAAAGGATATTTATTTGAAAAGTTTATATTCGAAAAGTATTTATCTTGAAGAACTATGTTTGAAAGATATTTATTTGAAGGAAATATATTTCGAAATATCCTTATAGGGAAGGATTATATTCTAAAGATTTCCATTCAAAAACTTATGGGTGAAAGATTTATACTTGAAGGCTTTGACTAATTTATTGGAGTTTGTTGGCTAAGACCTGATGTGAAAATTATCGTAGTTGCTGAGCTATTACTTGTCGTTAATGTATTTGTGATTTCGGATTTGGGTTGTGTTTTTGTTCACTTTTCTGTGTCATTTTTCTGGTATTCTGTTGATTGTTTGTTGTCCCTTTCTTATTGCAATTACTATATTATTAGCCATATTGCGTAGTCTTTATGTAGATATATTATATTCTGTTGTCCCTACACTTCTTCTTGTTCTGTTTATTAGACTAGTGGGTGTCTTGACTGTTTCTCGTCACTACTCCGCCGAGGTTAGTCTTGATACTTACTGGGCACCATTGTGGTGTGCTCATACTATACTTCTGTATATTTTTTTTGTACAGATCTAGGTTTTGATCGTTAGTAGTTGTGCGGATTCTTGCCGAGGAGACTCAAGGTAACCCTGCTGCTGCATTCACGGGCTTCGGAGTCACCTTCCTATTTTGTATTGACACTGTTGTATTTATTCCCAAATAATTGTATTTAGAAGTTATAGCGAACTCTGTAGAGCTTATGACTTGTACTATTGGGTTTTGGGAATCATAAATATTGTAGAGATTTCTACTTCGAACTGTTAAATTTTATTTATTATCGTTGTATTTCTGTACGAGTTAGGCTTACCTAGTCCCTAAGACTAGGTGCCATCACGATACCCAAACGGAGGGAAAGTTGGGTCGTGACATAACATTAGAATATTTATATTTTATATTAATTAAGAAAAATAAGAGTGAAGTAAATAACACTCAGAAAATATATTGATAAATTTAGACAATTAAATAATTTTAAACAATAAAAATATTTTCAGAGTAAGAATATATATATATATATATATATATATATCTACGTTATATTATACAAAAATAGTGACAAAATACTAAGCCAATTGACAAGTTAATAAAAAGTCACATTGATAAATATTTAGTATTTAGTACTTGCTAATTTAATAAAAAATAAAATAAGAAATAAATAATTTATTTAATTACCATATGATGTGTATCCTTTAATTATATAATTTTTTTATATTTTTGCACATTGTATTAAAAAAAATATCAGCTAAAATTTATTAAAATAATATAATATATAATTGGCATTGTGGTTAAGCCAAGTATCAAGCTATTAAAAAGCTATTTGACATTCTTCAAGTGAGTTTATGGGGAGATTTTCAAATAAGAAAATAGAACTTACATGAAATCCCATTTAATGAAAATCTTAGTTTTTTTAAAATTTAATTTTGACTATTATATGGCAATCTTCAATTCAATTTTGTTATGGATCTTTAACTATTTATCTCCGGCTAAGTAGTTTCCTTAGTTTAAGTAATCTAAATAATGTATTAAAAATATAGAGAGAGATAAGAATAATTGAATAGAGAATTTTTGTTTTTGAAAGATAAAAGTATATTACTTTTAATTTGCCTCTAATTTTTAAAATCTAAAATAAATATAGTTATAGATTAATTACATACATAAAAGTAAATAACAAAAATTTAAAATAAAATTAAAATTCAATATTCTATATTAAAAATAAATGAGAGAATTATGAGAAAAAGTCATACAAGATAAAGTCAACTTAAATTTTATGATTAATACAAAACTATATTTATTTTATATATTAATGTATTAAGTTACTAAAAATTTATGTCATAATTTAATAATACTAACTAACGGATAATACAATTAGAATAAGCAAGGAACAAAAAAAATATAAATTATAGAAAAAATATAGAAATATAAGACTTATAAGGAGAATTATGATGAGAAAATTCTTGCATATACTCACAATTGAAACTATAATAAATAAGCAGTTATATATATACCGAGTCTACTGTGGCCGAGCGCTTATGAGCGAGCCTAATTGGTTGAGATACAGAGCCTAGTATGGTCGAGCGTCTATGAACGAGCCTATATGGCAGAGCAGTTATATATATACCGAGCCTTATAGGGCCGGACAACTATTTTACTTACTATATTGAGAGAGTTGAGTCAGTATCAGCAAGTAAGTATACCTTCAAATTATCTTTGACTTCCAGCTACTTGCAGTTATTATATTATTAGTTCTGTTTCAGCTTTCAATATATTGCCTTACATACTCAGTACATTATTTCATACTGACGTCCCTTTTCTGGGGGCGCTGCATTTCATGCGTGCAGGTCAGACAGACAGACGGATAGGCCTCTTCAATAAGTGTTGCCCGAGTTCAGCTAGATCAATAAGCTCCATGCCTTTCGGAGTTTTCGGGTCTAGAGCCTTATGTACATCTTATATATATATGTACATCTTGTATATATATGTATATATGTTATGAGTAGGTCGGGGAGCTATTCCGATCATAGTATATCTATCAGTAGAGGCTTGTAGACATATCCTGTCAGTTAGTGCAATATGTTGGGTTTGCAGGCCTGATATATATATTTGGTTGGTTTGTCAGCTGTAATAGTTATGACGGCTTTGTCGGCCCAGTTTTATATTGACATTTAGTCAGCATTCGCAGTTATCTTGTAATGTGGCCCATGGCCAAAGTATGACATTATATGTTTAGAGTCCCTTAGTTGCAAGTTGGTACGCAAGGATAGGTGAGGCACTGGGTGCCGGTCTCGCCCTCCAGGTTCGGGGCGTGATATTAGGTTTGACCAAAATATTTATTATTCTATCCCTAAAATACTTTTAAAAAAAATAAAACTCTTCGTATATCCAGTTCTTCAACTGCTTATTATTAATTTCAGCACTTTTATCCAAACACATAACTGCTTATTTTTTAAATCAGTTTCTGCTTTTAAATGCTTCTCATCACCTAATGCTTATTAGCTACTCTAAATCAGCTAAGTCAAACGAGCTCTAAGTTAACAACTTTAATACTTGAAAATTGTAAAAGTTGTATAGAAAAATACTCTGCCTTAAAATTAAGTGAAATGTTTTAAGAATATGTTATAGTACATAATTGTTTAGACTAATTATCAAGACACTAGGGACTGGGCTATCTCTTTGAGACTAATGTTTGTTTTCGAAATTTCCCAGAAGGTGTGGGTTGGCTTTTTCCCCAAAAGCTTTGTGAAATAAAAATGGCAAAAGTGAAAAGATAGACCAACTCGAACTATTAACTAATTTCTATTTGAAACTCGTGTCTAGCTACATGTTTAACTTTTTTATTCCAGGCACCAATCATTTAGTGCGAGATGATATTCTGCGACCGAGTGCCTTCGTCGCGAAGTATTTCTGGAACATATTTAAAAAATACCGCCACATAATAAGGAAACGAGGGTTCACTTTTTCATTCTATGGAATTTCTTTTGTATATCGGGCTTTGGATTTTTTTGATTTTTTTTTGCATTATACAATTGGCCATGATCTGCATTCTGCACGTTCCAATATCCATTAATCATTTAGTGCGAGATAATGTATAAACTATATTCTACGACGGATGTGCCTTGGCCGCGAAGTATGTGGTGGAAACATCTTAGGCTAGCTTTACCACCTTTCTTCACTTTTAAATTAAACTCAATCATACATATCAAGAGTTGTAGTGGAATAGACAAAATTCATTTACCTTCAATAAGAAGTCTCAGGTATGAGTTTTAAAAATTAAAAAAAAAAAAATACGATAGGAAAATGCTAAAGTCGGGGCTCCCATAATATGTACCAGACGAATGGAAAACCAAAAAAAGAAAAAAAAAAGTCATTCTATTAAATCCAAACACGTAACGATTTCCAAAATTTCTAGTCTATTTTTTTTCTTAAACTTAATCTTTTTTATACCAAATCCAAGCATGCATGTAACATTTGTTAATCTCTTCTTTTAGTTCAAAATAATTGATCTCTTATTTCAGTATTACAAGTGGATTGGCTATAAAATTCAAGTATAGCAATAGATGGTAATTTCTAAAAGTATAGCTATAAATGATAAACATTGTGTATATGTTTGCTGTGCTGCGTAATTTATCACAAAATATTTAGAACACTTTGCAAAATTAACATACCTTGGTTTCTCAACATATCATTATACTGTTTTTTTTCTTTTAATTTTCATTTGAGGACTACTGAATTTTAACTTTTATTTAGGGGTCGTTCGGCTGAAGGTAATAGAAAAATTGATTCCTAACATAAAATTTTGCATAAGCTAATACAGTATTTGATTGGCTATATTGGTAAAATAATCGCTGTAATTGGACCATAATGTACCACTTGAAATTGCAATAAAAAACGTAGTAAAGCTTGGCCATGAAGTTTCCACCCAATGCTTGGCTAATACTACTCCATCTGGTCCATAATAAGTGGTTTTTTGATTTTTTTCTTGTGATCCAAAATAAATAATTTTTTCAGATTTCAAGAATGAATTAATTATTTTTTCCAATATTGCTCTTGGAGTAAATGATATTGGAGTATGTGTTAGGAGTGTTTATGTGAAGAGATAATAAAGATTAATATGGTCAATTCTATTGCTAATTAATATTAAAATATGAATTTTTTAATATGTGTAAAAATAATCAAAAAATCACTTATTTTGGACCAGAGGAATTATATTCCATTCGGTGAATGAATACAAGAAGCATGTTAATTTCACACGAGTCTTTTGAATGTGCCGGACTTTAGTACTAATTTAATAGCTGTCGTTTTCACTTTAATACTAAACTAGTTAATTGATCCGCGCTTCGCGCGGTAAAATAATTTATTTTGTAAATTTAACTGATATAAATAAATAAAAAATTTATAGCACAAAATCTTTTTTTAAAAAAAAAGGTTTAATCTTAGACAAACATGCAAATAAAATAAACAAAACAAATGTATAAGGAAAAATACATATGAAAAAGATGAATAAGAAAAATAAATTCAAATAAACAAAATGGCATATTGGAAGGGAAGCTAGCACTTATTTTGTAGAGAAAAAATATGTAATATATGTCTTCTCGCCCTTCGTTCCTAATTAAATGTTATTTATAAATGTTTTTAAGAATCTCATCTTTAGTAAATAGGAACTTTATTAATGCATGTTAGTAATTAAAAAAATACATTAAATTTGACTCTTACATTAATATGATCAAGATTTTAATTAAATGGCCCAAGCAATTGAGAGTCGGAGATTTTATAATTAATTGTGCGGTCAAATCACCACGAAGTGTTTCCCTAAATTAATCATATAAAGGGCCGATCTTTTGAATGTTGGTTATAAAAGTAACTACTTAATAAATTAATAGAATATCACACAAATGCATCATAGCATTTCCTCAACCATCTAGAAAAATCACAAGTTAGAAAACAACATAAAGAATGTTGATAATCGGTCAAAAGATGGCATATACAGTTGGTCGAATTTGAGAGAATAATATATCAAGTAGGTATATATTACAACATTTCCTCAAAACTGTAGAAAAACGAAAAAAAAAAGATGCTCTATTTCCCTATTGCAACAGAGATAATTACCTTATTGACAAAAACTATAAAAAATAGTAATTATTTCACAATAAATTATCCGAAAAATATCAGCTTTGTCAATTAGTTTTTGCACAGGTGATACTGGAACCAAGCAAAATACCTTCACATTTTGTACATCAATCTTTCCCTATTATTTTTTAAGTGAAAAGAATTATTACTATGAGAAATGGAAGACTGGAGATGAAAGCCTCGTGGAGGACTGAAGTTCTAAACCTAGTATTGAAGAGTCTTGATAGAGTTGAAAGCCTCGAGGAGGACTGAAGCTATCAGATTAGAAAATAAAAAGGTGTCGGAAATGAAACATAATGATATTAATTTAAGTGTTTCAGGAATTGAATTTATAAAATAATATATTTCTAATACTTAAATCTTATAATAACTAAATTAGACGTTTTCAATTAGGACATCTTTAAGCTTTTTTTTTTCATAGTATAACATCAAGGTACTTTAGTAAACTAAAAATTTCACTAACTAAGCGAAAAAGTCTAACCAAAATATAACTTAAGTGAAATAAAAAGAAGTTGATGCGATGACACAACACAAAAAGTCAAAAACAAAAACGTCAAACCAAAAGTTTTTGTTTTCCACATTAATCAATTTGCAAACAAAAATTTATTTATTCGAAACCCCCAAAGATAATAGAGCAGGAAAAATGCACAATCTTCATACCTTATCCAGGAAGGAATTTCAAGAAAATTACTTTGCCTTCTGGTAAAAAAAAAATATCATAGCGTAAAATTAAAAGATAAATTTAAATAAACTCAATAATAACTGGCCAAAACATCATAAAAAACTACAATATTGACAAAATATTAATAGAGATAGACAGAATTACTGTAAATAAATTAAATACCAATGAAATCTCTTGAATTCTTGCTCCAAAATCAAAAGCAAACTTTAATAAAACTACTAACAAACAATCATATTCTCATCAACTATTTCTCTATTATAATATTTTATATGTTCCAAAAGTAATTAAGCCAACTATCAAAGCTAATGAAATCTTCAAAATTAGTAAATTAAAGCATTAATATCAGTAATATAAATTCAACTTCATAAAGAAAATTATTAACCTCAAAGGAAAAATGAATTGTTGAAGAACTTTAGTAAACATTTTCCTTTTTCGTGATATTTGAGAGGAGATGAGCAAAAAGGGAAGATGGGTCAGGGATAAAAGAAGATTGGTTTGTAACTGAAAATTTATGTAAGGAATTTGAATAGGAAATGAGAATTAAAGGGAGTATGGAAATGTAACTGAAATAATGTGCTAAAATTGAAAGAAAATTCAAGTTTAATGATAACCTATTCTAATTCCAATCCAATCGTTGTAACTGAACTCTGTATGTTTTCATTAGCTGAATTGTTGGAAGTTGGAACGGTTACAATGAAGGTACCAAAATAGATATTTAAAGTAGTAACTGAGAGTAGGGGTGTTCATGGTTCGGGTTGGATCGGTTTTTCCCTAAAAAAAAACCAAACCAAGTAAGTCGGTTTTTCAAATATTAGAATCAAACCAAACCAATTAAGTCTGTTTTTCTCGATTCGGTTTCTGTCGGTTTTTCAATTTTTTCGGTTATTTGTCGGTTTTTTCTTAAATATAAGTCATACACTACCAAACACATATTCCGGAGACCACATTATCAATGTAACACTATCAAATCAATTGCGCTTTGAGAAATCTATTATTTACCAAAATATATTGATGATAATTGAATCAAATAGTGATGAATAATTTAAGGACTCAATTAAAAATATGTTATTTTTAATACGAAATGGATTCTCACACTAAACAAAAGAAAACTACCAATCAAACTAGAATGTAAAGGTAAAGAACTATATTAAAAGTGTAAACTATTAACATTTACCATAAATTTTTTGAAACTTTGTATAACAATATACATATATATTGGTGTAATAATAAATTTGGAATAGCAACTCCAATAATCGATTTGGTTCGGTTTTTTTCTGATTAAAACTAAAACCAAACCAAATTTGATCGGTTTTTAAAATTCAAAACCAAAACCAAAACCAAACCAAACCAAAAAGTATCGTTTTTTTTGCTCGATTTGATTTGATTTTCGGTTTGGCTCGATTTGTCGGGTTTTTATGAACAACTCTAACCGAGAGAAAAGAGCAAAAAATTAATAAAATAGATAAATATATTTCCAAGCCTAAGAGAGGTGTAGGTAGGTATTCCTATTCGCTCCTTTATATTAATATATAGATTAATAGCTGGAGTTTGACACTTGGACTATTTTTTGACTGTATAGTCGTTTTCTTGAGAGTTGTTGGAGAAAAGCAATCCCCATCGAAAGTCTGGGGAAACATCCAACAAATGTTACACATAATTTACACATTATCTTCTTTGTTTTTTTGTTAACCTACCCTAACCCCAATCCTCACACTCATCCAACCCCCCCTCCCCCCACAGACATATATATATATATATATATATATATATATATATATATATATATAAACTTAAATTTGACATATTAGCATTTATTTTTTTTACCAGTCAAACATAGGGGCGGCTCAAGTACATGCGGGTTCTAAAGCCAAATTTAATGTAAGGCCTAAACTTTTAATAGAAAGTTAGAACATATATTTTATTTGAATTCTAATTTTCTAGCTTTTTGAGAAACAAGTTGTTATTTTTTTTTTTGTAATTGATAATACAGCCTACTCATTTAATAATTTTTTTGAGACGTTGTTGATCTTAGGTAAGATTTTATAGAGCAATAGAAGTATAGAACTATTGGAAGCTTATAGTGAAATCTTAGAAAAAGAGGCCAGGAAGAATATCAAAGACAAAGACAGAAAATATATAGGGATTTCTACATATGAAGAGATCGGAGAAAAAAGAAAAATTGATTTGGACAAATTAAAGAAGAGAGAGTAAATTTTTTACACCTTATCTAATGCAGGAGTAAAATGGAATTGTCAAATCAACTCAAATTGAAACATTAAAATAATTATTCATCTACCCATTTTTAAGTGAAATTGTTACTTTATTTATATATCTGGAAATTGTTTCTTTCCTTTTATATGAAAATTTCTGCTTTTATATTAAAAGTACTAAATAGTACTATTATTTTTTAAATTCCTATAAACCTATTATTTTTTAAAAAATGGTCCCCCCACTTTGGGGTCTAAGGCACAAGTCTTACTACCGATAAGGATAGAGCCGGCCCCCCACTTTGGGGTCTAAGGCACAAGAAGGATAGAGCCTGCCCCGGAAACATATCGAAAATTGGGACGATCGAGAGAAGTGGCATTTGTTTTAGAGTTAAAAAAAAAATATTTTGTAAGTATTTTGTTAAAACTGTTTTTGTTACAAATATTTACTTTTTATATTTTAAAGGAGCTGGATGATGCAGTTTTTATCGTCATTTATTACTTCACTCATACTGAAAGTCAAGTTTCTACTGCCGCGTTGAACCGTCCAATTTCCTTGCGCTAAACGGAGCAGACACTTCTTCTGAGATAACTTTAGCTATTTAAAAGTAGTATATATAGTTGCACAAAACACGCCTCCAAATCACTAAAAACACACTCAGCTCCCATTTTCATTTTCATACTCAATTCATAATCTTACTGTAAAAATACCTCAGAATATAACACCATGGGAGCAATGTCTTTGACTGAATTAGGCTCTAAGCTAGCTGGATTGATGTTCATTTGGGGCACAATTCAGCAATTCTTCCCCTATACACTCCGCAAACGCATCAAATCCTTTTGGCAGAAATTTGAAAATTACTTCTACCCTTATGTTCAAATTACCATAGATGAATTCTCCAATGGTAAAAGCAACGATATATACACTCAGGTCAACTCTTATTTGGGTACTAAGTCAATCAACAAAGATGCTAAGTATCTCAAAGCTGAAAAGTCAAAGAACAGTAAGTCTTTTGCTGTTAGTTTAGATGAAGGAGAAGAGATTATTGATCAATTCCTTGGAGCTAAACTCTCTTGGCGCTCTCATATCGAAACATTCAATGAAAATTCTTCAGGACGTAATAATTCACGTCCAATTGAAAAGAAAAGTTACACGATAACGTTCAATCAACGATATAAAGAAATGGTCATTGAAAAATACTTGAAGCATGTAATGGAAGAAGGTAAGGCAATTGAGTTCAAGAATAGGAAACAAAAGATTTACACCAATAATTGTAGTGAGGATTGGTATTGGTATGGTAAAGGTATGTGGAGGGACATTAATTTTGAGCATCCTGCAACTTTTGATACTTTGGCTATGGATCCTAAGAAGAAGGAGGAAATAGTTAGCGATCTCGTTGCTTTTAGCAAAGGGAAGGACTATTATTCCAAGGTTGGTAAGGCTTGGAAGCGCGGCTATCTTCTTTATGGTCCGCCAGGGACAGGAAAATCAACAATGATTGCAGCTATTGCAAACTTCTTGAATTATGATATTTATGATCTTGAGCTTACATCGGTTAAGGACAACTCGGGTCTAAAGAAGTTGCTTATGGAAACAACGAGCAAGTCTATTATTGTAATTGAAGACATTGATTGCTCTATTGATCTCACTGGTAAGAGAAAGAAGAAAAAGAAGAAGAATGAGGAAACAACCAACGAAGATGAGGAAGAAGACTCGGAGTCGTCTAAAGAAAAAGTAAGTGAAAATAAGGAAACAGGCAAGCTTACACTTTCAGGACTGTTGAATTTTATTGATGGAATATGGTCAGCTTGTGGTCAAGAGAGGATCATAATATTTACAACCAATCATAAGGATAAACTTGATCCAGCTCTTATACGTCGAGGACGGATGGATATGCACATTGAGATGTCCTACTGCAAATATGAAGCATTTAAAGTGTTGGCTAAGAATTACTTGGATATTGAAACACACCCTCTGTTCCAACAAATTCAAAGTTTATTCGAGGAAGTAAACATAAGTCCTTGTGATGTGGCTGAGAATTTAATGCTGAAAAATGCTTCAGGAGGCCCTGAGATTTGCTTGAATAACTTAATTCAAGCTCTGGAAAAGGCCAAGGAAAAGACTAACAAAGATAAAGAAGACGAGGAAAAAACCAGCTTGAATTCCAAGAGCATCAAAAAGGTTTCCACAAAATTGGTTGGTCGTCTAAAAAAGTTGTGGAAATGATGTTTCCATATGTTTTCAACTTCACCTATCCGATCTTTCCTTCTCTTTTTTTGGCGGTCAGGGGATTGGGGCTTCTCCATGTATAGTCTTATTACTCTTATATCATTGTAACCTTAAGATCAAATGAAGATATTCGGGCTAGAGTGGGAGTGTCTTCGGTGGAGGACAAGATGCGGAAAGTTCGGCTTAAATGATTTGGGCACTTGAAGAGGAGAAACGCAGATGCCCCATTGACGAGGTGTGAGAGGTTGGCGCTAGAGGGGCTGAGAAGAGGTAGAGGCAGGCCAAAGAAGTATTGAGGTGATGTGATTAGACAGCATATGATGTTACTTCAGCTTATACCGAGGACATAACCCTTGATACGAAGGTGTGGAGGTCGAGAATCAAGGTAGACAGCTAGTAGGTAGTCGAGAATATTAGTGTTAGTCCTTTTTTATCTGTTGTTCTTTTCGTTTCGATTTCTTACTATCTTGTTGTTGTTACTGCTTAGTGCTACGGTTTATTTTATTTTATTTTTGTAACTATTTTTCGTGAGTCGAGTGTCTATCAGAAACATTTTTTCTACCTTATAAGTAGGAGTAAGGTCTACATACACACTACCCTCCCCAGACCTTACTTGTGAGATTACACTGTGTTTATTGTCGTTGTTTGTAATCTTCTATTTGCTTTTGTTCTTTCGATCAAATTCTCGGCCTTTTCGCTTGAAATACTTGCAACTCAACCGCAACGATTATTTTCCAAACCTTAATTGGTATATGAGGCAATAAGCATCATACTCGATTTGACTTCGTCCTATCTTGAGTTGAACTTCAGGTGTGGACAACGTTTGCATAAATAAACCGAAGAGTCATCCCAATGTCTCTGAATCTTTAGATTTTGCTTCTATTGTGATCAACTCTGTTTTCTTGCATTAGTCAAACTTGGTACAATGAACTTTCGCATCCTTCATTCATTTTCCATGATTTTGAAGGTTAATTTGGTGGTTTGAAATTAGGGGTGACAATTTAATCTCAAACTCATTTAATCTGTCCAACTCGTTCAAGGTTGAGCAGATTATTGATCCACTATTTGTTGAACTCGACTCATCATGACTCAATTTATCTTAACCATTTGAAGTTTGGCTGATTTTTAGCCCAAATTGATCAATGAATAACTTTACTAAATTATCTTTAATTTTTTTTGTTTGATATGTTATATATAACCATAACAAAAGAAAAAACTCTTATTTGATAATTAAATAATTCATAAGAAAATAATGCACATTAACTAAAACTTGGTAAAAGTAGGGCGGGTTGGGTTATGACCCAAATTTTAGCCTGATAGCTTATATGAGTCCACCAAACTATAGAGCACCTGATCCTCTATAAGTTTCTACTGAGAATCCTTATGAAGCAGTAAGTAAAAGAGACACGGGATTTTTACTTGGAAAAATCCTACTCAAGGGGACAAAAACCACGATCTACACTTGTAGGCTTTCAACTTCACTAACTTGTAGTCTCACTATTACAAGCCACTTTGTAATGACTCTATTACAAAGACTTCAACTTAACTAACTTGTGATACTCTTACCACAAGCCACTTTGTTACTCTCTGGTTACAAAGATTAACTTATGACTAACTCTAGTCACAATACAAACTCAGAGGGTTTGTGATTTTTGGGTTTCCTAAAAACACAGCTTATAAGAAAGCAAGATAGGGGTTACCATTAAGAACAAATAACAAGATTACAACTCAAGTAAGGATATACATAGACTCATTGTGAAACAAATCCTTTAGTGGAGTTGTCTTCTTATTCTTGACACGCTTACGATTTCAATGCTAGATGAACACTTTGTTGCTTGAGAGAATATCACTAAATGCTCAAGTGAAAATCTTGTGCCTTACACTAGGTTGTTATATTGCAAAAGGCATCATAATGGTGATGTCAATTCTTGATACACGCTTCTTCCCAATGAGAAGTGACTGCCGTACTATCTGCTACACTGTCACGTGTACAGTATGCAGACAGCCACTTTCTGCATTTGCATTCCAGTTGTTGTTGATTTGTACTTCTGTCAGAGAACACCAAGGGATCAGGTCCATGTTGTGTTCCTCTTTGTAGTAGTTCATTTGCTGGAGATCAGACTGGATTTTGTTCATTTGAGATGTGTACCAAGTGAGTTAGGTTCTCTATCTGGTTCTTAACAATAAGTTTGTTAGATCATCAAAACATAAGAAGCATAAGGCAAAGCATTGAAAATCTATCAATTTCCCCCTTTTTGACGATGACAAACTCAGACATTGATAGTATTTATTTTTGAGAAGAAATAACCAGATGAGGTACTAGAAACTTCACAAGTTCCCCCTGACTTTTTTGCTTTTGATTCCCCCTTAATCAAATCCCCTATTTTTGCATCAATTTTCACAAATTCCCCTTGACCTTTTGCTTTTGATCCCCCGTCGTTGACTATACATACATCTACTATCATAGTGCATATACTACGTCATAATGAATTGCACTACTATCTATCTTTCTCCTTTTGGCATCATTAAAAATACACAAGCAGACAAATAGTATAAAGAAGTTTAACACAACCAACTCATGCCACATATGTGCACATAACATGACAGAAAAAAGAAGCCAAAGGAAAACAACATTGTACAGGCAAAAAGAGAGGAGTTGTTTCATTGATATTAACAATGGACTAAGCAAAACAGGAGCAGTAATGGTGAAGTACAGCATGCCATCAGCAAAAAGAAGGCAAACAAAAGTAGAAACAGCAGCCACAAAACATCATAACAGAATACACTGGTCACTAGTGGGTATCTAAGAGACACTAGAAGAGGAGGACTAGGAGAGAGAAGCAGCAAGGGTTTTGAGAACCAGGTCGAGCATTCGCAGACAACTTTTCTTCAAGCGGTTTTGCGTGAAGCTTATAATTTTGCTTTGTCAGGTGGGCAACTTCTTCATTAACAGAACCGGGTCCTTTAACCGCTTGACTGAGCTGAGTTTCTAGTATGGCATTCTGTGCCCTCAACCTTCTGATCTCTTCAGAAGCTGCATTTTGAGCATTGATCAGCTGAGAAATGGTCGAGATGCTTCCACCAACCCTTTCTATGCACTCACATTTTCCAGAGTGGTTTTAGAGAAGGTTTGCTTGCATGTGCCCACTCTGGGATTACCCAAGGGGACCTTGTAAAATATAAACACTTGAGTGAGTAGAAAGACATATGGTAGACCATGAGTCCCACCTTTACAGTTTGCCACCTTTTGCATATGATCGATCATGATTGATGGCATATTGATTGGGACAAACTCGTCAAGAGCCTCTATTAAGACCAGATCAGATTTTGTAGCAATAGACCGCCTCTCATAATGAGGTAAGAGCACCTTATTGACCAGTTCAAAGAGAAGCAGATACTCAGGAAGTAATACCTTCTTATGCACCTGTTCCCCCAGCTGAATAGCTTGCTCTTTCATGATAGCTCTCCTAAAGTTGACACCACAGACACCTTTGACTGAAGACATTCCTTCACATGGAATTTGGAGAACCTTCCCCAATGCTAAAGCGTCAAGTACAATGTCTACTCCATTTACTAGCACACAGATGTGATCCCCCTCAAAAGTGAAGAGAGATACATAGAAATTTTGTACCGCATCTTCGTACACCAAAGGCGTGCTCCCCTGAAACAAGTGCTCCCATTGCTGAAATTCCACTATCTCCAAAATTTGCCTCATACCAGCCATCTCTGAAATTGCTGGATCAAAGGTACGACCCCACAAGACTTTCTGAGTTCTAATCTCTCATGCCAAAGACCACTGTCACTAGGCATGGTCTTCAGAGAACCAAGTTCCCCTACGGTTTCCCATTTTCGTTTTCTAGATCCTTTAACAGACTTCCCTTTCCAACTTACTAGCCCTACAGTATCATCTTCAGACATAGCTTGCTCAACTAGACTCTTCTTAGACTTATTGCTGCTCTTCATGGATGCTCTACTTTGTTTCTCAATAGCTTCCTCAAAAGTTTCATCCACAGACTTCTGGGCTTTTATAGATTGTTTTACTAAGGAACCGGGTTCCTTTAGAGCATCTTTGTCAACCTCACCTACTGGAATGCTCTTGTCAGAAACAACTTTCCCTTGATTTATCAACCTCTTCTTTCTTGTCTTGACACTCCTCCTACTTTTCTACGATGTAGACTCGAACCCCTCTTTCTGCTGCAACCTGATAGAGGATGACTTGGGAGAGGATTCTAAGGATTTAGGATAATCAAGAGGTTCAGAAGTGGCTTTGTCCGAAGAGAATCAGTTCCTCCAGCAGGTTTTTCTGGGACATTTTCATGGATTAGAGACTCGAAGAGTACCATGGTTTTTTCATCGCCTAGGAATGGAGTTTCTTCCTCCTGATACTCACATAAGAGATAGGTTCTTTCATTCAACAGGCTTTCAGCAGCGATAGCCATGATATTGTGCGTTTCTTCCTTTTCTGGTGACTCTGTGGGAGCCACTAAGTCCAAAGGGGAGAAGTTCAGATACTGATCAGGATCATCCTAAGAGACCTATGACACCTGAGAGGTGACCCTTTCTAAGTGTTCTTTGGTGGGATCAGAGGAATGAGGAGACATGGGGTTCTCAACACATGGAAAGGAGACAGAGTTTGACAGAAAAAAAACAATAAGAAATGAGGAGGAAACAGGTGTGGGTGCAGTAGTATTGGAAAGAGTGGAAGAGTGAATTTTTGGAGATGACTTTAAGAATTATAGGGAAGTGGGAGTGGTGTTGATGGGGGAATAAGGAAGCGATTGTTCGATTGCCATTATATAAGGATTTGATAGGGAAGTTGAGTAAAAAAGAGATGGGGAGAGGATCACAAAGATACAAAGGAGATGAAGGTTCATGACTTGTTGTGAGAGTAAAAATAGTTTTATGGGAAGAAGGGCTAATGATGAGAAGAGAGAGAAACGGGTTTTGAACAGTCTTGAAAACGACAGTAGGTCTGTGGGAAAACGTTATCGTGCAAAGTCGATGAAGGGATTTGAAAGACAAGACATGTCATGCAGATTTTGAAAAGTTGGATGATGTAGCAGTTGAATTAATTTTGTTAACCCTTTTTTTAGAAAGTATGGAAAACAACACATTACTACTACTTGTGGTACAAGAACCTGATGCTCGACCAGTTTTTGAAAACGATTTTAGCAACTCTTCTTTCGCAATTCATAATTTCACCTTTAGCTTCTATGATCGTCATGCGTGTTTACCTACAACGGTATCAATGTGAGTTAGGCTTGGCTAGAAAACACTTTAGCTCATTTTACCTGAAGGTGATTTTCATAGCCAACTGATGGAGAATCAGGTTCTTAACTTGGCTTCAATACCCCCAGCTTCACCTTGTTTCTTTCATAGAGTTCCCTCGCAAGGCTTTGGTAAAGATATCTGGAATCTGGTCTTCTGAGCTGCAGAACTTCATACAGATCAACCTTTTCTCATATTGTCCTTCAGAAAATGATGCCTCACATCAATGTGTTTGATCCTTTTGTGTTGAACTAGATTCTTGGCCAAGTTGAGTGTACCGGTGTTGTCATATAGAAGAGGCACCAAATTAGTGAATACTCCAAAATCCTCCAGTTGCTGCTTAATCCATAAGAGTTAATAGGATAATACAGCTACACATTCTGCTTCAAGAGTTTCAGGGACCACTGAGTTTGCTGCCTTGTGCACCAAAAGATGATCATAGAAAGTGGTCATTCCAAAAGTGTTTTTCCTATCCACAAGACAACCTGCATAGTTAGCATCAACATACCCAATGGGATTTAAAGTTGTCACCTGAGGGGTAATACAGGACCAGGTCTTGTGTTTCCTTAAGGTATTTCAAAACTCTTTTGGCAGCCTTCAAGTAAGATCCCTTGGGATTTGATTTTAGGTTTTGTCTGGAATAGAAGTACAGAAGGGTCTAGGGGATTTTTCGGATTTTAATTCTTGTCTAGATCCAGAAAGAAGGGGAGTGATTGTGTTATCAAGTAGATGGGACCTTTTGTGTTTCTAAGTGGGGACTAAAGTTTGATTAGTGGAGAACATGGGGAAAGATTTCCCTACACTCCTTGTTCTACTGCTTGTGGAATACCTTGCACTGCATCTCCAACAGTTTCTTCAGCTTCAATGGTAGTAAATGAACAACCAGGTTCCTCGTGCGAAGTGGAAGAGGATGTTGCATTGTCTTCACCTGCCTCCTTCATCTAACTCATCATGTCACCCTTCCCAATTGAAGCAACAAATATTTCTCAGGGACCAAAAGTAGTTCATCATCTTGATCATCACTGTTCCTTCCTTTGTTATATGAGGGTGTCTCGTTGAGTATCATATGAACACTTTCTTCCAGACAGTGTGTCCTTTTGTTGTAGACTTTGTGGGCTTTGCTTTGAGGGAAGTATCTTAGAAGGGTTGCTTCTTACATCAAACTTCCATTGAGCAACTCAATGAAGGTTTTGTTTGAGGAGGGACCTAATTATACACCTATTCACCAAGTAGCAAGCCTCGTTTATTGCTTCTGCCTAGAAACTTTTGGCGATTCCTTTGTCAATGAGCATTATCCATTTCCATGTCTTCCAGAGTTTTGATCTTCCTTTCAACAACACCATTTAGTTGTGGAGTCCTTGGTGCTGAGAAGTTGTGAGTGATCCTATCTCTATTGACATATTCTATCCCGTGGTCAGATCTAATACGTGCTTCCTTCAGTTCCGTCTCCACTTGGATATTTCCTGACAAGTGTCACAAATGCTTCAAAAGTTTCTTCCTTTTCTCTAACAAGCAGTGTCCAGGTGGATCTTGAATTTTGGCAGCCCACGAACCAGGTTCTTCTAAATCTGTTCATTCAGAAGTGAGAGCCTTGAGTGTTCCAATCCTTTATGCCAATATTTTGCATCATTGTCAACAACCTTTATGCAGCTCATATCATTAGTTTATGGGATTTAAGGTCAGCGAAGTAGATGTTCTTGTTCTTTTGGCGATTAAGGCCACTTAAGCAGTTACCAAATTGGTAACTGTGCGCATTTTTGATAAGAACTCTACTTTGCTCCCTTTAACACAGATTTGAGACACACTCAAGAGACTGTGCTTCAGGCAGCTCTCAGGGTACATGTTCTCAATTGAGTGTGACACAAACTTTCCATCTTTTCAACACTGAGAATGTACCACCCCCGTTTTCCTTTTTTTATATACAGGATACATTCCCTTTTCTGCAGGGCTTTCAGTGAGAGACATTCCATGGTGTTTTTAGTATCCACTGTTCGTGAACCACTGCAGTCCACTACTTCTCACTGTTCCCTATACATATAAATCATGGGTTAGATTTAGGAACCCAAACTAGTTTGGGTCCCTTTTTATGAGAAAAGGGATGGATGAGGGCTTTTATAGTCCATGCAGGACATATTTATTTTTTGCGAGCAGTACCTGTTCCCTCTTTAGTAGTCACTTTTTCAGTAAATACTTTGTTTTTCTGAAAGGATTGAACCCTGGCCTGGAAGTTTTCCTTGAAGTACCCATTGTTCCTACAATGGGTACACAGCCAGTTATCAGGAACAGTGATGTACTTGTTGTGAAGGTTGTAGGGAGTTTTATCCTTTAGAACCCGATTCCCTGCATGTTTTCACTATTGTTGAAGTACATGGCAATGACAGCATCTGAGGACCAGGTCCACTTCAGAGATTTCTCAAGATCGATTTTTTACTTTCTCCAATTCAGCTTGAAGTTGCCTATTTTTCTCAAGTTCACCACATAGACTAGTTTTCACATCATTTAATTCCTTTTCAAGCTTGATGTGTGTCTCACTAGCTACTTTCTTCCCTTTTCCAAGACTCACAATCCTATGTTCTCTATTGAGTCCCTCAATGGTTTCCTCTAGGTCAGTGATTATCACCAAAAAGTTATCCCTCTCTTGCTCAGTAGCTGTAATTTTCTCTTCCAGAGTGTGTTTCTCATTGCTAAGACCTTTTATGGTTTCCTTCAAATTAACAACCACTACCATCAGGTCATCTCTCTTATTTTCTACACTATTTATTTTTTCATTTAAGATTTCCTTTTCCTTTTCCTTTTCAAGATTAGCTATGGTGTCATTTAGGTCCACTACACAGACCACCAAATTATATCTAGATTATTCAGCTTCTCCTAGTTCTATGGTCAGGATCTTCTTATCATTATCAAGGCTATAATATGCATCATTTAGAACATTTGCCAATGACCATAAATTCTTAGAAGATTAGGATTTTAGATTTATCTGAACATCCCTGAAATTTACCTCATCATTTTCATCTTCTTCATCATCGTCAGACTGAGCCATCAGCGCGAACAGTAAGTCATATTTTGTTGCTTCAGTTTCCACTACCATCATGGAACTATTTTCTGCATCTGGTTCCCTTTCTGATTCACCGGAGGAGTCTCCCCAAGCAGTAAGAGCCTACTTCAGAATATTGTCAGCTGCACTTTTTCGACTGAATCGTTTGTCTGGAAGCAGGTTCCTTTTTGCTGCTTTGTCAGGGTTTTGTTTGTATTGCTCCTATTTTAGAAGTGGACAGTCTTTGATGAAATGCCCTAGTTTTCCGCACTCGTGACAGAGATCATTGTTCCTTGCCTTATTTTAACTGTCCCTTTTTGGTATACCACCATTCCTTTGAACCATCTTTTGAAACCTATTAGTAAGATAGGCCATATCACTATCTTCTTCACTTGAGTCACTATTTTCAGCCTTGAGTACCAGGTTCTTTTCCTTCTTTGGCTCTCTCATTTCACTGTCTTTCTTTCTTTTCATCCCGTATGTCTTCAGATTCCCAATCAGCTCCTCCATAGTTAGAGTTTGTATATCTTTAGCTTCAGTGATGGCATATACATTACTTTCCCAAGAACTAGGTAGAACAATGAGAATTTTCCTTACAAGCTTGTTTCTGGGAATAACATCTCTAAGTGAATGAAGCTTATTTATGATGGATGTGAATCTAGTGTGCATTTCCTGTATAGACTCATCATCCTTCATCCTGAAGAGTTTATACTTAGTGGTGAGCATGTCAATCTTGGACTGTTTAACCTGAGTAGTTCCTTCGTGCGTGGTTTGCAATGTTTCCCATATTTCTTTGGTAGAATCACAAGCTGATACTCTGTTTTACCCATCAGGTCCTATACCACATACCAAGATTTTCTTGGTGCAATAGTTTTTTTCTACGGCTTTTCTATCAATATCATTGTACTCATTTTTGTCTTTCGGCACCGTTGGTCCAGTTTCTCCAAGATTCTTCATAGGAACATATGGACCATCACAGATGATGTCCCATAGTTCTGAATCTTTGGCCATTATAAAATCATGTATACGAGTCTTCCACCAGCCATAGTACTGACCATTGAATCTAGAAGGTCTGTAGGTTGATTGTCCTTCCTCAAAGTTAGGTGGAGCAGCTATTGAGATTCTTTCTAGGTAATAACATTTTAGAAAGAACCTGCTCTGATACCAATTGATAGCTTATATGAGTCCACCAAACTATAGAGCACCTGATCCTCTATGAATTTCTATTGAGAATCCTTATGAAGCAGTAAGTAAAAGAGACACGGGATTTTTACGTGAAAAAGTCCCACTCAAGGGGACAAAAACCACGACCTACACTGGTAGGCTTTCAACTTCACTAACTTGTAATCTCACTATTACAAGCCACTTGGTAATGACTCTATTACAAAGACTTCAACTTAACTAACTTGTGATACTCTTACCACAAGCCACTTTGTTACTCTCTAGTTACAAAGACTTTAACTTATGACTAACTCTAGTCACAACACAAACTCAGAGGGTTTGTGATTTTTGGGTTTCCTAAAACACAACTTCTAAGAAAGCAAGATATGAGTTACAATTAAGAACAAATAACAAGATTACAACTCAACTACGGATATACATAGACTCATTGTGAAACAGATCCTTTATTGGAGTTGTCTTCTTATTCTTGACACACTTATGACTTTAATGCTAGATGAACACTTTGCTGCTTGAGAGAATATCACTAAATGCTCAAATGAAAATCGTGTGCCTTGCACCAGGTTGTTATATTACAAAAGACATCACAATGGTGATGTCAATTCTTGATATACGCTTCTTCCCAATGAGAAGTGACTGCCGCACTATCTGCTGCACTGTCGCATGTACAGTATGCAGACAGTCACTTTCTGCATTTGCATTCCAGCTATTTCTGATTTGTACTTCTGTTAGAGAACACCAAGGGATTTGGTCCATATTGTGTTCCTCTTTGTAGTAGTTCATTTGCTGGAGATCACACTGGACTTTGTTCATTTGAGATGTGTAGTTAGCCAGGTTCTCTATCTGGTCCTCAACAATAAGTTTGTTAGATCATCAAAACATAAAAAGTATAAGGCAAAGACATTGAAAACCCATCATAGCCCTTCTTGATCCAGCCTATCTCTGCCCAAATAACTTCTGGATGAGTTATTAACTCGGTTATTAATTGACTCAATTTATTTTAATATGCTTAAAATCAACTCAATTGGCCGATTTAACACCCCTATCTGAAATATAGCTACTGTATTCTTACTTTTTGGTATATTTTTCAGAGCAATCCGTTTTCACGCAACTATAATTTTAAATATATTCGATAATACTGATATTCAAATTGAACAAAATTAATGTCTTATCTCAGGATTTCTGTAGTGACATATTTTGGATGAAGTGTTTTTAGCTAAAATTAACCGATAAAAGGGACAAACACTTTGGACCTCAAATTTAAGAATGTAACAAGCCGGCTAAACCTAGTTTAAGAATGGCAGTTAGAACTCAATATAACCATATAATATCTAATAGATGTTCTGACAAATAATATGAGAGAAGAAGAATTCATTCTTTAGATAGTTGTCTAGCATTGTTTATCGCCAGCTATATTCTTGTATACGGGTGAAACCGCGCCCACTGCATGACCCGACTTCCCGGTGACCCAAACGGAGCAGGAACGTGACCGTAGTGTATCAAAGTCAAAGTGAAGAGCCCCTCATATAGGGGCTCAGGCAAAACACCTACTCTCTGGGATATCGGGGTCATATCCCCCGGGTTCGATTTAAGGATCGAGGCTTCGGAGAGCATTACTAAACGACTGCACGACTAACAAAGGGCTGTGATGTCCATGCTTGACCAGATATCACGACATGAATCTCTGCCACATCGGCAGAAAATCAGTGATTAGCAAAACGGAAGATTGTTACTTTTTTTAGAATTGTACTTAGGGTAAAATTCCCCTACTATATAAAGGGGAGTCTGACTATTTATTGGACACTTTTTGTAACATGCATATCAAGGCTATATACCATTATTTTTCTCTGTTCTTACTTTTTTCCATCAAGTGCTCTATTATTTTGAGCCTGGGACCGAAGACATACACTTCATTAAGCTATTACCGAGTCCGGGATCACTCCCGCTATTGGTTTGGCAATATATTATGTCTTTTATTTATTTAATCTAACGCTATTAATCGTTTGTATTAAATTAATCCGCATATCCTTAAAACCTCTTATAAATTAAATTGTTATCCATGTTTTAAGGTAAACTAGAAACACCAAGGCCACTCGAAACTGAACTTTCACCGAAGACAACTTGTCCTGGCCAGTCTCCTTCTCCAAGGCCAGCAGGTCCATGTTGTTTTCCACCCATCGGTCATCACTTGGACCTCATCCATCTCCTTGCGGAGTTGGTTGATCTGCTCGATCTTTTGCCAGACCTGTGAAGTATTGTTGTTATCCTCTGCGACCGGACTTTCATTTCTAACATAGAAAATCTTTACCTTTTCCACTAAGTTGGCATGCTCCTTCTGAGCAACATCCAGCTCGGCCTGGAGATTCTTGACAACCCCCTCCTGCTGCTCCCTACAAGAGTGGACAAAACCCAGACATCCTCCGGGATGGTCAGTATAATCGACCTCTTGTGATCGGGGTCCGCAGTCGGAGCACGGAACTGATTGACTAATTTCGAGCTCGATCTTGGTCCACCTGCCTCCGAGGAGGTATCTTTCTTCGGAACCTCTAAGTCACCTAGACCATAGAAGTCTTCCAAAAAGGACGAATCCACTCCGTCGAAGAAGGAGTGGAGGTGATCTTCTGCACCCTTGCCCCCCTCGTTGGATTTCTCCTTCCTCGCTTGGGCCTTCTCGAGCATAGACACGGTGTAGTAGGGAGTCCCTAAGATCTCAATCATGTTGGGCACCTCCTTTTGTGCAGAACGGATATCCTGGGAAGTTTCACCCCGGGTATCCATGACAGATTTTTGACGTATGAGCTTGATCAGCCCCTCTCGGAACATCTGGGGACTGTATAATCGAAGCAGGTGGTCCATCGTGAACATAAGAGATTCGGTCTTGTTCACGAAGTAACGGATGAGGGTCACGATCCTCCATAATGATGGTTGAATTTGCCTAAGGCGTACCTCATACCTCTTGTAAAATTCTAGAACAATCGGATCCACTGATCCCAACGTGAAAGGATATCTGTAAATACTTAAATGCCCTTCCATATGGGTAGTAACGGCGTCCTCGGGCCTGGGGACTACTACGATATTGCCTTCCCAATTATTGTCCTTTCGAACTATGTGAAGAATGTCTTCGGTCACATAACATATCTATTTCGAGACTCCTTCGCTCCGATCCTGTTTATGTGAAGGCTTCTCGATTTTGAAGTCGTCTGCGATTGAGCAGGCCTCCAGAATGAACGCCGACAAGGGAGGCTTGACGGACGTTAGCAGCCATAATGGGGGAGGCCGTTTCAAGGGCCACCACCTCGGGGGCGATCACTTCAGTACTATCGGCCGTTTGAGAAGATGAAGGGGCAACTTGTTGACGAACGGTTTTCGATGTTTTTGCTATTATCATTTGAGGGAGTGTTTGAATATTTGAAATAAACACGAAGTTTGGAAAAATGGTTTTTTAAGATGAAGAACAGGGTGTGAAGATTTGAGGAAATTTTGGGCAGAAATCTGAAAATTGTTATGAAGATTGAAGAACAAGGAAAAAGATATGAAGATTGAAGAAGGTTTCGATAATGGTTGGCAGGCTCGAAGATAGTAGTTTGATCGGAAAGTAAAAAAAGGACAGAGGAAGGAGGCTTTTATAGAGAAACAGCCGATGTTTCACATTCGGAGGAAACCTACTGGTGAGCGACACGTGTTCGAAGTCAGAACGACACGATTGATGGGATGTATCAGCTCCCATCGTAACATACGAAGGAAGGAACCGGAGTCATCTGTGCCGCGCCCCCTTTTCCCCCTCCCATCGGAGAGGAGTCCAGGTTTCGATGCTTATGGGGTGTACTGAATCATTTCCTTTTGGGAATTGGGTATATGAAGAGTTTCCACCTAATGATATTAAGGTGTGTTAGGGCACCTATAGGGTTCAACTATGTTTGACAACCAGAGATAGGATAAGGGCTTGAAATTATCCTAAGAGAAAGGTGTTAGGCACCCCTCAGGATCCACTAATGTAGTTTTTGGCCAGATAGATTTTGTGAATTTGTGCAATTAGCAAGTAAACAAATAAGGCTCAAGTAATAGGGGATTTTGAGTTTAAATACATAAGTGTTTGAAAACAATAAAAGCAAGGTTTTGAAAAGAGTTATAGTCTAAGCATACTTATAAAAATAAAGGGGTGTCCTGGGTTAGTTTGTAATATGGATCACATCAATGCAATACCCGGTATGACACTCCGCAGAAGAGGGGATACACGTGGTATTAGCACACCGGTCATCATATCCATATCTACCCTTCCCACCCCGTGAAGGTATTAAAGCGAGGGTTGGTCTCGACCACTATTTTATGTTGTTACCCATCCCATTCCTATCAGTCCCAGAGGAATTTTAGGACCCATATTCTTTTAAGAAGGAGGTTCTAGGTTGACCCTTAGGTTTAAGGTAAAATTCTAAGGCGACATACAAAAACATATAAGACTACAATTAGGGGGAAACATATAAGCAAATAGAAGGCTCAGTTATACCTCCGCAAGTAGTGCACATAGACAGCATGACTTATACACAATTAAGGTCTGAATTTTGGAATCCTAAAGCAGGGTATTTGAATCAGAACCAGATTCATTATATAACTCAGAAAAGAAGTCTGAATCAGGCCTGCCTGCTGGTTGTAGCAGTTGATAATTAGATAAGGGCAGTCCCAATTTTATTCAGGTTATTACCTAAGGCTGCCTAGGCGTAAGCAGTAATTATTCAGAACCATTAAGACGTTTGGAGATTATTATTACCTAAGACATGTAGTTCTAGGTGTTCAGCACATAGAATTATTGCCAGTTGGTCGTAAAGACTAAGTAAAATTGTTTTATTCCTTTTATGCGTTCATAGTTAGCCTAGGCGTGTTTAAGCGAATATAAATGAAATCCTAAAGACATGATATCTAATGTGTAGAGATGCAGAATGATGTATATGCAGAATCCTAAGCAGGATTTCTATAACCACAAATATTACAGCGTTTAAAACTTGATTTCCAGAATATGCAGAGATGATATGTTTGTTAGTATTGTTTAGCTTAAAACAGGATCTCTAAGTGTGCATGGCAGTAGGAACATGATCGTAGAAAACACTGGTTATCAACACATTTAATGCAAGATTTTCTAAGTGATATGATAGTGAAATGGATATGCTGAAGAGTAAGTGTAAATCCTAAGGAGCATGATCTCTAATGCATGAAATGAGTCCTAGGCATAGTTTCTATTGCACAAGTAAGAATGTAAACCTAGTAACATGTTTTCTACCCTTTTGATAGCTAAAGCATGCATATTTCCCATCCCATTTCACTAGCCAACCCCATACTTGTTTACAAATTATTACAGGCCAAATGATTGACTTACAACAAGAGGTGCAAAAATAAGAAGTTACAACCATAGGAAGCCTGATCTTGACTTCCTCTCTGAGTAATGTAATGAAAAACCTCAAAAGCCAATATTGTTCCAAAGTCTTTCTCATATATGAGTGTGTCAAAGTTCCCTAAGTACCTCAAGGGATCCCGGGCAGTGCTCACACCCAGATTTGCATAACCAAACAGAGTGAGTGTAGTGTGGAAAGGCCAGCTCTTATGTGTCCAAGTTCAGAGGGATCTCAAGGGTCCTAAGGCAAAGCTCACACAAAAGGGGCAGAACATAAATTCTAAGAGTATAGGTGAGAGTGCTTGACATAGTTTGAAAAAGAGTTTTTTTTTAAAAAAAAAACAAAAACTGGACTGGCAAGTCCATTTTGAAAATAATCAGTAACAGAGGGGATTGAAAGTAGTTGTAGCAGTAAACAAAACTCAAACTCCCAAGATGGGATCACACACAGAATCAGTAGTCCTATAAGGGGGGTCAAAGGGATTTTGGGGAGATACTTGTCTATAAGCACATGACCCTAGCAGGGGTCTGGTTTGGACATGCATAGTAATAACTGATACTGGCATGATCACAAACCAACCAAAAAAACACAAACACATAGAGGGGATAGGGGTTTGGGATTCATAAGGTAGCAAGTACACAATAAGTGATTGACAAAGTATTCTTTAAAACCCACACAGGGGTGTGCATTAATCTAAAGGGGAAGGGAAGACATTATAGCATGCTGGTAATGTAACTTGACTGCAAGTTTCACAACAGAACTACAAGCAGAAGTAGACCAAGAATGAGAGAAGCTGACACAATTAAGGAAGCATGTTGTTGTTGAAGCTTTAAAATTAACTAAGACATACCAGTTGAGAAAGCAAAGTGCAGAAAGGTAAAGCAAGTAGGCTTCCACAGTCTAGCCTTGGCTTTCAGCCGGCTAGACAAAGCAGTAACACAAGTAGTAGTAGAGAAAGAGAGAATTTTGAGTGTCTAAGTGTGTGTTCTGAACTCAGTTGTTCGTGTCTTTAGAGAAGAGAGGGTAGGGTATTATAGCTTTGAAAATGAGTAGAAAAATAAGGTAACAAGTAAAGTTTTAACACAAACATGGAAATAATCACAATCAGAATCAATTAATACAAGTACTTTCCTTTAATTAAGGAATTACTGTTCAAATGGATACTGACAGGAATAATTAAGAAAAGAAAACTAATTTGAGAAAGATTGATTTCTGACCCTATAGGGATATTAAAAGTATTGAATAAATAATTGAATCTAACTACAAAATATATTTAATTTGGGAAAGGGTTCAGTAAAGGTAAAACATCACAGCAAATGGAAAGGAATCAATCAATTTAAACAAAATGAGTGAAACTAGGGATTTATGAGAAAATATTTGCAATCAGTCATAACTTGAGGAAATCAAGATCAATCAAGAAAGAATCATGATTCTGCACTTTGCCATATAAATAGAGAAGAATGAACAAGAGTATCAGACATGCAAGGCCAACCATATTGCCAAAAGAGGCAACACAAACATAAAGTAGTAGCAGGAGTAGGCTAGGACCCAATAGTAAAAGAAACCTACTCGAAGCACAGTAG
Organism: Nicotiana sylvestris; assembly: GCF_000393655.2. Classification (NCBI taxonomy): domain Eukaryota; kingdom Viridiplantae; phylum Streptophyta; class Magnoliopsida; order Solanales; family Solanaceae; genus Nicotiana; species Nicotiana sylvestris. The sequence goes on along the minus strand of NC_091058.1, from coordinate 7,669,605 downwards.
TCAACAAAGTCAAGTAGCCACATAGAACAAAAAAATGAAGGAAACGGTCTAGCACATAGCAAGGAGATCAACACACAGAAACAAGAAAAGTCTTTAAACTCATAGCAATAAGTGAAGAAAAAGAAAAATTTATAAGGAAATTAGGATTTTAACAGATCTGAGTTAAAAAGGTAAGAACTTTAGAAGCAGTCAAGTTAAACAAAGAAAAGGATCTAAACACAAAGAACAAAGTCGAGTCCAGTATACATGCATAACAAATAAAGACAGCTTCAGAACCCAAAAATACCTAGGGTTTCAACACGAAGAAACAGGTAGAAGAAAAACATGAACAAATCGATTAAACATATTAGAATCATAAAACAATACTGAAAATCAGAGAAGAGATCTTTTAAAAAGAGTTTAAGAAACCCTAATTTGAAAACGAAGAGTCACATTGAAAGAAAATCGAAGAACCTTTGAGAAAACACCAAGAAGTTCATAACATGCACAGATCTAAGATAGATCAAAAAGAAAATCGGAAAGCTCTTAAAGCTAGGGTTTCAGAGAACCCAGAAAAAGTGAGAAAAGACTTTGAAAAGTTATCGATCTAGCCGGAAGAGCCATGGATCTTACTTGATCGGCCATGGGTGGTCGAGAAAAGGCCATAGATAGAAGTTGAGCCAAGACTGGACTAGATCCCTTTGAGATCTGTCCATAAAATCACAGAAACAAATGACCAGGATCCGTAGGAGACCAGTACACCTCTCAAACAGCCATGAGAGTCCATGGATTAGGTGAAGATCAAAGGGGATTAAGGTAGATTTGGGTGGTGGTGGATAAGGTTAGACTTAGGTTTTCAGAGAGTTTGAGAGGAGAAGGGATTCATGGGTGGCGGGTTGGTAGAAATGATTTAGGTTTAGGGGTCGTTCTGGGTTAAAAATGGTAAGGTAAAATGGTGGTCGTTGATCTGAATGATCAACAGCCTAGATTAAATGGGATAGGTGGGGTCCGGGTTCGGGTTGGTTTTAAAAGGGTTAGGGGCAGGTTTTAATTGGAATTGGGTTGGGAAATTTGGGATCTAATTTAGGCTATAATTGAAATACAAATGGAATGTTATTTAAATAGCTATTTTTCCCTTTTTAATTTATAAAAATAGTCAATAGCTTCTGAAAATAAATTGAAAATACTATAATGATTTATAACACATAAATAATAATTTAAAAATACAAGACTCAATTTTATGAATATAAGACACAATTTAATCATATTTCGGCATAAATAGAAAAATCCAATAGAAGAATTATCAAGATAATAAATTTGAAAATAATTATTGAAATTTTATGGATAAAAAAGGGGGAAAATAAATCAATAAAAATTATGAAAAATAATAAAACATTTGGGCATGCTTATATATGCATATATATATATGCTATTTTGAAGTTATTTTTAATATTGAAAATACATAGGGAAAAGCTGGGTATCAACAGCTGCCCCTCTTTACCCGGGAAGGATGAAAGAGTTGTCGGGTAAAGATATGATGGCCAATTTTAACCGAGCGAAATGGTTTGAAGAAGATTTAGGCCACACTCTGGCTTCTGAGTTGCCTACATATCCCTCGATCTACATGAATCAGGCCGTATGTAGTTCAGGATCCGTTGGTGGAGTATGTCGATGGAGACTTTTAAGAACGAACGCAATATCTAGAGCCAGGTGAGTGAAAGGTTTACGAGAATGATTAAGGTTTGATATGGCTTGAGGGAACTGGAGCAGAATTGCTCCCGCCGGGATGGCCGTTGCTCGTCGGTTTACCTGCAATTAGAAATAATATAAGCGTATACTGTGCATAAATTTAAACATGATGCAAATTCCCGTTGGACTATGAATGTTGTCTTTGGATGGTTAGGATGACGTCTTTAGACCATGATGTCATGGGCCATGAAGCGTATGATAAAGGATTCGCAGGCCATGAAATGATGCTCTCGGGCTATGAGGATGGTGCCTCCGAACCATGATTCCTTTGAATAATGATATGCAAAATATTGAAAGGGATCCTCAGGCCATGACATGGTGTTCTCAGGCTATGAAGATGGTGCCTCCGAACGATGATGCCTTCGAATGAATTGGCGATATTTCAGCCCATGAAGGATGCAGTAGTATGATGCGGACAAGACAGAGCTTAGTCTTGCGAATTGAAGGGCAGAGCTTAGCTCGTAAGAAAAACGAAATAAATAGTGCTTGAGATGGCGCTTAGTTTCAAAGAAAATTGGAGGCAAAGCTTAGCCTCGGAAGGAAGAATGATAGCCTTATGCAAGATGCGAATGCGGATGGAGGTAGAGATTAACCTCGGAAGGCAGAATGGTAGCCTTATGCAAGTTGGAAGGCAGAATGCTAACCTTATGCAATGCAAATGCAGATGGAGACAACGTTTAGTCTCGAAAGGTAGAATGGTAGCCTTATGCAAATTGGAAGGCAAAATAGTAGCCTTATGCAATGCGAATGCAGATGGAGACAGTGTTTAGTCTCGGAAGGCAGAAGAGTAGCCTTATGCAATACGAATGCAGATGGAGACAACATTTAGTCTCGAAAGGCAGAATGGTATCCTTATGCAATGCGAGTGCAGATAGAGACAACATTTAGTCTCGGAAGGCAGAATGGTAGCCTTATGCAAGAAAATAACAAAAGATAGTAGAGTTTTCTTAGCTGATAGAAGACTGCGGTATTGTGATTACTGGGAGCATCGTGACATACAGGACATTACTTATGTGTTCTGATAGCAATTGTTTACATGCATATACTGTGCATAAATTTAAACATGATGCAAATTCCCATTGGACTATGAATGTTGTCTTTGGACGGTTAGGATGATGTCTTTAGACCATGATGTCCCGGGCCATGATGCGTATGATAAAGGATTCACAGGACATAAAATGATGCTCTCGGGCTATGAGGATGGTTCCTTCGAACCATGAAGCCTTTGAATAATGATATGCAAAAGATTGAAAGGGATCCTCAGGCCATGACATGGTATTCTCGGGCTATGAAGATGATGCCTTCGAACGATGATGCCTTCAGATGAGTTGGCGATATTTCAGCCTATGAAGGATGCAGAAGTATTATGCAGACAAGACAGAGCTTAGTCTTGCGAATTGAAGGGCAGAGCTTAGCCCGTAAGAAAAACGAAATAAATAGTGCTTGAGATGGCACTTAGTTTTGAAGAAAATTGGAGGTAGCGCTTAGCCTTGGAAGGTAGAATGATAGCATTATGCAAGCTATGAATGCGGATGGAGGTAGAGCTTAACCTAGGAAGGCAGAATGGTAGCCTTATGCAAGTCGGAAGGCAGAATGCTAGCCTTATGCAATGCAAATGCAGATGGAGATAACGTTTAGTCTCGGAAGGTAGAATGGTAGCCTTATGTAAATTGGAAGGCAGAATAGTAGCCTTATCCAATGCGAATGCAGATGGAGACAGCGTTTAGTCTCAGAATGCAGAAGGGTATCCTTATGCAATACAAATGCAGATGGAGACAACATTTAGTCTTGAAAGGCAGAATGGTAGCATTATGCAAGAAAATAACAAAAGATAGTAGAGTTTTCTTAGCTGATAGAAGACTGCGGTATTGTGATTACTGGGAGCATCGTGACATACAGGGCATTGCTTGTGTGTGCTGATAGAAAATATTTGCAAGTGCAGCGGTTAGAAGAGTCGTATTTTGAACAATGTTTGTCCCATGAGTGCACAATATGTTTAATGATTTCACAATTCTGGTGCCTGCATCCAAAGAAATATTGTGAGTTTTGTAAGGGGAAGGTTAGTTCATATCCCTGCTGGTTTTGCTTGATTCATTCAGCTTTGCTCTGGCGATACCGTTTATATTATTGGGGTAACGTCACTAAACAAAGTAGTTTCAATAATAAACATGCATGATTTTGTAAAAGTATGACATAAATGTATAATTAAAAATAGCTTTTAGATGAACCGATGATTGTGACGTGGTTCGGGACATTGCAACCTCTCTTGCTACAGAATTTTGAGGGTCCTCCTTAAAATTCTACCCCAGTTTGATGGGTTGACGTTTCTGACTGTTACTTGTGCGATGATCGGCTGAAGTTACTTCACAATTTTGAGGGTCCTCCTCAAAATTCTGCCCTAGTTTCCAATTGCAGGGGAAATGGAATTTTTATTGAATTGTGACCGAACCCATAGGGCTACCTACGTATCCCCTCTTAAACGGGAATCAGGTCAGGTGTAGTTCAAATTACATCACATAAGGAAAACATAATGATTACACATAGTAGCGCTTGACTGCATCTGAATTGATCGGCTTCGGCTACACTTCTCCGTCCATTTCTGCAAGTATGAGGGATCCTCCTGTTAGAACCCGGTGAACCATGTATGGACCCTGCCAATTGGGAGAGAATTTCCCTTTGGCTTTATCTTGATACAAAAAAAATTTCTTTAACACCAGCTGCCTCGGTGTGAATTGTCTTGGCTTGACTCTTTTGTTGAAGACTCTGGACATTCTGTTCTGATAGAGTTGACCATGGCAAACTGCATTCATTCTCTTTTCATCGCTAGTTGCTCATAACGACTTTTTACCCTCTCCGCATCATCGAGCTCAACTTCTTGTATGATCCTTAGGGAAGGTATTTCTACTTCAGTGGGAATAACAACCTCTGTACCATAAACCAACATATAGGGGGTTGCCTCGGTTGATGTGAGGGCTGTGGTGCGATACCCCAATTGAGAAAATGATAACTCATCGTTCCACTATTTATACTTTTCTATCATTTTCCTCAATATTTTCTTAATATTCTTGTTGGCGACTTCTATGGCTCCATTCATCTGAGGCCTGTAGGCTGTGGAATTCTTGTGTCTGATCTTGAAAATCTCACACATAGCTTTCATCAAGTCGTTATTGAGGTTGGAGCCATTATCAGTGATGATTGACTCTGGGATTCCAAATCGACAAATAATGTAGTTGCGGACAAAGTCTGCCACAACTTTCTTAGTTCCTGCTCTATAAGATGCAACATCAACCCATTTGGTGAAATCGTCGATAGCTACCAGGATAAACCTGTGTCTGTTGGAAGCGGCAGGCTCGATTGGTCCAATAACATCCATTCCCCAGGCGGCGAACGACCATGGTGAGCTTGTTGTGTTAAGCTCGTTTGGAGGTACCTTTATCATGACTGCATATATCTGACAGCGGTGACATTTTTGAACATACTGGATGCAGTTCGTTTCCATAGTCATCCAAGAGTAACCAACCCAGAGTATTTTTTTTGCTAAGACAAAACCGTTCATATGTGGATCGTAGGTCCCAACATGAATTTACTCTAGTAGCTTGGATGCTTCCTTTGCATCGACACATCTTAATAGTCCCAAATCGGGAGTCCTCCTATACAGGATTCCTCCACTGTGAAAGAAGTTATTGGACAATCTCCAAAGTGTGCATTTCTGAGTAGGATTTGCAGGCTCTGGTACTCTCCTTTTGCCAAATATTCCTTGATATCATGAAAACAAGGCTTTCCATATGCTTCTTCTTCAACATGGGCACAGTAAGCTGGCTGATCATGGATCTTTACTAGAATGGGATCAATGAAATTCTTGTCTGGATGTTGTATCATAGATGACAGGGTTGCCAATGCATCAGCAAACTCATTCTAGACCTTGGGAACATGCTAGAATTCCGTCTTCGTGAACATCTTTCTCAATTCCTGTACATGCTGCAGATACGGGTGTATCTTGAAGTTTTTGGTTGCCCATTATTCTCGCACCTAATGTATAAATAGGTCTGAATCTCCAATCACTAGTAACTCTTGAACATTCATGTCAATGGTCATTTTGAATCCTAAGATGCAGGCTTCACACTCGGCTATACTGTTGGTGCACGGGAACCTGAGTTTGGCAGACATCGGATAATGTTGATCGGTTTCTGATACTAGGACTGCTCCTATGCCAACTCCTTTGAAGTTTGTCGCTCCATCGAAGAACATTCTCAACCAGTCATAGGATTTTGCGATGTCTTCTCCTATGAATGATACCTCTTCATCAGGAAAATACGTTTTCAGGGGTTTGTATTCCCCATCCACTGGATTCTCAGCGAGGTGGTCTGCCAGTGCCTGACCCTTATCTGCTTTCTAAGTTACATAAACAATGTCGAACTCACTCAGCAGGATTTGCCACTAGGCCAGCTTGCCGGTGGGCATGGGCTTCTGAAAGATATATTCAAAGGATCCATCCTTGATATGAGATATATAGTATAGGCACAGAAGTAATGTCTTAACATCTGAGCTACCCAAGTCAAAGCACAACATGTGTGCTCCAATAGAGAATATCGAACCTTGTACGGGGTGAACTTCTTGCTGAGATAATAAATGGCCTGCTCCTTCCTCCCCATTTCATCATGCTGCCCCAGAACGCAGCCAAAAGCTCCATCTAACATTGCAAGGTAGAGTAGTAAGGGTCTACCTGGCTCGGGCAGGACTAGGACTGGTGGTGTTCACAGGTACTCCTTGATTCTGTCAAAGGCCTTTTGGCAGTCATCGGTCCATTTGGTAGCAACATCCTTCTTTAACATCTTAAAGATTGACTCGTAAATAATTGTAGACTGTGCTATGAATCAGCTGATGTAGTTAAGCCTTCCCAGGAAACTCATCACGTCCTTCTTGTTCTTTGGCGGTGGTAATTCTTGAATGGCTTTGACTTTCGATGGGTCCAGTTCTATTCCTTGGAGACTCGCAATAAACCCAAGCAATTTTCCAACAGGAACCCCAAATGCGCACTTTGCGGGGTCTAGTTTCAGGTTGTACCTCCGTAGTCTATTGAAGAACTTCCTCAGATCTTCCATGTGATCAGTGGCCTTCTTGGATTTGATGATAACATCATCTACATAAACCTCTATCTCCTTGTGTATCATATCATGGAATATGGTATGAGCACGTGATTTTTGCCCTATATGAATTACTTCTATAGAATCCCAAAGAAATAGATTTCTCTTTTAATCATTTGCCATTTTTGGAATTTTTTGTGGAATTTTCTTAATTGTTTGCATTTGTCTGTGCACGTTTATTTAATTCATGAAAAAAAAAATACAAAAATATGTTGCATTTGCATTTAGTATTTAATTTTATATTTCTTATATTAATTAGTAAATTAGGGTTTTATAAAATTGGAAAATCACCAAAAATTAACTAATTTTGCATTTTTATTGTTTAATCTCGAATTTGGGTAGTTTTCTTTAAATTTGGTTTTTAATTGGTCGTGTTAATTATTATTTAAAATCAATTAGTATTTTTGATAGATTAATTTAGTTTTAGGATTTAATTTAGGTTTTAATTTTAATTTTGAAAAAAAAAAGAATTATGAAGAAAAATGAATTGAAAAGGAAAAGAGAAAGAATGAAAAATCAGATTGTTGGGCCAAAAAGGTTTGAAATTCCCGGCCCAAATCATTTTTCTAATACCCATTAGAATCATCACAGACCCGCCCCTAGAACCCGGTCCGCCCCACCTTAAAGCCAAACGACACCGTTTCACCCATTTTGATTTGGACCGTTGATCTCAATTGATCGAATGGTCCGGAACTGGTTTGTTCTTAGTATATAAATGTCCGAAAACAGACCCCCTCTCTCATCGTCTCTCTCAACTCACTCCTCTCACAGACCACCCTAAGAAACCCTAGAGCTGCCTCCTTTTCCACCGCTTGTCGCCGGCGGCGCCGGTCCCAAACCACTCCAAATTGACACCACAGAACCACCATGACCCCCTTGTATCAAATCCCCACTCCGTTTCCCTCGAATCTTGGTAGAGTGTCTCTAATCTTAAATCTAAGGTTCGAGCCCCAGAAGTCAAAGCTAAATCTGTATATGCAAGGGTGTTTCTCCAGTTTTCACGATTGTTCAGGGTCGGTTTTATCATGAAATAACGTTATTCGCTTGTTCTTGACAAAGAACAAGCGGTTGACATTATTTGGGGGTTTAAATCGGAAAGTCAGTTGCAAGTTCGAGCCTGAGTTGGTGAGTTTCTTTCTTTCCTTTTGTTTACTCTTGTGATTGTTTCAGCTTTCTTTCCTCTTCTCTTCTTCTCTTTCTCTCCGGTTAATTAAACTAATACTTGAACAAGTTTTAGCTAAGATTGAGTACTGTCCATTTTGTTCCTTTTTCAGTTTTTCCTTTCCAAGTTTTGTTCTATGATTTTTTGCTTGGTCTATTTAATTCTTTTGTTAACAGCATGATTAATTTCTGATTTCACTTTGTTTGTTTAGCCATTTAGTTTAACTAGGTTTATATGATAATTTAATCCCTTAGTTTAGGTTTTAAGTTTTGTGAAAATTGTTTAGTCGTTTTCCTACTGCTTGCCATAATTTGCTCAATCTTGGTTTGATTCAATTTGCCGTTTGGGCTCTGAATTCATTTCAGAATTCATTCCAAGGAATTCGAATTGATTTTTTGAGTCCAGGCCTGGTTTAACCATTGGGTCATTTGACCCATGACCCATTTGAGGTCCTGGGGGTAATATTTAGGGGTTTGAGGGGTAGTTTGGGAACTTTGGCTTAGGGAATCTTTAGTATCTGCTGTGAGAAGGTTCTAAGAAGCTAGAGAGGGGGATTATTCTGAATTTCTGATTTCTAAATTAGGGGTATTTGAGCAAAAATGAAAACTCTAGAAGGTTTGAAGTGCAAAACATAGTTCATTTCTGCAGCCCTAATGACTTGCCTATAAAGGCACCATTACTTGACATTCATGGGGGATCGGAAGAGATTAAAAACGTCCAGAAAATTGAAACGGCTAAAACTTGGGAATAACACTGATTTCCATGCACTTTCTTTGTGACAAATTGCTAAAAATTTCTGCGTAGTGTTGATTTGCTGATCTTCTTCACTAGTTGAATCTCTGAAAACATCAAATTTTACACCTGGGTTGAAGATGGTATGATTTTGGGATTGTGAAATCTGGTTTTGAGTTGTTGTGGGGTTTTACTGTTCCATTGGTTTTTTTCTGAGCTGATTTCACTGTTTTATTGGCTGCATCTGGTTTGGTTTCTGTTACTGCTTACTGCTAATCCCTTACTTCTTTTGGTTTTTCCCTTCTTCATTACCAGGCATTCTCTTAAAACTATGGTATAAATGAAGCCTGATTAAGCTGTGTGTAAAGATCTGTGACCAAGCTGGATTTGAATGAAAAGGCATTAGCCTCTGTTATGATTACTGTGCAATTCTGCCATGTATTATTCATGTTTCTAGTCTAGTTTATTGTGAAGGCCCCATTCCATGATATACAGTTAGTTTCAAATGCTGAAGTTGAACTTTTCTTGAGTATAAAAGATTCAAGAGTGCTTTACACTAGGTGGAACATGTAATAATTAAGGATTGTGATATGTAGTTTAATCAATTGAAACTATTTGGCTTTTGGTTTGTGTTTTTCATAGCCATAGGTAAACGCATGTCGACTCAGATCATTTGCCTAATGAATTTGGTTTAAGTTTGTTTTCCCAGTAATTGTGCTCAAATTTGCACCCGTATAGCTTGAAACATGGCTCAATGATTTCATAATTTGTCACTAGTTCTTCCTTTGTGTATGTACTGAGCTCTTTGAATTTTAAAAGGGGACTTTCAAATAAACTGAGTCTGATTTTAGACCTGACAGTTCCCAGACCTAAATCAGTTCGTGTTTGGTTTTCTCTCCTCTTCTTTGAGAATTTTGAGTCAGTATAATCCAGTTAAACGTGCCGGTTTGAATCAGATATTGCATGAGTTATGATCATTAAGTTCTTGATATCAAATAATGGGTATCTTGGGCAAATGCTTATTAAGGCAATTGGGAGTTTCACTTTGCCATAGAATACATGTATTGGTCTAAGAATGTGATTTTCATGCATTTAATATGTGTCAATATTTGGTTCAAAGTGGAAAATGGTATAGAAGGTGTAATGCTCTCAAACGTAATAGCATTGAGTTGGTCATCAACAGGAATCCATATGCACCAAGCTTCCCCTTTTGTGTTAAGCTCTCAATACGGGCTTCATGGCAAGCCCAATCATGCTTCCTTGCTTGTCATGACAATTGGCTATCGGGCCTCAGGCCAGGCCTGGGTTCTAAAACGGAAATAGAGTAGACCTCACCTAGTACTAGCTTTTAGATTCACAATTTGAATTCTGCTGTAGTTTAGAAGTAGCTACTATTTCCTTTAGCCTTATTTAATTAGTAGATCCTTGTAGTTAATTTTAGGTGTGTCGTGCCAAATAAATATCGAAAATGCATGGCCCTCATTTGATTAATATTCAAATCTTTAGAAATCGAGGCGTGCCATTTAGTTGAATTTCCACGGCCCTCGCAAAGTTGAAAATGCGTAGTTGCTTTAGGCGCGCTATCTTAAAGTTACCTTCCTAAACTCGGGTGCGCATTTATGTGACCCAAATCCAAATCTCAACAATGTTAGATAAAATATGTTGAGGACCGCGGGTGCATTTATGTGACGTGGTTCAAGACGTATTTTAAATGATATTGCAGTATTCCTTTAAAATGATTAAAAGCGGGTAATAAGTTAAAATTGCATCATAGGCTAAAACATGTATTAAAATCAGCTAATGGGCTAATAATAACAGTTGAGCGTTCGTGCTAGAACCACGGAACTTGGGAATTCCTAACACCTTCTCCCGAGTTAACAGAATTCCTTACCCGAATTTCCTTGTCCGCGGACTGTAATACAAAGTCAATCTTTTCCTCGATTCAGGATTTGAACTGGTGACTTGGGAAACCATAAAATTATCCCAAGTGGCGACTCTAAATTTTTAATAAAATGATCCCGTTTCGATTGTCACTTTAAGTTGGAAAAAATTCCCTTATGCCCTTCCGAGGGTAGTAATAAGGAGGTGTGACAGCTATGGCGACTCTGCTGGGAAATAGAACCCAGAATCTCTAGTTCAGGGTTCAAAATTCGAGCTTAGAATAATTGTTGTATTTGGCTTTATTTATTATCTGATTTTATTCACATATTTGGGTCTAATGTGCTAAGTACTGCTTTTTACCACTTTGATATTATCTGAACTGTATATAAACTATTACGAAACCCTTCTCTTCTCATCTTCGGGAATGTGCACGCTGGCGTGACTCCCTATTCTGTTAGTGTCATACCTTGAAATAAGAAATAACTCGGATAAGTTACTAAGTCGGATGGCCTTTTAGTTCCCGGTACGTAGCCCCCTCCTCGGCTCGAGTTGCCCGCTTGGGTGCACAAGTCTAGAACAATATACCCAGGCTTTATACTTAGAATAACTCAATCTCATGCTAGATCCCTAGTAGGAACATTTGTTTGCATCATGTGCATTTGACTTTGGAGACTCAACACAAGGGTTGGGTCTGTCTAGGACAGGTGTACCCGAAATGAAAAAACCATCCTGATGCATCCTACTTGCTATTTGTGCATTCATTTGCTTCGGATTTTCATGTTGATCGGCTCATCAAATAATAGCAGAAAAGTTTAGAAGAAGAAAGTCAATGTGAGGGTTGAGAGAGATAATTGCCTGTTTTGAAAAATCAATGTCCAAAATATATTAAAACCCTGCCGAAATTTTGAAAAAAAAGGAAAAAAAAAGAAAATTTTGTTTTAAAAAAAATATATTTGGTCTTTGTTTTGTCAAAACTGCCCGAACTACGCCAGTTTGATTCCCACCGGATGTGGGATACGTAGGCAACCCCCATCGGGTTCAACTTCCCTTTTGCAAAAATAGCCCAAAATAACCAAAATTTTATTGCTTTGTTGTAAATAAGTAAGGTGATGCTATTCTTTTCAAAAATAGCCGAATGTCCCCAAAAGGACGTCGGAAGGCTATTTTTGCAAGAACAGCCGCCTTTGGTCTCTTTTTCAAAAATTTGGCCGGTTAGCAAGCACGACCTTAAAATCTTTTCCCCCGAAGTGCTGAAAGGCCGTATTTGCACAGCCAGGTTTTATTTTTGAAATAAAAATTTGGAAAAAATAGTGTTAACTTTTCTTGAGTCAAATGAGTCATGATTTTACTTAATTAAATCACCCTAATAAATGTGCAGAATGAGCAGAAGTCAAAATTTGCTAGTAACAGTCATGACCAAGATTCCTTTGGAGTTGTATATGTGGTGGGAAGATCTAGGTGAATCAGGACAAGATAAGGTCAATCGCTACTTGGGAGGTCTCACCGGGATATTGAAGATTAGGCCTAGAGGAGACATAATAAAGGCACTGGTTATGTTTTGGGACCCAACTCACAACGTGTTTCATTTCTCGGATTTTGAACTCACACCCACTCTGGAAGAAATAGCCGGATATATTGGGAGCACTGAAGCTCCTTTGAGACACAAGTATTTGATTGCTCCAAGAGTCGTCGCTGCACACAAGTTCCTAGATTTCTTAAAGATAAGCAGGGGGGTCCATTACCCAGATTTGGCAGCTCGTTTTTCTACTCCGCAGTTTATAAACTAGCGATACAGACACATAGGGGGGTTTAACAATCCAGAAAGCAAAATTTGCAGCAAAGGGAATCGCCTCAAATGGGAAGAACACAGGTGCTTTGCTTTTATGGTGGTATTCTTGGGTCTTCTAGTGTTTCCTAGGAAAGATGAGAATATTGATATACGGATAGCTGGGGTCGTCAGCACTTTGCTTACTCAGGCCAAAAGCACTCTCACACCCATGATAGTGTCTGAAATCTTCCGCGCTCTCACAGCCTGCAAAGACGGAGGAGACTTTTTTGAAGGATGCAACTTGTTGCTACAAATGTGGATGATTGAACATCTATGCCATCATCCTCAATACCCGAACTATGGGTCGACAGAGAAAAGCTGTATAGAGGAGTTTTATACAAGGGTCGATGGGTTTAGCGTGTCAGAAAGGGTCACAGAATGGATATCACGTCTCCGTTCCGTCACTACAAATCAAATAGAATGGACGTTCGGGTGGCTTCCTGTAGGTGAAATCATATACATGCCAGCTACCGCGCCTCACTTCCTCCTGATGGGTCTCAGAAGTATCCAGCCTTATGTCTTATACCAGGTTTTGAGACAGCTGGGGAGATGGCAAATAGTTCCAAAGGATGAAGACCTTATTACTCAGGTAGTCGAGATTGGTTCTAACAGTCAATTTCATGAAGCAACAGTTCGCCAAATCTGGAGCAAGTGTCAGTACTTGACAGCAAGCACCCAAGTGTGTGATCTATCCATGGGTGAAGTCTCGCCCAGTTACCTCGCATGGTACCAAAGAAGTGTTGAGTTTGGGAGACCAGCCAAAAGACCCCATCTTCAAGAATTTGTCCAGGCGTCACAGGCGCAATGGGATTGGTTGGCCAAAGAAAATGAATATAGGGCTACCATAAGCAAGCTGGAAAAGTAAGTCAAGGATCTTCAATTTGAGAATGGTTTGCAAGCCGTCGCAGATGAGGGTGAGAAGAAAGAGCTATCTAAGGAAAATGACGCCCTTCGAGCCCAAATTCGGGAAATGAAAATTGCGGCCAAAAATATCGCCAGAAGTGCAAAAGATAGAAAGCTTATAGATAACCTTAGGCGGAAGGTGGGTGAGTATGGTTTTGATCTGAACAAGGCAGAAGGTGAACTAGCAAGGGCTCGAACAAAATTGGATAAGAATGCGGAGGAACGAGCGCGCTTGGTTAAACAGTTAAAAAAGAAATATGACAATGAGGTTGTGGGGTTGAAGAAAAGGGTCATCATCTTTGAGAACAAAATGATCAAGCAGGAAAAAGACTTTAAGGCAGAAAGAGAACACTATTATGTAGCGATGGCACAGTTAGAAAGAGATCTGCAACAACTTCAAGAACAAAACCATGCAGCTGAACAAACTTTGGAAGCTAGGGCCCAGCAAATTGGGCGTTTGTCGCAAAAAAAGGGCGTCATAAGAGAAAGGGTCAGAAGGATCGCCGGCTACATCGCAATGAAGTGCAGAAAGTGTGAAGACATGACCAGATCCATGTTTTTTCCACAGTAATGACCTTTGTCTGCCAGATAATGGAGGATCTCTATCATCTCCAAGGGGATTTGGTGCGTTGGCCCGTGGCAAGACCGACTGATGTCCTGCGGGCCCCAGGAGCAGTTGAGGCATTAATGTATTCATGATTTTTACCCGAGTCTGTATTTTTGTCTTTCTGTTAGAGTCTGTTAGCTTGTTTCCGAGTCTGTGTTTTTATCTTTCTGTTGGAGTCTGTTAGTTTCCTTTTTCGAGTCTGTTAGTTTTATGATTAAATTTGATAGGATGAGTCGATGTAATCAAAACATTTTCGTTTTATGGAAAATCTGAAAATCCCAAAATATTTTATTATTTATTTTGACATTTATCCTCCAGAACTACGTTCGGTCTGATTCATGCGGCGTCATGATAGGCAATCCCCATAGGATTCGATCATAACCAGAAAAGAAAAAAAAGAAAGAGAAAAGAAGAAAAAGAAGAAAGAGAAAACAAGAAACAGTGGGAAGGAAACAATGGCAAAACAAGAGAGGAAAACGAGGGAATAAAGAACAACGAGAAATCAAGCAAAGAAAGGCAGGAGTGGAAAAGAGAGGAGTTGCAAAATTAAAATTAGGGAATGTCGGGATGACGCAAGCATCCGATCAAATGCATAATAGAAATGGTTAACTGCTTAGGTGCATTACATCCCCAATGTGCGATTGCCTATCTGTTAAGCTCTAATTGCTAACAAGTTTTTTGTTGAAAAATAGTACAGGCAGGTGGTTAGTTTGTTTGGCATTCTGGCAACTCATCCATACAACATCGGGTCCAAAAACAAGTTGATCATGACTAACCAAGAACTGGATGCAAGTGTTATTGATCCATCGAGAGAGGGGGAAGAGGCTGACGTTAATCTGAAAGAGGAAGTGTATAAACTGAAACAACAGATGGCAGAGATGTACCAGGCATGGGTGAAAGGGCATCCACCACCATCCTACCCTGCCAACCTTGCTTTCGTCCCACCGTTGGCTCAATCCCAGGAACCTCCCATTGTTGATTCATCTCCAAGCTTTCCTATTTACCACCACTACCACAACACCACTTCCCAAACACCACAAGCTCTACCACCCAAACTAGTTCAATACCCGCCTCCACCAGCCACCCATGTTTTCGTGGCACCCCTACCTGCTACACTCCACCGATCCTCTAGTGAGCCTTTTTTCCAGACCCAAGATAACCATTACTATCCCCTGGAGCCTACTTTCAAGGCCCCAGAGCCTTACTCTTACACCCTTCGTTTTGGCCTCCCTGTTGAGGCTAAGAAACCACCTAAAAATCCAGAACATGAGGAGATGTGCAGGAAGGTTTAAAGCTTGGAACAGTCATTCAGAAACATGCAGATTGGGAGGTTAGGTGAGCGTGCCCTACAAAGATCTGTGCCTATTTCCCGATGTTCAACTGCCAATAGGATTCAAGATGCCCAAATTCGATCTGTATGATGGGCAAGAAGACTTAGTGGCCCATTTGAGGGGATTCTGCAGTAAAATGAGTGGAGCCGGTGGGAAAGAAGAGTTGTCGATGGCTTACTTTAGTCTGAGTCTTAGCGATGCGGTGTTGGAGTGGTACACTCGTCAGGATCACAACAGATGGTATACATGGGATGATTTGGCCCAAGAATTCGTTTGTCACTTCCAATAAAACCTTGAGATTATTCTAGATCGGTTGACTCTAACTAAGATGAGAAGAAGCCTAGTAAAAGTTTCAGGGAATATGGTTTTCGTTGGAGAGAACAAGCAGCAAGGATTGACCCTCCGATGAAAGAGAGCGAAATGGTGGATTACTTTCTGCAGGCCCTGGAGCCCACTTACTACGGCCATTTGGCATCGGCCCTAGGAAAGTCCTTCAACGAGGTAGTGAAGATGGGTGGCATGGTAGAAGAACGGATTAAATCAAATAAAATCCTGAGTTACTCAGCTATTAAGGCAACTACCCATGCTATTCAAAATGGTACTGGGGGAGTAATCGGAAAGAAGAAGAAAGAGGATGTGGCAACAATTGATACAGGAGCATGGTTTGGACCCAGGGGCACGTCCTACCATTATAATCAGCCTCGACCCTACCACCAAACCCACCCACAAACCCCATATAATCCATCCCAATATTACTACCTATCCCCGGACCATCATTTTTCTGTTCACCACGCCCAAACATATACTTAACCTCCTGCCCACGCACAATGGCGTGCGCCAGTCCCACAAAACACCTACCCAGCTCCACAGAATGCCTACCCACCCCCACGAACCTACCGAAACCCTGCTGGCTCGGGTTTATGGGACAATCAAGCATTTAAGAATGAGAGGCTACAACAAAAGAAAACCTTCACCCCATTGGGAGAGTCCTATACTAGTTTGTTCCACAGGCTGAAGCAGTTGGATATGCTAAGGCCAATTGAGTCAAAATTCCCAAACCCTCCTTCAAAGAATCTTGATTACTCTATAAGCTGTGAATATTGTTCTGGTACTCTGGGGCATGATACAAAGAAGTGCTGGCACTTGAAAAATGTCATCCAAGAGCTCATTGATACCAACTAGATTGAGTTCCAAACTCCAGAGACACCCAACATCAACTAGAACCCGTTGCCAACCCATCAGGAGACAAACATGATCGAGATAGTGCATAAGGGAGGGGAGCCCAAGAAGCCTTAATAGACCGTCATGATGATTCGGTCAAGTGAGGTCAAGCCTATTAAAAAACAAATAGTTGAAGGATCGGTGAACAAGTTAAGCGGGACAAACGTTGAACCATCTGCAGTAGTCAAGAAGGGGTCCTCAAGTGAAGTTTCAGCAAAACAAGAAAAGCCAAAAGTGGTTGTACCAGGAGTGGCAAATAAGCCTATCGTGATTGTAGAGGGTGCCCGCATAGATACTGTCATTATCAAGCCTGTAATCCAGTTACCGATAGTCAATAGCAAGGATATCCCGTAGAACTATGAACGGGTGACGGTGACCTACAAAGGAAAAGAAGTTAAAGAAAAAGTGAATGAGGCCTATAGACTAACTCGTTCGGGGATATACTTTGCCCCGGAAGAGTTAAGAAAATCTAAAACCTCCAAAGATAGCCCAGTTCTAGTGAAGAAAGCTGTAACTGAAGAAGAGGTAGAGGAGTTTTTGAGAAAAATGAAGGTGCAAGACTATTCCATCGTGGAGCAGTTGAGAAAGACGACTCCTCAGATTTCACTATTGTCATTGTTAATCCATTTAGACGAGCATCGGCGGGCCTTGATGAAAATTTTGAACGAGGCCCACGTTCCCAACAAAATCTCAGAGAACCATCTTGAAAAGATCGCCAACAAGATATTTGAGGTGAACAGAGTCACTTTTTCTGATGATGAGTTGCCCGTGGAGGGTACTGAGCACAACAGAGCCCTCTATATTACGGTGAAATGTGAAGATTCTGTGGTTACCCGGGTATTGGTTGACAATGGTTCCAGTGCAAATATCTGCCCTCTCTCTACACTGAACAAGTTGAAAGTGGATGATGAAAGGATTCACAAGAATAGTATCTGCTTTCGGGGATATGACGGTGGAGAGAAAGATTCAGTTGGTGATATAGTGCTTGAGTTGACAATAGGACTAGTTGAATTCACCATGGAGTTCCAAGTGTTGGATGTAGCTGTTTCCTACAATCTGCTATTAGGTCAACCTTGGATTCATACCGCCAAAGCAGTCCCATCCACTCTGCAGCAGAAGGTCATGTTTGAATGGAATAGACAGGAAATCGTTGTGCATGGCGAGGATAATTTGTGTGCTCACAGTGACGCCGTTGTCCCGTTCATTAAGGTTGAAGATGACAAGGGGCCTTGGGTCTATCAGGTTTTGACACAGTGTCGGTCGAGAAAATTCCAGAAGGGAGATGCATTCCAATTCCGAAGGTAACCGCCGCATCAGTCATGGTGGCCTTTGAAATGTTGAAAAATGGCTTTGTACCTGGTAAGGGTTTGGGTGCATCTCTGCAGGGTATCATACAAACGGTGTCTATCCCTAAAACCTTGGGTACATTTGGTATGAGATTTAAACCAACAGCCGTGGATGTGAAGAGGGATAGAAAGTTGAAACAAAGGGCGTGGTCACTTCCGAAGCCTATCCTATGTCTCTCTAGGTTGTTTGTCTAGCCCGGTGCCAGGAAACGCCCAGTGACAACAATTCCCAGTTTTGTGGTTGGCGTTGATGAAGAGTTAATTGAAAGGTTCGAGAGGTTGTTCGACGATGTAAATATGGTGGAAGTTGGAGAAGGTTCTAGTAAAGCAGATGTGCAGTTTGTTGGGCCGAGTGCAAAGCTTAATAATTGGAAGGCTACTCCTCTCCCTACCCGAAAGGAGTTTTGGTAGTTTGCTTTGATTTTCTTTCAGTTTATCTGGATTATTCCATGGTTGTAATTCAGATTCTATGTTCCATCCATTTGGATGTATAAACCTTGTTATCTTTTAATTTCAATGAAATGCAATTTCCCTTTTTCATCATTCCTGATAGTTTTATTTTTGTTTTTTTTCTTCCTTGTACAGTTCTTTTTATGTTAGTTTCAATGACATGACATGCATGAGGAATCTTCGGCCCAGTCTTAAAAGTCAATCTAATTCTGAAATAATAATTCAAGAAATAGAGTGTGATGATGAATCAGAATATGATGAGGATGAGGCCTTTGAAGAGATTAGTAAAGAATTAAGCCATTTTGAAGAAAAACCCAAGCCTAACCTGAGTGATACAGAAGCAATCAATTTAGGGGACCTAGATAATGTGAGAGAAACTAAGATAAGTGTCCATCTTGAACCGCAAATCAGGGAAGAGATAATTAAAGCATTGTTTGAATACAAAGATATTTTCGCATGGTCATATGACGACATGCCAGGCTAAGCACTGACTTGGTGGTTCACAAATTGCCCACTGACCCGGCATTTCCTCCTGTCAAGCAAAAGTTGAGAAAGTTCAAAACCAACATGAGTGTGAAGATTAAAGAAGAGGTCACAAAGCAATTTGATGCAAAGGTCATTCGAGTCACGCAGTATCCCACTTGGTTAGCCAATGTTGTGTCTGTGCCAAAAAAGGATGGCAAGACCAGAGTGTGAGTTGATTACCGTGATCTCAACAAGGCTAGTCCAAAAGATAACTTCCCACTACCAAATATCCATATTTTGATTGATAATTGCGTCGAGCATGAGATTGGGTCTTTTGTGGATTGCTATACGGGCTATCATCAGATCTTAATGGATGAGGAAGATGTAGAAAAGACGACATTCATCACGCCATGGGGAACATATTGTTACCGGGTCATGCCTTTTGGTTTGAAAAATGCTAGGGAAACTTAAATGAGGGCAATGACGACCATATTCCACGACATGATACATAAGGAGATCGAGGTTTATGTGGATGACGTGATCATAAAGTCCAGAAAGCAGTCTGACCATGTCAGAGATTTGAGAAAGTTCTTCCAAAGGCTCCGCATGTACAATCTTAAGCTCAATTCTTCAAAGTGCGCATTCGGTGTGCCATCTGGAAAACTGTTAGGATTCATAGACAGCTTTCGAGGTATTGAATTGGTCTCGTCAAAGATCAAAGCTATCCAAGAATTGCCACCTCCAAGGAACAAAACTGAGGTGATAAGTCTGTTAGGGAGGCTGAACTACATCAGTAGGTTTATTTCTCAGCTCACGACAACTTGTGAGCCTATTTTCAAGTTGTTGAAGAAGGATGCAGCGGTTGGGTGGACTGATGAGTGTCAAGAAGCATTTGATAAGATAAAGGGTTACTTGTCAAACCCATCTGTGTTGGTCCCACCAGAACCGGGGAGACCATTGATTCTATATTTGACGGTTTTGGACAATTCATTTGGTTGTGTATTGGGTCAGCATGACATCACTGGCATGAAGGAGCAAGCCATCTATTATCTCAGCAAAGTTCACATCTTATGAGGTTAAGTACACTCACCTTGAAAGGACATGTTGCGCCCTAACTTGGGTAGCACAAAAGTTGAAGCATTATTTGTCATCTTACACTACTTACCTCATTTATCGCTTGGATCCGTTAAAGTATATCTTTCAGAAGCCTATGCCTATAGGGAGACTTGCGAAGTGGTAGATTTTCTCATGGAGTTTGACATTATCTATGTGACTTGGACTACGATGAAAGCCCAAGCATTGGCCGATCATTTGGCCGAGAACCCAGTTGATGAAGAATGTGAACCATTGAGAACTTATTTTCCCGATGAAGAGGTGATGCATATTGACAAGCTGGATCAGATTGAAAAACTAGGTTGGAAACTTTTCTTTGATGGGGCTGCAAATATGAAAGGAGTCGGAATAGGGGTCGTGCTTATTTCTGAAACAGGGCACCATTACCCTATTACGGCTCAGCTTCGTTTCTATTGTACCAACAACATGGCTGAGTACGAGGCATGCATTTTGGGTTTGAGGTTAGCTATAGACATGGGCGTCCAGGAAGTCTTGGTTTTGGGAGACTCGGACCTTCTGGTGCACCAGATTCAAGGAGAATAGGAAACATGGGATTTAAAACTTATACCGTACCGATAGTGTTTGCATGATCTTTGTTGATGGTTTCAATCAGTAGAGTTTAAGCATATCCCAAGGATCCATAATGAGGTTGACGATGCTTTGGCTACTCTGGCGCCAATGTTACATCATCCAGATAAGGCTTATGTTGACCCTTTGTATATTCAGGTCCGCGATCAGCACGCTTACTATAACATGGTGGAAGAAGAACTTGATGGTGAGCCGTGGTTCCACGATATCAAGGAGTATATCAGGATGGGGATATATCCAGTACAAGCCACAGGTGATCAAAAAAGAACAGTTCAACGGTTGGTAAGTAGATTTTTCTTCAGTGGAGGAGTTTTGTACAAAAGAACTCCAGATCTTGGATTGTTAAGATGCAAAGATGCTAGACAGGCCACAACTATCATGACCGAAGTACATTCTGGAGTCTGTGGACACATATGAGTGGGTATGTTCCGACAAATAAAATTCTCCGAGTAGGTTATTATTGGCTCACCATGGAGTGAGATTGTATCAGTTTTGTGCGCAAATGTCATCAATGCCAAGTATACGAAGATTTGATTCATTCTCTGCCATCTGAATTGCACACAATGTTTGCACCATGGCCTTTTGTTTCTTGGGGCATGGATGTCATTGGACCGGTTGAGCCAGCAGCATCTAATGGGTAAAGGTTCATTCGGATGGCCATTGATTATTTCACCAAGTGGGTTGAAGCTAAAACTTTCAAGTCTGTGACCAAGAAAGAAGTGGTCGATTTTGTGCATTCAAATAACATTTGTCGGTTCGGGATCCCAAAGGTGATTATCACAGATAATGGTGTTAATATCAACAGCCATTTGATGAAAGAGGTATGTCAACAGTTTAAGATTACGCATCGCAATTCCACCCCATACCGCCCCAAGGCAAACGGAGTAGTCAAGGCGGCCAATAAGAACATAAAGAAGATACTTCGGAAAATGGTAGAAGGGTCCAGGTAATGGCATGAAAAGTTGCCATTTGCATTGTTGGGTTATCTCACTACTATTCGCACTTCAGTAGGGGTAACTCCTTATTTGTTGGTATATGGCACTGAAGCAGTGATACCCGTGGAAGTTGAAATCTCATCCCTCCGGATTGTCGCAGAAGCCAAGATTGATAATAATGAGTGGGTCAAGGCCCGTTTAGAGCAACTAACTTTGACTGATGAGAAAAGATTGGCAGCAGTGTGTCATGGTCAGTTGTATCAAAAGAGAATGGAAAGAGCGTACAACAAGAAGGTGCGCCCCCAGAAATTTGAAGTGGGTTAGCAAGTATTAAAACGTATCATTCCACATCAGGCTGAAGCAAAAGGCAAGTTCGCCCCAAATTGGCAGGGGCCGTTTATCGTAACGAGAGTGTTGTCCAATGGTGCTTTGTATTTAACATATATAAAAGGCAAATGTATAGATATGGCTATCAATTCTAATGCAGTCAAAAGATATTATGTATGATTTCGTTGGTTTGAATTGTGTTTGTTTGTACTTGGCATGTTTTGAAGATTGGGATGACGAAGGCATTTTGTTCTGCTATCTAAACACTTTATCCTTTGTTACCCCTTTGGGCCTTATTTATTTCCTTTCATACCTCTCTTTTGGAATCAGTAGCAAAGTTCAGAAACGCGAGTGCAAAAGATAAGTAACAGAAAAGAGAGAAAAAGAGAAAGAAAAGAATGAAAAGAAAAAGAAAAAAAAAGAAAAAGAAAAGAAGAGAATGAAAAAGAAAAGAAAAGAGAAAATCACAACAAAATAAAGCAATTCTTATGTCATGAACTACGTTCGACCTGATTCCTTTTAAGGATACGTAGGCAGCCTCACGGTTCCATCCCATCAAAATAAAAATCCAAAAGACCTCAGGCAAAAAAACTTGGGCAGAAAGTTGTGATTATTGTAATAAGTCTGATTCCGAAAGTTGTAATTTTCAACCCATTTGAATTGTTTTGAGCCTTTTTGATACCCTTTCTTTCTAACCCTATCCAAAATCCCACATTACGGTCCAAAGAAAGACCTTCTAATTAGTCTTCGAGAGATTCCAAGTCAAGCAAATGGAGGTGATTCATATCAAGGGAGACACTCCGATCTAAGCAGGAAAAATGAAAAAATGAGAGAGTCTTATTGGTAAAAAACCCCGCGGGCACCGTAAGGCGATGAAAGATGAGAGAAATTAATATGAGAGAGTCTTATTGGTGAAAATCCTCATGGGCACGTAAGGAGACAGTGAGTTGAGAGATGAACAAATGAAAGAGGCTTGTTGGTGCAAACCCTTCAGGGCACCGCAGGCCAAACAGGGTCAGTGATTTGTTGAAGAATCTGGGTTTTGAAGATCTCGGGGTATAAAGTATGATAATTGAAAGTTTATTGGTTGGACAGGCTGGGTTGATTAATCCGAAATGCATGTCATGATCATTGGTACCAGCTGCTCCACTCAGATAAGTCTCTATTCTTTTTCCCTTTCAAACAGTCATCCAGTTTTGGATTTTTCTTCCTTATTCTTAACTCTCAAAGTCATTGCATTTTCATCTCTTTTGGGTTTATTTCTCTAAGATGTTTCAGTGTCAGTTGTGTTTATGCAAATAAGAAAGATTTCAAAGCTCACTACCAACTTCTAAAATTGCACAAAACACAGTGTGGCCAAAGCATGCCAGAGATAGTATGATGTAAGGTGGGGCACAAAGTGTCGGTGAAAGTTATAACGTTGGAATGGTTTAGTAATTCAATGGGAGAAGTAGAGGTTTAGATAGAGGGGTCGGAAGTGTAAAACAACGGTTTGGGTATAGAGCACTCGGGTCATCCATGGTCTTGAGGTTGAGGATCAGTCAGAAAGTCAAACAATTCTTGGCCAGTTCGGGGAAGCTAGTCAAAGCAAAACACGGCAGCAGAGAGGCCTCCTTCAGCAAGAATGCCACAAACTAACTGCCACATTTTAAACTGACAAGACTTTTCTTTGATTTGAAACAGGGGCAGGAAATTTCGTTTGTTTCGGAGAAACCTTTCGTAAGGAAAAGCAAGCACCAGACAGGTTTGACCGTAAATTCTCTGGACCCTCCTGAAAAATGGGACCTAGTTTAAAATTCAAAACAATCATGAGTAGAAAAATCTAGTATAAATGTACCCCAAAGGAATATAAGTTGGCTTCAACGTTTGCATGCTTGAGATAGGATTCAATTAGGAGTTTTCAGGACCCTCCTGAATAACGGGACTTAGCTTTAAGATTTCCATTAGATAACAAGATTTAGCGTAAGTTTTGCTATAGGGTAGTTCAGCCGTAAAAGTTGTCACTCTTAAGATAAGACTTGATTTTTGATTTCCAGGACCCTCCTGGATAATGGGGCATAGTTTTAAGACCTTCTTAAGTAACAAGATTTAGCGGAAGTCATACCTTTAGAAGATATAATTTAGATTTAAAACCGTCATTTAACTAGGAGTTTTCAAGACCCTCTTGGTTAATGGGATCTAGCTTTCAAATTCTTAGTGATATTTGGTAACATGATTCAGTTATCACTCATAGATGTGCCCAGCCACCAAACTGGGGCAGAAAATTTTCTTTGTATGTCTATTTTGTTGTAATCAGGAGCACACCTGGAGAACAAAGCAATTCAAGTATTGGTAATCAGGAGCCCACCTGGAGAACAAAGCAGTTCAAGTGTCGGAAATCAGGAGCCCCACCTGGAGAACAAAGCAATTCAAGTGTTGGTAATCAGAAGCCCACCTGGAGAACAAAGCAATTCAAGTGTCGGTAATCAGGAGCCCACCTGGAGAACAAAGCAATTCAAGCGTCGGTAATCAGGAGCCCACCTGGAGAACAAAGCAAATCAAGCGTCGGTAATCAGGAGCCCACCTGGAGAACAAAGCAACTCAAGTGTCAGTAATCAGGAGCCCACCTGGAAAAAAAAGCAATTCAAGTGTCGGTAATCAGGAGCCCACCTGGAGAACAAAGCAATTCAAGTGTCGGTAATTAGGAGCCCACCTGGAGAACAAAGTAATTCAAGCATCGGTAATCAGGAGTCCACTTAAAGAACAAAGCAATTCAAGTGTTGGTAATCAGGATCCCACCTGAAGAACAAAGAAACAAGTCAAGTGTTGGTAATCAGGAGCCCACCTGAAGAACAAAGCAACAAGTCAAGTGTCGGTAATCAGGAGCCCACCTGAAGAACGAAGCAACAAGTCAAGTGTCGGTAATCAGGAGCCCACTTGAAGAGCAAAAAAACAATTCAAGTGTTGGTAATCAGGAGCCCACCTGAAGAACAAAGCAGCATTTCAAGTGTTGGTAATCAAGAGTCCACCTAAAGAACAAAGCACCAATATTCAAAGGAAGACGATCAAGTTCGGCAATCAGGCGTCCACTTGGAGAAAAGGAAAAACATCTCAGATTGCAATTCAAGTCAGCAAAAAAGGAACTTCACCTGGAGAATACAAGTCAACAAGGCAACAGGAACCACAAGATCAAGTTTGAGGATATAGATAAGAATTTTGTAATGCATAGATCATAGTTTAGTCTAGCTTCTTGTTATTTTGTCTTGGTGTAATAAGGGGTTCAGTAAGCAGTAGCAGCAGCAGCAACAGTGAAATCACAGCTTCATGGTAGTCCCAGCTATCGAAACTTCCCGAACTACACTGACCTGATTCCTTTATAGCCAAGGATATGTAGGCAACCTCGGAAGCAGGGTGCATTCAAATTTTTCAAAATGCTTCCCACGAAGTATTCAAACGGGCAAAAATCGCTCGTATCCGCTCACTTTATCTTTGCACAAAAACTCTTCGTGTTTCCGAGCAAAGAGGGGCGGTTGTGAGCATGTGATTTTTGCCCTATATGAATTACTCCTACAAAATCCCAAAGAAATAGATTTCTCATCATTTGCCATTTCTGGAAATTTTTGTGGAATTTTCTTAATTGTTTGTATTTGTTTGTGCACGTTTATTTAATTCATGAAAAAAATACAAAAATATGTTGCATTTGCATTTAGGATTTAATTTATATTTCTTAGATTAATTAGTAAATTAGGGTTTCATAAAATTGGAAAATCACCAAAAAATAACTAATTTTGCATTTTTATTGTTTAATCTCGAATTTGGGTAGTTTTCTTTAAATTTGGTTTTTAATTGGTCGTGTTAATTATTATTTAAAATCAATTAGTATTTTTGATAGATTAATTTAGTTTTAGGATTTAGTTTAGGTTTTAATTTTAATTTTGAAAAAAAAAGAGAAAAGAATTTTGAAGAAAATTGAATTGAAAAGGAAAAGAGAAAGAATGAAGAATCAGATTGTTGGGCCAAAAAGGTTTGAAATTTCCGGCCCAAATCATTTTTCTAATACCCATTAGAATCATCCCAGACCCGCCCCTAGAACCCGGTCCGCCCCACCTTAAAGCCAAACGACGCCGTTTCACCCATTTTGATCTGGACCGTTTATCTCAGTTGATCAAACGGTCCGGAACTGGTTTGTTCTTAGTATATAAATGTCCGAAAACAGACCCCCCCTCATCGTCTCTCTCAACTCACTCCTCTCACAGACCACCCTAAGAAACCCTAGAGCCGCCTTCTTTTCCACCGCTTGTCGCCGGCGGCGCCGGTCCCAAACCACTCCAAATTGACACCACAAAACCACCATGACCCCCTTGTATCAAATCCCCACTCCGTTTCCCTCGAATCTTGCTAGAGCGTCTCGAATCTTAAATCTAAGGTTTGAGCCCCAGAAGTCAAAGCCAAATCTGCACATGCAAGGGTGTTTCTCCAGTTTTCATGAGTGTTTAGGGCCGGTTTTACCATGAAATAATGTTATACAAGCGGTTGACATTATTTGGGGGTTTATATCGGAAAGTCAGTCGCAAGTTCGAGCCTGAGTTGGAGAGTTTCTTTCTTTCCTTTTGTTTACTCTTGTGATTGTTTCAGCTTTCTTTCCTCTTTTCTTCTTCTCTTTCTCTCCGGTTAATTAATCAGCTTTCTTTCCTCTTTTCTTCTTCTCTTTCTCTCCGGTTAATTAAACTAAAACTTGAACAAGTTTTTAGCTAAGATTGATACTATCCGTTTTGTTCTTTTTCAGTTTTTTCTTTCAAAGTTTTGTTCTATGATTTTTTGCTTGGTCTGTTTAATTCTTTTGTTAACAGCATGATTAATTTCTGATTTCACTTTGTTTGTTTAGCTATTTTGTTTAACTAGGTTTATATGATAATTTAGTCCCTTAGTTTAGGTTTTAAGTTTTGTGAAAATTGTTTAGTCATTTTTCTACTGCTTGCCATAATTTGCTCAATCTTGGTTTGATTCATTTTGCCGTTTAGGAACTGAATTCATTCCAAGGAATTTGAATTGATTTTTTGAGCCCAGGCCTGGTTTAACCATTGGGTCATTTGACCCATGACCCATTTGAGGTCATGTGGGGTAATTTTCAGGGGTTTGAGGGGTAGTTTGGGAACTTTGGCTTAGGGAATATTTAGTAACTGCTGTGAGAAGCTTCTAGGAAGCTGGAGAGGGGGATTATTCTGAATTTCTGATTTCTAAACTAGGGGTATTTGAGCAAAAATGAAAACTCTAGAAGGTTTTAAGTGCAAAACATAGTTCATTTCTACATCCCTAATGACTTGCCTATAAAGGCACCATTACTTGACATTCAAGGGGGATCGAGAGAGATTAAAAAAGTCCGGAACATTGAAACGGCTAAAATTTGGAATAACACTGATTTCCATGCACTTTCTTTGTGACAAATTGCTCAAAATTTCTACGTAGTGTTGATTTGCTGATTTTCTTCACTAGTTGAATCTCTAAAACTTCAAATCTTACACCTGGGTTGAAGATGGTATGATTTTGGGATTGTGAAAGCTGCTTTTGAGTTGCTGTGGGGTTTTACTGTTCCATTGGTTTTTTCTGAGCTGATTTCACTGTTTTATTAGCTGTATCTGGGCTGGTTTTTGTTACTGCTTACTGTTGATCCCTCACTTCTTTTGGTTTTTCCCTTCTTCATTACCAGGCATTCTCTTAAAACTATGGTAGAAATGAAGCCTGATTAAGCTGTGTGTAAAGATCTGTGACCAAGCTGGATTTGAATGAAAATTCATTAGACTCCGTTATGATTTCTGTGCAGTTTTGCCATGTATTATTCATGTTTCTAGTCTAGTTTATTGTGAAGGACCCATTCCATGATATACAGTTAGTTTCAAATGCTGAAGTTGAACTTTGCTTGAGTATAAAAGATTTAAGAGTGCTTTAGACTTGGTGGAACATGTAATAATTAAGGACTGTGATATGTAGTTTAATCAATTGAAACTATTTGGTTTTTGGTTTGTGTTTTTCATAGCCATAGGTAAACACATGTCAGCTCAGATCATTGGCCTAATGATTTTGGTTTAAGTTTGTTTTCCCAGTAATTATGCTCAAATTTGCACCTGTATAGCTTGAAACATGGGTCAATTATTTCATAATTTATCACTAGTTCTTCTTTTGTGTATGTATTGAGCTCTTTGAATTTTAAAAGGGGACTTTCAAATGAACTGAGTCTGATTTTAGACCTGACAGTTCCCAGACCTAAATCAGTTCGTGTTTGGTTTTCTCTCCTCTTCTTTGAGAATTTTGAGTCAGTATGATCCAGTTAAACGTGCCGGTTTAAATCAGATATTGCATGAGTTTATAATCATTAAGTTTTTGATATCAAATGATGGGTATCTTGGGCAAATGCTTAATAACGCAACTGGGAGTTTCACTTTGCCATAGAATACATGTATTGGTCTCCGAATGTGATTTTCATGCATTTACTATGTGTTAATATTTGGTTCAAAGTGGAAAATGGTATAGAAGGTGTAATGCTCTCAAACGTAATAGCATTGAGTTGGCCATCAACAGGGACCTATATGCACCAAGCTTCCCCTTCTGTGTTAAGCTCTCAATTCGGGCTTCATGGCGAGCCCAATCATGCTTCCTTGCTTGTCATGACAATTGGCTATCGGGCCTCAGGCCAGGCCCGGGTTCGGAAACGGAAATAGAGTAGACCTCACCTAGTATTAGCTTTTAGATTCACAATTTGAATTCTGTTGTAGTTTAGAAGTAGCTACTATTTCCTTTAGCCTTATTTAATTAGTAGATCCTTGTAGTTAATTTGAGGTGTGTCGTGCCAAATAAATCTCAAAAATGCATCGCCCTCATTTGATTAATATTCAAATCTTAAGAAATCGAGGCGTGCCATTTAGTTGAATTTACATGGCCCTCGCAAAGTTGAAAATGCGTAGTTGCTTTAGGCGCGCTATCTTAAAATTACCTTCCTATACTTGGGTGCACATTTATGTGACCCAAATCCAAATCTCAACAGTGTTAAATAAAATATGTCGAGGACCGCGGGTGCATTTATGTAACGTGGTTCAAGACGCATTTTAAATGACATTGCAATCTTCCTTAAAATAATTAAAAGCGGCTAATAAGTTAAAATTGCATCATAGGCTAAAACATATATTAAAATTAGATAATGGGCCAATAATAACAGTTGAGCGACCGTGCTAGAACCACGGAACTCAGGAATGCCTAACACCTTCTCCTGGGTTAACAGAATTCCTTACCCAGATTTCTGTGTTCGCGGACTGTAATACAGAGTCAATCTTTTCCTCGATTCAGGATTTGAACCGGTGACTTGGGACACTATAAAATTATCCCAAGTGGCGACTCTGAATTTTTAATAAAATGACCCGTTTTGATTGTCACTTTAAGTTGGAAAAAACTCCCTTATTCCCTTCCGAGGGTAGTAAAAAGGAGGTGTGACATATGGTAGTCATGGCCCTCATGTAGGTGGCCCATGCATTCTTCAGGCCGAATGGCATTATCTTGTAACATTACATTTCCCACAGCGTAATGAAAGCCGTTTTTTGCAGCATCTTCTTCATCCATCCAGATCTAATGATAACCACTGAAGCAGTCTACAAATGACAGCAGCTCATGTTTAGCGCAATTGTCAATCAGGATGTGTATATTCGGCAAAGAGAAGTCGTCTTTCGGACTGGCCCGGTTGAGATCCTTGTAGTCGACGCAGACTCTGACCTTCCCATCCTTCTTTGGCACTGGCACAATGTTGGCTAACTATGTTAGGTATTCTACTACCCTGAGAACCTTAGCTTTGACATGCTTTGTGACTTCTTCCTTGATCTTCAGACTCATATCAGGTTTGAACTTTCTGAGCTTTTGCTTTATCGCTGGACACGTCAGATCTGTTGGCAGTTTATGAGCCACAATAAACGTACTCATACCAGTCATGTCATCATATGACCAGGCAAATATGTCCTCATATTCTTTTAGAAATTGTGTGTATTCTTTCTTTTCTGATGGCGACAGGTGAACACTGATTTGTGTTTCCTTGACGTTTTCTGCATCTCCTAGGGTGACAATTTTGATCTCGTCCAGGTTGGACTTAGGTCTATTCTCAAAGTTCTCAACTTCTTTGACAATCTCGTCAGGTATGTCATCTTCCTCTGAATCAATGTCTGTTTGTTGCGTTGTCTCATTGCATGTCACAATCGTTGGTTCATTAAGATAAGTAATAATAATGTTGTATTAGTTAAGTAAGGAAAGAAAACTGATAGCAATAAATATTAATTCATAAGAAAATTAGAAATGCTTTTGATAAACAGCTTTGAATCATCAAAGATCTTATTGCGGGAATTGAAAATACGAAAAGAAAATCATTTAGTAAATAAAAACAGTGAATGATGCTTGTTTTACCCTTGCTACCCCGAAGCTCATCGGGCTTTGGTTGTCCTGATGGTCCAATTACTGAGGCGTGCCCCTTTTCTCAAAGCCTGTATGGAAGGGCCTTTCTCCCCCTCCTCCTCGAGAACAACACAACCGTTAATGTCATTGTCTTCTAGGAACAAGTTCTTTACCGCTGCAAGTGCTTCTTCTTCATCTGATCCATAAATAATGTCAGCCTATTGGAAAGTCTTCTCTAGATGCGGTATTGGCTCCTCTAGTGGATAGTAAGTACCACGCCATGGTGGCGACCAGTTGTTGAATTCTTCCCAAGTGTATTCATATCCTAAACCGAAGGTAGTGCCATGTTTCTTGAGTTTTATGGATTTAGAGATTCCTTGGAGGTTCTTACCAAGTCCTTTTCCAGGTTTGTACCCACTTCAATTCAATATACTCTCAATTTTATTATCCACCACTTGTCTTTGTCGATGGCATTGACCCATTCAATATGGTGGTAAGTCTCTCAACCCAACTTCCTTCTTCCCTCGATTGTCGGAATGGTTTGGAGACTGTATATAGGGTTGCTACCGTCGCCGTGAATGATCACCTCCTTGTGATTCCATTCGAATTTTACTACCTGATGCAGTGTTGATGCTATGGCCCCAGTAGCATGAATCCATGGTCGTCCCAATAGCAGGTTGGAAGATGTTGGTACATCTATCACTTGGAAATCGACATCGAACCATGTTGGTCCCATCTGCAAGCATAGGATAATCTCCCTAATGGTGGACCTCTAAGAACCATCAAAGGCTTTCACATTGATTGCTCCATCTTTTATCTTGTGCAGTCCTTTATCCAGCTTCTTGAGTGTTACCAACGGACAAATGTTAAGACTAGAACCTCCATCGATCAGGATTCTAGTGATGAAATAATCTTCGCATTGCACAGTGATGTGCAATGCCTTATTGTGCCCCAACCCTTCAGGTGGCAGCTCGTCCTTATGAAAGGTGATCTTATGACTCTCCAACACTTGTCCTACCATGTTATCCATTTCGCCGCAAGTGATGTTACTTGGTACGTATGCTTCACTCGGCACTTTTAACAGAGCATTCTTGTGTGCCTCGGAGTTTTGCAGCAGGGAGAGGATAGAGATTTGTGTTGGCATCTTGTTTAACTGGTCGATGACCGAATACTCCTTGGCCTTATTTTCCTCCAAAGGTCGTCTGGACATGCCTTAATGATGGGTGGCCAATTGGAGGCCTACTTGCATGACTCAGCTAGATGTTCAGGGGTATAGACTCTACCAGTTCTTGTCATGCCCTGTGCTAAGACAGTTTCCTCAATTCTAACCTTGCCTTTCCTCCTCGCCTTGGTTGTATAGTCCTAAGGTACAACCTTCGTATGGAATGGTGCCATGGTTGACATTGCCACTGGGATCGGTGTGGCTATCCTTACTCCGAATGGAACATGTGCCTTAGGTGGCAAAAGTGCAACCTCAAATGGTGCGGGTGTATTTGCTAGAGACACGAATTCAACCTCAATTGGTGTCAGTGTTCTTGCGGATGATGTTGCTTCAAAATCAAGTGGTACAGACATATTCACCTCAGCGTCCTCAGATGGATGAATCTGGACTATGATTGGATATAGAGTAATTGTTGGTTTCTTTGGGTCATCACCTTCTGCGATCAACCCGATTGACCCCTCGAGATCCTAGTCATCTTCTATTTCAATCATGTGGATACCACCACCCTTAAGGTTTGGAAGAGGGTTGTTGCAGACGTTTGGAGCGGGCTCCTTTGCCACAATGATCTTGTTGTCAATCAAAGACTGGATCTTTTCTTTCAAGGAACAACATTTATCGATGTTGTGCCCTTTCATACCGGAGTGGTACGCACAGGATTTATTTGGGGTAACCCACTGAGAAGGATTCTGAGGGGTTGCAACAAGGATGAGGGTGACATAACCAGTAGTTTTGAGTCTCTCATACAGTTGGTCAATGGGTTCAACGATGGCTGTATATTGTTTTGGAGGTCTGCGATCAAAATTAGGTCGAGGTATAGGGAAGTTTTGGCATGCAGGGGGTGATTGATAATGGGATGGTTGAGCATTATAGGTTTGGTAGACATGACCGGTTTGGGAGTATCTGGGTGAGGTAGGTTGATATGTAGGAGGTGGAGATGACTGATAAGTTGGTGGTGGAGCTTGGTGTGAGGGTGAAGGCGTTTGGTAATTTGGGGTTGGATGATATATGAGTGGAGGTGTTGGGTAAGTTTGGTATTTGAGGGGAGATTTGGTTCTTTGTGCAACCATCACGGCCCTTACACCCCTCTTCTTAGACATACCACCGGACTGTAGGGCCTTATTTGTAGCTTGCAAGGCCTCGAAGTTTTAACCATACCGCTTTTGATACCTTCTTCAATCTTTTCCCCCAGTTTGATAATGTCAGAGAATTTATGGTTCTCAATCATCATCAGCCGTTCATAATACTACGGGTCTTGAGCCCGGACAAAGAATTTGTTCATCTGTTCCTCTTCTAAGGAAGGTCTAACCTTAGCAGCTTCGGACCTCCAGCGAGTAGCATACTCGCGAAACGTCTATATGGGCTTCTTCTTTAGATTTTGTATATAGAATACATCTGGCACATTCTCTGTATTAAACCTGAACCTGTCCATAAAGTCAGACGACATGCCTACCTAGCTAGACCACTTCTTGGGATCTTGGCTGATGTGCCAAGACAACGCATCTCCTTTCAAACTCCTCATGCACAGCTTCATGCGGATCCTTTCATCCCTTCCTACTCCAACCAGCTTGTTGCAATATGTCCTTAGATGGACCCTTGGATCACCCGTACCATCAAATATCTCGAACTTAGGAGGTTTTTACCCCTCTAGCAGTTCGACATCAGGCTGTATGCAAAGATACTCATAGTTCAGCCCTTCGATTCCTTTACTTCCCTCAACGCCCTGAATCCGGCTAGTCAATTTCTTAAGTTCCTCAGCCAGGTTCTTGATAAGCAGATCCTTTTTATCAGACTCGGGTGTGCTGGAAATAGGTTGGGTGGAGTGTGGCATGGTCTCCACGTAGATAAGAGTGTTGTGGGTATGGAAATGGATGTTTATGGTAGGTGTTGCATTGAGTTTTTGGTGGAACAGTGTGATGGTGAGGAACGGGATGATTCTGTTGCTTTGGGATATTTTGAGGAGGTGTAGGGTTTTGAGTGTTAGGGAAATTGATGTCTGGGGTGCTGAGGGAAAATGACAGGCTTGCCAGATTCCAAACCTGATCGAGCTCTTCTTGGAATTTCAGCAGTTTCTATTCAAGTTGGGACGCATTCTCATTAGGAACCTGAATACCATGACCACCAGTGGCCTCTACCCATTCAGTTGGGTTCTCCTTCCTGACGTTGTTCAAATCTTCCATCTTGCCTTTGTTCTTATTCTTAACAGGACTAAGAGGAGGAGTGGGTGAAGGGCCCCTGGATCTCGTGGAATAAGATAATGATGCCAGAGTGCACGAACTAACCTTTGGGGAGGGGAATAAAGAAAGAAAGCAAAAACAAAAAAAGGAAATCAAGTTAGTAAGGGTTATAAAAAGTATTGCAATATTTAAACACATAGTGTGGGAATGTAAATCGTGTCCTAATTTGGGAACCTCTTTGTGCCCGAGATAAGCCCAGCGAAAAATTGATTTGGAGAACTTAGAATGCTAAATGCCTCATATTGATAAAAAAAAAAGACGAATCCCAAATCGAAACTAAATAAGCAGGAAATAAAAGTCAGTAATGGCCATTGGCCTTATTACATTCATAAAGTGACAAAGTAAATTCCTATCTATTTGGTCCCAGAAGGACCTTCCTCAGGTTGAATGCTCTCGTTGATCAGATCCTCCATTTTGCGTAGGTTTACCAGTAAAAATGCCTTTGCCAGGTGTTCTCCTTCGTTTCTCTCAGCGTTCTGGCAGTCGGTGACTCTCTTCCTCACTTTTCCTTCCAATTCCAGCAGATTGTATTCCAGATATGCCAACTTTTCGCTAGCTTTGGCGGCCCTCTCTTTCCACTCATTGATTTGGTCATTTAACGGAAGACTCCTCCACCAGTCTAGAAAGAGTGGGGTGTGCTAATCATACCGAAACTGGGGACCTCGTGCCTCATTTTCTGCAAGACAAACAAGGTTAGGCCCTTACCCTCACCAGACTCGACTATTTAATATCAACAATTAGCATGAGGCATTTAGTTCTCCAAATAAATGCACAGAACATGATAATGTCCGTTTGGATTTAGGGAAACCCAGTGGACTTTTGGACAAGGCTATATTAAAGGATCATTATGCGGACAACATAACTGACCCGGCTAGGTTTGATCAAGATGCATGCACAATTTAAACAGAGTAAGGTTTCAATGGGGTTTTAGACTGGTACCCTTGAGCGGACAACTCAAGGGGAAAGGCACGGAACTGTCGACTGCACCGCTGATTGACTAGTTTTACCACAAATATGCCTTTCCAAATTAGTTGGTAATGATATAGGAAAAGCGCAACCACTCATTAAAAGCGTTGTTATAGTATTTGTTTGGTACGAGTGGAGTATGATGTTGAGCATGATTATGCAATTAAAAAACATGTTGACATGTATTTGCACGCTAAGAAAGCGATAAATACAGTAGTTTTATAACTTAAAGCAGCAATAAAGGAAGGAAACAAAGAAGATATATCAGTTTCTCTTTTGAAAAAAAAAGAAATTAAATGCTTAAAGAAATTAAACAAGTAATTGCACGTAAGGGGAGGGGTACAAATTCACAAGAACAATCTGAAATGGTAAAAGCCTAAATATCCCCAGCAGAGTCGCCACGCTATCGCGCACCCTTTTTCCCCTACAATCGGAGAGGAGTCCGGGTTTCGACGCTCATGGGGTGTACTGACTCATTTCCTTTTGGGAATTGGGTATTTGAAGAGTCGCCACCTAACGATTTTAAGGTGCGTTAGGGCACCTATAGGGTTCAACTATGTTTGACAACCAGAGATAGGGTAAGGGCTTGAAATTATCCTAAGGGGAAGGTGTTAGGCACCCCTCAGGATCCACTAGTGTGGTTCTCGGCCAGATAGTTTTTGTGAATTTATGCAATTATCAAGTAAACAAATAAGGCTCAAGTAATATGGGATTTTGAGTTTAAATACACAAGTGTTTGAAAACAATAAAAGCAAGGTTTTAAAAAGAGTTATAGTCTAAGCATACTTATAAAAATAAAGGGGTGTCCTAGGTTTGTTTGTAATATGGATCACATCAATGCAATACCCGGTATGAAACTCCTCAGAAGAGGGGATACACGTGGTATTAGCACACCAGTCATAATATCCATATCTACCCTTCCCACCCCGTGAAGGTATTAAAGCGAAGGCTGGTCTCAACCTCTATTGTATGTTGTTACCCATCACATTCCTATTAGTCCCGGAGGAATTTTAGGACCCCTATTCCTATAAGAAGGAGGTTCTAGGCTGACCCTTAGGTTTAAAGGTAAAATGCTAAGGCGACATACA
This sequence comes from Nicotiana sylvestris, assembly GCF_000393655.2. Lineage (NCBI taxonomy): Eukaryota > Viridiplantae > Streptophyta > Magnoliopsida > Solanales > Solanaceae > Nicotiana > Nicotiana sylvestris. The sequence goes on along the minus strand of NC_091058.1, from coordinate 7,633,931 downwards.
AAAACATATAAGACTGCAATTAGGGGAAAACATATAAGCAAATAGAAGGCTCAGTTATACCTCCGCAAGCAGTGCACATAGACAGCACGACTTATACACAATTAAGGTCTGAATTTTAAAATCCTAAAGCAGGGTGTTTGAATCAGAACCAGATTCATTATATAACTCAGAAAAGAAGTCTAAATCGGGCCTGCCTGCTGGTTGTAGTAGTTGATAATTAGACGAGGGCAGTCCTAGTTTTATTCAGGTTATTACCTAAGGCTTGCCTAGGCGTAAGCAGTAATTATTCAAAACCATTAAGAAGTTTGGAGATTATTATTACCTAAGACATGCTGTTCTAGGTGTTCAGCACATAGAATTATTGCCAGTTGGTCGTAAAGACTAAGTAAAATTGTTTTATTCCTTTTATGCGTTCATAATTAGCCTAGGCGTGTTTAAGCGAATATAAATGAAATCCTAAAGATATGGTATCTAATGTGCATAGATGCAGAATGATGTATATGCAGAATCCTAAGCAGGATTTCTATATGCACAAATATTATAGCGTTTAAAACATGACTTCCAGAATATGCAGAGATGATATGTTTGTGAGTGTTGTTTAGCCTAAAACAGGATCTCTAGGTGTGCATGGCAGTAGGAACATGATCGCAGAAAACACTGGTTATCAACACATTTAATGCAGGATTTCTAAGTGCTGTAATAGTGAAATGGATATGCTGAAAACAGTAAGTGTAAATCCTAAGGAGCATGATCTCTAATGCATGAAATAAGTCCTAGGCATGGTTTCTATTGCGCAAGTAAGAATGTAAACCTAGTAACAAGCTTTCTACCCTTTTAATAGCTAAATTATACATATTTCCCATCCCATTTCACTAGCCAACCTCATGCTTGTTTACAAATTATTACAGGCCAAATGATTGACTTACAACAAGAGGTGCAAAAATAAGAAGCTACAACCATAGGAAGCTTGATCTTGACTTCCTCTCTGAGATACGTAATGAAATACCTCAAAAGCCGATATTGTTCCAAAGCCTTTCTCATAAATGAGTGTGTCAGAGTTCCCCAAGGATCTCAAGGGATCCTGGGCAGTGCTCACACCCAGATTTGCATAACCAAACAGAGTGAGTGCAGTGTGGAAGGGCCAGCTCTTATGTGTCCAAGTTCAGAGGGAGCTCAAGGGTCCTAAGGCAAGGCTCACACAAAAGGGGCAGAACCTAGATTCTAAAAGTATATGTGAGAGTTCTTGACATAGTTTGAAAAAGAGTTTTTTTTTTAAAAAAAAAACAAAAACTGGACTGGCAAGTCCATTTTGAAAATAATCAGTAACAGAGGGGATTAAAAGCAGTTGTAGCAGTAAACAAAACTCAAACTCCCAAGATGGGATCACATACAGAATCAGTAGTCCTACAAGGGGAGTCGAAGGGATTTTTGGGAGACACTTGTCTGTAAGCACATGACCCCAACAGGGGTCTAGTTTGGACATGCACAGCAATAGCTGATACTGGCATGATCACAAACCAGCCAAAAGAACACAAACACATAGAGGGGATAGGGGTTTGGGATTCATAAGGTAGCAAGTACACAATAAGTGATTGACAAAGTATGCTTTAAAACACACACAGGGGAGTGCATTAATCTAAAGGGGAAGGGGAGATATTATAGCATGCTGGTAATGTAACTTGACTGCAGGTTTCACAACAGAACTACAAGCAGAAGTAGACCAAGAATGAGAGAAACTGACACAATTAAGGAAGCATGTTGTTGTTAAAGCTTTAAAATTAACTAGGACATACCAGTTGAGAAAGCAAAGTGTGGAAAGGTAAACCAAGTATGCTTCCACAGTCTAGCCTTAGCTTTCCGCCGGCTAGACAAATCAGTAGCACAAGTAGTAGTAGAGAAAGAGAGAGTTTTGAGTGTGTAAGTGTGTGTTCTGAACTCAGTTGTTCGTGTCTTTAGAGAAGAGAGGGTAGGGTATTATAGCTTTGAAAATGAGTAGAAAAATAAGGTAACAAGTAAAGTTTTAACACAAACATGGAAATAATCACAATCAGAATTAATTAATACAAGTACTTTCCTTTAATTAAGGAATTACTGTTCAAACGGATACTTACAGAAATAATTAAGGAAAGAAAACTAATTTGAGAAAGATTTATTTCTGACCCTATAGGGATATTAAAAGTATAGAGTAAATAATTGAGTCTAAGTACAAAATATACTTAATTGGGAAAAGGGTTCAGCAAAGGTAAAACATCACAGCAAATGGAAAGGAATCAATCAATTTAAACAAAATAAGTGAAACCAGGGATTTATGAGAAAATATTTGCAATCAGTCGTAACTTGAGGAAATCAAGATCAATCAAGAAAGAATCATGATTTTGCACTTTGCCATATAAATAGAGAAGAATGAACAAGAGTATCAGACATGCAAGGCCAACGATATCGCCAAAAGAAGCAACACAAACATACAGTAGTAGCAGGAGTAGGCTAGGTGTAACGACCCGACCTGTCGTTTTTGGCATTTCCATCCCGTTTAGCTATTTGAAGTCTTGAGTACCATTGTTTTGTGTATTATGACTTGCGAGAGTGGTCAAATTTTATTTTCAGATGATTCAAAATTTAATTGAAAGAATAATTTATGTTTTGGAAGTTTAAGTTGAATAAATGGACTGGATGGTAAAATATGTGTAAATGATCCTGAAATAGATTTTTGATGATTCCAATAGCTCCGTATAGTGATTTTGGACTTAGGAGCCTGTCCGGATTGATTTAAAGGTCCATTTTTAGTTCTAGAGATCAAAATTTGATTTTGAGACTTCTGGAATTTTTATAATGAATTATAGGAGCGATCTGGAAAGTTTGGTCTAATTTCGTCAAGTCGCAATTGGGTTTTTAACGTGAAACATGAGTTAATTGTTTAACGAGCGAAATGGGTATCACACTAAGAAAATGAGCTCCAAATTGAGTTTTGATTGAAGGACTAGGCCCGTATTATTATTTGTGACTCATAGGAACAAGAATCGTCGAATTCCGAGTTCGTATGATAGAATTAGAACATTTTTAGTGAAATTAAAGAGTGCTGGTGCAGCATGATCTGGTGCGCACCTTTAGCGACCAGATTTGACACTTTTAGCGACGGGAATTGGGCCTTTAGCGACCAGAATCGTGTTTCTAATGTTGTTCTGGTTGTTTTAGCCCATTTTGACATTTTTAGGAGAAAGAACACGGCTTGGGGCGATTTTTGAGCAAGAAATCATGGGAAATCTTGAGGTAAGTCACTTGTGATCATTTCTACTCCATAATATTGAATTATCATCGAATAATCCGACTAGATTACATGTTTTTGAGGTGTAAATTAAGGATTTGGACCTAGGGATTTGAAATTTTTTTTTGAAGATTTGGAGGCCTAGTTATTATCGGAATTTAGTAATTTTGGTATGGTTGGACTCGTGGTTGAATAGGTTGTCGGATTTTGTGAGTTTCGTCGGATTCCGAGATGTGGGCCCCACAGGCGATTTTTAGTTAAATTTCGGATTTTTGTGAAAAAATAATATTTTTTACATGGAATTAATTTATATAAATTGTATTGACTGAATCAAATTAATTGTGGATAGATTCAAGGCGTTTGGATGTCGATTTACGAGGCAAGGGCATAGTGGAGTAAAGAACTTCACGGTTTGAGATAAGTAACTCTTTTAAACTTAGTGTTGAGGGTATAAACCCCGAATTATATGTTATGTGATTGATGTTGAGGTGACGCACATGCTAGGTGACGGGCGTGTGGGCGTGTACCCTGTGAATGATGACTCTGTTGTTTCTAGGACATTGTGTAGTGGTCCTACTTTGTTGATATCTATGTTTTCACCATGTGATAAGTAAATTGAGTTGTACATTATGCTAGATATCATGTCTAGGCTTTATGCCAATATTGTTGAGACCCATAGTGGTCGTTTCTTGTTGTCATCTCACTGATTTTATTGATATTTCATACTCAGTCATATTCATGTATTCATATAATATCTCGGTCTCAATTGTTATTATTGATACATTATATCATTATTTTTGGCTGATTTTCATGACATTGTGAGCCCGTAAGCGAGGCTAGAGAGATTAATGACTGAGTGAGTCCGAGGGACACATTGTGAGATATACTATAGCACATGAGTTGTCCGTGCAGATACTGATATTGATACTATAGCACGTGAGTTGTCCGTGCAGCACGTGACTTGTCCGTGCAGCACGTGAGTTGTCCGTGCATATACTGATATTGATACTATAGCACGTGAGTTGTCCGTGTAGATACTGATATTGATACTATAGCACGTGAGTTGTCCGTGCAGATACTGATATTGATACTATAGCACGTGAGTTGTCCGTGCAGCACTTGAGTTGTCGATGCAAATTTTAGCGCTTGGGTTGTAAGAGCCCCTCCAGAGTCTGTACACCCCCAGTGAGCGCAGTCGACTATAAATAAATGGATCGAGTTGCACGCCGCAACGAGCCTTCGGGTTATATATATATATGAATCAGGTTGCACGCCGCAATGAGTATAGTACAATGTTGAGTGATTGAGAGTGCTGAGTATTGAGCATGGTAAAAGATAATGTGAGGCAGTGATATTGAGTACTCTGAGAGTGTGAGTACATGAGTTCATTACTGAGAGGCATTGAATTTGGCATGTATACTTGAGATATATGCATAGAGTTGCATTTTTTCTGCTGCCTGGTTTTGGTGACATTCATGATTTTACCTGTATCTTGACATGTAGGCATAGAGATGTACTTTCCTCATGCCATTTGAAAAATGAAATCTCCTATTTTGAAAGAAAGTTTTATGGAAAAATCACAGTTTTCATACTAACTCATATTTTGGTGATTTCAGTGAAAAGAATTGAGTTTTACTGTTATACTTGAAAAGAAAATGCTTATTTTTCCTGAACTGTGAACAAGCTGAGCATTTTATTATTTGTGCTGCTTATGAATATTGGTGTGAAGTATTACTGGATGTGGGTATGGACCCTAACCTTGGCACAAGCTCGTCAATGCTTTCAACCTGAGTTTAGGTTTGTTACTTATTGAGTACATGAGGTCGGTTGTACTCATACTACACTTCCTGCACATTGCATGTAGATTTCGGATGCTGATGCCGCCGTGTTTGATGAGAGATGACTTGGAAGATGTTCTGGCGTCCCTGTTGTAGCTGCCTCTTGTTTATGGTAGCCTTAGAATCATTAAACTCTGTTTATGTACTTTTCAAACAGAAGATGTATTTGTTTCATATCAGTTTTGTAAATTCTACTCATAGAAGCTCATGATTTGTACTACCAGTCCTTGGGATGTGTATAAGAGATCATTTATTTTTCCTCAGTATGTTATATTTTTATTGGACTTGATGAGTTGGCTTACCTAGCGGGATGGGTTAGGTTCCATCACGACTAGTTGGATTTTGGGTCGTGACAGATTGGTATCAGTGCTCTAGGTTCATAGGTTCTACAAGTCATGAGCAAGTGTCCAGTAGAGTCTTGTGGATCAATATGATGACGTCCATACCTATCTTCGAGAGGCTACAGGGCATTTAGGATAAACTTCCCATCTTTATTTCCTTATCGTGCGGAATTGATTCAGCTTTGAAATATAACTCTTTGAATTCCTTACACGCATGCGTGTGCACGTGAGTGCTCGGTATCAGTTATGCATTGAAGGCTTGTAATTCCATAAACGAGATTCGAGATGTGTAATTTGTGTTTCGATAATGGGCTAGTCTGGAGGACTTGAGGCCAGGTGTAGACCGCAGCTTACGCTCGGTAGTTTCAGTTGTAACAACATGTGTATTGAACTTATATGTCCAGTAGTTTCCTTATAAGTTGAAATATGTGGCTCGATGAGCGGTTGAATGGTGATATGATGAGTACGAGATGACTGCGGGATGTGTTCAGATGGTTTGAAAGTGAAAAAAAGGAATTTTGATTATATCACTCATGTCTTGATTTTGACGTAAAGTCTCGAGTTATGAATATGTTGAAGGATCTTTCATGCTGTGAAGTTATGGGACAAATTAAAAATTTTCATGTCTTGTTGATGAGTCCAAACTTAGAAAGATTAATTGATGGCCTAATAGTTATGGCTGTGAAAGGTCATAGAGAGATGCCAGTTTGAAGCTAAACATGTGGGTTATCACCTGCGAGGTAAACTACAAATGTGTGATCCTTACAATATTGTGTGGAGAATTTTTTCTTTACTACTGGTAGGGTAGTGGTATTGGAATTTGAATTTGAATTAGTCAAGAAAGTTGACCTAACTGTCACGAGAATGAATGTGAGCTTTTTGGACGATTTGAGAAACCATATAGGTTGTGTTGCATGAGCTTGTAAAGAATTTAGTCAAATCTCACTAAGTGTTATGGCAGTAACTGGATATATGTATTGTAAATTATTCAATATTGTGATCTATGTCTTTAAGCCAAGTGGGGGAGTCTGCTATCGGCAATTTGATTTCATGGTTATATGTTAAATTTAGGTTTTGGTTCGAAACATTCTCGTAGGTTAGTTATGACCTGCAGAGGTTGAGATCGGTGAAGACTAGAATAATGAAATTCCTGAATACGGGTCATATTGCGCTTTATGAGTATATTAAAATCATGGGATGATTAAGTTATTAATTGTGAAAAATGTAATGCACATGGAACGTGAATGCGACCAGTGGTGTTAAGGCAAGGTTACTTCTTTGAGTGTTATCGTGCTAATGGGACATGTGTCATTTGGTCTAGTTGGGCGGTGCAATTTAGATTTAAGCAGAGTAGATGACTCTTGATAGAGTTCCAATGGATTCAAAAATGTATATGTAGCAATCAAAAAATTTCAGATTCGTATACCGCTGGAATCAATTATTTGCATTGGATGATATTGAAATTTGCGGTAATTTTGTATGACTCCAGGTTCTACATTCTAGTGTAAGGAAGGTAAGAGAACAATTTTAAATTCACATAAGGTACTTTCAAAGTGGGTGTTTCAGTTGCGATACTTACGGGGGTGCTTAAGAAGAATACAATGGCTTATGGGCCTTAGGGCCGTGTGGTTTTATGCCGAGAACTCTAGTAGTGAGCTTTGGGTAACGTTCATAGTGTACGTCAAGTAAGAGTGTCGACTTGAGGGTAATTCGGAAAGGAATCAAAGAAATAGAATTGTTTGGTAGTAAGTTGGATCAACATGATAATGAATATAATCAGTTTTTTTCTATAATAATGATGTGGTGATGCTTCATAGATGTTTTGGGGGCAATATTCTTGGGTTTGGTAACCTATGTGGCTTGGTCGAGTTAGAGAAATTCATTTTTGCTATCTTGATTATGTGCAAACAAATTTCAAAATGTTTGAGCCGGATATTTTTTACCTGTGTGAGGAACACATGGTGTATTGTGATTTTCTTCTGGAAGGGAGCATACGGAATATTTCTAACTAATCGGGTATGTATTCTACTGGTGACTCAGAGTTGATATGAAATGCTCGTACTTTTCATATGATGGTCTAATAGAGGTGGTGTGTCTTGTGGGATTGAGAATTTCATGTATAAGGTGCCAGTTTGGTTTTGAAGAAAACACATAAATTTTGGACAGCATGGCCAATTTATAATATTTAGATCAATGTTATTACAACCTTGTATTTCACGAGAAAAGGCGTACATTTCAAAAGGGACACTGTGTTTTGACTTACAGATGTCTTATTGGTATTGTAGTACTCACTTGGTTGATAGACTACTGATATACAAATTATTGCTATGTGGCACGGGAGAGTTTTGAAAATATTTATCATGGGATGATCGTGCTTGACTGATGTGTTAGTCATTTGAGTGATGAGGTTGTGATCAGTTACGGTGATTTATGTGATTTATGAATTTGGAGACTAGGAGTTCTAAAAAATATACTATTTCAGAATTGTGGCATATTTGAGGTGAGTATTTTATTTAAACTTAGTGGAGGCACTAGTTGCACTAATTGATTGTGATAACTATGCACCATGAGTGCGCATATATGCGAGGCTTGAACCTATGAGCGAACACCGGGGCAATTATTCATGCTCGAGAATGTGCTTAGGCTATGATATGCCTAGAGTTGACTTTCAAGCTTGAATTTATAATGGTTCTCGTAATTTGGACCTTTTTGGAGAGCTGGGTTATACTTGAGGTTACAATGAGGCTAATTTCCTGAATAAACTTGGTAGTTACTAATTTTGCGTTAACTTGCCGATTTTGAGCTGTGATAATGCAATTGGCTCACGCCTATAGTGCAGCGTGTTATTTATGCCAGTTTAGGAGCATGAGAATCTTATTTCATTTGACATATATGTGTGTACTTGTTGGATTACTCATGTATGATATGCTTGGATTGGAGGCCTGTGACTATGCTAGGTGGATTGTGCTATTGGTAACTGGGTTGCTCGTGCGGTTGATGTTAATATGAGCTCTAGGATAGTTGGTTATCATTATTAGATTCGTGTGTCTTGGTTCTATTATTAATGATGAGCTCATAGCATTACGGTTGTGGTGGTGTTTATTGAACTCGCAAAACAGTTCCCTTCTTTGAGATATTTTCCCATTTTGGGGGTACCCGGATAGTGCAATATTGAGTTCTATTGGGGTGGCATGTATGTGGAATAGTCGTGTTTGATAATATAAGGTCATCAGGCCTAGAATGTGTACTATCAGATTTGATTATAGTATATTTGCGAGGATAATATCGAATGTCGGCCTAGAAGGTGATTATGGTTTTGATTGAAATGAAAAAGCTCCATGAATTGTTGATCTGATTGGTGGTTAGGTAATTCCATATGTTTCTTTCATTTTTGGCGGTGTACGAAGGTTTTAGAACGAGGTCTTGTTTGATATGAGGTTTATCACCGGCATCAGATTAATTTGAGCAACTACTGTAATTATAAAGCATTGCTACGAGCATTGAGATATGTGGTATTTGAGTTGGAGTATTTGAGTTATACTTACGACTTAGTATAACTTGTTCAGAATTATACAGTATATAGATGTGAGGTTCAGATCTTGTAAGAAAGTTCGGAGGTTGGGAATTTGGATTCTAAGGCATATAGGGTTGGTTGAATTAAGAAATTTCAGTTATGTGGAGTTATCAGACCTAGATAGTGTCACACCTCTTTTTTACCTACACCCCGTAAAGGGCATAAGGGAGTTTTTCCAACTTAAAGTGACAATCGAAACGGGATTAATTATTGAATTCAGAGTCACCACTTGGGATAATTTATGGTGTCCCAAGTCACCAGTTTAGATCCCGAATCGAGGAAAAGATAGACTCTGTTATACAGTCTGCGAACACAGAAATCCGGGTAAGGAATTCAGTTAACCCGGGAGAAGGTATTAGGCATTCCCGAGTTCCGTGGTTCTAGCACGGTCATTTTGATCATACTTGGCTTATTAAAATTGTTTAATTATTGACTTTAGATCCTATGTGCATTTACCCTTTACTGCTTTTTAATTAAGAAAATTTTCTTGAAACGGGTCACGCGTACGTGTACCTGTCTGTTTGGCGTGTCAAAATCATATCACGCGAATGTGTCCACAATTAATAACGCATTATTATTATTAAGAAAATTTAGTCAAAGTTGCACGAACGCATACTCCAAATTAGTTTTTTAAAAAAACGTAATTATGTTACGCGAACGTATACACAATCACGGTGGTATATTAAATGGGCCTAAAACAAACTACAAACATCTGCTGCTTACACCTAACACGAAAATTAATAAAGGGTCGTGTGTTAAGGTTTGTTTGGTGCGGCACCCCCTTGACTCCAATTTTAAAGGGAATTCATGTTAACTCCCAACGGCCACGACCGCGTCCAATGTAACGACTCGCCTCCGCCTTCTTTTTTCTTTTTTTTTTTAAAAAAAAAACTTAATTACTTACTCATTAATGAAGCGGGGATTATGCCACTGTCCAGGCCAACTAAAGAATTGTCTGTTATAAGAGTGGGTTGATTATTTAAAGCAATTGTTTGGGCTTAGCGTGAAGCCCAACAGCCTACATGGCACAAGGCTGCTCCAAAACTGCCTTTTCATTATGCTGGGCCCGAAAGAAAGCCCAAACTGGAGGACAAACCAGTTCCGGCAGCTTTGGGTCCCGAGATCGAACCTTCACATGACACAAAACAGGAGGCACTCGAATCCACAACTACGAATCATATCATTGCATGGAAATTTAAAACAAATATTGGTCCTCTTTTACACAAATACCATGGCATATTTAACCTTAATGGATTTCTGGACAGAAAATACAATAGGACAACGATCCTTTCTGCCACCCAGCATTCATACCCATCATCATTTTAACCAGTCAGCATACAGATCCTCAAGGTGACAGGAGTAAAAAAATCTGCTAGCCTATATTCCTAACAAGAAATGATATCTCAACCTTTACTGAACAGGGCAACAATCAGCAATCTACGCCAAACAATCCACTGATTCCAACTGTACTAGCACAGACGTAATACCACAACTTGAATGTAAAAATGATTTCGATTCTAACTCATGTAAAACTAAAAGAGCTAAACTCACAAATTATTCCCTCAATACAAACCACGTTCAAAAGTAAAGGCAAAGATGAGCACACAGAGAAGCAAAATTCGACAATGAATACAGAACTTGCTAAGACAGAATGTAAAGGAGCAGCATATAATGAACCAACACGTTCCAGATTTTGAATACATCATGTTCATTGACAAACATACTAATCGGAACATCTTCTACCTAACTATTACATGTTATGAATGAAATCATAAGGAAAGGAGGTGAAGCTTGAACAACATCATCAGATTTCACAAATCTATACTTCGAACTACACTTAAATGATGTCCATGGGGCCAAAGTATACCTGGAATATGAAAATAAATAAAGCAATGTAGGTTCAGAAGTCAGGCAGCAATACAGCAGAATCCAGCAGCAGGAAATAGCCAGCAAACCCAATTTCAAACCAACAAATGAAGTGCAGCAGTCCAAAAAAAATAATGTTAATCAAGCAGTGAACCAGCAAACTTTGAACCAAACCTCTACAAACCCAGATTCAATACATTTCCACCCCAGATGAATCAGAAACTGTTTCAGAAATTGAAAGCTTCAAAAATCACAGGAGAAGTTCAATGAAACAGTGATTTCATTGAAATTTTCCGATGTTTTTCTCTTTGTTTTGGTTTTTATTCTTGAATCCCTCTTCCGCCTCTTAGATCTCTTTTTCTCTGCCTTGGAAGGCAAAAAATGATGCCTTTATAGGAAAGAAAGTAGGGCAGCAAAGAGTGGGTTCAGTTTTGCACTTGAACCCTTTTTGAAGTTTCATTGTTGCTCTCATGTCCTCAGTTTTAAAATCAGTATTTCATATAAGTACCAATCTCATCTTCTAGGAAGCTTCCCTATTCAGTTACAAGAGATTGCCCCACCTAAATTTCCTATACCAACCCCTCGACCCTCTGTTTTTACTTTGGGAACCAAATGGGTCATATTGACCCAATAGCTCAAACAGATATGGGCTCAGATTCGACCCAATGACTTAAATCAACCCTCCTTGGGGTGAGGTCTGCAATGACTTCAAAGCCCAAACAACAAGACGAACTAAATCAAATCAGTCAAAAAAACAAAGGGCAAACATTTGAGTGATTTCAAGAATTAAAACCTACACTAATCCACTGATTATTACACAAATAAACAAGAAATTAACCAAGTCATCAAAATAATCCTAATTAAATTAACTAGGTGACTAAACGAGATATGAAGTCAGAACTTTAAACGAGCTGATAACACAACTAAGGAAACAGAGACAACTTTCACAAAGAAAGACGAAAAAGAAAAACAACTAACAGAAGATAGTCTACACCCGGGTTGGTCGAGTTTCAACCAGACTAGTAGAAGAAAATTAAACCAAAGCAAAGGGAAGGAGAGGAAAATAAAACAGTAAAAGAAAGACCAGACAAAAGAGGAGAAGGGAACCTACCGATTCAGACTCAAAATCTATCGGAGACACAGGGCCTAACAAAATTAACGCCGATCGTTTGAATCCAGACTTCAAAACTCGAAGAACAACCCTTATGACCATGCATGCACCAGGTCCGATAGAAAATGGCTTTTGAACTTTCAAGGCTCGAACTCAGATCTAAGATTCGAGAAGCTCCGGCAAGATTCGAGGGAAACGGAGTGAGGATTCGGCATGAGGAGGTCGTAGTGGCTATGTGGTGTTAATCTGGGGCCATTTGGGAAAAGTTAAGTTTTTGGTCTAGTCTTCGATTTAAGATTTGAGACGAACCAGTGGGATTCGAAAGAGATAGGTTAGGAATTTGGGAAGAGGAGATGAAGGAGGTCTTGGGGTGTAAGTTTGGTGGCGATTTGCGATGGCGCTGCCACCGGCGGTGGAGGATTTGGGGGCGGCTAGCTAGGGTTTCGGGGGTGTTTCTGATGAAGGTGATGAGCAGAAAGGAGTTCAGAGGGGGGAGTAGGGTTATTCGGACATTTATATATCAAATGGCCCTAGCTTCTGAGTCATTAGATTGATTAACCTCGACGGATCAGATCTACCCCAAGTGAAACGAGGTCGTTTTGATAAAGGGGAAGGCTGGACCGGGTCAAGGTGGTTTTGGGCCTGGTAGGGTGAAGAATCCGTTTGGGCTTAGTCTTTTTAAACCAAAATTGGCCCAATTTCTAGTCTCTTTCACAAATTGTCCAAAATTCTTTTCCTTTTCTCTTTTCTTTTGTTTTCAAAAATTAAAACTTCAAAATCTAAATTAATTCTTGATAAAATTATCCTACAAAGTAAAATAAATAAATTAACTTTAAATAAATATTACCACAAATAATTAGATACCAAATTAAAAGAAAGACTACCCAAATTTGAAGCTAATCAATTAAAAATGCAAAATAAGTTACTTTTTTCTTTTGATTTTTCCATTTTTATAAAACAATTAAATGACTAATTAATGTTTAAGAAAATGCAAAGTTAAACTCTAAATGCAAATGCGACATATTTTTTATTTTTCATTAATTAAATAGAATAAACATGCACAGACAAATGCAAACAATTAACAGAAAATGCCACAAAATTCCACAAAATTGCAAACAATGGAAAAAATTATTTTATTTTGAATTTGTAGGAGTAATTCATATACAAATCACATGCTCACAGCGGCCCCTCTTTGCCCGGAAACACGAAGAGTTTTTGTGTAAAGATAAAGTGAGCGGATACGAGCGATTTTTGCCCGTTTGAATACTCTGTGGGAAGCATTTTTTGAAAGATTTGACCGCACCCTGCTTCCGAGGTTGCCTACATATCCTTGGCTAAAAAGGAATCAGGTCAGTGTAGTTCAGGAATGTTTGGTAGTTGGGCCTACCGTGAAGCTGTGATTTCACTGTTGCTGCTGCTGCAGCTACTGCTTATTGCATCCCCTTATTACACCATGATAAAATAAAAGCAGCTAGACTATACTATGGTCTGTGCATTACAAAATTCTATCTAGATCTTCAAACTTGATCTTGTTTTTCTTGTTGCCTTGTTGTCTTGTATTCTCTGGGTAAAATTCCTTTATTGCCGCCTTGAATTGTAAACTGAGATGCTACCCTTTCTCCAGGCAGGCTCCTAACTGATGCATTTGAAAGTATTCCCTGATCTCCAGGCGGGCTCCTGACTGCTGCATTTGAAAGTATTCCCTCCTCTCCAGGCGGGCTCCTGACTTATGCATTTGAAAGTATTCCCTGCTCTCCAGGCGGGTTCCTGACTTCTAACTTGAAATGTATTCTCTGCTCTCCAGGCGGGCTCCTGACTTCCACATAGATAAAACAAAGAATTTGAAAGCTAAAACTTGAATTGTACTCCCTTGTTCTCCAGGCGGGCTCCTGACTGATGCGCTTGAAAGTATTCCCTGCTCTCCAGGCGGGCTCCTGACTTCAACTTGAAAGTATTGTCTGCTCTCCAGGCGGGCTCCTGACTTCAACTTGAAATGTATTCCCTGCTCTCCAGGAGGGCTCCTGAATTCAAAAATAGACAAAACAAAGAATTTGAACGCTAAAACTTAAATTGTACTCCCTTGTTCTCTAGGCGGGCTCCTGACTGCTGAACTTGAAAGTATTCGCTGCTTTCCAGGCGTGCTCCTGACTTCATCTTGAGATGTGCTCCCGGCTCTCCAGGAGGACTCCTGACTTCAACTCGAAATGTATTCCTTGCTCTCCAGGCGGGCTCCTGACTTCAACTTGAAATGTATTCCCTGCTCTCCAGGCGGGCTCCTGACTTCAACTTGAAATGTATTCCCTGCTCTCCAGGCGGGCTCCTGACTTCAAAATAGACAAAACAAAGAAAAAATTTCTGCCCTAGTTTGGTGGCTGGGCACAGATGTGAGTGTAAAACTAAATCATATTACCAAGTATTACTAAGAATTGAAAGCTAGATCCCATTATTTAGGAGGTCCTGACAACTCTTAACTAAACAACAATTTTTAAAATCTAAGTTATGTCTTCTACAGGTGTGATTTCTGCTAAATCTTGTTATCTAAGAGGGTTTTAAACTACTCCCCATTATCCAGGAGGGTCCTGAAAATCAAAAGTCAAGCTTTATCTTAAGAGTGACAACTTTCATGGCTGAATTATACTACCCTACAGCAGAACTTACGCTAAATGTTATTATCTAATCGAAATCTTAAAGCTAAGTCCCATTATTTAGGAGGGTCCTGGAAACTCCTAATTGAATCCTATCTCGAACATGCAAACTTCTAAGCTAACTTATATTCTTTTGGGATACATTTATGCTAGATTATGCTATTTCTAAACTTTAAACTAGGTCCCATCTTCCAGGAGGGTCCTGAAAGTTTATGGTCAAACCTGTTTTGACGCTTACTCTTTCCCCTACGGAGAGTTTCTCCGAAACAAATGAATTTTCTGCCCTTGTTTCAATCAAAGAAAATTTTGTCAGTTTAAAGTAGTGGTTAGCTGATGGCATTCTTGCTGAAGATCTTTCCACTACATCGTTTTGTTTTGAATGGATTTCTCGAACTGGCCCTGAACCGCTTTGACTTTCTAACTGACTTTCAAATCCCATTACCTTTGACAAACCGAGTGTTCTATACCCATGTTGTTGTTTCACACCTCTGACCCCTTTATTTGAACCTTTGCATCTCCCATGACATTACTAAATCATTCCACCGGTGAAACTTCTGGTGATCCCCTGTATCCCACCTTACATCATGATGTCTTTAGTATGCTCTGACCACGTTGTAATTTGCAATTTTGGAAGTTGGTAGTGAGCTTTGCAATTCTTTTCCACTTACTTGGGACAAGACTGACATTAAAATATCTTAGACAAATAAACCCAAATGAAAATGAAATGCAATGACTTTGCGGGTTAAGGATAAGAAGAATCCAATACCAGATGACTGCTACAAAGGGAAAAAGAAAAAGAAACTTATCTGAGTGGAACAGCTGGTACCAATGATCATGACATGCATTTCGGATTAATCGGCCTAATCTGTCCAACCAATCAACTTTCAGTTGCCGTACTTTGTCGCCTCAGAATTTCCATGACCTGATTACTTTACCCAAACCTTGACCTTGTTCATCATGCGGTGCCTTGAAATAGTTTTCCACCAACAGACCTTTCTCACTTGTTTACTTTTCAACTCACTTTCGCCTCAAGGTGCCCGTGAGGGTTTTCACCAATAAGACTCTCTCACTTTAAAACTCTCGTCGCCTAACGGTGCCTATGAAGGTTTTCACCAATAAGACTCTCTCATTTTTATTTTTCCTGCCTGAACTAGAGTGCTGCCCCTGACATGAATTACCTTTACCTGCTCGACTTGGCATTTCTCAAAGACTGATCAAAACGTCTTTCTTTGGACCGTAATGTGGGCTTTTGGACAGAGTTAGAAAGAAAGGGCATAAAAGGCTCAAAACAATTCAAATAGGTTAAAATTACAACTTTCGGAATCAGATTTCTCACAACAACCACGACTTCTGCCCCAGTTTATTTCTTGGGGGCTTTTGGATTTTTGTTTGATGAGACCGAACCGTGAGGCTGCCAACGTATCCTTAAAAGGAATCAGGTCGAACGTAGTTCATGTCATTGAAATTACTTTGTTGTTGTGATTTTTCTTTTCTCTTTCTTCTTCTTTTTTTTTTTCTCTTTTGTTTTTCTATTTTTTTCTTTTTATTGTTTTTCTTCTTCTTTTCTCTTTTCCTCTTTCTTTTTCTTCTTTTTTTCATTCTTTTCTCTCTCTTTCCTTTCTTTCTCTTTTTCTTTTCTTCATTTTCTTATCTTTCACGTTTGTGTTTCTGATATTCACTACTGATTCCGAAAGAGGGGTAAGAAAGAAAATAAATAAGGCTCAAAAGGGGTGACGAGGGATAAAGTGTTTATATAGCAGAACAAAACGCCTTCGTCATTTCAATCTTCAAAATATGCCAAATACAAACAAGTACAATCAAATAAAGAAATCATACATAGTATATCTTGACTGCATCAGAATTGATAGCCATTTCTACACATTTCCCTTCTACATATGTCAAATATAACACGTCATTGGACAACACTCTAGTTACGACAAATGGCCCCTGCCAGTTTGGGGCAAACTTTCCTTTTGCTTCAGCCTGATGAGGCAAGATACGTCTCAACACTAACTGACCCACTTCGAACTTCCGTGGAAGTACCTTCTTGTTATATGCTCTCGTCATTCTCTGTTGGTACAATTGGCCATGACACACTAATGTCAATCTCTTTTCATCAATCTAAATTAATTGCTCCAAGCGGATTTTGACCCATTCTGCGTCATCAATTTCTGCCTTAGCAACAATCCGAAGGGATGGGATTTCAATTTCTGCGGGTATTACTGCCTCTGTGCCATACACCAACAAATAAGTTGTGGCCCCTACTGAAGTACGGATAGTAGTGCGATAACCCAGCAATGCAAATGGCAGCTTTTCATGCCACTGCCTATAACTTTCCACCATTTTTCGAAGTATCTTCTTTATATTCTTGTTGGCTGCCTCGACTGCTCCATTCGCCTTAGGGCGATATGGGGTGGAATTGCTATGTATAATCTTAAACTGCTGACATGTCTCTGTCATCAGACGACTGTTGAGATTAGTGCCATTGTCCATGATGATTACCTTCGAAATCCCAAACCGACAAATGATCATTGGGCACACAAAATCGACCACTACTTTTTTGGTCACAGATTTGAAAGTTTTCGCTTCAACCCACTTGGTGAAATAATCAATGGCTACCAAAATAAATCTGTGTCCGTTTGATGCTGCTGGCTCGATCGGCCCAATGACATCCATGACCCAAGCAACAAAGGGCCATGGTGCCGACATTGTATGCAATTCAGATGGTGGGGAATGAATCAAATCTCCGTGCACCTAGCACTGATGACACTTGCGCACAAAACTGATGCAATCTCGCTCCATAGTGAGCCAGTAATAACCTGCTCGGAGAATCTTCTTTGCCAGAACGTACCCACTCATATGCGGTCCACAAACTCCGGAGTGTACCTCAGTCATGATTGTTGTGGCCTTTCTGGCATCTATGCATCTTAGCAATCCAAGATCTGGAGTTCTTTTGTATAACACCCCTCCACTGAAGAAAAATCCACTTGCCAATCGTCGAATTGTTCTTTTCTGATCACCTGTGGCCTGTACCGGATATACCCCCATCCTGATGTATTCTTTGATATCATGGAACCATGGCTCCCCATCAAGTTCTTCTTCCACCATATTAAAGTAAACATGCTGATCACGGACTTGAATCTGCAAAGGGTCCACATAAGCCTTATCTGGATGATGTAACATTGACGCCAGAGTAGACAAATCATCGGCAACTTCATTATGGATCCTTAGGATATGCATGAATTCTATTGACTGAACCGCTGGCAAAGATCATGCAAGCATTGCCGGTACGGTATGAGTTTTAAATCCTGTGTTTCCCATTATCCCTGAATTTGGCGTACCAGCAGGTCCGAGTCACCCAAGACCAAAACTTCCTGGACAACCATATCCACAGCCATCCTCAAACCTAAAATGCATACCTTGTATTCCACCATGTTGTTAGTACAGTAGAACCGAAGTTGAGCCGTAACAGGGTAATGATGCCCTGTTTCAGAGACAAGTACCGCTCTATCCCAACACCTTTCATGTTAGCAGCCCTATCAAAGAAAAGTTTCCATCCTGGCCTTTCAATTTGTTCCAACTCCTCAATGTGCATTACCTCTTCATCAGGGAAGTAAGTCTTCAAAGGTTCGTATTCTTCATCCACAGGATTCTCAGCCAAGTGGTCGTCCAATGCTTGTGCTTTTATCGCGGTCCATGTCACGTAGACAATGTCAAATTCTGTGAGCAAGATCTTCCACTTTGCGAGCCTTCCCGTGGGCATAGGCTTCTGGAAGATATACTTCAACGGATCCAAGCGAGAAATGAGGTAAGTAGTATAAGAGGACAAATAATGTTTCAACTTCTGGGCTACCCAAGTTAAGGCGCAACACGTCCTCTCAAGCTGAGTGTACTTAACCTCGTAAGATGTAAACTTCTTGTTGAGATAATATATGGCCTGCTCCTTCCTTCCAGTGATATCATGTTGACCCAATACACAGCCGAATGAATTGTCCAAAACCGTCAAATATAGAATCAAAGGTCGCCCTGGTTCTGGCGGGACCAACATGAGTGGACTTGACAAGTACCCCTTTATCTTATCAAAGGATTCCTGACATTCATCTATCCACTTGACCGCAACATCTTTCTTTAAAAGTTTGAAGATTGGCTCACAGGTTGTCGTGAGCTGAGCAATAAACCGGCTGATGTAATTCAATCTTCCCAACAGACTCATCACCTCGGTCTTGTTCCTCAGAGGTGGAAATTCTTGGATGGACTTGACTTTCGATGGATCCAGTTCAATGCCCCGACGGCTGACTACGAACCCTAACAACTTTCCAGACGGCACCTCAAAAGCACACTTTGCAGGATTAAGCTTGAGATTGTACCTGCGAAGCCTTTGGAAGAACTTCCTCAGATCCCTGACATGGTCAGACTGCTTTCTAGACTTCACGATCACATCATACACGTACACCTCGATTTCCTGGTGTATCATATCATGGAATATTGTTGTCATTGCCCTCATGTAGGTTGCCCAAGCATTCTTCAAGTCAAATGGCATGACCCGATAGCAGTACGTTCCCCACGGCGTGATGAATACCGTCTTTTCTGCATCTTCCTCGTCCATTAATATCTGATGATAACCTGCGTAACAATCCACAAAAGAACCAATCTCATGTTTGGCACAATTATTAATCAAGATATGGATGTTCGACAATGGGAAGTTGATTTTTGGACTCGCCTTGTTGAGATCTCGATAGTCAACACACACCCTGGTCTTGCCATCCTTCTTCGGCACAAGCATAACATTGGCTAACCAGGTGGGATACCGGGTGACCCGAATGACTTTGGCATCAAACTGCTTGGTGACCTCTTCTTTGATCTTTACACTCATATCCGTTTTGAACTTTCTCAACTTCTATTTGACATGAGGGAATGTCGGGTCAGTGGGCAACTTGTGAACCACTAAATCAGTGCTTAGACCCGGCATGTCGTCATAGGACCATGCAAAAACATCTTTGTATTCGAACAGTGCTTTAATTATCTCCTCCCTATGTTGAGGTTCCAGATGGACACTTATTTTAGTTTCACTAACATTATCTTGGTCCCCTAGATTAACTGCTTCTGTATCGTTCAAATTAGGTTTGGGCTTTTCCTCAAAATGACTTAGTTCCTTACTAATTTCTTCATAGGCCTTATCATCATCAAATTCCAACTCGTCATCACACTCAATTCCTTGTATTATTATTTCAGAGTTAAATTGGCTTTTAAAACTAGGCCGAAGATTCCTCATGCATGTCATGTCATTGATATCAGCATAAAAAGAACTATACAAAAGAAGAAAACAAAAATAAAATTAGAAGAAATGAAGGGAAAGGAACAATTGCATTTCATTGAATTTAAAGATAACAGGGTTTTAACACATCCAACTGGACGGAACATAATATCTGAATTACAGACCATGGAATAATCCAGACAACTAAAAGAAAATCAAAACCCACTACCAAAACTCCCTCCGGGTAGGAAGAGGAGTAGCTTCCCAGTTGTTGACTTTTGCACGTGGTCCCACGAATTGCATATCTGCCTTGCTGGACCCTTCCCCAGCCTCAACCATGTTAACCTCAGCGAATAACCTTTCAAACCCCTTTTCCAAGTCTCCATCAGCACCAATCAATGATCCAGGAACCTTTGACAATAATTGCTTTCTGATACCCGGCCTGACGAATGATCTGGACAGGCGCGGGATTGGCCTTGGCAATGCCCATGCTTTCTGTTTCATTTTGCGGGCTCGTCTCATATCTGCAACTTTAGGCTTGAACCCCAGACCAAAAGTATCCAGATTCTTTGGAAGAGAAACTGGCTGCACAATACCTTGCAGAGATGCACCCAAACCCTTGCCCGGCACAAAACCATTTTTCAACATTTCAACGGCTACCATGACTGATGCAGTAGCTACCTTTGGAGTTGGAACGCACTTCCCTTCTGGAATTTTCTCTACCGATACTGTGTCAAAAACCTGATAAACCCATGGCTCCTTGTCGTATTCAACCTCTATGAGCGTAACAATGGCATCATTAGGCACACAAAAATTATCCTTGCCGTGTACGACAATTTCCTGTTGATCCCATTCAAACTTGACAATTTGATGCAGAGTAGACGGGACCGCTTTGGCAGCATGAATCCAAGGTCGTCCCAACAACAGATTATAAGAAACAGCCACATCGAGTACCTGGAATTCCATAGTAAATTCAACTGGCCCTATTGTGAGCTCAAGCACTATGTCCCCGACTGAATCTTTCCCTCCACCATCGAATCCCCAAATACTATTATTGTGAATTCTTTCATCCTCCACTTTCATCTTGTTCAATGTGGAGAAGGGACAAAGGTTCGTGCTAGATCCATTGTCAACCAGTACCTGAGTAACCACGGAATCTTCGCATTTCACAATCAGATAGAGGGCTCTATTGTGCTCGGTGCCCTCCACGGGCAACTCATCATCAGAAAAAGTGACTTGGTTTACCTCAAATATCTTGCTAGATATCTTTTCCAAGTGGTTTACTGATATTTTGTTAGGAACGTGGGCTTCGTTCAAGATCTTCATCAAAGCACGACGGTGTTCGTCCGAATGGATCAATAATGACAAGAGCGAGATCTGAGCTGGTGTCTTCCTTAACTGCTCCACAATGGAATAGTCTTGTACTTTCATCTTTCTTAGAAATTCTTCTGCTTCTTCCTCGGTCACCGCTTTCTTCACGAACACTGGATTATCTTTTGAGGTCTTAGCTTTTCTCAACTCTTCGGGGGCAAAGCATCTCCCCGATCGAGTTAAACCATGAGTCTCACACACTTCTTCTTTAACCTCTTTCCCCTTGTAAGTCACTGTTACTCGTTCATAATTCCATGGGACTACCTTGCTGTTGACTATCGGTAATTGAGTTACCGGTTTGATAACGACAGGATCTGTGGGGGCGCCCTTCACAATTACCACAGGCTTGTTCGTCACTCTTGGCACAACCATTTTTGCTCTTTCATGTTTTCCTGCAACGTCACTTGAGGACCCCTTCTTGACCTCCATAGATGGTTCATTATTTGCCCTGTTCAACTTGATCACAGACTTCTCACTTGTTGATTTTTCAAATGGCCTAGCTTCACTAGCCCGAATCATCATGACGGTTTGCGAAGGCTTCTTAGGATCCCCTCCCTTATGCACTATCTCAATCATATTTGTTTCATGATGGGATGGCAAGGGATTCTGATTGATATTGGGAGCCTCCGGAGCTTGGACCTCAATCTGATTGGTGTCAATGAGTTCTTGAATAGCTGTTTTCAATTTCCAGCATTTCTCTGTGTCATGTCCCGGGGCCCCTGAACAATACTCACAACTCACCGAACGGTTAAGATTTCTGGGAGGGGGATTCAGCAATTTAGCCTCGATCGGATTCAACATACCCAATTGTCTCAATTTGTAGAATAGACTAGCATATGATTCTCCTAATGGAGTGAAAGTCTTTTGCTTCTGCTACCTCTCATTCTTAAAGGCTTGGTTGGGTCGAAAACCCGTTGCAGGAGGATTTTTGTAGGCTTTTGGGGTTGGATAGTTATTTTGTGGAGCTTGGTACAGATTTTGTGGAGCTGGCGCACGCCATTGTGAGTGAGCGGGAGGTTGGGTATATGTTTGTGTGTGATGGACAGAAAAATGGGGATCTGGAGGTGGGTAATAGTATTGTGGTGGGTTATATGGAGTGTGGGGGTAAGTTTGGGGATAGGGTCGTGGCTGGTTGTAGTAACGGGGAAGGTTCCTGGATCCAACCCAAGCTCCTGACTCAATTGTCGCAACATCTTCCTTCTTCTTCTTCCCGAGCACACCCCCAGCACCGTTTTGAATGGCCTGAGTGGTTGCTTTGATCGCTGAATAACTCGTGATCTTGTTGGACTTGAGTCCCTCTTCAACCATGCCTCCCATTTTTACGACTTCATTAAAGGACTTACCTACTGCTGACACCAAGTGACCGAAATAAGTGGGTTCCAAAGCCTGCAAGATATAATCAACTATCTCGCTTTCTTTCATCGTAGGGTCAACCCTCGCTGCTTGCTCTCTCCAACGGAATCCATATTCCCTGAAGCTCTTACCGGGCTTCTTCTCAAGATTTGTCAACGACAGATGGTCTGAGATAATTTCGAGGTTGTACTGAAAATAGCAAGCAAAGGCTTGGGCCAAATCGTCCCATGTGTACCACCTGTTGTGATCTTGTCTGGTATACCATTCTAAGGCCGATCCACTTAAAATTTGGCTGAAATATGCCATCAACAATTCATCTCTTCCACCTGCTCCTCTCATTTTGCTACAAAATACTCTTAAGTGTGCTATTGGGTCACCATGCCCGTCGTACAGATCAAACTTGGGCATCTTGAACCCGACTGGTAACTGAACATCTGGGAACAGACATAAATTTTTATAGGCCACACTTACTTGGTGTCCTAACCCCCTCATATCTCGGAATGATTGTTCTAAGCTTTTGACCTTTCTGACCATCTCCTCATGCTTAGGATTTTTGGGTGGCTTCTCAATTTCTGCCGTGAGATCAAGATGAGGGGTGTAAGAATATGGTTCTGAAACTTTAAAGGTGGGTTTGGGGGGATAGTACTGGTTGTCGTAAGTTTGGAACAGGGGTTCACTAGAAGATCAGTGTAATGTAGCAGGTGGAGGTACCACAAAAATGAGAGTGACTGGTGGAGGAGGGTATGAGACTTGTTTGGGTGGAGGAGCTTGTGATGTATGGGAAGTGGCACCTTGGCAATGTTGGTAGAGGGGAAAGGCTGGAGATGAGTTCACAGTGTGAGGCTTCGGAGGTTGGGCTGATGGTGGGATATAAGCAGGGTTGGCGGGATAAACTGGTGGTGGATGCCCCTTGGCCCAGGCTTAGTACATTTCAGCCATCTATTGCTTTAGCTTATACATTTCTTCCCTTATCGCATTAACGTCCAATTCTTCCACTTCTTTCGATGGGTCGACAATACTTGTTTCTGATTCCTCGTTGGCCATATTCAGCCTATCTTTCGATCGGGTGTTGTATGAGTGAGTTGCTAGAATGCCTATCAACTAACCACCTGCCTGGACTCAATACATCAACAACAACCTTGTTAGTGATTAGGCTTTAACAGATTGGCAACCGCACATTGGGCATGAATGCACCTAAACAGTTAACCATCTCTATTATGTATTTGATCGGTTGCATGCGTCATCCCGGCCTTTTCTTACTTTCAATTGCAAACTTCCCCCTTTTCTTTCTTTTTCTTTTCCTTCCTTTCATTCTCTCTTTGTTTTTATTCTCTCTTGATTTTTTATTTTCTCTCTTTTCTTTCTTGTTTTTTCGCTCTTTTTCTTTTCTTTACTCTCTTGTTTTTCCTCTTATTTTCTTTCTCTCTTTTTTATTTGGTTACGGTCGAATCCTATGGAGATTGCCTATGTATCATGACTCCGCATGAATCAGACCAAGCATAGTTCTTGGAGATAAAAATAATAAAACATTTTTGGAATTTTCAAATTTTCATAATAAGACTCGGAAATAAACTTAAACAGAAACTAACAGACTCTAATGAAAAACGAAATACAGACTCAAAAAAACAAACAACCCACATACTCTGATAAAAGAAATACAGACTCCAAAACAACTGGCAGACTTTAACGGAAAGAAAATACAGACTCAAGAAATCATGAATACATCAGTGCCTCAATTGCCCTCGGGACCCGCGGGGCATCATTCGGCCTTGCCGCAGGCCAACTCGCTAAATCCCCTTGGAGGTGGTAGAGATCTTCCATTACCCGGCGAACGAAAATCATCACAGTAGCGAAGAACATAGATCTAGTCATATCCTCACATTTACAGCACTTCATCGCGATGTAGTTAGCGACCCTTTTGACTCGCTCTCTTATGACGCCCTTCTCTTGCAACAAACGCCCAATTTGTTCGGTTTTGGCTTCCAAAGTTTGTTCGGCTACCTGGTTCTGCTCATGGAGTTGTTGCAAGTCTTTTTCTAGCCGTACCATTAAGGTGTAACAATGTTCTCTTTCAGCCTTAAATTTTTGGCTTGTTTAGCCATTTCACCCTCGAGGTTGCCAATTGCCTTTTCCCAACCTGTGACCCCTTTTTCATATCTTTCTTTCATCTGTTGAACGAAAACTGCACGCCTTTTGGCACTTTTAGCCAACCTCGCCCGTGCTTTTACTAGTTCAGACTCAGGTTTCTGCAGGTCATCTTCATAGTCATGTACCTTTTGAGTGAGGTTGTAAATGAGCCTTTCATCTTTCCTACTTCGGCCTAGGCTCTCGGCTTCAATTTTTAACTATCAAACCTGAGCTCTGAGGGCTTATTTTTCTCACACCAATCTTCTCCTTTCACCTTCGGCCTCTTGTGCTTGCAAATCATTGTTGAAGGTGATATTTCTCAACTCTTCTCGTAGATAATGGATGGTGGCCTTATATTCCTTTTCCTTCTCCCCCAGGCTAACCTCTCCTGAATTTTATCATCAAAGGCTTGGACATGAGGCCTTTTGGCGGGCCTCTTGGGCTCTGGCTCGTTGTTTACATAATACATTTACTCAAACCAAGCAGCATAATTTGGATCTACTTCCCCTTTGGCTATGTTTGGTACCTGGGTGCCATTTTTTAGATACCGGTAGTTATTCCAATCCTGCTAAACTATAGCCTCGGGCAATGCAGCTTCCGGATGTAACTCTATGACCTGGGTGCTTAGATCTTCATCTTCAGGCACAATCTGATACCTTCCCAATTGCCTCAAGACCCTCTGCGGTGCATATGGATGAATACTCCTTACGCCCATTAACCTCATGTAGCCTTTGGTAGCAGTCATATAGATGGCTTCTGTCCTCGGGAGCCATCCTATAGTCCACTCAACTTGACCTGCGTTAAGAACTTTCAAGTGAGAGAACCATGCTTCAAACCCTTCTGGTGCGTTGTAATCTTTTACCCTCTCCTCGTAACTAGTGATGAAGTTATTCGGGCTCGAACCATAACTCATGAATCTGGGGTGATGGCGAAGGTGCTCGATCAACCACATTTGCAGAAGGATCTTGCAACCTTCAAAAAATTGAGCCCCTGCTTTGCATAGAGTCAATGCTCGATAAATATCCGCCAGCACCAACGGGGCAAGTGTATTATCTTCCTTGGTAGTGAGGATTTGTGCAATTCTAGCCATACAAATATCCACCGTCCCTTTCTCATTTGGAAAAATAATGATCCCCAAGAATGCCACAATGAATGCGAACCGGCGATGAATCTGCCAAAGGCCCTTGTCTTGCTTGTTGCTCAAACCCTTTTCATGCATTTCAAAACCAGTAGAGTGCCCGAACCTGAAGTATAAAAAATGGAAAGCACAACACCTGTTGCTCACACGTTCTTTATTCGTCTGTTTAGTAATATTCAGGAGGTCAAAGAACTTGTGCACTGATGGAGCCCTTGGAAATATAAGTCATTGCTTCCTCAAATCCTGTCCGAATTCAATGTACCCGGCTATTTCCTCCAAAGTAGGAGTGATCTCAAAATTCGAGAAACGAAAGACATTGTGGACAGGATCCCAGAAAGTTACCAAAGCCTTGATCAAATCTTCCCGTGGTTTGATCTCAAAAATGTTTATAAGAACACCCAACTGCTTTTTCACCCATTTCTGACCATCTTCATCTAGATTATTCCACCACATACGCAAGTGTAGCTGAGTCTGTTCCCTGACCACTTCTGGCGGTTCCTGGATGGTATTCATTTGTTCCTGTGGAAGATTAAGGTTAGGGTTGACTCGAGTGGACCCTTTTGTAAACAATTTTTTTTTTTTTGGAAGAAGAAAAGAAAAAGAAAGGGAAAAGAAAAGAAGAAAAGAACCATAATTTCTTCCCCTATATGCCAACTTTAGCCAAGTGACTGTTTTTGCAAATGCGGCCCCTTCCCAATTTCACGCGAATTTTGAGGCCGGGGGGAATTATTTTATGACCCTTCACAAACTTGTCTATTATTTTACGAAAATAGCCTTTCGACAATGGCTATCTCGGCAAGAACGGTTTAAGACATTGCCGAAGCTGGATCGGCTTATTTTGACCAAAAATCAAGATTGCATTCATTCAACCACCAACTCTCTTTTCTTGTTTTTCTTTCTTTTTTTTTCAAAAATAAGGCCGAACCTTATGTAGGTTGCCTACGTAGCCCACATCCGGTGAGAATCAGACCTGCGTAGTTCGATCAGTTTTGACACAGTGTTTGACTCTTTTGAAATAACTCTTTTTGAAAAAATTTAGCAGAGTTTCAGGACGTTTTTCAAATACCGGGATTTTTAGAACTGGGCTTATTTCCTTCCCTATATCACTCTTGGTTTTTATTTTTGCTTTATTTTCCCTGGCCGGTCAGCATGCATGCCAAAATAAATAAATGTTCACATAGCACGTAAAATGCATCAGGACGGTCTGTTATTTCGGGCACACCTATCCTAGACGGACCCAACCCCTGTGTTGAGTCCCTTAAGTCAAATGTATATGACGCAAACAAACGTTCCTACTAGGGATCCGGCATGAGGCTGTGTTTTTCTAGGTTTAAATCCTGGGGTTTTGTTCTAGACTTGGGTACCCGAGCGGACAACTAGGGCCGAGGAGGGGGCGACGTACCGGGTGCACTGAAGTCTACCTGGCCTTGTCGCTTGCCCAGCCTCGTTCTATTTTGTATAATTTCTATAGAAAAAGCGGGCTATGCGAACGTATGCACCATTTCTAGAAGACTCAGATGGGTGGCGTAAGAAGACAGTTATATACAATTCAAATAATAATAAAGCAGTAAACAAATACATTTAGCACAAAAGATTCACAGAATACAGTAATATTGACAATAAATGAAGCCAAGTAAAAATCATTAATAAACTCGAAGTCTTGAACCCTGAACCAGAGATTCTGGGTTCGGTCCCCAGCAGAGTCGCCAGAGCTGTCACACCTCCTTTTTACCTACACCCCGTAAAGGGCATAAGGGAGTTTTTCCAACTTAAAGTGACAATCGAAACGGGATTAATTATTGAATTCAGAGTCGCCACTTGGGATAATTTATGGTGTCCCAAGTCACCAGTTTAGATCCCGAATCAAGGAAAAGATTGACTCTGTTATACAGTCTGCGAACACAGAAATCCGGGTAAGGAATTATGTTAACCCGGGAGAAGGTATTAGGCATTCCCGAGTTCTGTGGTTCTAGCATGGTCGCTTTGATCATACTTGGCTTATTAAAATTGTTTAATTACTGACTTTAGATCCTATGTGCATTTACCCTTTACCGCTTTTTAATTAAGAAAATTATCTTGAAACGGGTCACGCGTACGTGTATCTATCTGTTTGGCGTGTCAAAATCATGTCACGCGAACGTGTCCACAATTAATAACGCATGTGACGCACATGTTAGGTGACAGGCGTGTGGGCGTGCACCCTGTGAATGATGACTCTGTTGTCCGTGCAGCACGTGTGTTGTCCGTGCATATACTGATATTGATACTATAGCACGTGAGTTGTCCGTGCAGATACTGATATTGATACTATAGCATGTGAGTTGTTCGTGCATCACGTGAGTTGTCCGTGCAGACTTTAGCGCTTGGGCTGTAGGAGCCCCTCCGGAATCTGCACACCCCTAGTGAGCGCAATCGACTATAAATAAATGGATCGGGTTGCACGCCTTAACGAGCCTTCGGGCTATATATATATATGGATCGGGTTGCACGCCGCAACGCGTATAGTACAATGTTGAGTGATTGAGAGTGTTGAGTATTGAGCATGGTAAAAGATAATGCGAGGCAGTGAGATTGAGTACTCTGAGAGTGTGAGTACATGAGTTCATTACTAAGAGGCATTGCATTTGGCATGTATACTTGAGATATATGCATAGAGTTGCATTTCTTTCTGCTGCCTGGTTTTGGTGACATTCATGATATTACCTGTATCTTGACATGTAGACATAGAGATGTACTTTCCTCATGCCATTTGAAAAATGAAATCTCTTATTTTGAAAGAAAGTTTTATGGAAAAATCACAGTTTTTACACTTACTCATAGTTTGGTGATTTCAGTGAAAAGAATTGAGTTTTACTGTTACACTTGAAAAGAAAATGCTTATTTTTCCTGAACTGTGAACAAGCTGAGCATTTTATTATTAATTTATTCTTTGTGCTGCTTATGAATATTATTGTGAAGTATTACTGGATGTGGGTATGGACCCTAACCTTGGTACAAGTTCGTCACTGCTTTCAACCTGAGTTTAGGTTTGTTACTTATTGAGTACATGAGGTCGGTTGTACTCATACTGCACTTCATGCACATTGCGTGCAGATTTTGGATGTCGATGTCGCCGTGTTTGATGAGAGCTGACTTGGAATATGTTCCGGCGTCCCTATTGTAGCTGCCTCTTGTTCATGGTAGCCTTAGAATCATTCTGTTTATGTACTTTTCAAACAGAAGATGTATTTGTTTCATATCAGTTTTGTAAATTCTACTCATAGAAGCTCATGATTTGTATTACCAGTCCTTAGGAGGTGTATAAGAGATCATTTATTTTTCCTCAGTATGTTATATTTTTATTGTATTTGATGAGTTGGCTTACCTAGCAGGATGGGTTAGGTGCCATCACGACTAGTTGGATTTCGGGTCGTGACACTAGGACCCAGTAGTAAAAGAAACCTACTCGAAGCATAGTAGTCAATAAAGTCAAGTAGCCACATAGAACCAAAAAAATGAAGGAAACAGTCTAGCACATAGCAAGGAGATCAACACACAGAAACAAGAAAAGTCTTTAAACTCATAGCAATAAGTGAAGAAAAAGAAAAATTTATAAGGAATTAGGATTTTAATAGAGCTGAGTTAAAAAGGTAAGAACTTTAGAAGCAGTCAAGTTAAACAAAGAAAAGGATCTAAACACAAAGAACTCAGTCGAGACCAGTATACATGCAAGACAAACAAAGACAGCTTCAGAACTCAAAAATACCTAGGGTTGCAACACGATGAACCAGGTAGAAGTAAAACATAAACAAATCGATTAAACATAATAGAATCATAAAACAATACTGAAAATCGGAGAAGTGATCTTTTAAAAAGAGTTTAAGAAACCCTAATTTGAAAATGAAGAGTCACTTTGAAAGAAAATCGAAGAACCTTTGAGAAAACACCAAAAAGTTCATAACATGCACAGATCTAAGAAAGATCTGAAAGAAAATCGGAAAGCTCTTAAAGCTAGGGTTTCAGAGAACCCAGAAAAAGTGAGAAAAGACTTTGAAAAGTTACCGATCTAGCCGGAAAAGCCATGAGTGGCCGCAAAAAGGCCATAGATAGAAGTTGAGCCAAGACTGGACTAGATCCCTTTGAGATCTGTCCATGAAATCACGGAAACAAATGACCAGGAGCCGAGATCGGTACACCTCTCAAACAGCCGTGGGAGTCCATGGATTAGGTGAAGATCAAAGGGGATTAGGGTAGATTTGGGTGGCAGCGGCTAGGGTTAGCTTTAGGTTCTCAGAGAGAGTTTGAGAGGAGAAGGGATTCAAGGGCAGCAGGTTGGTAGAAATGATTTAGGTTTAGGGGTTGTTCTGGGTTAAAAATGGTAAGGTGAAATAGTACGGCCTAGATTAAAAGGGGTAGGTGGGGGTCCGGGTTTGGGTTGGGTTTAAAAGGGTTAGGGGAGAGTTTTAATTGGAATTGGGTTGGGAAATTTGGGGTCTAATTTAGGCTATAATTGAAATACAAATGGGCTATTATTTAAATAGCCATATTTTCCTTTTTAATTTATAAAAATAGTCAATAGCTTCTAAAAATAAAATGAAAATACTAAAATAATTTATAGCACATAAATAACAATTTAAAAACACAAGACTCAATTTTATGAATATAAGACACAATTAAACCTTAAAATGACTAATATTGCAATTATGTGCAATTTAGCTTTAAAAATACTAAATGAAATTGTAAAAATATGTAAAAATTATTTGAGCCATATTTTGGCATAAATAAATAAATTCAATAGATGAATTATCAAGATAATAAATTTTGGAAATAATTATTGAGATTTTATGGATAAAAAGGGGGAAAATAAGTCAATAAAAATTATGAAAAAATAATAAAATATTTGAGCATGCTTATATATGCATATATATGCTATTTTGAAGTTATTTTGCATATTCAAAATACATAAGAAAAAATTGGGTATCAACAATATGTCATTTCACATCGTTTCGGCAAGCCTACTCTCTGAGAAACGAGGGGACTATCTGTATATGGGTAAAACCGAGCCTACTGCATGACTCGACTTTCCGGTGAGTCAAACAGAGCAAGAGCGTGACCATAGTGTATCGGAGTCAAAATTAAGAGTCCTCGTATCGGGGCTCGGGCAAAATACCTACCCTCGTGGATATCTGGGTCATATCCTCCGGTTCGATTTAAGGATCGAGGCTTCGGAGAGCATTACTAAACGGTTGTGCACGACTAACAAAGGGTCGTGATGTCCGTGCTTGATCGGATATCACGGTGTGAATCTCGACCCGTATCGGCGAAAAATCAATGATTAGGAAAACAGAAGATTTTTACCTTTTTTAGAATTGTAGTTAGGGTAAAACTCCCATACTATATAAAGGAGAGTCTGATTATTCATTAGACACTTTGTAATATGCATATCAAGGTAATATACCGTTATTTTTTTCTGTTCTTACTTTTGTTCATCAAGTTCTCTATTATTGTTAGCTCGGGACTGAAGACAAACACTTCATTAAGCTATTACTGAGTCCGAGATCACTGCCGCTATTGATTTGGCAATTTATTACGTTTTTTATTTATTTAATCTAATGCTATTAATCGTTTGTATTGAATTAATCCGCATATCTTTAAAACCATTTATAAATTTAATTGTTATCCGTTTTTTAGGGTAAACAATTCTCTTTGTTAAGTACTTCATTTCGTTCCAATTTAATTCTCATGATTTTCCTCATTAGAAAGCCTTATAAGCTAAATAACTGATTCTGGAAAAAATAAGAAATATAATCCGTGATTTGATTGTTCTCAAATCCCGGAAACTACAGAATGGTTCTTTACACTTTCAGTAATACTTTTGCTCAAGATTCAAGAATATTGATAATTTAATTCAGACCACCAAACTAACCTTTGAAATCATGGATAAGTAATGAAGGATGCAAAAGTGTAATGTCGTCTTCTTGAGCCGAGTGTCAATCGAAAATAGCCTCTCTATCCCTTCGAGATAGAGGTAAGGTCTGCGTATTCACTACCCTTCACATACCTCACATGTGAGATTTTACTGGGTTGTTGTTATTGTTGATGATGCAAAAGTTTAATGCACCAAGTTCAAATAATGCAAGAAAAATAGAGTTGATGGGGATTTTAAAGAACCTTAGCTCACATCCTAGAGATTCAAAGGCACCAGAAAGGTAAAATACTCTAAATTTACTTTTGACTATAACATCCTCCAAGCAAAGTCTTATTATTCATGTTTTGCCAGAAACAAGGTAAATTAAGTCTAGTTGAGTGTAATGCATATGAATTTCAACCGAGTAGCAAAATAGATGTTGAGGTTGAATTGCAAGTATTTTGACTTAAACCAACCTACGAAGTCAGCGAACCATAAATGAACCTTAACTAGTCATTCTCTTGATCAATTAGCAATTATAAACTAAATCAAGTGTATAATACCATAAAAATAAAATCATGTATATAACAACATAATAAACTACTAGTAGTACCTATAGCTAAGAAGATAAATATGGCACACTTTTTTTGAAAAGTTTTTTTAGACGGCCATAACTTGTAGTAACTAATTTAGCGGGTAACTTTTTGTTTTCCTTGGCTTCTCTTGAATCTTGATTTTCCTTTACCTCTTCCTTGGTTTCTTTTTGGTCTTGATTTGCCTTTTCCTTTGCCTCTTCCTTGGCCTCTTTCAGAGCCTGAATTAAGTTATTCAAGCAAATTTCAGGCCCTCCTGAAGTATTCTTGTGTATCAAATATTCAGCCACATCACAAGGACTCATGTTTACTTCCTCTAGTAATCGTTGAATTTCTTCAAACAAATCGTGAGTTTCAATTCTCAAGTAATTCTTAGCCAATACTTTGAATGCTTCAAATCTGCAATACGACATCTCAATGTGCATATCCATCCGTCCTCTGCGTATCAGAGCTGGATCAAGTTTTTCCTTATAATTAGTCGTAAATATAATGATTCTTTCCTGACCACAAGCTGACCATATTCCATCAATGCAATTCAACAGCCCTGAAAGTGTAAGTTTGCCCACAAGCTGACCATATTCCATCAATGCAATTCAACAGCCCTGAAAGTGTAAGTTTGCTGGATTTTTTCTTCTCGCTGTCTGAGTCTGAGTCTGAATCGGAATCGGAATCCGAATCTGAGTCATCATCGTCAGAATTTTCTTCTTTCTTTTTCTTCTTTCTCTTGCCTGTCAAATCAACAGAGCAATCAATATCTTCAACGACAATAATAGACTTGCTTGTTGTTTCCATGAGCAACTTCTTAAGACCTAAGTTATTTTTAACTGAGGTAAGCTCAAGATCATAAATATCATAGTTCAAGAAATTCGCAATAGCTGCAATCATTGTTGATTTCCCCGTTCCTGGTGGACCGTAAAGAAGATAGCCGCGTTTCCATGCCTTGCCTACACTAGAATAAAAATTCCTCCCCTCACTAAAAGCAACGAGATCGTTTTTTATTTCCTCTTTTTTCTTAGGGTCCATAGCCAAAGTATCAAAAGTTGCAGGATGCTCGAAATTAATATGCTTCCACATACCATACCAACGTGTATAATAATTATCCCCATTATTGTCATTACAGTAAATCCTCTGTTTCTTGTTTTTGAATTCAATCGCTTTGCCTTCTTCCATCACATACTTCAAGTATTTTTCTGTGACAATTTCTCGATATTCTTGATTGAACGTTAAACTGTAACTTTTCTTCTCAATTGGAAGGGAATTATGCCCTTGAGAATCGTCCCTCAATGTTTCCTTATGAAAGCGCCAACAAAGTTTCGCACCTTGAAATTCATCAATAGTTGATTCTCCTTCATCCAAAATAACAGCACAAGACTTGATGTTCTTGAATTTTTCAGCTTTGAGATGTTTAGCATCATTGCTTATAGACTTCGTACTCAAATAATTGTTGACATGGTTGTAAATTTCATTGTTTATACCACTGGAGAATTCATCAATGGTGATTTCTACATAAGGGTAGAAGTAATTTTCAAGTCGATTCCAGAAGGTTTCGATTCGCCTACGGATTATTTGAGGGAAGAGTTGTTGAATTGTGCCCCATATGAACATTATTCCAGCAAGCCTGGACCCAACTTCGGTCAATGAAGTTCCCATGTTGTTTTTCCTTCAACAACATAAATTTTGAAGGGGTGTATGCTTAATACGAGAATATATATAGATATAGAATTGGAAGATGTGCAAGTTATTACCCAAAAAAACATTGTCTGGTCCTTGTCGGACAAGGAAGTCGACTAGTTTAACTCGGCGACAAAAGAGCCTTTTTTAGCAGTATTTTAATTATACTAGGATTCGAATTATATATATGGAAATTGTAAAAAAAAAAAAATATTATTAGTGAAGTTTTAACCTGTGATAATTTGTTAGTTTCCATTTTTATCATATAAATAATCTATTACTAATTTTTTTTGGGTCAAATCTATTACTAATACTTATTAGAAAATTAGTCTTATGCACGTGTACTAGTATTATTTATTATTTATTACACTAAAAACTAGTCTTATGCATGGGTTCAAAGCAAAAAAAAATAATAATAACTCCTATATAAAATTTCTAGGGTAGACAAAAAAGTTAAATGAAAAATGTGATCCTAACACTTTTAATGTAAACTAGTCTCTCTACACGTGCAACGTGAATTACATATCATTTTTCTAGAATATATACTAAAAATTAGTTAATGCACATATATTTGAAAATATTTATGTAAATTTTATTTATTCTCATGATCTCAAGAATATTTTTAAATATTAATTTAAGCTTAATTCATATCTTTCAACCTTGAAAATAATTGTTCATAATATCTTATGTGTGCTTCTAAATTATATACCAATTAATCAAGTTTATTTGGTAGAAGGAAAAACGAAATTAATCTATAAACATATGTTATTTCCAAACATCGGATGCCTACAAATTAATATATTTCAAAATTATCTCATAATAAATATCTACCTTTAACTCTAGTAGAAACTTATAAATTTCATAAATCACAAAGCGTAAATGTTAATGTAGACATAAATTATAAGTTTAGTGCGAAACTTGTAACTTTGGTTTCGTCAAACTGCTCCAATCTCTCCAAGCAACAGCTAGAACTAACATCATTTGAGTCCGGAAAATCATGTCATTCGACGCGTTTGAAGACAAAAAAACTTTTCATAGT
The DNA here is from genome assembly GCF_000393655.2 of Nicotiana sylvestris. Classification (NCBI taxonomy): domain Eukaryota; kingdom Viridiplantae; phylum Streptophyta; class Magnoliopsida; order Solanales; family Solanaceae; genus Nicotiana; species Nicotiana sylvestris. The sequence goes on along the minus strand of NC_091058.1, from coordinate 7,598,861 downwards.
CAATGTCCATGGATCACTTTTGAGTGATGAACTCCAGTACTCTCAGAGAATTCTTTTCAAATAGAAAGAATTTGTTTTAATAATTGAAGATCTGTCGCATATGTTAGACACTTACCGATTTTGATGGCACACTTTGGCATTGGTGGGCGTGAAATAAAATTCCTTTCAAACAAGATTCTTACCTTTATCTTTTCCTTTCAAAGTGCCAAGCAATTCGTTTATTTCAAAAGTTGATATCCCTAATTTCTCAAGATTATAGCAGTTGTATATTCCATGCACCATATTTATATGGATGGCTAGCATGTTGAGATTGAGGACCGCAACCCTTCTGTACTGAGGTGTTTAGTGATAATTTAAAAGGTTTCCCTTTTGTTCTCTAATTCACTCCTTGCCGCTGCCATGAATACAGAATACATAAGGATTATAATTATTTGCAGATCTGAAAACAAACCAGAGTATGCGAAAACGAGGTTCTGGTGCTCTATCTACTCTTAATTCAATATTGACAGTATAAATCGTTGCTATATGGGTGTGTTTGGTACGAAGGAAAATGTTTTCCTGGATGTTTGTTAGTGAGTGTTTTTTAGTGTTTGGTTAGAGAGTAGAAAATTTTTTTTTAGGAAAATAAATTTCTATGTTACTCTCTTCACCCCCATCCTCCCCCAAAATCCCATGTGTCCTGTGCTCCCCCCCACCCCACCCAAACAATTACATTTTTCTTCAAAAATTCAATTATTCTTCTGGAAAATTCACATAAACCCAAAAGAACTAATATGTTGATTTACTTTTTCACACAAGAACGTTAAAATTTGAGGTCCATAACTGGAAAAAAATATTTTTTCTTGTTGAAACAAAATAAAAGTACTCTTTCTACAACACAAAAAGTATTCATTTTGTTGAAATAAAAGAAATTACTTTTTCTATATCTTAGAAAAGAAAATACTCTATCTACAACATGAGAAAAAAAGTATTCTAAACAATATTTCTATTATATAACCTCTTGCAACATATAAGATTCAGGTTAACAACGATAAACGTCTCATACACAGATAAAAGAGAAGAAATATAAGCAACTCCATAATAACCATTCTCAATATAGGAGTACTCAAGAAGCAAGTAGACATGAGAAAAACCATCACAGAAGTATCACACACCATATTAGACAAGCAACAAAATATTTTTCTATAACAATTGCTTCTTATTCTAGCTTTGTTCTTCCAACCCCATTTGTGTATTTTAGTATTGTCGCTTGAATCTTTCCAGCCAAAACCTTGGGGAGATTCTATTTATTTTTTTTTGCCATGAATGCCTTAGCTAACATATCTCTTTGCACCAAATAATCAAAAGCTTCACCTAAGAACTCTTCTTTATAACCGTCTGTTGCCACAATTTCTTCATACAATCTTGTCACATCTAGTCGACTATCAGCTATCTTACTGATTTCGCTGCCACTTCTCCAAGCTTTGTTGATATATCACCGACCACATCTTACATCAGAAGAACGACTTCTTTTACGACTTGCTTTGACTTGAGAAGTTTCACTTACTACGCCTTGCACATCTTTTTCCTTTGATGGTCCTTCAATGTCATTATCATTACCTTTCTCCGGACTATAATCCAAGCCTATATCATCAAGGGACTTAGCACAATCACCCCTAGCTCGATCATTCCCGCACACAAGGGACATTTCTTCAAACATTTCAATATAAACTAATATTCAAAATTAATTAAAAACTTAATATTAATATGTTACTCACTGCAAACCAAGGGTAATAATGATGGGTGTTCCTTATCTCCGATTGGATAGTATCATTCGGTGATTTGACAAGGGTTGGATAGAGCTTCAAAATTGCTTGAAGTACAGTGTGGAAACATCGATGAACAGATTCAATCGACCTATAAAAATGCGACCCTATCTTGCGAAACCGTTCATTAAAACCAACAATGTCTAAGAAAATTAGTACTTGTTCTTGCGCGGACATATTTTTGGTTGATCTCAAGAAATTATTTCTTCTAAGAGCATTACACAATTCAAAAAATACAGGTTGGCTCATTCTTATCTGACTTATACAATGAACAGTACTTCCATTCAAAATATTATTCATGTAAAATTCCCTCTCTTGGTCTTTATTGGTATAAGGTGCCCTAGGAATGTTACTTTGATTTTCATGGGCTAAAATAATTGCATCCCCAACAGCTAAGACAGATGTGGCGCTGCTCCAACTATTGCATCATCTTCCTCAGTTTCAATCGAATTCATCTGTTGCAACCCAATTTTAGAACTTCTACTCATAAGAACGGATTGATAAAAACATTAAAGAGAGCCTAAAAGAAAAGCCACATTGCACAGCATATAAGCTAGTCTGACCACACAACAATCAAATTTCCAAGTTGTGAGTGAAGCCATATTGCTAAAATTTCATTGGACTTGAATCATATATTATCTTCTTGATCAACAGTATCCTAGCTAGAAAAGCTTCCAAGTTCAACACTTGTACTTTGATAGGTAACATTAACTTCTAGTACTACATTGTTTTGTTTCATAACTTGAAAGACAAAAGAGGACATAGAACTTGATATCATACAGAAATTAATATTAAGCAGCAAAAATAGCAAGAAAGTGGATCATGAACAAACAAACTCTACCAAATCCCAACATGAAGAACATTTACCAAAAGTTCTGAATACTTAGATAAACCAAACTAACTGAAGATGTACTAATTTTGACTATATTCAAGTCAGAAATTACATTTTAGGATTCTAAATATTGAAAATTTGTACTCGTGAATTAATCTCTTGTATTGCAATGGATATCAGGCAGAGCATTAGACTATTATTCATCAGTTCATCAAGCAAAAATAGAAGGAACTGAAGAAAAGTTTAAAACCCTAAAACAAACGCAGGGAAGGGGGCGTGCGTTACCTAAAATCAAGAGCCCAAGAGCGAAATTGAGGGAGATTTTAGACAGCAAGCTGGGCGTTTTGGTGCGATGGCGAAGATCTTAAAATTTGAGACTGGAGAGAGAGAAAAATCGGAGTGAACCGAGATGAGAGAAGGGAGAGAAATCGGAGAATGAAGAGAGAAAAATCGGAAAAAGAAATCGACTGATTTGGGAACCAGCGATTTGGGGGGGAGGGGAGAAGCCAGATCGCGCGTTTTGTTTTTAGGAAAATGTTTTCCCTTCAAATTTTAGGGAAAACATTTTTCCCATTGAAGGAAAATGAATTGATTGGGAAAATGTTTTCCAAACTATTTGTGTCAACCAAACATGAGAAAATGGAAAAATATTTTCCAGAAAATGTTTTCCTCCGTACCAAACACACCCTATATGTTGATTCAAAATCATTTCATAATAGGTAAGGGGAGGGAAAAAAATCGTGTATTCATTTAAATTATTGAGGAACATAAAACACTGTGGCCAGTGGAAAACCCACTATATATACTGTGCCATGTTGCTACTATAAATTAGTATGGAGTTAAGAATGTATATTATTTCGTATACAGATCACATTCCAACTAACTAAAAATAACTGCAACGAGGAGGAATAATTCTATCAAGCAGACGAATGGTCTGTGCCCCATTGATCTGGACAGAAAGTTATGACAAATTGATCGGATGAACAGCCAACCACAGGTGAAGGTGTGTCAAAAGCATAAGTAACGTAAGAGGGACAAGATTTCTTGAATAAACTCGAGTACACACTTGGCTTGCATTTGTCAGGGCTCCCATATTTGTTCCTGCAACAAAATGAGTCCAGATTGAATGCCAAGCAAGCACTTTTACATGCCACCACTTGTCCTTCGTCATTTATAACCTGTCAAAAACATAAACTATGCGCCTTAAAGTGTACTTCCCTGATAATTTAAGTATTTAGATGAGATGGTCACACAATTCAATAAACCTGAAGCTCTGGTGGGCACATGGCATTCAAGTTTCTTGAGCAACTTGTAATGACGCACTTTGATGCTGAAGGTTTTGATGTTATAGAAACAGGGAGGTTATATCCGTCAACTAAGCTCACATCGTAGAAACTTGGTTGTTTTTTGTCAAATTGTATAGACATTTCTACTAGTGTAACTGGAGGAAGGCCTATGGTTCCTTCACATTCGAGTTTTCCGTCACAATCGCCTGTTTCGCAGGCGGGTTTGTGATTGGTGGGATCGTCGAAATTGCAACCAGTTCGAGCCCAAATGCGTCCACTCCAATCCCCTGGGGCACCATATCTGCGAGTTCGGCCTGGTGGAAGGTAGAAGCCGCCGTTTGCTATAACTGGATGGCCTGCATTTGGGGCTGTTGCTGGCCATATAGGAAAGGGGCATTTGTTATTGATGTAGATGATGCATGCCTCCACCTCTCCGAGTTTACCTGTATAAAAATGATACCAAGTACTCTTTTTTAACTTTAACTTTAAATAACTTTTATATTCAACCAAATATTGTACAAATACCAGCTTAAACTTTGAAAAAAAAAAAAAGCCATTTGTAGCATTTTCAAACGTCAAAGGATAGCTGGAGATATGGATAAATTAAAATGAATTAAAGAAAAGATTCAAGGGGAAAAAAGAAATTCTGAAACAGCAACTACATTTGAGTAATCTTAAATACCTGATGTAGTGAAGTGCCATATCAAGAAGAGAAGGATTGCTGGAGATATCGATGAAAATTTCATCCTGATAATTTGCAATTTTGACGAATGTAAGGAACTAAATTAAGAATGTATTTATAGTTTGGATATTAATAGAAGTGGTCCAAATCCTTCTTTGATTTTACTTCAAGTCTTTTACATAGACAGTCTTTGAAAATAAGAAACAACCTTAAAGAGAACAGATGCTTTACCTCTCCCTTTAAAGTATGATTTATCTTCCAATGGAAGGCTATACATCATAAATGAGCCCTGGCATTTTGCCACAGGCTTAATGTATGTGAGGTAGCCGGTAGGTTGAGCTAATCAACGTAGAGTATTTCTTTCTTTATTTCTTTTTCAGCAAAACATAGTCTTCAAGAAATAGTTCACTCCAGCTATATAGGTTGCAGGGCAATGCTAAATTTACGATTGAGTGATAAGTTGAAGTAAAATATACTATATTGTATCACTTAACTATGATCAAATAAAAAGCCTAATGTAAAAGACACGTAGCATGTGATGCATGGACGGTAAAAACTTATCCGGTGGTTATACCAATCCAATAACTAAATGACACTTGTCACTTAATCTAACTACAACTATTAATGCTTAATCATAGTTAACTTTCATTTGTTTTGCACATAATCTAAATTAATAATTAAATATACCAAATAATCTAGCTAGCTATTCCGAAGGTGTTTCTTTGTTCTTTAACTGGACAATGCTTTTGAAATTCTAGATTAGCAAAACGATAAAAATTATTCGCATAAACACTTAAATTGATCATCTCTTTTTTATTTCTTCTTCTCACTGTTTAACCAAAAATCTGAGTATTTGGTCAAAGCTAAAAAAGAAATTCGGGTTACTGATAATCAGGAGACAAAAAGTAAAATACTTTTGAGAACAATGGTAGAAGGTAAATAGATAAGTATTTCAATGAATTCTCAATAGTATTCTGTGTCCTTACAAATGATGATACTTCTTCCTTTTATAGATCATTCTAGGTAAAGGAATAAAGCCTCAGCTTTAATGATATAATCATGAGCAATAAATGACATTAAATAAGCCGTTATACAATCATTCCTATTAAATACCAACTTTATAACGTATCAAACGTTTAATAATGAATTTGGACTCCTTTCTGTCATCTGATCCTTGCTTTCAATGCCTTCTAATCCGTTGGCTGTAAATAATTTAAATTGGTACGAGACTCGTATCTATACGTCGTCTCGTGCCTATTTAAATTCTTCTTCCCATGGCTGTTTTCACCGTGCCTCTTAGTCAATTGCTGTTCTTTGACCATTCAACTAATCCACGTGTCATGCCACATCATTTTTAATATAAATTCAGTTTTTTTCCAATACAGATAGTCCCCCCACTTTCCATTTTTTTTATCAATTAAATAATTGGGAAGTGGATCTTCATGTAAAAAGAACTTTTGCCACAATTAATGCTCATGACAGTACTAACGTCTCAGCAGTCTTTTCCATTTAATGTTCTGTCCATGTGTCATTTTATAATTGATTCCGCTATTCATACCCTTCTTCGAGACTTCTTCATTCTCACTATTTACGAAGTGATAGTTGCCTTTATTATAGGCTTTTCATCATTATACTTAAAAAGTTGACGGTTCCCATTTTACACATAACTTTGTCTTCCTTTGTCTTCTTCACAAATCTTCAGCACATACTTCCTTCTTAACAATGTCTTCTTCAAACCCTAACCGTAAAAAAGTTCCAATTCTAGATCAGTTCTCCAACGCCCCTGTTAGACACAGAAGAGGCGGAGGAAGTAGGCTTCGAACAGGGTTAGAATCTACGCGAGGCGGCTCCTCTGGTTCTTCTTCAAGGAGTTTTGTCCCAAAAGCCCCTTCTTCTAAAAGTAAGGGAAATTCTTGATACTTCTCAAGAACCCTCAGTTGATGATATAGTTCCCGGCGATTTGTCTTTTGAAAGTGACAAAACGTCTCTTCAAAAACAAATTAAAAATTTAGAAAGAGTCGATACTTACCCAACATTAGTAACCGAGCTTACAATCCCCACCATAAGAAGAGATTGTAACTGGAAGGATAGTCTCCGAATGTCAATTCCTTCCCCAAATCAAAGAATTTCCTCTTTTAGAAATGGGTATTCTTCTGTTTACACTTACCCCTTCACTTTAGGTTTTAATCCTCCGATTGACCCAGTTATTCTCGATTTTTGTCGTTTCTTTACAATTTGTTTGGCCCAAATTGGTCCATTGGTGTGGAGAACAGTGGCTTGTTTGAGATATTTATCATCCAAGGCCAATGTCAATTTCACCTTTTCTCATCTCATTCATCTATACCATCCCAACTTAATACGCCATGGGGTTTTCACCTTAACTGCAAGGAGCAAAAAAGTTTTGGTAAACCCTGAGGATGATAAAGATCGTGGATGGTATATCCGTTACGTTGTTGTCCGTACAGTGGATTTGATTGGCGAAACAAATATTCCCTTTCCTGAGAAGTGGAATTTTGAACGTAAGTTTCCTCTTATTTACCGTACCTACTTTTGAGAATTTCAAAATAATGTTGTTTTTAACCTCGTCCCTTCTTGGTTTTTTGTAGCAACCATGGGAGATGTGGAACCTATTACCAACTTTCGTGGTTGGGTAGACTCACTTTTGAAGATTGCTACTAGGGAGCAGAGAACTTGGAAATCAATTTCTTCTTTACATGGCTGGAAAGTCAAAACACATGGTATCCCCTCTTTTTTTAAAAAAACTTTTGTTTTACATGTTAAGCACTTTTTCCTCAACTTTAATCATGTATATCCATTCTTTAATCAGGATTTGGCATTAGAGGAATGACTGCTGAAGTAGCTATGGCCATTCGCATGTCTGCGAATGCTGCTCTGGATTTAGATAAGGCTCGAGCCTTGCTGCCTAAAAGAAAAGCTACAAAGGAAAGTTCTGAAGAAGAAGAGGAGGGTACCTCCCTAATTACCAGGCCAAGGGCCAGGAGACGAATAATCATTGATAATGAAATTGAAAACACTCCTGCTCGTACCTCCGCCACCGAGCCTGTTTTGATTCAATCTGATGAGGATGCCGAACCAAGAGATAATAATGAGTCAATTCAGCACCTTTTTGACAGTGGTTTCAGGAGTGGCGAGCTCGGACCTGTTTTTGATGAAGCTCCTCTTTCCTCATTTATTCCTATTTCCTCCATTCCTCTGCCAGCCGTAAGTGTTTGTTTACCAGCTTTAACAACTTCCGTTTGTTTGCCAATTTCTACCGCTCTTATATTTGTTCCCTTGGCTGCTTCAACCGCACCTGCTTCTGCTCCGGTGTTGGTTTCTACATCTTTTCCCTCCATTCCTTCCGCTGCTCCTCTTCCCTCTGTTCATCATACAGAGACAGGTTCTAGCAGCGGAAATATGACAATGAGAAGTGTTACTTTGGAGGTTCCTGCCAATCATAGCCTCCTGAGGAAGACCGACAGAGCCGATGTTTGGCTCGAACCTCTAATTGAAGATATCGAGAAGAAGAAGATGGAGAGCCATAGCTGCTTAACTTTGATGAATGACGTAGTTCATTCTACTTTGAAGGTATTTCTACCAACAAGTTTTTTTCTTTTTTTTTTAAATTATCTTCAATTTCTCATTTCCATGACTTACCTCTGTAGGCTAACCTTATTAGCACGGAATTAATGAGAAGAATTTCCTTACTGGAAAGAAAAGCTCGTGAGTTTGAAAAGTCTGTCCACGAGGCTGAGGAAATAGCTAGGGGAGCCCAACTTGAAGCAACCAATTGGAAGGAGCAGTTCGAAAATGCTCAAGGGACCATAGAAGAGTTGCAAGAAGATAAAAATCTCCTAGAGCAGCAAAACCGTGGTTTAACTTCTGAACTGGCAACAGTCAAAGCCTCTTCAAGCCAATTGAAAAGAGACAAAGAGCTTTTGGAATGCTCTTTGTCAGAACAATTATCCAGAGCTAGTGAAGAAGTTAGAGAGCTGAAGGCACTTTTGGCTAAAAAGGAAGAATATGCAGGAGAGTTAGTGCAAAGCTTGACTCAAGCTCAGGCTGACTTACAGACTTCTTCTGACGAGATTCAAGCCTTGAAGAGTTCTCATGCTTCTCTTGAAGCCAATTATCGACACTTAATGAAGAAGACGTCTCAACTTCATAATGGTGTTAAAATACGATGAAAGTAATAGGAAAACACACGTTTTGTATGAAACAACTTTGGCAAGTTTTCATTCATAAACTTTTAACAAGTGTTTGACTGTTACATGTATTACAATACATCTACAACTTTTCTCGTAACTGTTTTTCTTGTAACAGATTTGTAAATAACATAAAATAAACAAGGTTTTTTTTATAACCTGTTTCAGTACATAGTCATGACCCTATCTTTACATGTTAAGAAGGGTTTGAGAGGTGACTTTGTTTATGAGTTTGAGAGATGACTCTGTTGTTCTCATGAATGCTGAAGACTTCGTAACTTCTTCTCAACACTTGCTTCTTTGTGGCCGATTTTTGTTCGATACTCGTATCTGTTTCTCTACACATATCTGTGTATAATATGTAGTCCCCCAAGTGTTTGAGCGGTGAAGTATGAAGCCTCGAGCACTTGTTTATTTCTTTTACTTTGGCCCTTTTCCTGAAACAGAAAGATATACGGGACTCGACGGTGCGATTATAGATGAAGACTGCCTAACTCGTGTGTATTTCCATCAGATTAATTGTAACCCTGGGCTAGGAATTTAAGAATACTCCATTTTGCCTTGCAGGTTGTGACTCATCATTTGGCACGAGTTAGGATATTTTGCCTAGCATCTAAAATCGTTAGTAAAATATTAATAAACCAAGAGAAGAATTTTTAAAAGTAATACCTGACCGTAGGTACTTTCTTAAAAGTAATATCTTTTTAAGTGGACAGCATTCCAATGTGAGGGTAAAACTTTACCATCCATTGTTTCCAATTGATATGCTCCTTTTCCCGCAATGCCACGGACTTTGTATGGTCCTTCCCATGTTGGACTTAGCTTTCCTGAGTTAACAGCTTTTGCAGATTTGAACACTTTTTTAAGCACGAAGTCCCCAATTTTGAAAAATCTGAGGCGTGCTTTCCTGTTGTAATATCGTTCTATTACTTGCTTTTGTGCTGCCATCCTTATCAAAGCAGCTTCTCTTCTTCCTTCAAGTAAATCTAGGCTAACCCACATCTCCTCATTATTGGATTCCTCTGTTGCCTGATCGTACCGTGTGCTTGGCCACCTATTTCAACTGGTACTAAGGCTTCCGTACCATAAACCATCGAAAATGGTGTTTCTCCATTGCCTGTTTTGGTCGTTGTACGATAAGCCCATAGTACTCCGGGTAACACCTCAGGCCAATTACCTTTTGAATCTTGTAACCTCTTTTTCAAGTTATTGATAATAACTTTGTTAGTTGATTCCGCTTGTCCATTCCCCACTGGATGATATGGCGTAGATGTTATTCTTTTGATCTGCCAACTTCGAAGAAATTTCTGTAACTTGTGCTCCAATGAATTGTGGTCCATTGTCACATACGATCTCCTTTGGTACTCCAAAGCGGCATATTATATTTCGCCATATGAAGTCTTTAACTTCTTTTTCTCGTACCTGTTTAAATGCCCCTGCTTCTACCCATTTAGTGAAATAATCTGTAAGTACAAGTAGAAATTTTACCTGACCTTTTGCTTGTGGAAGTGGACCTACGATATCCATTCCCCATTTCATAAAGGGCCAAGGGGCTAAAACAGGATGTAGTAACTCAGCTGGTCTGTGCATATTATTGCCGTACCTTTGACATTTATCACACTTGGACACGAAACTGGTTGCCTCTTCTTCCATCTTAGGCCAATAATATCCTGTGCGAATTAACGTTCTTACCAGTGACCGTCCTCCTGCGTGATTCCCACAATGTCCTTCATGTACTTCTCTCATGACATATTCGGTTTGAGAAGGGCCGAGACACCTTGCTAGTGGTCCGCCGAACATCTTTCGATAAAGATTACCTTGATATAAACAATATCGTGCAGCTTTTTGCGAAGCGCGTAAGCCTTTCCTTTGTCATTAGGCACGGTTCCGTGCTGTAAAAAGGCAACAATTTCATTTCTCCAATCCCATGTTAGATGATTAAAATTTACCTCGTTTTTGTCAGGTTCAAGAACGGAATGAAATAGATGTATGACTGAAGCATCTGTATTGTTTGCCACGTCTGCTGCGGATGCAAGGTTTGCTAAAGCATCTGCCTCTACATTCTCATCTCTTGGGACTTGCACTACTTTCCAAGTTTGGAATTGCTTTATTAACTCCCGTACCTTTGCGAGGTATTCTTGCATTCGTGACTCTCTGGCTGTGTAAGTCCCCAGCATCTGATTAACCACGAGTTGAGAATCACTCTTGATTATAATCTGTGTTATGCCGAGTTCTCGTGCCAATTCTAAACCTGCAATTACAGCTTCATATTCTGCTTCATTGTTAGTTATAGAATGACATTTTATAGCCTGTCTAATGGTCTCACCCGCAGGTGGTACGAGGACTATTCCTAAGCCTGCCCCTTTTACATTAGATGAACCGTCAGTGTATAAAACCCAAGTCCCCGGGTTCGCACCATTAAAAACTAATAATTCTTTTTCTGCTTCTAAATGCATCCCCTGGCTAAAATCAGCCACGAAATCAGCTAGTACTTGAGACTTTATAGCGGTCCTGGGTTGATAAATAACTTCATATTCACTTAGTTCTATAGCCCATTTTGCTAATCTTCCTGAAAGTTCGTGTTTATGCAAAATATTTCGAAGCGGAAAAGCAGTAACTACAACAATGGGATGACATTGAAAATAAGGTCTTAACTTTCTAGATGCCATGACCAAAGCTAATGCTAATTTTTCTAGCTGTGGGTATCGTGTCTCAGCTTCCAATAAGGACTTACTTACGTAATAAATAGGAGATTGTTTACCTTGGTCCTCGCGGACTAAAACAGCACTTACCGCGACTTCAGATACGGCCAGATAAATGAGAAGTTTTTCCCCTACCTTCGGTTTTGCCAACAACGGTGGTTTTGACAAATAAGTTTTCAAATTTCTAAGGGCTTGCTGACAATCTTCATTCCATTCAAAATGATCTTGCTTTTTAAGTGCAGAGAAAAACTTAAAACACCTTTCTGAGGATTTGGAAATAAATCTCCCCAAAGCTGCAATTCTTCCCGTTAATCGTTGTACTTCCTTTTTATTAGTAAGGATATCCGGGATTTCTTCTATTGCTTTGATCTGAGAAGGATTTACTTCAATACCACGGTTAGAAACAAGAAAACCCAAAAACTTACCTGATGCAACTCCAAATGCACATTTTTCTGGGTTGAGTTTCATATTAAATTTTCGCAAAATTTCAAAAGTAATAGATAGATGAGAAATATGATCATGAGATTGCTGGGTTTTGACGAGCATATCGTCTATATATACCTCCATTGTTTTCCCTAAATGTTCTTGGAACATTTTGGTGACCAACCTTTGATAGGTTGCCCCAGCATTTTTGAGACCAAAGGGCATTACTTTATAACAATAAGTCCCCCTGTCTGTGATGAAAGAAGTTTTTTCTTCATCACCAGGATCCATTTTGATTTGATTATATCCTGAGTATGCATCTAAAAAACTTAAAAGTTCATGACCTGCGGTCGCATCAATTAGTTGATCTATATGTGGTAAGGGAAAGGAATCTTTTGGACATGCTTTATTTAAATCAGTATAATCTACACAAACACGCCACTTACCATTTTTCTTGGGTACAACCACCGTATTAGCTAACCAAGTTGGATATTTTACCTCACGGATTGATCCGATTTTTAATAATTTTTGGACTTCATCCTGAATCACCTGGTTCTTGAAAGCACCTTGTTTCCGTTTCTTTTGCTTTATTGGTGTGAAAGAAGGGTCCTCGTTGAGTTTGTGAGTCATCACATTTGGTGGTATCCCTGTCATATCAGCGTGGGACCAAGCAAAGCAATCTAAGTTAGCTTTTAAAAATTCGATTATCATACCTCGCATGTTCGTGTTTAAATTAGCCCCGATATAAACCTTCCGTTCAGGCTGTTGATCAAATAACATCACTGCATCAAGCTCTTCAATCGTCGTTTTGATGCTTTCATTCTCTTTCAGGTTCTTGAATTGTGTCAGGCCTTGAGTCCAAATCTGTTTTCTCTTGTTCAGTTGAAGTTTGATCTTTTTTACCTTCAACTGTTTCCTGTAATTGCTATTTTGCTTTATTTACGGCGCTCGTACTTGTTACAGCGTTGACATTTCTGGCCATTTGCTGATCCCCACGAATTTGACAAATTCCCCATGGTGATGGGAATTTGATAACCTGATGCAGGGTTGATGGGACAGCATCCATATCGTGTATCCATGGCCTTCCCATGATCATATTGTAGGCCATTTCCATATCAACTACCTGAAATTTAGTTTCCTTCACAACACCCATAGCAAAAGTTGTTAGTATTACCTCACCTTTTGTTACTACACTTGAGTTGTCGAAACCTGACAAGGTGTGCGCCTTGGGTAACATTTTGTCTTCAGCTTGCATTTCCCGCAGTACCCTTAGTAATATAATATTTACAGAACTTCCTGGATCAATCAAAACTCGTTTTACATTAGTATCATGTACAAGTAAAGATATTACCAGTGCATCATTATGTGGAGTTGTCACTCCTTCGGTATCTGCGTCATCGAACGAAATGCTTTCATTGTCAAGGACCTGCCGCACCCGTTTCTCGTGTGTAATCGTTACCTTAGAAACCTTGTTGGAAGCTGTGTAAGTTATGCCATGAATATCTTCTCCCCCGCTTATGACATTCACTGTCCTCTTGGGTGAAGGAGGTTGTGGTGGTTCTTGTCTGTTTTTCATATAAGCTTGTTTTCCTTTCTCACTAAATAACTCAGTGAGGTATCCTTGCTTCAATAAATGATCTACTTCACTTTGCAGGAATCTGCATTCTGAAGTTTTGTGCCCGTGATCGTTGTGAAATTCGCACCAATGATCCGGATTGCGTCTACTTGGATTTGACCGCATTTCTTTCGGCCACCGTACCTTATCTCCCATGCTTCTTAAAACAGCTACGAGCTCGGAGGTAGAGACGTTAAAATTATATCCACCGAATCGTGCCTTTAAACTCCTGTCATCATCACGTGATTCTTGTCTATTCCGATCATTCTTGAACTTTGAAGAAGAGCCAGAATCCCGGTTCCTTGACTTTTGATCGTATTGTTGGTTATCTTTCTTCGACCGTGGGTCCTTTCCTGCGGGTCCCATATATGGATCGTACCTGTTTTTACCTGATCTTTTTTCGGAATCTGACCTTCGGGTACCGCCCCTTTCTTCATGATGGAGCTTAGGTACGGTATCTTCTTCGATTCGCAGCTTCGTGCTATACCTGTTGTAAACATCATTCCATGTGGTTGCAGGAAATTCTCGAAGACTTTCTTTGAGTCGTCTCGTGGCTTCAGAACTTTTGTCATTTAAATTACTTGCAAAAGCTATAGCAGCCCAATTGTCTGGCACACGAGGTAGAGTCATTCTTTCACGTTGGAATCTATCAACGAAGTTTCTAAGCAACTCTGAATCCCCTTGTTTGATTTTGAAAATATCTTCCATCCTTTTCTCAACTTTTTGTGCTCCCGAATGTGCTTTAATAAAAGAATCTGCAAGCTCAGCAAAAGAATTAATAGAATTTTCAGATAAAAGAGAATACCAGGTTAATGCACCCTTGGTGAGTGTTTCTCCAAATTTCTTGACCAATACTGATTCAATTTCTTGTTTGGTCAAGTCGTTGCCTTTCACGCCGGTTGTAAATGCAGCCACGTGGTCACGTGGGTCTGTAGTACCATCATATTTCGGGATGTCAGGCATTTTAAATTTTTTCGGAATTGGAAGGGGAGCAGCACTAGGCTTCCATGGTTGTTGTGAGTATTTGTCCATGTCTACTCCTTTTATTACAAGTGGAACTCCAGGGATTTGTTCTATTCGCTCATTTTGTTCCTTCAGCTGTTTCTGCAAGGTTAGTACTAAATTTTGCAAATATGAATTATTTAAATTACCTGGTCCCCCTTCTTGTGGTTCACTGGGGGTTGCTCCGTTTCCAGAATTATCAAGACCAGAACGGGGGTTCTCCAATGTATTATTATTAGGAGTTGGTGTAGGTGGCGCAGCAGGCAATCGACTAACAAGTGCCTGAAGAGCTTTGCCGACTTGTGCATCGATTAGCTTTTGCAAAGCTTCAGTTGTAACTCCTTCAAAATGTTCAGATTGCTCTTGTTGATCAGCACGGGATTCAGTAACAGGAGTGCCTTCACGAGATTGACGTGGTGAATTTAAAGGAGAGGGAACCACGATATCTTGATTTTGATGTATTTGATTCTCATGGTTTCCCAATGTGTTGTTACTGTTGTTGTCGGCGTTATTGTTTGACATGGTGACGATAATAGATAAGATATAGCTTAAAAGGAAAGATTATCAGATTCCCGGTAACGGAACCAATTTGTTTAACCAAAAATCTGAGTCCTTGGTCAAAGCTAAAAAAGAAATTCGGGTTACTGATAATCAGGAGACAAAAAATAAAATACTTTTGAGAACAATGGTAGAAGGTAAATAGATAAGTATTTCAATGAATTCTCAATAGTATTTCGTGTCCTTACAAATGATGATACTTCTTCCTTTTATAGATCATTCTAGGTAAAGGAATAAAGCCTCATCTTTAATGATATAATCATGAGCGATAAATGACATTAAATAAGCCGTTATACAATCATTCCTATTAAATACCAACTTTATAACGTATCAAACGTTTAATAATGAATTTGGACTCCTTTCTGTCATCTGATCCTTGCTTTCAATGCCTTCTAATCCGTTGGCTGTAAATAATTTAAATTGGTACGAGACTCGTATCTATACGTCGTCTCGTGCCTATTTAAATTCTTCTTCCCGTGGCTGTTTTCACCGTGCCTCCTAGTCAATTGTTGTTCTTTGACCATTCAACTAATCCACGTGTCATGCCACATCATTTTTAATATAAATTCAGTTTTTTTCCAATACACTCACCGAACTTAAACAATTAGCTAAAGTAAATTAAATTAAACGAATATATTCTTGACCTTACAGTGGCCGATCAAATGGTGTATTATGTGTAATAATGGTTAGTCAATATTAATAAGAACTATATTTCTAAGGATTAAGAACTTTCAAGTTTATGGTTTTCGCAATCTTGTATTTATTCCTATAATTAATTATTGTAAAAGAAAACAAGATTTTGCCCAGGTATTAACAAAGAAACAGGATTAGAACTTAGATTAAGTTAGGGGGAGGGTGAAGATCACTATGAATCTCTAGAGTCACTTAAGTAGATAATACAAGATGCAGCAAAAATGCAAAGAGGATGATTGCGGGAAATAAAACAAAGAAAGTGACAGCAACCCTAGAAGTATGTAACGTTAGTTATTATATAATTCCACTAGTCTCTTTTAAATTTCTTTATTTATTAAAAAGTAAAATTCCTAAAAGACCCGAGTTTATCTCCTATATTTAATTTAACTACACTTGGAGGCAAGTTTTTCCCTGCATGGACCGAGTCCAAAACTAAAGTATTTTCCATGTAAACAATCCTCCCCTTTCACTTGTAGGACAAATTTTGCGGATTCATAATTTTAATACGTGGATGTAGAATATCATCAAAGAGCGGAGTTAGGTGGACGGAAGGGGTTCAGCCTTTCGTCAACAATGGATCTATGTTTAATATTATGGGAGTTCAATCACCCATTAACTTTGAATAGAAAAATTAGTAATTCTTATAAATATATTAACTGAACACCCTATCTCAGGAAAAATAGTTAAGCACCCACGAGTTAAGAAAAGAAAAAAAATGCCACTCCCTTTCGCCCAATTTTTTTCTTTCTAGCTAGTATACATAGATTATACAATTATTATACATATACAAATATAGTATATGACTTATGCATATATTATATATCTGACGGCTATTTTTAATTTAAGCGATTATGCACGCGGTATTTGGATTAATTCTACTTTAGTTTCTTACTATGTGCAATAGATTTCAAGCAGATGACGGTGAATGTGGTCGTAGCATTAACAAAAGCTACACTACCACTGTACAACAAAGTAGCTTAATTATGTACTGCCGTTAACTGTTACAGTAATTAAGTTGGAGACTTGGAGTTAATTCATGCTTCCAATAATTTCTAACTCGAAATCTTTAATTGTAGTAGTAGTAGTTAGTAAGTACTCCCTCCTGTCCAAAATAAGTGATTTTTTAGTATTTTTTTTGTGGTCCAAAATAAGTTATTTTTTCCATATTTCAAGATGAATTAATTACTTTTTTCCTACATTACCCTTGGAGTAATTAATGTTGAAGTATGTATTAGGAGTGTTTATGTGAAAAGATAGTAAAGATTAATATGATCAATTTCATTGTTAATTAATGTTAAAAGATAAATTTCTTAATATGCATGAAAACAACAAAAAAATCATTTATTTTGGACCGGAGCGAGTACACACCATAGTAAATGAGTAATCACAAATCTGTCTCCCTAGTGTCACTTAGCAGCATCTAGCCTATTTAATCCATCCCATAGCCTAGTTAAGCCATTTCAAACGCTCCGCCGTTTGACTCCCATTGGAACCAATCATTAATTCCTACTTACTAAATCAATGCGCGTCACTGTCTTCACTTTTTTTATTCAAATCATCCTCATCATCTCAAGATTGCTAACTAGTAGGTTTTACTCTTTTACTTGTATATTTTAAATTTCTATTTTATTTTATTAATTTAAAAAAGAAAAAAGCAATTCAGTGCACTAAATTCCGCTAGAAGTAGAGATAGCAGTGCGGCGGGGTAGAGGCAGTTGCGGTGCGGATTTAAGTTTAACCCGCGAAACTTCAACCCGCACCACATAGCGAAATTTTTTATTTTCAACCCGCCCGAGTGAACCCGCCCTGCCCCGTCGCAGCTAACGAAAAACTTCTGTTTTCTTCTATACGCTCTTTGTGAGCAAGTTCGTTTGAAACTTTTTGTTCTCTGTAACTTTAATTTTCTGAAGTTTGTTTATTTAAGTCAGTTAACAAATTCTCATTTGTTAAATGATCTTTGAAATTTTCTTTTAGCTCTGGTAATTATATATTATTACTATTATTTAGTCTTAAATAAATTCATACTTCTACGTTGGCTACTGCATTAACTTTGTTTCTTCTCAATGTTATTTTATTTAGCATTAGCAGATTTTATTTCAAAAAGAAAAAAGGAAATAAAACATGAATGAGAAAAGAAAAAAGAAAAGAGGAAAGGAAGAATCATATTTTTCCAGTTAATAATAACCAGAACCTTTAAATATCAAACATACAAAATCTCTTTTTAGGGAAAAGTATAAGAAGAAATGCTCCAACAGTATGTGTATTGAGAAAAAATTGAGTCTGAATATTGAAAATGACGTGTCATGACACGTGGACTGGTTAAAAGGTCAAAACGCAATAAATAGCCAAGAGGCATGGGCGATAACAGATAGGGGGACAAGAAAGCAACATGGGTGTGGACCGTTACTAAAGTAGGTACGAGTCTCGTACCTATTCGAGTCGTTTAAAGATCAAAGATCAGAAGAAGTTGAAGATACGAATCTGATGACGTAAAAGAGTTTAAATACAGCATTAAATGTCAAATACGTTAGAGAATCTGAATTAAATAGAAATGATTGTGTAACGTTTCTTTTAAATATCATTTATTGCTCATAATTGCCTCATTAAGACAAAGACATTATATCTTCTCCTAGAATCAACTATAAAAGGGGAGAGACTCAACATCTGTAAGGACACGAAATACTATTGAGATCTTACTGAAATACAAAACTATTTACTGCTTTACCATCATTCTCAAAAATATTTTATTTTCGTCTCCTGATTATCAGTAACCCGAATTTCTTTCTAGCTTTGACCAAAGACTCAGATTTTTGGTTAAACAAATTGGTTCCGTTACCGGGAATCTGATAATCTTTTCTTTTAAGCTACATCTTGTCCATTGTTATCACCATGTCAAACAACAACACCAACAATAACAATGAAAACACTTTGGGAAACCCTGAAAATCAAATCCATCAAAATCAAGGAGATTTACATAACATTGAAGTGGTTCCCTCCCCTCAAAATTCACCACGTCAATCTCGTGAAGACACTGCTGAATCTCGTGCTGATCAACAAGAACAATCTGAACACTTTGAAGGTGGTACAAATGAAGCTTTACAAAAGCTAATTGATGCACAGGTCGGCAAAGCTCTTCAGGCTCTAGTTAGTCGATTGCCTGCTGCACCACCCACACCAACTCCTAATAATAATACATTGGAGAATCCCCGTTCTGGTCTTGTTAATTCTTGAAATGGAGGAATCACCAGTGAACCACAGGAAGGGGAACCAGGTAATTCAAATAATTCCTATTTGCAAAATTTAGTACTAACCTTGCAGAAACAGATTAAGGAACAAAATGAATGTATTGAGCAAATCCCTGGAGTTCCGCCTGTAATAAAAGGAGTTGACATGGACAAATACTCACAACAACCTTGGAAGCCAAGTGTTTCTCCCCTTCCAATTCCGAAAAAGTTCAAAATGCCTGACATCCCGAAATATGATGGTACTACGGACCCACGTGACTGCATTTACAACAGGCGTAAAAGGCAATGACTTAACCAAACAAGAAATTGAATCAGTACTGGTCAAGAAATTTGGAGAAACACTCACCAAGGGTGCATTAACCTCGTATTCTCTTTTATCTGAAAATTCTATAAATTCTTTTGCTGAGCTAGCAGATTCTTTTATTAAAGCACATTCGGGAGCACAAAAGGTTGAGAAAAGAATGGAAGATATTTTCAAAATCAAACAAGGAGGTTCAGAGCTGCTCAGAGACTTTGTTGATAGATTCCAGCGTGAAAGAATGACTCTACCCCGTGTGCCTGACAACTGGGCTGCAATAGCTTTTGCAAGTAATTTAAATGACAAAAGTTCTGAAGCCACGAGAAGACTCAAAGAAAGCCTTCGAGAATTCCCTGCAACCACGTGGAATGATGTTTACAACAGGTATAGTACGAAGCTGCGAATTGAAGAAGATACCGTACCTAAGTTTCATCATGAAGAAAGGGGTGGTTCCAGAAGATCAGAAACCGAAAAAAGATCAGGTAAAAACAGGTACGATCCATATATGGGACCTGTAGGAAAAGACCCACGGTCAAAACAAGATAGCCAGCAATATGATCAAAAATCGAGGAATAGGGACTCTGGTTCTTCATCGAAATTCAGAAATGATCGGAACAGACAAGAGTCGCGAGATGATGACAGAAGATTAAAGGCACGGTTCGGCGGATATAACTTTAATATCACTACCTCCGAGCTCGTGGCTGTTTTGAGAAGTATGGGAGATAAGGTGCGGTGGCCAAAAGAGATGCGGTCAAATCCAAATAGACGCAATCCAGATCATTGGTGCGAATTCCACAATGATCACAGGCACAAAACTTCAGAATGTAGATTCTTGCAGAGTGAAGTGGATCATCTATTGAAGCAAAGGTACCTCACTAAGTTACTTAGTGAAAAAGGTAAACAAGCCTATATGAAAAATAGGCAAGAGCCACCAAAGCCTCCTTCACCTAAGAGAACAGTGAATGTGATAAGTGGGGGAGAAGATATTCACGGCATAACCTACACAGCTTCCAACAAGGTTTCTAAAGTAACAATTACACACGGGAAACGGGTACGGCAGGTTTTAGAAAATGAAAGTATTTCATTCGATGATGCAGATACCGAAGGAGTGATCACCCCACATAATGACGCACTGGTAATATCTTTACTTGTACATGATACTAATGTAAAACGAGTTTTGATTGATCCAGGGAGTTCCATAAATATTATACTACTAAGGGTATTACGTGAAACGCAAGCTGAAGATAAAATGATACCCAAGGCGCATACCTTGTCAGGCTTCGACAATTCAAGTGTGGTAACAAAAAGGAGAGGTAATTCTAACAACTTTTGCTGCAGGTATTGTTAAAGAAACTAAATTTCAGGTAGTCGATATGGAAATGGCCTACAATATGATCATGGGGAGGCCTTGTATCCATGATATGGATGTTGTTTCGTCAACTCTACATCAAGTTATGAAATTTTCATCACCGTGGGGGATTTGTCAAATTCAAGGGGATCAGCAAACAGCGAGGAGTATCAACACTGTAACAGATACGAGCACCGTAAACAAAGAAAAATAGCAATTACAGGAAAAAGTTGAAGGTGTCAGCAATCAAACCTCAACTGAGCGAGAGAAAACAGATTTAGACTCGAGACCTGATACAATTCAAGAACCTGAGGAGAATGAAAATATCAAAACAACCATCAAAAAACTCGAGGTTGTGATATTATTTGAGCGATGGCCTGAACGGAAAGTTTAGGCTGGAGCTAATTTAAACTCAAACATGCGAGGTATGTTAATTGAATTTCTAAAATCTAACGTGGACTGTTTTACTTGGTCCCATGCTGACATGACAGGGATACCACCGGATGTGATGACTCACAAATTAAACTAAGACACATCCTTTACACCAATAAAGCAAAAGAAAAGAAAGCAAGGGGCTTTCAAAAACAAGGTGATTCAAGATGAGGTCCAAAAGCTATTAAAAATTGGGTCAATCCGCGAGGTAAAGTACCCTAATTGGTTAGCCAACACAGTTGTTGTACCTAAGAAAAATGGTAAGTGGCGAGTCTGTGTAGATTATACAGATCTTAATAAAGCTTGTCCAAAAGATTCTTTTCCTTTACCACATATAGATCAATTAATTGATGCAACTGCAGGACATGAACTTTTAAGTTTTTTAGATGCATATTCAAGGTACAACCAAATTAAAATGGACCCTAGTGATGAAGAAAAAACTTCTTTCATCACAGACAGGGGGACTTACTATTATAAAGTAATGCCCTTTGGTCTCAAAAATGCTGGGGCAACCTATCAAAGGTTGGTCACCAAAATGTTCCAAGAACATTTAGGAAAGACAATGGAGGTATATATAGATGATATGCTCGTCAAAACCCAACAGTCTCATGATCATATTTCTCATCTATATGTTACATTTGAAATTTCGCGAAAATTTAATATGAAACTCAACCCAGAAAAATGTGCATTTGGAGTTGCGTCAGGTAAATTTTTGGGTTTTCTTGTTTCTAACCGTGGTATTGAGGTAAATCCTTCTCAGATTAAAGCAATAGAAGAAATCCATGATATCCTTACTAATAAAAAGGAAGTTCAAAGATTAACGAGAAGAATTGCAGCTTTGGGGAGATTTATTTCCAAATCCTCAGAAAAGTGTTTTAAGTTTTTCTCTGCACTCAAAAAACAAGATCATTTTGAATGGAATGAAGATTGACAACAAGCCCTTAGAAATTTGAAAGCTTATTTGTCAAAACCACCGCTATTGGCAAAACCAAAGGTGAGAGAAAAGCTTCTCATCTATCTGGCTGTATCTGAAGTTGCGGTAAGTGCTGTTTTAGTCCGTGAGGACCAAGGTAAACAATCTCCTATTTATTATGTAAGTAAGCCCATATTAGATGTTGAGACACGATACCCACAGCTAGAAAAGTTAGCATTAGCTTTGATCATGGCATCTAGAAAATTAAGACCTTATTTTCAATGTCATCCCATTATTGTAGTTACTGTTTTTCCGCTTCGAAATATTTTGCATAAACACGAACTGTTAGGAAGATTAGCAAAATGGGCTATAGAACTAAGTGAATATGAAATCATTTATCAACCCAGTACCGCTATAAAATCTCAAGTACTAGATGATTTCGTGGCTGATTTTAGCCAGGGGATGCATTTAGAAGCAGAAAAAGAATTACAAGTTTTTAATGGTGCAAACCCGGGGACTTGGGTTTTATTCACTGATGGATCATCTAATATAAAAGGAGCAGGTCTGGGTATAGTTCTCATACCACCTACGGGTGAAATTATTAGGCAAGCTATAAAATGTCATTCTATAACTAACAATGAAGCAGAGTACGAAGCTGTAATTGCAGGTTTGGAATTGGCAAGAGAACTCGGCATAACACAAATTATAATCAAGAGTGATTCTCAACTCGTGGTCAATCAAATGCTGGGGACTTATACAGCCAGGGAAACTCGAATGCAAGAATATCTCGAAAAGGTACGGGAACTAATTAAGCAATTCCAAACTTGGAAGGTAATGCAGATCCCAAGAGATGAGAATGTGGAGGCAGATGTTTTAGCTAATCTCGCATCTGCAGCTGACGTAGCAAACGACACAAATGCTTCAGTCACACATTTATTTCATTCCGTTCTCGAACCTGATAAGAATAGGGTAAATTTTAATCAACTAACATGGGATTGGAGAAACGAAATTATTGCTTTTTTACAGCACGGAACCGTGCCTATTGACAAAGGGAAGGCTCATGCGCTTCGCAAAAAAGCCGCTCGATATTGTTTTTATCAAGGAAATCTTTATCGAAAGTTGTTCGGTGGATCACTAGCACGGTCTCTCGGACCCTCTCAAACAGAATATGTGATGAGGGAAGTGCACGAAAGACATTGTGGAAATCACGCAGGGGGAAGGTCGTTGGTAAGAACATTGATTCGAGCAGGATATTATTGGCCTAAGATGGAAGAAAAGGCAAACAGTTTCATGTCCAAATGTGATAAATGTCAAAGATACGGCAACAATATGCACAGACCAGCTGAGTTACTACACCCTGTTATAGCCCTGTGGCCCTTTATGAAATGGGGAATGGATATCGTAGGTCCACTTCCACAATCAAAAGGTCAGGTAAAGTTTCTACTTGTACTCACAGATTATTTCACTAAATAGGTAGAAGTAGGTGCATTTAAACAGGTACGAGAGAAGGAATTTAAAGACTTCATATGGCGAAATATAATATGCCGCTTTGGAGCACCAAAGGAGATCGTGTATGACAATGGACCACAATTCATAGGAGCTCAAATCACAGAATTTCTTCAAAGTTGGCAGATTAAAAGGATAACGGCTACGCTATACCATCCAGTGGGTAATGGACAAGCGGAATCTACTAACAAAGTCATTATCAACAACTTAAAGAAGAGGTTACAGGATTCAAAAGGTAATTGGCCTGAGGTATTACCTGGAGTATTATGGGCTTATCGTACAACGGCAAAAACAAGCACTGGAGAAACACCATTTTCAATGGTTTATGGTGCGGAAGCCTTAATTCCAGTTGAAATAGGTGAACCAAGCACACGGTACGTTCGGGCAACGGAGGAATCTAATAATGAAAAGATGCGGGTCAACCTTGATTTGCTTGAAGAAAGAAGAGAAGCTGCATTGATAAGAATGGCAACACAAAAGCAAGTAATTGAACGATATTACAATAGGAAAGCACGCCTCAGATTTTTCAAAATTGGGGACTTCGTGCTTAAAAAGGTGTTCCAATCTGCAAAGGCTGCTAATTCAGGAAAGCTAAGTCCAACGTGGGAAGACCATACAAAGTTCGTCACATTGCGGGAAAAGGAGCATACGAGTTGGAGACAATGAACGACAAAGTTTTACCCTCACATTGGAATGCCGCCCATTTAAAGAGGTATTACTTCTAAAAAAGTACCCACGGTCAGGTATCGCCATGTTAATAATTTTTCTTTTGAATTATTAAAGTTTTACTAACGATTTTAGATGTTAGGCAAAAACCCTAACTCGTGCCAAATGATGAGTCACGACCTGCAAGGCAAAATGGAGTGTTCTAAAATTCCCAGCCCAGGGTTACAATTAATCTGATGGAAATACACATGAGTTAGGCAGTCTTCATCTATAATCACACCTCTGAGTCCCGTATCTTTTTCTGTTTCAAGAAAAGGACCAAATAAAAAGAAATAAACAAGTGTTCGAGGCTTCATACTTCACCGCTCAAACACTTGGGGGACTACATATTATACACAGATATGTACGAATATCGAACAAAAGTCGGCCACAAAGAGACAAGTGTTGAGAAAAAGTTACGAAGTCTTCAGCATTCATCATCGTGTTCAACAAACACAAGACATTCATCATAATGTTTTCCCATGAGAACAACAGAGTCATCTCTCAAACTCATAAAGGCTATGTACTAAAACAGGTTATGAAGAAAAACCTTGTTTATTTCACCACTGTAAAAATCTGTTACAAGAAAAACAGTTATGAGAAAGTCATAGATGGATTTTAATACATGTAATAGTCAAAAAAACTTGTAAAAGTTCATGAATAAAACTTGTCACAGTTGTTTCATACAAAATATGTGTATTCCTATTTCTTTCATCGTATTATAACACCATTGTGAAGTTGAGACGTCTTCTTCATTAAGTGTCGATAAAATAAAAGGGCCCTCTTTTATAAACCTCATGTTAATAAGTCATGAGAAGAATCATAAAGCATTTTCAAAGGATAAAAATGCTAAACTATTCTATAAGTCCTAAATAAGTAAGGAAAAGGCAAGAATAGAACACATTGAAGTACTAACAAAACTTCTTAATATAATTAAAAAGACTAAGTAGAAACTTAGTCAATAAAAGTTTATACAAGTGCCCCATTATGATAACTGGGGACTTTCACCAAAAAATCCCTTAAAAGCTAAGGGATAAAACCATCATCCAATTGAAGGGGTTAGCACATCAGAAGTTGCAATATTAATTTCACTTTCAGCCACAGGCACGGTGGCAACTTCTGAAGAAGCAGCAACAGGAACGGTTTCAATTGAGCTTGAAATGTTAGAATCAACGAGGGAAGCAAGAGTCACGGAAGCTTCAGCTTCCATAGACTGGGTCATAGAAGTTTCACCCTCTGAAGCTGGAATTGCAACATTTTCAACTTCAACTGCCATAGCAACGGCTTCTTCATTTAAAGGTTCTTCAGCCACGGGAGCTTCAATTGATGGAGAAGGAAAGTCAAGTGGTTGTTGGG
Source organism: Nicotiana sylvestris (assembly GCF_000393655.2). Classification (NCBI taxonomy): domain Eukaryota; kingdom Viridiplantae; phylum Streptophyta; class Magnoliopsida; order Solanales; family Solanaceae; genus Nicotiana; species Nicotiana sylvestris. The sequence goes on along the minus strand of NC_091058.1, from coordinate 7,573,255 downwards.
TTCTCTCAATGGTCTCTAAAACTTTGGCCAACTCTGAGTTTAAATCAAAGTTTTCTTGACTGGACTCCATTAAAGCATCACGGCGAGAGTTTAGAAAAGCCCAACTCACCTCTATGTTAAAATTCTCCTCAAGAAGTTCATACTCCCTTTCCCACATAGCAAGATCATTCTTTAACACTTGATTTTCAGCTAAAGAGGATTCAAGGGATGCTTCAAGGGAGGCATGAGAACTCTCTAAGGTACGTACCTTATCAGAAGAGATTTTTAAATCAGCTTGAGCTTGAGTCAAGCTTTGCACTAACTCCCCTGCATACTCTTCTTTCTTGGCCAAGAGTACCTTAAGTTCTCTGATCTCTTCACTACAATTTGATAGTTGTTCTGAAAATGAACACTCAAGGCGCTCCTTATCTTTCTCAAATTAGCTTGAAAAAGCCTTGGCAACTGCTAGCTCAGAAGTCAAACCTCGCTTTTGTTGCTCCAGGAGATTTCTACTCTCTAGCAATTCTTCTATAGTTCCCTGAGCATTCTCAAACTGTTCTTTCCAATTGGCTGCTTCTAGCTGTGCTCCTCTGGCTATTTCATCAGCCTCGTGGATAGACTTTTCAGACTCACAGGCTTTCTTTTCCAGAAGGGAAATTCTTCCCATCAATTCTGTACCAATGAGGTTAGCCTGCAGTGACAATTCATAGAAATAAGAATTTTTTTATTTAAAAAAAAATTGTTAGTAAGTGAAGGAAGAATACCTTCAAAGTAGAATGAACAATGTCATTCATCAAAGTTAAGCAACTATGGTTGTCCATCTTCTTCGTCTCAATATCTCCAATCAAAGGCCTAATCCAGTCATCTGCTCCACCAGACTTCCTTAAAAGGCTGTTGTTAGCAGGAACTTCAAGCGTAACACTCCTCATAGCCAAGCTTCTGCTACTAGAACCCTCCTCTACATATTGAACAGAGGAAGGGGGAACTATAGAAGGAAGAGTGGTAGAAGAAGTGAAAATAACATGAGTCATAGGACTCGAAGCAGGTAAGGGAGCAGAAGTAGGTAAAAAAGCAGGAAAAGAAGGAATGGGAACAGAGGAAGAAAAAGGAACTTCATCTAAATCTGGACCTAGTTCTCCACTTTCAAAACCACCAACGAAGAGACGATGAATAGATTCGTTGGTGTCCCTCGGAGTGGTTTTATCTTCAGAGGGAATGTGAACTGGTTCAGTAAGAGAGGCATAGACAGGGGTAACTTCAACTTCATTCTCGGAAACTATGCGTCTCCTGGCTCTTGGTCTAGCTATCAAAGAGGTGTTTTCGTCTTCATCGTCCTCAGAATCTTCTTCTACAACTTTCCTCTTTGACAGCCTAGCTTGAGTTCTCTCCATAGAAAGAGAAGTACCAGAAGAGGCTCGAAGGGTAGTAGCCACTTCGGTTGTCATTCCTCGAATAGCAAATCCTGACAAAAAGAAGGATTTAAAAAAAAAAAGAAGTTAGGAAAAATAAAGGACTTGTCATACGAAAAATGATAAAGAAATGCATACCGTGAGTTTCCACTTTCCAACCATGTAAATTGGAAATGGATTTCCACGTTCTCGCCTCTATAGGCACGACTTTCATGATTAAATCTACCCAACCACGGAAATTAGGAACGGGTTCCACATCTCCCATGGTTGTTATAGAAAAGCAAAAAAGGATGAAATTAGAAAAGAAGTTGAAATTCTTAAGAGGTAAGAACGGTAAGTAAAAAAACTTACGTGCAAAGTTCCACTTCTCAGGGAAGGGGATATTTGTTTCACCCACCAAATGAACTGTGCATACCGCAACATAACGGCTGTACCACTCGCGGTCCTTGTCATCTTCAGGGCTTACTAAGACCCTTTTACTTCTTGCAGTTAGAGTAAAAACTCCATTGCAAAATAACTTGGGGTGATAAAGATGAATAAGGTGGGGAAAGGAAAAATCAACACCGGCTTTAACAGATAAATACCTTAAACAAGCCACTGTTCTCCATACAAGGGGACCAATTTGTCCCAAACAAATTTTGAAAAAACGACAGAAATCAAGTATGACTGGGTCAATAGCAGGAATAAATCCCAAAGTGAAGGGGTAAGTATAAACAAAAGAAAATCCAATCCTAAAAGAAGATATTCTTTGATTTGGATTAGGGATTACTATACGAAAATCACTTCTCCAGTTGCAATCTTTTCGAACAATAGAAACCAAAGGTTCAGTGATTAAAGAAGGAAAAGTGTCAGCTTTCTCTAAATTGACAACTTGCTCACGAAGAGATTTCCTATCATTCTCAAAAGATAGGTCGTTGGGTACTATTTCCTCAACTAAAGGCTCTTGAAGAGGCTCAGGAAGTTCTTTACCTTTAGAGGAAGATTTCTTAGTGATAGAACCTCTGGAAATAGTACCGGAGCTAGAAGAAGGCATGACAGAACCAGAGACACCACCACGAACGGATCCTAGGCTACAAAGCCCGCCTCCTCTTCCTCTTCTATGTCTTACAGGGGCATTGGGGAAGCTATCAAGAATTGGGATTCTTTTAGGGTTAGGATTCGGAGATGTCATTGCAGAGAAAAGGATGAACTCAAGGAGAAAGGAGTAGAAATAAAGAGTAAAGGATTTGTTAAGGGTTTATGAAGAAAAGGACAAAGGGAAAAAAGATATATATGTATATAATAGCAACCAAGCAAAGAAGTGTAATGATGGAAAGCCTAAAATAAAGGCAACTATCGCTTCATGAATATAAGGGATGAATAAACCTTGGAAAAGGCTGCAAAATTACTAAACCAATCGGAAGGTGACACGTGTGCAGAGCATTAAATAGAAAAGACAACTGGGGCATCAGTACTATCATAGCATTGATTACAACAAAAAATCCCCTTTTTGTGAAGGTCCACTTCCCAAATATTTAATGGATAAATAAATGGAAAGTGGGAGGACTATCTGTATTGGGAAAAAACTGAGTCTGAATATTGAAAATGACGTGTCATGACACGTGGAGTGGTCAAAAGGTCAAAGCGCAATGAATAGCCAAGAGGCACGGGTGACAACAGATAGGGGGAAAAGAAAGCAACATGGGTGTGGACCGTTACTAAAGTAGGTACGAGTCTCGTACCTATTCGAGTCGTTTAAAGATCAAAGATCAGAAGAAGTTGAAGATACGAATCTGATGACGTAAAAGAGTTTAAATACAACATTAAATATCAAATACGTTAGAGAATCTGAATTAAATAGAAATGATTGTGTAACGTTTCTTTTAAATATCATTTATTGCTCATAATTGTCTCATTAAGACAAATGCATTATATCTTCTCCTAGAATCAACTATAAAAGGGGAGAGACTCAACATCTGTAAGGACACGAAATACTATTGAGATCTTACTGAAATACAAAACTATTTACTGTTTTACCTTCGTTCTCAAAAATATTTTATTTTCGTCTCCTGATTATCAGTAACCCGAATTTCTTTCTAGCTTTGACCAAAGACTCAGATTTTTGGTTAAACAGTATGTACACTCAGTGAAAAGTTTGCTTGAAACTGACGAATCCGCCTCACATGATTATCAACCCGCAACCGCTTTTAATTTTTAAAAGAATGTTCAAACTTGCCCCTCGCATCGCCCCATTGCCATCCCTAGCCTAGGAGTCGAGGGGGTGGCTTACTCTTTAGATCTATTGTAGGTAATGCTATTTTGTATTTCTAAATAGACTTTTTTCTACGGCTAGTTGAACTTTTGGAAACAATTATAAGCATTGATTCTGAACTTAGTCAGGAACAGGTTAACATGAAGGCATCTATGTTGATTGAATAAACAGGTAATACTTCAAGGATTGCATACAAGTATTCGTAACACGCAGCGGAAGATAATAACAATCCTAAGAAGATCCTTTCATGTTTAAAATTTATTTACATGTCAAAGATCGGATCTAAGATGTACCCGGTGAAGAGAGTCGTTTCAAAATTCTTCGATAGTGCGAAGACTCTATGTGTATCCACACCGAGATCGATCCTTGCTATCAAATCTTTGATTAATGAAACTCGCGAACAAATTGAATAAAAAGTACAGTGCTAAGTTTTTCTTAAAAAAACGTTCACCCTTAATGTAAGTATAGCATTCTTCCTAGTAATGAATATTGTTCTCTTGGTCTTTTGGTTCTACTGAATATTCTGTACGCCTCTGTTTCTTTTGATGATACATGTATATATATTGTTAATCACCAACACTTTCCCATTAGGTTATGGAAAAGTTAGCAACAATAGTTTACGTTTTTCCAAGTCCATTCCACAATTGAATTTTATGGAAAATTACAAATCCCATTCTAAATGGGTATACGTAACGTAAGTGCGTGTCCTTCGTGGACTTTCCATGTCCAACTCCAACTTGGATAAAAAAATCTTTATTAATATTATATACATCATTATATATAATAAATATTAATAAGGAGTACTATATATAGATATATACCATATATATATATATATATATATATATTTCAACCAAGAGATATAATTCAATTTTCTATTCCAAATAGAAAAGTTCAATTTGTTCACAATATTAATTATATTCTCTGTGCTAGTAAAGAATATAATAATATTTTATTTGGACTAATAACTAAATTTATTTGACTAATTAAATTCTTAATTTAATTATCAAATAATAACGTAATTAATCCTGTAGCAAAGATCAGAAACTCGTTAGTGTGCGACCCCATAAGTTCAATATACTAAGCCGATAGTAAACTGATCACATCAATATACTAATCAAGGGTGATGTCTAGTAACACTTCTTAACGACCGGATAGAATGAAGTATACAATTTACTCTCAAGAACCAGTAGAAAAATAAAGTAATATTTCCTTCTGTCCTTATAGCTCTGAATCACCCTGGGATATGGTTCGACTGTCAAATCCTAATAGGCGACCAACTATGTGTTCATGTCAAATATAATCGACCATTGAATAACCTAAGAAACTCTTTTCTTCTTTTATTCAATTGCCCTGGCCAAGGTCTTAGTTTGGTCGTTTATAATTCATGATAACATAGAGCTTAAACTCATTACCAAGAGTTGACAGATTCCATCTTGATCAATCACTCATTCTACAAGTATTTAATTGTACCCAATATCTTTTCAACTATCGCCCTAGGGCTATAGGTGTCTAGTATCAAAGCACAATAAATAACTTGTTAATTACTATGACGATCTCAGGTCAAAGGAAACTCTTACTTCACATTCTTCAAGAAAATATCCTATTGGCAGTTTATGATAATTCTAACCATTAAAAATTATCCAATGAGTCGGTTCAATGATCATATCTCCATATGCATCATCTATCTATGTGATTTAGTTAATGAGATCAACTAATTTTTATTTCATAAAGACAATTACATAAATATTGATCTAACCGAATTACTAATGTCCAAATTAATAATCTTACGATCAAGATCAAATTTAGATTAAATTATAAGAAACTTTACTCTCATTATCATGATCTCCATCACGATGACAAGTCTTATAATTTAATCAAGGACCTTATCAAATTAATCAAGCAATTAGTAATAACTATAATAAAAGAATATCAAATGCCATATATTTTTATAATATATAACGTTCACAAAAATATATTCAAATCATCAAATATGAGATTGGATAGGGCATATCTACTATATTTCTAACAATATGAACTTACTAGTAGGATTAATGATATTTGAATTGAAACAATATGTATTGAACATAGTTGGGACTTCAATTTTTTCGTGGTCAAATTGGTACTGAAAACTAGTTCCTTCTGGATCATTAAATTGCCAATAAGTTCTAAGAAATATTTAAATTTTGGATAACTGAGATTCAAAATTGCTGACTAGGTCTTATTGATTAGCAACCTAACCAATCCACCCTATCTATCACTTTTTTATTATTATTTTTTTGTTGTTGTTATTTTCTTAAAGAAAAAAGCAGTTTAGTGCACTGATTCTTAAAAAGGGATCGTCGATATTAGTTTCATTATATGCAATTTTATCTTATATTTTCGCAAGAAACCATTTTACTATTTGAACGCATGAAAATAATAATTATTGATTCTCGACAAAATTGGGAACAAGTAAATATAAGAATATCTATATTTATCGAATGAACTGGTAAATATTCAATTACTAGTAGGATGAATATTATTTGAATTATTGTTACTGAAAACTAGTTCCTTCTGCATGCTAAATCTTATGTATGTCAATACAATTCAGAGAAGTATTCAAATTTATGGGGACTGAGATTATCTTGGCACTATAAACTATTACCTCCCCGGGGCGAAGCTGTGTTGGCCCAAGGGTGATCAACTAACTACATATCTACGAAAAATTATATTATGTATAAGATAAAATATTACTTGTTATTGATTAAAATAAACTTTGAACACCCTTACATAACACACTGGCAAAGGGTGTTCAAAATTTAAACATCTTTATTGAATTCCTGGTTTCGCCATTGACCCGCCCAAAAATAATACTCAAGAGAAATCGAAGAAGACCTAATTGGCCCACATTGCACTTTATGTGCAACAAGAAGTGACAGACTTAGGTAATATGGCATTAAAAATTGTGGGTTGGGTTGTTTATGTTTATAAAAATGTGATAGGCTTTTGCATCCTTGTTACTCCCAACACAAACACACAAATCGCTGTATTAAATAGAGTGGGTGTATATATAACTCTAACTGGTCCTGTATATTTTGTCTCAAGCTGTTTGATTTCTAGGAGTGTGTAAATATATGACTACTCATTCAAATTTGAATACTCTTTTGAGTCCTTATATGCACAGGTTTTAGTATATTCTCTTTCATTTCTCTTTTGACTACCTCGGCGTCACCAAAACCCCATTTGACCACCATTCATTTTCCCTCCTTTTGCCAAATTCTTTAGGCTTTAAACCCCAAATCTCATTTCTACTTCTTTCAGTCATTTCATCAAACAGGTGTCTTTCGTCCCTATAGTCAGTCATGAATAATAGAGGAGAAGCCAATAATAGCATAGACACTGAGCCCACTTCTCTCAAGGTCAGTTTCCAAGACCTTAGTATTAGCAATACTAACAGTACTAGCATTGATTTTTGTAGTACTAGCTTTACCCTATCTGAGAATAATAGCATAGGTAGTAAACTGAGTACTGATGGTGGTTTTGAAGGGAAAAAAATGGAATCTTTGAATGTTGAATTGGAAAAAGCTGTTGAATATGTTGACAGTGAGAATACCAGTTTTAGTTCAGTTAGTTATTCTAACAGTGCTGACCCAAATGAGGCTAGTTTCAGGGGCATTTGTGCATCAAAACCTCACAAGGGTAACGATATTCGGTGGGATGCAATACAATATGTGAAAGGGAAAAATGGAGAGTTGGGCTTGGCCCATTTTAGGCTTTTGAAAAAACTGGGATTTGGTGATATAGGGAGCGTTTATTTGGCGGAGCTAAGGGGGATGGGATGCTTGTTTGCAATGAAAGTAATGGACAAAGGGATGTTAGCTGGGCGGAAGAAGGTGATGAGAGCTCAAACTGAGAGGGAAATTTTGGGCTTGTTAGACCATCCGTTCCTCCCAACCCTTTATTCACATTTCGAGACAGAGAAGTTTTCGTGTTTGCTGATGGAGTTCTGTAGTGGGGGAGATCTTCATTTGCTCAGGCAGCGCCAGCCCGGCAAGCATTTTACAGAACAAGCTGCAAGGTTTGTCTTTTATTCTAGTTTCTGGATTTTTCAACTGTGTAGTTGCCAATTTGACTGCATATGTATCAAAATTTTCAATTTTTACTTGTTCCTTTGTTTCTCATAGTACTACCATTGGTATCTGGATTAAGTGTGTTATGTCGCTAGATGCTGTTTGATAAACTTAGTGCTCTGTTGCTAGTCACTTCATCACCGGTCTGACTTGCTGATTTTCCTTGAGTTCCCTGTGCAGCGTGTGTGACATTGGAGTTTTAATGGCAATTACTCATTATTTTCGATCTTTTGTGTCCCCGGTTTTAAATCCCAGGAATGCAGATTGTTAAACACCTCCACTTAGTGTTAGCCACTGTTGAAGCATTAGGTTATACACTCTGCTTTCATCAAATCCATGAAAAATTGGAAATTCAGAATCTTGTAATTATATTCGAAATATTTAAGCATGGTCTATAGTATGATATTGGTCTGAGATGAATCTAAATGGGGAACATGGTCTATTCTTACTGGACCTTAATGCCATGCAACTTTGCATTTTATTTGGTCTCAATTTTGGTATTAAACTTCCAATTTTCTGTCTATTTGAAGTCTCATAAAGAGTTTGTTTCCTTTTCCTGGTGTCAGGTTTTATGTATCAGAGGTGTTGCTCGCCCTTGAGTATTTACATATGATGGGAGTTGTATACAGAGATTTAAAGCCTGAAAATGTTTTGGTTAGGGAAGATGGCCATATAATGCTTTCAGATTTTGATCTATCGTTGAGATGTTGTGTTAGTCCCACTCTTCTAAGATCCAGTGATGAGCCATCTTGTGCTATCTCTTCATACTGTATCCAGCCATCATGCATTGATCCAGCGTGCAAATTACCTGTCTGTGTAGAGCCTTCATGCTTTCAACCTTCGTGTTTTAAGCCTCGTCTCCTCAACCAAAAAACAATCAAAACGAGAGATGATCGTGCACCTGTGGTGTCTGCTGGTTCACTTCCTGTGCTGGTCGCAGAGCCAACTGCAGCTCGATCGATGTCCTTTGTTGGAACCCATGAATATTTAGCCCCAGAAATAATTAGAGGAGATGGTCATGGTAGTGCTGTTGATTGGTGGACATTTGGCATTTTCCTGTACGAGTTACTCCACGGGAGGACACCATTTAAAGGCAATGGAAACAGAGAGACATTATTTAACGTTGTTGGTCAACCTCTAAAGTTTCCTGAGGGATCGACAGTTAGTTTTGCTGCAAAAGATTTGATCCGAGGTCTACTTATGAAGGATCCTCAAAAAAGACTAGGATTTAAAAGAGGTGCTACGGAGATCAAACAACATCCTTTTTTTGAAAGCGTTAACTGGGCTCTCATTCGAAGTACTCATCCTCCAGAGATTCCTAAACCAGTTGATCTTACATTTTTTAAACAATCCTGCAAGTCATCGTCTTATGCAAACGAGAAGGCTGCTTCTGATTCGGATAGGTCATCTGGTCCTTACTTAGATTTTGAATTTTTCTGAATAAATTTTGGAGGGTGGATTTGTAGGTGTCATTCTTGATGCAACTAAATGACCATCTTTGATGTTCATTTTGGTCAGAAAGTAATTTATTTCACTTTACAATTATGTTTTCTTTATTACATGCCAGAAGTATACAAGAAGTCTCCCACCAACTTTCTTATGTTAACTGCTTTCCAATAGAAACATACAAAAAGATAAAGGAATTGGAATCTCCTGAAAATGGTTTTCCTTTTCATGTTAAATACTTTCAGTAAAGTGAAAGGAATATAAAAGTAGCAGAGAATACCTTTTCTATTCATTGTTTCATTCTGTTAATTAGATACTCGTTGAGGACCCTCCGTTTGAGGTGGTGAAACCACACTTTTCAGGACACACTTTAACAGAGGCTATCTTTGTCTTGAACAAGGACAACACAAGGACTTTTCCTATAAAAACATCTTCTGTAGTTTATATAAAGCAACTTCAACATGTGGACAAATGATGATAAAGTTTTCTTTTGTTACAAATTTTTGCAGTGTTGAGTCAGTGTCGTTTTCCACCTTATATGTCAGTGTTGCTTTGACTGAGGATGCTATAAGGGGGGGGCTTATTTTGGGTATTTTCTTTCTTTCCAAACTGTACTTGAAAAAAAAGAGGAAACTTGGGTGTATTTGGTACGGAGGAAAATATTTTTTAATTTTCTTATGTTTGATTGGCTTAAATGTTTTGAAAAATATTTTCCTCGTGAGCTTATTTTCCTTCAATATTTCTCTATCAAAAAAAGAGAAAAGATTTTCCAAAACTCTTTTTCAACCTTCTTCACCCTATTCCTCATCCCCACCGACCCACTCCCACCCACCCTCACCAACCCACCCCCACACCCCAACCTCGCCCACCACCCACCATAAATAGAACTATTATTAAGGGTATTTTCTTTTCATGATGTAAAAAAAATATTTTATTTCGTTTCAACAAAACGAGTACTTTCTTTTCATGATGTAGAAAAAATATTTGTTTTCTATTCAACAAACTAAGTATTTTCTTTTTATTTCATGATGTAGAAAAAATATTTTCTTTCATTCAACAAAATGAGTAATTTCTTTTCATTTTGTAGAAAGGATGCTTTCTTTTTCAACAAAATAAAGTATTTTCTTTTTAGTTATCGAGCTCAAATTTCAACGTTGTTCTTGTGTGAAAAAGTAAAGCAGCACACTACTTCATTTAAGTTTGTGTAATTTTGAAAAGAATAATTAAATTCTTGAAGAAAATAAAATCCCGGGGAAGGGGGAGGCGGGATGAGTACAGGAAACATGAGAATTTTTGGGAAGGTGAGTTGAAGAGAGTAGCACAAAAAATTATTCTCCTGAAAATATTTTATGCTCTCTAACCAAACATTAAAAATATTTTTCGGAAAAAATTATTACTCACCTACGGAAAATAAGTAATAAAACCACTCATTTTTCATGGAAAACATTTTACTCCGTACCAAACACACCATCTACTTGCTTTTTGTTGTCTTTAGTCTATCATTCTTCTTTTGGACGTGGGTTATATTCTTGTAAGATGCATTGGCTTCTTTTTTCCTCAAAAACAGTAATATCTTGAGTTGGATGCCGACATTCTGTTCAGGGTTGTGCAGTCTAGGTACCAGATTAAAGTGGAACCAATTTCTTGAATCGAAGATTGTGCAATGGAATCATAGGCAGGAAGCTACTGTGTTTTTTCCAAAGTGCATTTTCATAGATACGGATGGAACAAGGGAATGACACATCTTTAAAATGCATTTTGATTTCAAAAAGACAAAGCATTTTACCACTCAAAAGTTAAAATGAAGAATAAGATACAAAATTGCATCCAGTTGTATGTACGACAACCTTAGGCTATCATATTATGTGATCTTGTACATCCATATTATTCCGGCTCCACTTAGCTATAATTCAAAAATTAGCTTACGAGGCGAAAAATTGCGCACTGTCAACTAGTTCTAGTATATTTGACTGACACCATATGTTTGGACCCGTCTAACTTTGATTTTAAAATCCAGCTCATCAGGTAAAAGATTGCAGATTGCTTATAAGCTGTTCATTAGAAAATTGATGCTGAAAAAAAGATAAAGAGATGGAACGATCATCTATGCCGAAAGTAGGGGAGTTCAAATCGAACTGAAAAACTGCACCAAATCGAAAAGTCAAATTAAACCGACTAAAAAACCCGATTAGATTTGGTTTGATTTGGTTTGGCATTGAGTTAAAAAACCCGAACCAAACCAATATACAAATATATAAGTTATATATATATATATATATATATATATATATATACTTTTAAGACTTTATATTGAATTTTCTTTAAAAAAATATCTAGAAATATTTGGGATCTTCTCGTGGGATGCAATATTTAATAAAACTATGAATTGCATTTATTTTTATTTACTTTAAATTATGGCTCGTATCGCTTTCTTATCAAGTGTTATTGAAATACGTTAATCATCTCTTTGTTCTTCAATATTCACATGTCAAAATTTCTTATATCTTTTTCGAATTTGAAGCGGTATTTCGACAATTTAAAATTAAATAGAACATATCATTATTTAGGTATCATATTGATTTTTATGTTTAATTATTAAATTAGGTTAACTTTGAAAGCGTACATCAATAAAAAATACTTGTTAGACAACTAAAAAAATAACTATCATGTGTTACTAAAGAGATTCTCCTATAAGAATATTTTAATAGATTATATGTTTGTCAATTTTTTAAATTTTTAGTAAACATATATTCACTTATCAAAATATTATTTATAACTCTCACAAAGTTAGATTAAAATAATATTCATGTAACAAAAAAAACCCGAAAAACCGAACAAAACCAAACCAATCCAAACCGATGATATAGCGGTTTGGTTTAGTTTTGATAAAATCCGAACCAACCCAGTCCATGTACACCCCTAGCCAAAAAAATTCCATTATAATGTCAATCATGAATCCGAAAAATTTATTCTTGTGTGCATACTGTCACACCTCCTTTCTGCGCGTCCGCCCCCAAAGGGTAAAAATGCGCGAGGGGAGTTTTTCCAATTTAAGTGACAATATTCGAAATGGGATTATTTATTTAATTCAGAGTCGCCACTTGGGAAAGGTTTGGTTTTTGGTGTCCCAAGTCACCGGTTTATCTTGAATCCCAAATCGAGGAGATTTTCGACTTTTCCAAATGAAGTCTGCGAACCAGAAATTCTAAGTAAGGAATTCTGTTGACCCGAGGGAAGGTGTTAGGCACCCTCGAATCTCGTGGTTCTAGCACGGTCGCTTAAATTGTTATAATGGCTAAATATCTGATTTAAATACATGTTGTGACTTATGTGCTTTTATTAAGTTTAAACCGTTTTTATTATTATCATTTATTTTTTATAGAATTGCAACGTCGTGAAAATGCATCTCGAACCACGTCACAATCAATGCACCCGTAGTTATTAACACATTTCGACTCCGTTGAGATTTGAATTTGGGTCACATAAATGCGCACCCGGATTTAAGAATGTAATTTAATTAAGCCGCGCCTAGAGAGTCTAACGCGTTATTATCTTTGGGGAAGACCATGAAATTCACTAAACGGCCTGTCCTGAATTCTAAATATTTATTATGGTTAGTTATTGAGGGCCCCGCAATTTGCATTTTTATTTGGCGAGGTTCGTCTCATTATTTTAGAAAAGGATATCCTAAAGCGACTACATTTCTATTACATTTGTCTCTAAAAATAAAAGATAAAGATACCAAACTTACTTGTTTAAGCAACTACATACTAAATCTCTACTATGTTTGACGAATCCGAATTTTGTTTGATTACCTAATTGGTTGTTTATGAGATGAGAATTACCTCATGCCTTGTCTTCAAGGAGTGAATAAGCTTAGTTAATTTGCTAAGGGGGATTGCAAGCAAACTAATAACGTACACTACATTTACATTAAACGACCCTCCAGTTTGAATTTTAAAACTAGCTCATTTGGGCTTGATAAATGAAATCAATTGTTTATTAGGAAAACTACTATTAATTGAACTCAAAAGTAGTAGCATTATTTCGAAACAATGAATCTATATCGAAACCCATATCGAACCTATATAGGAACAAGTAATCTAACAAGAGGGTTGGCATACATGGCCATCCTGTTAACGTAACACCACATGAGAATTAGCTTGGGATACATTTATCTTGAAATTAAATGGAACCAAATATAACAGATTTGACAGTTCAAAGGTCTAGACAAAATACATACAAATGCTTACCACGATTCTATGTTATACTGTCATAGCTAAATTGAAACCTAATGGTTATACGCATTGAAAATACGTCTGATCTAACAAACAATATTATCTGACATGTCAATCAAGATGTGTATAATTCATACAGAGCAATCGCGGCTGGAACTAACTTAAACAAATACAGACCAAGCTACCATTCAACCTATTTTTGAACACAAGGATTGTAAAGTAAACAGATGTTCATTTCTTTATTTCTGCTTCAAACTTCAAACTTTCAACAACACATGGTTTTAGAAGTTGTGTACCTGGAAGTATTCACAATTGAAGAAGAAGGGAAGTCAGCAGAGTAACAATGGCAACACCAAACAGCAGCAGTAATAGCAGGTAACAAATAGAACAAAATCCCAGTGCAAGAGACAACTAAAGCCGATGGAAAAATGGCAGAATGACAGCAATGACCAGTAGTATAGAAACAGAAATCCAGACAATCCAATTCCAAGAGAATCAACCAATGCAAACCAACCAATAAACTTAGCTGATACTTGAAAGAAAACAGAACTGACTGAACAGGTTGAACAAAACTGAGAATCGAACAAACAGCAGGAAGAAAACAGTTTCTGATTTCTGTATGTTTTTCTCTCTCGAATGTGTGTCTGTATAAGCCCCTCTATTTTTCCTCTCACTATCTCTTTCCAGTGCCAATTTTCAGTTCTTGAAATCTACTTGAGTTATCAAGAAGAATTCTTTTTTCCAGTTTTTTTCTGTTTTTCAGAACTCAGCTCTCAATGTTTAATCTGAGTTCCCTATCTGTGTCTGTCTGTCTCCCTCCCCCCTCTCAATGTGTATCCCCCCCTTTTATAAGCCTAATATCAGCCCTTTAACAGCCTGTTAGACCAATCAGACAACCTCCCATGTGCTCTCTTCTTTTCAGTTTCCACTCAAACATTTAAGTATAAAACCTTCCCATCATATTCCTGACAGTACCCTTTAATATTTAAACTAAAAAGCAGACAGGGGCAGCAAGAATATAATCTGACAAACATACTGTCAAACTATTTTAATCAAAAATGGCTTTTATGCACATGTTGTGCACCAATGCACATGCCCTCCAATTCAGATTGTAGCTAACAAATCAACCCTTTTATTTCTGATCCAAATTAACAATTATAAGCAGCTAAACTCAGTTTCTAATAGATTCAGGCAATGCTTAACAGAAGCAGGTCAATTTGTTATTGTTCAGACAGCTAAAATTAATTGACGACACATGTCGACTCGACTATACTAATCATAACATGTACAATCGAAACCATGATCAGATGTCTAACAGTATCGAACACATGACTCGAGTCGTACTGACTAAGCAAAATTGTACTGGGGAATCAGTTGATCAGTCAAATTTGAGGTTCAATTGATTGCACAGCACATACACATATACACATTGTCACACCTCCCTTTTCCGCGCCCGAGGGGCGCAGGGGGAGTTTTTCCCAATTAAAGGACAATCGAGACGGGATTTGTTCATTTATTTTAGAGTCGCCACTTGGGAGATTTAGGGTGTCCCAAGTCACCAATTTTAATCCCGAATCGAGGAAAATAATGACTCTATATTACAGTCTGCGTACCAGAAATCTGGATAAGGAATTCTGTTAACCCGGGAGAAGGTGTTAGGCATTCCCGAGTTCCGTGGTTCTAGCACGGTCGCTCAACTGTTATATTCGGCTTATTTATCTGATTTTTAATACAATATGAACTTATGTGCAAATTTATCTTTTAACCGCTTTATTATTATTGTTTTTACAAGAATGTGAACATCGCTTAAAATATATCTTTGGACTGTGTCACATGAAATGCACCCACAATCCGAAACATATTTTATTTGATGTTTTAGGATTTGGATTTAGGTCACATGAAATGCACACCCAAGTTTAAGAAAATAGATTATTGAACACGCGCCTAAAGAGACTATCGTGTTATTATTTTTGGGAAGGCCATGAAATTCGCTAAACGGCCCTCCTGAATTCTAAGTAATTTAAAACAAGTATTTACTGAGGGTCCCACAATTTGTATTTTTATTCGGCGAGGCTCATCTCATTCTTATTTTTTTTAAGGAATTTGCAACGACGTGGAAATGCGTCTCGGGCCACGTCACAATCAATGTGCCCGTGACTAGAGACATATTTCGACTCCGTTGAGATTTGGATTTGGGTCACATAAATGTGCACCCGAGTTTAGGGAGATAACATTATTAAAGGCGCGCCTAAAGCAACTAGCGCATTATTATTTTTTTGGGTAGGGCCGTGAAATTTGCTAAACGACCCATCCCGGAATCTAAGTATTTAATACATATATTTTGTGAGGCCCCCACAATTTGTCCCTTTTATTTGGTGAGGCTCGTCTCATTTTTTTTATTTTTTTTATTTTTTTAAAAGGATGCCATTTTTACGCCTTTAACAATACTAAACCTTACGGCTTCTTTACACCTACAATCTCATAACTTGTCAAGATTTGATAAAAGAAGTTAAGCGAATGAGTGTTTCGGGCGTAGTAACAACAGAGATGAGCTGGTGGGTCTTTCGCGTGGTTTGTTGACGATGGCGGAGGAGGGGGTTCGATGATGGAGGTGGTTGTTTCGTCGTTGGTTGGAACTGGTTGGTTTTATGGAGAGTCGACGGAGTTTTCTTCTTCTTCTTCTTCTATCAAGAAGAAGCTGAACAGTAGTATCTTTGTAGGGTTCCTGCTTCTTCTCTTTTGAGAAGAAGATGTACAATACCCCTTTTTCAATTTTTCAAAAGTCCCCCCCCCTTTCCAGTCCAAGTCTCGTGCATTTGTATGGGTTTGCCCCAAAAAATGAGCCCCACGCGTGGTGGGGTTCGAGACTTATGTCCCCCACGCGTGGTGGGGTTCCCCATGTGTCCTGGACACGGTTTATTGTGGGCTAGGTCCGAAATTAGGCCTAAAACCGGGTAGTTTGAACCCGAATATTATTCTTTTGCCCGGACCCGAGAAATAGGAACACGTTGTTTAACTAGTCCTATGTAAGCCAAATTACTACCAAAAATAAGACTAGTATTTAAACAAAACTATATATTTTTTTTTAAATATTTTTCAAGATTTAAAAATAGCTACAAAATATTAATAAAACTATTTTTTTTTTTTTTGTAATTTTCGTTTTTAAATATTAAGATAAAATATGAGGTAATAGTTTTGTATTTTTCAAAGTTAAAAATGACTATAAAATCTTAATAAAACTATATTTTTTGTAATTTTCGAAATTATATAAAGTACAAAAATAAAGTGCAATTTTGTATTTTTCAAGTTTATGAGAGATACATAAAATTTATATATATATTTTTTGAAATTTTTCTTTTTGCAACGAAATAAAGTAAAAATAGTTAAAATAGCTATACTAGACCCAATTTCACATATTCACGCTAAAAATGTGAAAATTCTCGGGGAGGGTCAAAAATCACGTGCTTACAGCTGCCCCTCTTTGACTGGAAACACGAAGAGTTTTCCGACAAAGAACGACTAGACGTGTTTTTGACCCGACCATTACTTGGACGGACTACACTTAAGGAAAGGGAGGGAATGTGACCGAGCCCTGGTATCTGAGCTGCCTACATATCCTTGGTTATACAGGAATCAGGCCACGTGTAGTTCGGAAATGAGAGAGATGGTAGAGTGTACCGAGGTGAAGAGCCGATCGAGGTTCCGTTCCGTTGAGGTTCCGGTCCGCGGTCCTGTCATTACAACAAAAATGAAAACTGAAAAAGACTAACTAAGCCTATCAGCTACTAGTTACAAGGATTCCTATCTCTTAAGTCTTCTGAAACTTGGTCTTGAGTCTTGAATGGTGCTTCATACAGACTTTGGATCTGAACCTTGATACTTGCTAGTTGTAGGTGCTAGTTCTTGAGCAGACCACATTTGTTCTCCACTTCCGTAATTTGGGTTCTTTTTCTTTCTTTTTTTTCTCTTTTTTTTTTGTTTTTGTGACTAGCTTTTGTTGACCCTCTCAGACTGTTGACTCGCATTCTTGGGGCGAGCTTCTTGTTGCTTCTATCTTGGATTGAGTGCTGGGGATTTTTGTTGTAGCCTTCTGCCTTCCAATGGGTTACGGCTTGACTTTGAACGATCCCGCTGTTCTACAGGCGGACCCCTAACTTCTTCAATCTTTGACATATAACAATCTTCTGCTCTACAGGCAGGCCCCTGATAATCAAAACAATCAAAACAAACAAAATTTCCTAACCCAGTTTGCACTGGGAAGGTTTGTGAGTCGTTAGCAAAATCGTAGCCCACTGATACTACTGATGCAGTGCTGAGAGTGAACTAAACACTAAATTGGGATGTATTCTCTTTTTTTTTCAAAATGTTTTTTTTTTTTGATCCTAGGAGAAGGTTCGTCAGACTAGGTCTCTATCTTAGGAGAAAAATTCATCGGACTAAGATTTTGATCCTAGGAGAAGGTTCATCAGACTAGGTCTTTTATTTTTGGTATCTCAGGAGAAAGATTCATCAGACTGAGATTTTGATCCTAGGAGAAGGTTCGTCAGACTAGGTCTCTATCTTAGGAGAAAAATTCGTCAGACTAAGATTTTGATCCTAGGAGAAGGTTCGTCAGACTAGGTCATTTTTTGTTTTTGGTATCTCAGGAGAAAGATTCATCAGACTGAGATTTTGATCCTAGGAGAAGGTTCGTCAGACTAGGTCTCTATCTTAGGAGAAAAATTCATCGGACTAAGATTTTGATCCTAGGAGAAGGTTCGTCAGACTAGGTCTCTATCTTAGGAGAAAAATTCATCGGACTAAGATTTTGATCCTAGGAGAAGGTTCATCGGACTAGGTCATTTTTTTTTATTCAAACAATTTAGGAGGAAATGCATCTCCTATGGGTAAAACTTAACTTTGAGGAAGTGCGTCTCCTGTGGGTACAATAAACTTAGGAAGTGCGTCTCCTATTGGGGATAACTGTTTTTTAGGAAGTGCGTCTCCTACTGGGTGAAACTAAACTTTAGGAAGTGCGTCTCCTATTGGTGAACTATTCTTAGGAAGTGCGTCTCCTACTGGTAAAATAAACTTAGGAAGTGCGTCTCCTATTGGTAGAACTGAACTTAGGAGGAAATGCATCTCCTATGGGTGAAACTGAAACAAACCTAGGAGGAAATGCGTCTCCTATGGGTGAAACTGAAACGAACCTAGGAGGAAATGCATCTCCTGTGGGTAAAACTAAACAAACCTAGGAGGAAATGCATCTCCTATGGGTAAAACTAAACAAACCTAGGAGGAAATGCATCTCCTATGGGTAAAACTAAACAAACTTAGGAGGAAATGCATCTCCTATGGGTAAAACTAAACAAACCTAGGAGGAAATGCATCTCCTATGGGTAAAGATGTGGAATGTATTCCCTTATTATACAGGTGGGCGCCTAATGGTAAAGACACAAAATGTATTCCCTTCGTTATTCAGGTGGGCGCCTGGTGGTAAAGATATGAAAAATGATATGCCCGCATTATACTGGTGGGTGACCTAGAATAGAAATGAAAAGACAGAAATGTATTCCCGCATTATACTGGTGGGTGACCCAGAACAACAATGAAAAGACAAAAAATTCCTCTCGTTATTCAGGTGGGCGCCTGTCTAAACTAAGACATAAAAGTATTCCTCTCGTTATACAGGTGGGCGCCTGGTTTTAAAACTTGAAATAAAAAGACTGAAACCAACATATCCTATTTGAGGGCGGATGAACCCAACAGATCCTATTTGAGGGCGGATGAACCCAACAGATCCTATTTGAGGGCGGATGAACCCAACATATCCTATTTGAGGGCGGATGAACCCGACATATCCTATTTGAGGGCGGATGAACCCAACAGATCCTATTTGAGGGCGGATGAACCCGACATATCCTATTTGAGGGCGGATGAACCCAACAGATCCTATTTGAGGGCGGATGAACCCGACATATCCTATTTGAGGGCGGATGAACCCAACAGATCCTATTTGAGGGCGGATGAACCCAAACATATCCTTAAGACTTGAAAATGTCTTACCTCGAATATTTGCTGGGGATTGGGATGAATTTTCCTTTTCTACCTTCCCCATTTTTTATTATTATTCTTTTTTTATTTATTTATTCCTTTTTGTTTTGTTTTTGTATAGCTTCTTCCTTCAAAGACTACCTCCCTTGATTTACTTACCTGTTGGGGGGTAAAATGTTATCAGCTGGGGGTACCTGACTTCCAGAAAATTTTCTAAATGGAAGGAAAATTTTCTGCCCCAGTTTGATAATATCCCTTGTGGCATGCAGTTCTGGCATCAATGCCATTTCCTTTACCTGTTTCAAATCAAACAAAATTGTTAGTTTAAAACATGGTGGTTGGTTGTGATACTCCCAACGGGATGGCTTTTCCTTTTTTCCTTCCTTGCTTTGCGTTGCACAACTTGTTGGGGACGATTTTATTTGCTGGGTACAATCCCTTTCTGCTGGGGATATCCCTCTTCTTTTGTGGCATAGCTTGGAAACTGGCATTTCCCCGACCTCTTAGTCTAGTATGGATTTTGCCAAATCATGCTCACTGCTCTCCTTGCTCTGTTCACGGGCCTTTTGCTGGGGATATATATTTTGACACTGGCCTCGCGCTTGTTCCTCGCTGACTATACCACTTGGATGTACTAGTCAGATCTCATTTTGGAAAGCTGATGGCCTATTTGAAGTCATTTCGTACTTGTTCTGACCAGACAGACTCTATTGGGGATTTTCTATGAAAGGAGAAAGATAAAAGACACAAAATAAAAGACAAAGGAAACAAATGACTCTTTTACAAAAAAAATCTATCAAACGCAAATACCAACTCTAATGGCCATGACATGCATATGTGGCCTATACTCTGCCGTCAATCATCTTTTAAGATCTTCAATTGGCGATTCCCCCTCTGACTCTCAATCTTATTCGACTTGTAGTGCCCGAAGGGTTTTCACTATCAAGTCTCTCTCATTTTTGGGTTCTTCTCTCAGCTTTCATCGCCTTATGGTGCCTGTGAAGGTTTTCACCGATAAGACTCTCTCATTTGTATCACTTTCCAGCTGGGGATTTGGAGTGTCGCCGGTATGACTCTTTCTGTTGGAGATTAGAGTCCTTTCTGCTGTGGAACAGAATGTTATGTTCGCCGATAAGACTCTTCATTTGTCTGACTTGGCATTTTTTGAAAACTGATCAGAAGGTCTTTCTTTGGACCGTAACGTGGGTTTTGGATAGGGCTAGAAAGAAAGGGTATAAAAGGCTCAAAAAAATGCATTAATTTTGGGTTATTATTTACAACTTTCGGAATTAGATTTATTTACATCAAACGCAACATCTGCCCCAGTTTCTTGCTTGGGGATATTTTAATTGTTTTTTTTTTTTTTATTTTCAAAACTATGACCGAGCCGTGAAGCGCCTACGTATCCTCTTTGAGGAATCAGGTCAAACGTAGTTCCCAATTCCTTTTTGTTTCATTTGACTTTCTTTTCACTCATTTCTTATCTTTCTTTTCTTTTTCTTTTGCTTTTTTTTTGCTTGTTTTTTTTTTTTTTTTTTTTTTTTTGCTTGTTTTTTTTTTGTTTTGCTATTCTTTTTTTTTTTATCTTCCATGTTCGCATCTTCTAGTCGTTGCTACTAATTCCGAACGAGGGGTATGAAAGAAAAATAAACAAGGCTCAAAGGGGTAACGAAGGATAAAGTGTTTAGGTAGCAGAACGAAATGCCTTCGTCATTCCAGTCTTCAAAATATGCCAAGTGCAAACAACACAATTTAAATTTGTAGTCTCTTCTAATGGTGCTGGTCTTGACAAATCATATTCATGTTTTCCTTTCAATTTGTCAATTCTAAAGCACCGTTGGGCGACACTCTTATTATCATGAATGACCCTCATGCCAATTTGGTGAATCTTGCTTTTAACGGTTTTCTTTGCGTTTTACTTGCCCCAGTTCCATATGACTCGGGCTATGAATAATCTTAAACCGTCCTTATTTTCTTTAAATGGTCTGATCGCCTTTCCGGAGTTTTATGATTAACTTTTAAGATTAGGCCCAAACTGGGTGCGCATGTCATGTCCCTAGAATCGGCAAAAAAATGATAAAAGGACTAAACAAAAGAGAACTGGAAATAAAAAGGACCGGATTTTGCATTAGATTACCGGTGAAATGGTTTGAATGACAAGACAAACAAAACAACCAGAATAAAATTCCTAAAAACAAACTGGACAAGACAACATCCGACTCATAACCCTAATAATCCGAACAACAGAAATGACAACAAAATGAGCCACCACAAGCTTCTCTCTTGCTGACCAAGGAACAAAACGTCCTCCCACTTTATCAAACTTGGCATTTTAGCCACTGAGCTTTGCATCAATATTAACAGCTTCAACCTCATCAACCTCCGTAGGCAAGTTCTCGAGGAGGTTCGAGTGCTCCATGTCACTGTTATTAATCGCAACCCGCCCTTCTCGGATCATTTTCTCTACTTCCCTTCTCCATCTATGACAGCTCTCAATGTTGTGCCCTATGACATTGGAGTGGTAGGCGCATCGTGCTGCCGGATCAAAGCTCCTTGCGAGTGGATTTATAGTACATGCGGGGAGTGGCTCAATCGAACCAGCATGCCTTAGCCTTTCAAAGAGACTGGAATAAGATACCCCGATGGGGGTGAGAGCCTTTCCTCGTTTCAACAACCTCTTCATTCTTGCATGTTGACAGGGCCGGAAACCTGATCCAGGTGGCTTTTGGTAGGCTTGTGTAGGTGGGTAGGCATTTTGTGGAGCCGGGTGCCTGGGAAGTGAGGTTTGGCGGGGAAAGAAGTGGTGTTGGGGAGCGGAGAAGCATTGAGGAGTGATGGAGCTACTCGGGTAGCTGGGAAGGCTGCCATAAGTGGGTTGAGATGGAGAGTATGGGGGATCTTCCATTATGGTGTTGGGTGCTTGGGAATTGACTGAGTTCAAGAGACTTGGCGGTGGAGGGGGTGGTGCTTTTCCTGTTATCCATGCCTGATACATGTCTGCCACATGCTGTCTCAGCATTTTCACTTCTTCTACCAACCCGTTGTTCCGTTCGACCAATTGTTGTCGGTCATCAGTACCGACCCACTCGGTTCTGCGGTTCTGAGCCATTGTCCTTTGATTTTGCTTTGCAGGGAGGAGTTACCACAACCAACCACTCTCTATATATGGATACATCAAAGGGAAGTCATCACGTTAGTGTTAGGCCATTGGACAGACAATCATATATCAAAAATGTACCCAAGTAGTTAGGCAATTGTGCCCCCTGAAAATCTTCCACACTCTCCTTTATTTATTTATTATTATATATTTATTTTATTATATTTTTTTTTATTATTATTTTTTTCATTTTAGTGGTGGTCGAATCTTATGGAGATTGCCTACGTATCATGTCCCCGCATGAATCAGACCTTGCGTAGTTCGGACTCAATAAAAGATAAACAATAATGAACATTTTTTCTTTTCACTTTTCATATTAAAACAAACTGGGTTTCAAAGGTTTAAAGATGACCTACCAATCTTGAAAATCAAACAACCCGCCTATTTTAATCAAAAGATTTATAAACTCAGAAACAAAAGGCTAACTCCCTTTCTCTGTTCGACAAATGCAACCAAATGGTTATTTTTTTTGCCAATGTGGCCACTTCCAAATTTCACATGAATTTTGAGGCCGGGGAGGATTATTTTATGACACTTTTAACAAACTTGTCCATTCTTTTACGAAAATAACCTTTCGACAACTGAAAGATACTCTAAGGCTATTTCGGCAAGAACGGTTTAAGACGCGGCCGAAACTGGCTCGGCTTATTTTATTTTTTCATATTTTTTGACTAAACATCCAAACGGCATTCACCCGACCGTTGACTCTTTGTTTTTTTTTTCAAATTATGATAAAAACCTTGTATTGCAAACACGGCCTTTCGACGTCTCGGGGACGAAGCTTTTTAAGGCTGTGTGGGTCCATATCTCAAAATGACCCAAAGGTGGCTGTTTATGCCAAGTCAGCCTTCCGGCGTCCCTTTCGGGAACATTCGGCTATTTATGACAAAACAGCATCACCTGACTTATTTATAACTCTTTTTATCGTTTTTCAAATTAGAAAAGTCAAATACTGCAAACACGGCCTTTCAACGTCTCGGGGACGAAGATTTTTAGGCCGTGGGGGTCAACTGGACCAAGTCTTAAAAATGACCCAAAAGTGGCTGTTTATGCAAAGTCAGCCTTTCGGCGTCCCTTTCGGGAACATTCGGCTATGTCTTGATAAAACAGCGGCACCCGACTTCTTTATGACAATTAAAATTTGACAGATTTGTTTTTGCTATATTTTTTGTAAAAGGGGGAAGTTACATCAGTAGACTTATTTACGACAAAATTAAAAATCTTTGACATTTTTTTTTTGTTTTTCATTATTATTTGTTTTTGGCTTTTTAGCAAAAGGTGGGGTTGGACCCGATGAGGGTTGCCTACGTATCTCACATCCGGTGAGAATCAAACCCGCGTAGTTCGGGCGAATAAACTATTTTTGAGAGGACCCTTTTCCATTTTCTATATTTTTTGTTTTTATTATTTTTTTTCCACAACAATCAAATAGACTATTATTTTTCATTCCTAACAAACAAACAAATTAACGAAAAACATAAAACATTCCTTCTCTTTTTTTGAGAAGGTGGGGTTGGACCCGATGAGGGTTGCCTACGTATCTCACATCCGGTGAGAATCAAACCCGCGTAGTTCGGTCAAATAAGAATAAGTAGGCAAATAATAATAAGCAGATGAACTAACTCTTTTTTTTGAATTTTCGTTTAAAAGAACTACTTTAAAAGAAGCAAGGAAATATTATTTTTTGATTGATTTTCTTTTTAAAAGAAGGACTAATATTTTTTGGATTTTCGTTTTTTTTTTATTCTAAAGAAAGGAAGAAAATATTTTCGGAATTTTACCTTCAATATAAGAAAGGCTTCTAAAATGTTTGTTTTTTTTTGAATTTTGAATTTCTAAAGAAGAATCAAAATGTTTTCGGATTTTTATTTATCTATTTTATCTTTTTGAATTTTGAACTTTCTTTTGAATTTTTTTTGGATTATATATATACTTATTTTTGGAACAAATAATAAAATCACATTCAACGCCGGACTCTTTTTATTTTATTATTTTTATTTTTATTTTGACATTTTCATAAACAGATAAACAAATAAAAACCCATTTTAAAACAAAACCCTTTTTTTCATTTTTATGGCAAAACAAATATTTTCTTTTCTATATTTTTTTTAAAAAACAAGACAGAACAATGATGATTTTTTTTTATTTTTCCTTTGCTTTTAATATAACAAACTAACAAGACATTTTTTCATTTTCAAAATTTCGGCAGAGTTTCGACTCTACTCGGACTTCTATGCTGTTATTTTCTCCTTTTTTCACGATTTTCTTATATGTGGAAAATGATGACAACATACAAAATCTTTTTTGAATTTTCATGCTTTGTTTTTTATTTGTATTTTTATTTTTTATATTTATTATTTCTTTTAAAAAAATGTGGCATGGGAGACATAATGATTTCCAAGACTTCTTGGATTCCGCAAATGCTCCCCATGCGCTTTTCCCAACATATGAAGCGTGGGGGACATATGGGAATTCCAAGACTTCTTGGATTCCACAAATGTTCCCCATGTGCTTTCCCAAAAAGCAAGCGTGGGGGACATAGGGAATTCCAAGGCTTCTTGGATTCCACAAATGTTCCCCATGCTTTGATTAAAATAACATCATGCTGGAAATGACCAAATGACCCATACGCCCTTGACTAAATACAACATGTAGCACATAGGATGCCGAAAGATTGTCTATTATTTTCAGGTTGCTTGTCCTAGACGGACCCAACCCCTATGTTGAGTCCCCTAAGTCAAATGCACATGATGCAAATAAACGTTCCTACTAGGGATCCGGCATGTGGCTTTGTTATACTAGGTTCAAAAACCTGGGTCGGTGTTCTAGACAGTGTACCCGAGCGGACAACTCGAGCTGAGGAAGGAGCTCCTTTCCGGGAACCAAAAGGCCAGCCGGCTTAGAAACTTTCCGAGCCTCTTTTATTCAGGGTATGACACTAACAGAATAGGGAGTCTCAACCAGTAAGCACATCCCCGGAGGTAAGAAGAGAAAGGTTTCGGCACAATTTATATACAGTTCAAATAATATCAAAGCGGTAAAAGCAGCATTTAGCACATTAGGCTCAAAATATGTAATAATCAGATAATAAATAAAGCCAAATAATAACAATTATTCTAAGCTCGAATTCTTAACCCTGAACCAGTGGTTCTGGGTGTAAAATCCCCAGCAGAGTCGCCAGAGCTGTCACACCTCCCTTTTCCGCGCCCGAGGGGCGCAGGGGGAGTTTTTCCCAATTAAAGGACAATCGAGACGGGATTTGTTCATTTATTTTAGAGTCGCCACTTGGGAGATTTAGGGTGTCCCAAGTCACCAATTTTAATCCCGAATCGAGGAAAATAATGACTCTATATTACAGTCTGCGTACCAGAAATCTGGATAAGGAATTCTGTTAACCCGGGAGAAGGTGTTAGGCATTCCCGAGTTCCGTGGTTCTAGCACGGTCGCTCAACTGTTATATTCGGCTTATTTATCTGATTTTTAATACAATATGAACTTATGTGCAAATTTATCTTTTAACCGCTTTATTATTATTGTTTTTACAAGAATGTGAACATCGCTTAAAATATATCTTTGGACTGTGTCACATGAAATGCACCCACAATCCGAAACATATTTTATTTGATGTTTTAGGATTTGGATTTAGGTCACATGAAATGCACACCCAAGTTTAAGAAAATAGATTATTGAACACGCGCCTAAAGAGACTATCGTGTTATTATTTTTGGGAAGGCCATGAAATTCGCTAAACGGCCCTCCTGAATTCTAAGTAATTTAAAACAAGTATTTACTGAGGGTCCCACAATTTGTATTTTTATTCGGCGAGGCTCATCTCATTCTTATTTTTTTTAAGGAATTTGCAACGACGTGGAAATGCGTCTCGGGCCACGTCACAATCAATGTGCCCGTGACTAGAGACATATTTCGACTCCGTTGAGATTTGGATTTGGGTCACATAAATGTGCACCCGAGTTTAGGGAGATAACATTATTAAAGGCGCGCCTAAAGCAACTAGCGCATTATTATTTTTTTGGGTAGGGCCGTGAAATTTGCTAAACGACCCATCCCGGAATCTAAGTATTTAATACATATATTTTGTGAGGGCCCCACAATTTGTCCCTTTTATTTGGTGAGGCTCGTCTCATTTTTTTTATTTTTTTTATTTTTTTAAAAGGATGCCATTTTTACGCCTTTAACAATACTAAACCTTACGGCTTCTTTACACCTACAATCTCATAACTTGTCAAGATTTGATAAAAGAAGTTAAGCCAATGAGTGTTTCGGGCGTAGTAACAACAGAGATGAGCTGGTGGGTCTTTCGCGTGGTTTGTTGACGATGGCGGAGGAGGGGGTTCGATGATGGAGGTGGTTGTTTCGTCGTTGGTTGGAACTGGTTGGTTTTATGGAGAGTCGACGGAGTTTTCTTCTTCTTCTTCTTCTATCAAGAAGAAGCTGAACAGTAGTATCTTTGTAGGGTTCCTGCTTCTTCTCTTTTGAGAAGAAGATGTACAATACCCCTTTTTCAATTTTTCAAAAGTCCCCCCCCCTTTCCAGTCCAAGTCTCGTGCATTTGTATGGGTTTGCCCCAAAAAATGAGCCCCACGCGTGGTGGGGTTCGAGACTTATGTCCCCCACGCGTGGTGGGGTTCCCCATGTGTCCTGGACACGGTTTATTGTGGGCTAGGTCCGAAATTAGGCCTAAAACCGGGTAGTTTGAACCCGAATATTATTCTTTTGCCCGGACCCGAGAAATAGGAACACGTTGTTTAACTAGTCCTATGTAAGCCAAATTACTACCAAAAATAAGACTAGTATTTAAACAAAACTATATATATTTTTTTTTTAAATATTTTTCAAGATTTAAAAATAGCTACAAAATATTAATAAAACTATTTTTTTTTTTTGTAATTTTCGTTTTTAAATATTAAGATAAAATATGAGGTAATAGTTTTGTATTTTTCAAAGTTAAAAATGACTATAAAATCTTAATAAAACTATATTTTTTGTAATTTTCGAAATTATATAAAGTACAAAAATAAAGTGCAATTTTGTATTTTTCAAGTTTATGAGAGATACATAAAATTTATATATATATTTTTTGAAATTTTTCTTTTTGCAACGAAATAAAGTAAAAATAGTTAAAATAGCTATACTAGACCCAATTTCACATATTCACGCTAAAAATGTGAAAATTCTCGGGGAGGGTCAAAAATCACGTGCTTACACACATTATCAGTAAAAATAGAAGAAGGACTCAATCAAACACAGAGGTTCAGGCAAGGTGGACAGGACACAGTTGGTAAAATTCAAAACACAAATTAAACAAGACATTATACCAACGGACAGACCTTTAATCAACACATGAACTGAATAAAGAAAAAAGGAAAAACAAACTCACCTTAAACCTCCGGAAAAAAAAATCAGGAAGCCTTAGGTCGGATTTGCACAGACCCTTCTTGGGGTTGAACGGACTTTAATCGAAGTGTTTCTCAAATGAGAAACACTTCGATTAAGGTCCATTAGACCTTAGTCACTCGGCTCAAACAGACACGGACCGGGCTTGGGGTTTCTAGGGTTCATAGATGGTAGATTTGGGATTTGGGTTTCCATGGTTAGATTCGGACCAAACCAAACATGGTTTGGTCACGAGGGAGGTCCGGGGACTATCTGGTACGAAACTGGGGTGCATCGGTGTGGATCGAGTTTTGCTCGAATCTTCAAATGAAGATTCGAGAACCTAAGGGATGATTCGAACTAACAGATCCATGTTCAGGGAGGGGAGGCGGTCCTATGGTGTTAAGGTGGAGGTCACCGGCGTTCATGCCGCCGGGTTTTGGTGAAGGGAGATGGGGGCGGCTCTAGGGTTCTGGGGTTCTGTGAAGACGATGAAAGGTAAGGGGGGGTCTTTGGATGGGGCGTGGGGTATGGTTATAGGCTTATATAGTTAGTGAGGGGTCGATTCCTGGCCGTTGGATGGGGTGAGATGAAGGGTCAGGATCCTTTGGCTGGTAGGGAACGGCGTCGTTACAACCTAAAGGGGTTTGGGTTGGTCCAGGTGGAATGGGTCGGGTTCATCATGGGTTATGGGGAAGTGATCTTGGCCGTTGATCAATCTGAGATCAACGGCCCAGATCAGGCACGACCCAAACGACGCCGTTTGAGATAGTTAGGGGCTGAACTGGACTGGACCGGGTAATTTTGGTTTTGGGTTGGGTTGTTTGGGCTTGTTTATTTAAAATCGGACTAGCCCAAGTCCGAAACTCTTTTTTTTTTAATTTCTTAAATTAATTTGCCAAATAATATCATATAAAACATTGAACAACAATTATCACACAATTAACATTTAATTATACCAAACACTTAATGACAAAATACAATGAAGGATGCACACATTTTATTTTTCTTTTAATAAACGGATTACGGTTCACACGACATATAGACATATATTTTTTTTATTTTTGTTTGAATAAAACAACCATGGGCAAAATCAAAAATAACTAGCAAAAAAATGCCACGTAAAAATCCGGCAAATGTACAGCAAGACCAATTGCTATTATTTTGTTTCTTTTGGAGTGATTGTCGCGTAAAACAAAATTCACGTGCTCACAGCTACCCCTCTTTGTTCGAAAACATGAAGAGTTTTCGTGCAAAGATAAAGTGAGAGGATATGAGCGATTTTTGCCTATGGACTACTCCGTGTGAAGCGTGTTTTGAAAGATTTGACCGAATCTTTGCTTCAAAGATTTCTTACATATCCTGGGCTACACAGGAATCAGGTCAATGTAGTTCGGGAAGTTTTGGCAGCTGGGACTACCATGGGACTGCAATGCTTGCTGTTACTGCTGTTGATGTGGTCACCGTTGCTTTGCTGACCGCCTTATTACAACCAAAGAAAAATTGAAACTTAACCAAACACTTATATGCATGTCAACTGCTAGTTACAAGATCCCTATCTATGATTCTTTCGCGACTTGATCTTGGGTCTTAGCTGATTTTGCTTGGAGACTTCGATCTGAATCTTGATGCTTGCGAGTTGTAGGTGCTTGTTTAATCTCTGGGATGTTGAGTGAGACGCGACTGGTAGAGTTCAGGACCTTAATTAAATGTTGGAGTCGATCCGCCTTCCATTTACTCCGATATCTCGGGACATCTTCTTTTTGTCTTTTTCTTCATTGATTCTGAATTGAGACTCATCTCGTGGGTCGTTTCGATCCGTGTGGCTCGAGGTTAGACCTGCGGGGAAGAACAAACGAACGAAATTTTCTGCCCCAGTTTCACTAGGAAAATTTCGTGAATTATTTGCAAGGAAGTTCATAAAATCGATGAAAGAAGATATGAATGCTCAGTTCAGGGTTGGAGCCCTAGTACCGGCTAACTGGGGAGAAGTTCAGTTTAGAGTTGAAACTCTAATACTGACCAACTGGGGAAAAGTTCAGTTTAGGGTTGAGACCCTAATGCTGACTAAAGGAAAAGAGTTCAGTTTAGGGTTTAAAACCCTAATGCTGACTCAAGGAAAAGTTCAGTTTAGGGTTTTAAAACCCTAATGCTGACTGAATGGAAAAGTTCAGTTTAGGGTTTAAAACCCTAATGCTGACTGAAAGGAAAGAGTTCAGTTTAGGGTTTAAAACCCTAATGCTGACTAAAGGAAAAATTCAGTTTAGGGTTTAAAACCCTAATGCTGACTGAATGGAAAAAGTTCAGTTTAGGGTTTAAAACACTAATGCTGACTGAAAGGAAAAGTTCAGTTTAGGGTTTAAAACCCTAATGCTGACTGAATGGAAAAAATTCAGTTTAGGGTTTTAAAACCCTAATGCTGACTGAATGGAAAAGTTCAGTTTAGGGTTTAAAACCCTAATGCTGACTAAAGGAAAAATTCAGTTTAGGGTTTAAAACCCTAATGCTGACTGAATGGAAAAGTTCAGTTTAGGGTTTAAAACCCTAATGCTGACTGCATGGAAAAGCTCAGTTTAGGGTTTTAAAACCCTAATGCTGACTGAAAGGAAAAGTTCAGTTTAGGGTTTAAAACCCTAATGCTGACTAAAGGAAAAAGTTCAGTTTAGGGTTTAAAACCCTAATGCTGACTAAAGGAAAAAGTTCAGTTTAGGGTTTAAAACCCTAATGCTGATTAAAGGAAAAAGTTCAGTTTAGGGTTTAAAACCCTAATGCTGACTAAAGAAAAAATTCAATTTAGGGTTTAAAACCCTAATGCTGACTGAAAGGAAAAGTTCAGTTTAGGGTTTAAAACCCTAATGCTGACTGAATGGAAAAGTTCAGTTTAGGGTTTAAAACCCTAATGCTGACTAATGGAAAAAGTTCAGTTTAGGGTTTAAAACCCTAATGCTGACTAAAGGAAAAAGTTCAGTTTAGGGTTTAAAACCCTAATGCTGACTAAAGTAAAAATTTAGTTTAGGGTTTAAAACCCTAATGCTGACTGAAAGAAAAAGTTCAGTTTAGGGTTTAAAACCCTAATGCTGATTAAAGGAAAAAGTTCAGTTTAGGGTTTAAAACCCTAATGCTAACTAAAGGAAAAAGTTCAGTTTAGGGTTTAAAACCCTAATGCTGACTAAAGGAAAAAGTTCAGTTTAGGGTTTAAAACCCTAATGCTGACTAAAGGAAAAAGTTCAGTTTAGGGTTTAAAACCTTAATGCTGACTAAAGAAAAAATTCAGTTTAGGGTTTAAAACCCTAATGCTAACTGAAAGGAAAAGTTCAGTTTAGGGTTTAAAACCCTAATGCTGACTAAAGGAAAAAGTTCAGTTTAGGGTTTAAAACCTTAATGCTGACTAAAGAAAAAATTCAGTTTAGGGTTTAAAACCCTAATGCTGACTAAAGGAAAAAGTTCAGTTTAGGGTTTAAAACCCTAATTCTGACTAAAGAAAAAATTCAGTTTAGGGTTTAAAACCCTAATGCTGACTGAATGGAAAAGTTCAGTTTAGGGTTTAAAACCCTAATGCTGACTAAAGGAAAAAGTTCAGTTTAGGGTTTAAAACCCTAATGCTGACTAAAGGAAAAAGTTCAGTTTAGGGTTTAAAACCCTAATGCTGACTAAAGGAAAAAGTTCAGTTTAGGGTTTAAAACCCTAATGCTGACTAAAGGAAAAAGTTCAGTTTAGGGTTTAAAACCTTAATGCTGACTAAAGAAAAAATTCAGTTTAGGGTTTAAAACCCTAATGCTAACTGAAAGGAAAAGTTCAGTTTAGGGTTTAAAACCCTAATGCTGACTAAAGGAAAAGTTCAGTTTAGGGTTTAAAACCCTAATGTTGACTGAATGGAAAGAGTTCAGTTTAGGGTTTAAAACCCTAATGCTGATTAAAGGAAAAGTTTAGTTTAGGGTTTAAAACCCTAATGTGAATTCCTTATTGCCAAAATGTTTCTTGTACCCATGTACCTTCTTCTTTGGGCGACACCTGCTTCTTGCACGGTTGTCTTGGATTATACCTGTTTCAACTTTTCAGACAAAGAACAATTGTTAGTTCGGAAATGACGGTCGGTTCGGTGACCTTGATCGTTCCCAGTTGCTTTGTTGCGTCCTTATTTCTGTTGTGAAGTCCTGCCATTGATTTGATTCAAATGGCGAAACCCTTTAGACTGCTCAGGCTTGTATTTCCAGATTCTGTGATGATTTGCCTCGTAAGGCTTCTTTTTTTTTCTTTTTTTTTTTGTCCCGTTTTGCTTGGAGATTCTCAACGGGGATTTTATTGGAGGTATTCTGTGGGGATTTGTACAAAAGGAAGCTCTGTGGGAGAATATTTACAAAGTGGATTCTTTGTGTGGATTTTTGTACAACGGAGCATGCTGGGGATTTGTTTCAAAGCGGGCTTTCTAGGACTTGTTGGGGTAAGCTTGTTGGGGAATTTTTACAAAGGGACTCGCTGGGGATGTGACGGGGATTTGTGTCCCATTTTTTTTTTTAACAAAGGGAAGACCCTGTGGGGATCTGTACAAGAGAAAATCTGTGTGGATTTCGCTGGAGCAGACCTTTTAGGGAATATTTACAAAGTGGATTCTTTGTGCGGATTCGTACAAAGGGAAGCCCTGTGGGGATTTGTCCGAGGCGGACTTGCTGGGGAAATTTCTCTCTTTCCTCTTTACTTCGAACGCCGTCAAACATCATGATTCTTCAGGTTTAGACAGACGTACCAACGAAATGAGGTGTTTTCTCTCATGAAACGGAATTCCGTGCAACCAAACCTGCCACCTGTCCTTTCCAGTATATCTAGAACTTGGGGTTAATCATGAAAGAGATTTGAAGAAAAACAAAGAAAAGAGAAAACGAATTTCAGAAAAGGAGTATCGCCTTCGGGACGAGAAAGACTTATCTGAGGAAGACAATGCTGGCTTTAAATGGACATGACATGCTTTTTGGACTGGACGCCTGATCTTCAATGAACTTGCGTTTCCTGCCGAACCAAAACGGATCTGTGATTCCAAACCGGTGGAACTTTGCCGAGATCTCCTTGGGGTGGAGTCATTCTTTTCGGCCAACAACGCCCTTTTGCGGGTTTTCGCTGGCTGAACTCTCTCATTTCTCTTCCTGTCATCGCTTGATAGCACTCTTTGCGAGTTTTTACTAAACAAGCTCTCTCATTTTGGTTTCTCTACTCCCGTCGTCTCGCGGTGCTCGAAGGTTTTCACCAACGAGACTCTCTCATTTTATCTCTCAATTTAAAGTGTGCCGGTCTCCATTCGTGACGCTTATTGGCTTCCCGCTATCTTTGGTAATTGATCTGAATGAGCGTGCTTGGTAAAGAGAGGTAGATGATACTAACTTCTAAACCGCTCGACGTGGCCCGGTTTCAATTTCAGGGTAAATGGGATTTTATTGTTGGTGTGACTGAACCTCAAGGAGAGGCTGCCTATGTATCCTTTCGGAATCAAGTCAAATATAGTTCAGGCCTCAATCAATCTTTTTTTTTTGTAAAGTCGCCGAAGGGATGTGTCCGGCTCAAAGGGCTTGTAGAGAGAGTCGGTAGTGGGAAAAACCTTCAGCATTTTAACTGTGTCAGGATCGCCGAGGCGTCACTCAGACGTAGTATCTCTTGACTGCATCTGCATTTACTGTTGTTTCGGGGTCATTTCCTTCGATATCACCTAGATACAATGCTCCTCTCGGCAATATCTTCCTTATAATGTATGGGCCTTTCCAATTTGGAGCAAACTTCCCTTTTGCTTCCTGGTGATGTGGCAGAATACGCCTCAGTACCAGCTGACCTACTTCGAAATTCCTGGGTCGGACTTTCTTTTTGTAAGCACGGGCCATTCTTCGTTGGTACAACTGTCCGTGACAAACCGCGGCCATTCGCTTTTCATCGATCAAAGTCAACTGCTCCAATCGAGTCTTGACCCACTCGTTGTCTTCGATTTCTGCTTCAACAATGGTTCGAAGAGAAGGAATTTCTACTTCTGCTGGTATCACAGCTTCAGTCCCATAAACCAAGAGATAAGGGGTTGCCCCTACTGATGTGCGTACCGTAGTGCGATATCCCAATAATGCAAATGGTAGCTGTTCATGCCACTGTCGGGAACTCTGGATCGTCTTCCTCAGAATCTTCTTGATGTTCTTGTTTGCCGCTTCCACTGCGCCATTGGCCTTGGGCCGATAAGGGGTGGAATTCCTATGCACTATCTTGAATTGCTCGCATACATCTCCCATCAAGTGACTGTTCAGGTTTGCTGCGTTATCTGTAATGATAGTCGCAGGAATACCGAAACGACAGATAAGATTTGAGTGTACAAAATACACTACAGCTTTTTTAGTGACCGACTTGAAAGTGACAGCCTCTACCCATTTTGTGAAGTAGTCGATGGCAACCAGTATAAATCTGTGTCCATTTGAAGCCTTTGGCTCGATTGGTCCAATGACGTCCATGCCCCAGGCGACAAATGACCAAGGTGCGGACATGGGATGCAGTTCTATGGGAGGTGCATGAATCAAATCACCGTGCACCTGACACTGATGACACTTCCGAACGAAGCTAAAGCAGTCCTTTTCCATGGTCATCCAGTAATAACCTGCTCGAAGGATTTTCTTCGCTAAGACATACCCGTTCATGTGAGGTCCACACACACCTGCGTGTACTTCGTGCATGATCTTCCCCGCCTCCTCGGCATCGACACATCTTAGTAGATTGAGGTCCGCGGTCCTCTTGAACAACAATTCACCGCTCAGAAAGAAACTACTTGCATGCCGCCTAATGGTTCTCTTTTGATCTCCAGTAGCATGCTCGGGGTATTCTTGCATCTTCAAGAACCTCTTGATGTCATGGTACCAAGGCTGCGTATTCGATCCCACCTCGATTACATTGTAGTAACCATGTCTTTCCCTGATTTGGATTTCCAAAGGATCGACGTGGGCGTTGCCCGGGTAGGGTAGCATTGAAGCCAGAGTAGCAAGGGCATCTGCCAGTTCATTGTGACACCTCTGGATATACCTGAATTCTATTGATTTGAAACGCTTGCCGAGGTCTTCCACGTGCTGCCGGTAAGGGATAAGTTTGACATCCCGAGTTTCCCATTCGCCTTGGGCTTGCCGGATAATCAGGTCAGAATCTCCCATGATCAGTAAGTCTTCGACGTCCTGATCGATCGCCATATGCATGCCCATAATGCAGGCTTCATACTCAGCTGTATTGTTTGTGCAAAAGAAACGCAGTCTAGCTGTGGCGGGATAATGCTGACCAGAAGGCGAAATCAAAATTGCCCCAATCCCTACACCTTTGGCATTCACGGCTCCATCAAAGAACATCTTCCAAACATGAGCGTCCTCCGAGACCACTTCTACGGTGTTTACTTTTTCATCGGGAAAGTAGGTACTCAATGGCTGGTATTCCTCATCGACCGGATTTTCGGCCAAATGATCTGCCAGTGCCTGGGCTTTCATTGTCGTGCGAGTAACATAGACTATGTCGAATTCAGTAAGCAAGATTTGCCACTTAGCCAGTCTTCCAGTAGGCATTGGTTTCTGAAATATATACTTCAAAGGATCCAACCTGATTATGAGGAAATTAGTGTGAGCTTGAAGATAATGTCTAAGCTTTTGAGCAACCCATGTCAGAGCGCAACAGGTTCTTTCTAGCAGAGTGTACTTGGCCTCATAGCTGGTGAATTTCTTGCTCAAGTAGTAGATTGCTTGCTCCTTCTTTCCGGTTATGTCATGTTGACCGAGGACGCAACCGAAAGAGTTCTCCAAGACTGTCAGATACAAGAACATCGGTCTCCTTGGCTCTGGGGGGACCAAAACAAGGGGATTCAAAAGGTATTCTTTGACTTTATCAAAGGCTTCTTGACACTCAGCTGTCCATTTGATTGCCGCATCTTTCCTTTACAGCTTGAATATGGGCTCACACGTGCTTGTCAGCTAGGCAATAAATCGACTTATGTAGTTCAATCTGCCCAACAAACTCATCACGTCTTTCTTCGTTCTCGGGGAAGGTAGATCTCTGATAGATTTTATCTTAGTTGGATCTAGTTTGATACCTCTCCTGCTTACGATGAAGCCCAAAAGTTTGCCCGACGGAACTCCGAAAGCACATTTGGCTTGGTTCAACTTCAAGTCGTACTTCCTTAGTCTCTCGAAGAACTTCCTCAAGTCTTGGATGTGATTATCCTGCGTCTTGGACTTGACTATCACGTCATCCACGTACACCTCTATTTCCTGATGCATCATGTCATGAAAAATGGCAGTCATGGCCCTCATACAAGTAGCCCCTGCATTCTTCAAACCAAATGGTATGACCCGATAATAGTAGGTTCCCCAAGGCGTGGTGAAGGCAGTTTTCTCGGCGTCCTCTTCATCCATCAATACCTGATGATACCCAGCGTAACAATCTACGAAAGACTGTATCTCGTGATTGGCGCAATTATCAACGAGGATGTGGATGTTGGGCAGTGGGAAATTATCTTTGGGACTTGCTCTATTCAAATCTCGGTAATCTACGCATACCCGAGTTTTCCCGTCCTTTTTCGGTACTGGAACCACATTTGCCAACCATATTGTATACTGGACTACCCGAATCACTCCCGTTTTCAGCTGTTTGGTTATCTCCTCCTTAATCTTGTCACTGACCTCCGTTTTGAACTTTCGTTGCTTTTGTTGAACTGGAGGACAATCAGGATGAATCGGCAATTTATGAACCACTAGATCAACACCTAGTCCCGGCATGTCATCATATGACCAAGCAAACACTGTCACACCTCCTTTTTCCGCACCCGCGAGGGCGCAGGGGAGTTTTTTCCAATTAAAGGACAATCGAAACGGGATTGGTTTATTTATTTCAGAGTCGCCACTTGGGAGATTTAGGGTGTCCCAAGTCACCAATTTTAATCCCGAATCGAGGAAAATAATGACTCTATATTATAGTCTGCGTACCAGAAATCCGGATAAGGAATTCTGTTAACCCGGGAGAAGGTGTTAGGCATTCCCGAGTTCCGTGGTTCTAGCACGGTCGCTCAATTGTTATATTCGGCTTGATTATCTGATTTTATACAAGTATGAACTTATGTGCAAATTTTAACTTTTAACCGCTTTATTATTATTGTTTTTACAAGAATGTGAACATCGCTTAAAACACGTCTTTGGACTGCGTCACATGAAATGCACCCACAATCCGGAACGCATTTTATTTGATGTTTTGAGATTTGGATTTGGGTCGCATGAAATGCACACCCGAGCTTAAGAAAATAAATTATTAAACACGCGCCTAGAGAGACTATCGCGTTATTATTTTGCGGAGGCCGTGAAATTCGCTAAACGACCCTCCTGAATTCCAAGTAATTTTAAACAAGTATTTACTGAGGGCCCCGCAATTTGTGTTTTTATTCGGCGAGGCTCATCTCATTCTTATTTTTAAAAGGAATTTGCAACGTCATGGACATGCATCTCGGGCCACGTCACAATCAATGTGCCCGTGACTAGAGACATATTTCGACTCCGTTGAGATTTGGATTTGGGTCACATAAATGTGCACCCGAGTTTAGGGAGATAACATTATTAAAGGCGCGCCTAAAGCAACTAGCGCATTATTATTTTTTGGTAGGGCCGCGAAATTTGCTAAACGGCCCGTCCCAGAATCTAAGTATTTAATACACATATTTTGTGAAGGCTTCGCAAGGTGTACATTTTTATTTTTTTTGGCGAAGCTAGTCTCGTTTTTTTTTGTTTATTTATTTATTTATTTTAGAAAAAAGAGACAAGGCTAAAATAACTACATTTTTTTTGCTACTTTGCGAGGTCATGGGTTGTAGATTAAACTTATTTGATGAAACGAATATTTTTCCGTGGGATTAAAATTACTCCTATGATTTTAACATTACTACTATACGTACAAACAACTCTTAAGACAAGCATGTAGATAACAATAATCTTAGCATGAAGAAACAAAATGCGGAATAGCTACTTAAAATAATGAAACAAAGGAAGAGACATTCAACAAATCCGATACACAAACAGTGCATAGGAAATCCATATCATTTCATTCCATTTAAGCAAATATAACAAGTTTGGAAATGTATATGCACCTGTTTGAAGCAAGAACAACAACCAAATTGTCTCGACAACTATCGGAAACCTCTCCAATGACGGAACCTCGATGTCGAACTCAACGATATCAGACTGGAAGCCACGAGCACAACCCGACGACGACCTCAGACGGTCTGCGCGACGATAGCGAAGAAACGGCGGCAGCTGGGCATGCTCATGCTAATGGCGTTACTGCTGGTTCGTGGCTGGGGTGAGGAGGAGGCCTGGGGTTATGGTCGCGGTGGAAGGTGACGGACTGGGCTGGAGGTTGACGACGAGGGGGGGTGCGACGGGCTGTTTGGAGAGTGGTTTTGGAGTACAGTGACAACGGGGGTCGTCGTGGGTAGTGGTCGACGATGGCTGCTGGGTTTTGCTTGGTGTTTGAACGTGGTCGACGATGGCGTAGGGGTTTCGACCAGGAAGGTGATGTTTGGTGGTGGTTGTGAGGCGGAGAGGAAGCTGGGGGAAGGTGACGGGGTGGTGTTTGGACAGTGGAGGTGACGACGCGGCTGCTACTCGTCGGGCTGGGTAGTGATGATGGTGGAGCTGGGAGGGTCTGTTTGGTGTAGGGTTTTGGTTGCGACAGTAGGGGTGGTGGTCAACGGAACTGGGCAACAGGTTATGGACAGTCGTTGGGTAACGGAGTGGTCGTTTGGTCGTTGGTTGGACAGTGACGACGAGGGGGGGGGGAGCTGGAGGTTGACGGTGGTTTTGGGGTTGTTGAGGGAAGTTGGTCCGGTGCTGGGGGAAGTCGGGGATGGAGGGTTTCCTTGCTTCTTCTTTCAAAGAGAAAGAAGAAGATGCACAGTAACCTCTTTTCCCCAAAAAATTCCAAAGTCCTCCTCTTTCAAAATGCTTTTGTCCGTGTATTTAGCATGGGTTTGCCTAGAAAAATGAGCCCACGCGTGGTGGGGTTCAAGGTTTGTGTCCCCCACGCGTGGTGGGGTTCCCCATGTGTCCTGGACACGGTTTATTATGGGTTAGGTCCGCAATTAGGCCTAAAACCGGGTAGTTTGAACCCGAATATTATTCTTTTGCCCGGACCCGAGAAATAGGAACACGTTGCTTAATTAGTCCTATGTAAGCAAAATAGCTACCAAAAATAAGACTAGTATTTAAACAAAACTATATCCTTTTAAATATTTTTCAAGATTTAAAATAGCTACAAAATATTAATAAAACTATTTTTTTGTAATTTTCGTTTTTAAATATTAAGATAAAATATGAGGTAATATTTTGTATTTTTCAAAGTTAAAAATGACTATAAAACCTTAATAGAACTATATTTTTTTGTAATTTTCGAAAATATATAAAGTACAAAAATAAAGTGCAATTTTTGTATTTTTCAAGTTTATGAGAGATACATAAACTAAAATTTATATATATATTTTTTTGAAATTTTCTTTTTGGAATGAAATAAAGTAAAAATAATTAAAATGGCTATATTAGTCCTAAATTAAATATTTAAGCTTAAGAACGTAAAAATTCCCGGGGAGGGTCAAAAATCATGTGCTTACAGCTGCCCCTCTTTGACTGGAAACACGAAGAGTTTTCCGACAAAGAACGACTAGACATGTTTTTGACCCGACCATTACTTGGACGGAATACACTTAAGGAAAGGGAGGGAATGTGACCGAGCCCTGGTATCTGAGCTGCCTACATATCCTTGGTTATACAGGAATCATGCCACGTGTAGTTCGGGAATGAGAGAGAGATGGTAGAGTGTACCGAGGTGAAGAGCCAATCGAGGTGCCGTCCCGTTGAGGTTCCGGTTCGCGGTCCTGTCATTACAACAAAAAATGAAAACTGAAAAAGACTAACTAAGCCTATCAGCTACTAGTTACAAGGATTCCTATCTTCAAGTCTTCTGAAACTTGGTCTTGAGTCTTGAATGGTGCTTCATACAGACTTTGGATTTGAACCTTGATACTTGCTAGTTGTAGGCGCTAGTTCTTGAGCAGATCACATCCGTTCTCCACTTCCGTGCTTCGGATTCATTCATTTTTTTTTCTTTTTCTTTTTCTTTTTTTCTTTTTTTTCTTTTTGTGACTAGCTTTTGTTGACCCTCTCAGACTGTTGACTCGCATTCTTGGGGCGAGCTTCTTGTTGCTTCTATCTTGGATTGAGTGCTGGGGATTTTTGTTGTAGCCTTCTGCCTTCCAATGGGTTACGGCTTGACTTTGAACGATCCCGCTGTTCTACAGGCGGACCCCTAACTTCTTCAATCTTTGACATATAACAACCTCCGCTCTACAGGCAGGCTCCTGACAACCAAAACAAACAACACAAATGAAATTTCCTAACCCAGTTTGCACTAGGGAGGTTTGTGAGTCGTTAGCAAAATCGTAGCCCACTGATACTACTGATGCAGTGCTGAGAGTGAACTAAACACTAGATTAGGATGTATTCCCTTGTTATACAGGTGGGCGCCTAACTTCAAAGCTTGAAATGTAAGGACTGAAATGTATTCCTCTGTTCTATGGGCGGGCTCCCAACTTCCACACTTGTAATGAAAAAGACTGAAATGTATTCCTCTCGTTATACAGGTGGGCGCCTGGCAAGAAATTTAAAGACTGAATGTATTCCTCTGTTATTATGGGCGGGCTTCCAATTTCAACACTTGAAAGTAAAGACTGAAATGTATTCCTCTCGTTATACAGGTGGGCGCCTGGATCATGGAATGCAAATACTGAAATGTATTCCTCTCGTTATACAGGTGGGCGCCTGGATTTAGGAAAATGACTCTTTTTTTCAAACGTTTTTCTTTTTTTCTCTTTTTTTTTTTTGGTATCTTAGGAGAAAGATTCATCAGACTAAGATTTTGATCCTAGGAGAAGGTTCTTCAGACTAGGTCTCTATCTTAGGAGAAAAATTCGTCAGACTAAGATTTTGATCCTAGGAGAAGGTTCATCAGACTAGGTCTTTTCTTTTTGGTATCTTAGGAGAAAGATTCATCAGACTAAGATTTTGATCCTAGGAGAAGGTTCATCAGACTAGGTCTCTATCTTAGGAGAAAAATTCGTCAGACTAAGATTTGGATCCTAGGAGAAGGTTCATCAGACTAGGTCTTTTCTTTTTGGTATCTTAGGAGAAAGATTCATGAGACTAAGATTTTGATCCTAGGAGAAGGTTCGTCAGACTAGGTCTTGTTTTTTTTGGTATCTTAGGAGAAAGATTCATCAGACTAAGATTTGGATCCTAGGAGAAGGTTCGTCAGACTAGGTCTCTATCTTAGGAGAAAGATTCATCGGACTAAGATTTTGATCCTAGGAGAAGGTTCATCAGACTAGGTCTTGTTTTTTTTTTTGGTATCTTAGGAGAAAGATTCGTCAGACTAAGATTTGGATCTTAGGAGAAGGTTCATCAGACTAGGTATCTATCTTAGGAGAAAGATTCATCGGACTAAGATTTTGATCCTAGGAGAAGGTTCATCATACTAGGTCATTTTTTTTTGGTATCTTAGGAGAAAGATTCGTCAGACTAAGATTTGGATCCTAGGAGAAGATTCGTCAGACTAGGTCTCTATCTTAGGAGAAAGATTCATCGGACTAAGATTTTGATCCTAGGAGAAGGTTCATCAGACTAGGTCTCTATCTTAGGAGAAAGATTCATCGGACTAAGATTTTGATCCTAGGAGAAGGTTCATCAGACTAGGTCATTTTGTTTTTGGTATCTTAGGAGAAAGATTCGTCAGACTAAGATTTGGATCCTAGGAGAAGATTCATCGGACTAAGATTTTGATCCTAGGAGAAGGTTCATCAGACTAGGTCATTTTTGTTGTTTTTTTTTTTTATATATCTTTAACAACAACTTAGGAGGAAATGCATCTCCTATGGGTAAAACATAAACTTAGGAGGAAATGCGTCTCATATGGGTAAAAACAAACTTAGGAGGAAATGCATCTCCTATGGGTGAAACTTAAACTTAGGAGGAAATGCGTCTCCTATGGGTAAAACTTAAACTTAGGAGGAAATGCGTCTCCTATGGGTGAAACTAAGACAAACCTAGGAGGAAATGCATCTCCTATGGGTAAAACTAAAACTTAGGAGGAAATGCGTCTCCTATGGGTAAAACTCAAACTTAGGAGGAAATGCATCTCCTATGGGTGAAACTAAAACGAACTTAGGAGGAAATGCATCTCCTATGGGTAGAACTCTAATGATTTCAAACTAGGAAGTGCGTCTCCTATTAACGAAACCATCGCTTTTTTTTTTTTTTGAATTATTTACTTACCTGTGTTGTCCTCCCTCGAAACTGTTGGGGATTATTTAGATGGGGATGACTTTTTACCCTTCTTTTTTTTTTTTTCATTATTATCTTTTTATTCTTTTTTTTATTATTCTTTTGTTTTTTTGTTTTTGCATAGCTTCTTCCTTCGAAGACTAGCTCCCTTGAGAGTCGTTTTGCCTTTCCCCGAAAGGAACCACTGAGGATACCGACTTTCCAACCTTGTGTTGGACTCCTCGCAACTGCTAGGGATAACACTGTTGAGGAATTATTTACTTACCTGTTGGGGGTAAAATGTTATCAGCTGGGGGTACCTGACTTCCAGAAAATTTTCTAAATGGAAGGAAAATTTTCTGCCCCAGTTTGATAATATCCCTTGTGGCATGCGTTTCTGCATCAATGCCATTTCCTTTACCTGTTTCAAATCAAACAAAATTTGTTAGTTTAAAACATGGTGGTTGGTTGTGATACTCCCAACGGGATGGCTTTTCCTTTTTTCCTTCCTTGCTTTGCGTTGCACAACTTGTTGGGGATGATATTATGTGCTGGGGATAATCCCTTCCTGCTGGGGGATATCCCTCTTCTTTTGTGGCATAGCTTGGAAACTGGC
The DNA here is from genome assembly GCF_000393655.2 of Nicotiana sylvestris. Taxonomy (NCBI): domain Eukaryota; kingdom Viridiplantae; phylum Streptophyta; class Magnoliopsida; order Solanales; family Solanaceae; genus Nicotiana; species Nicotiana sylvestris. The sequence goes on along the minus strand of NC_091058.1, from coordinate 7,530,278 downwards.
ATTTCCCCGACCTTTTAGTCTAGTATGGATTTCGCCAAATCATGCTCACTGCTCTCCTTGCTTTGTTCACGGGCCTTGTCTTTGAGGTTTATAACCTTGGTTTTGGCAAGGATATCCCTCTTGACGCTTGTCAATCCTTTTGTCAATTCCCTTTGCTGGGGATATCTTTTTTGACACTGGCCTCGCGCTTGTTCTTTGCTGACTATACCATTTGGAGGTACTAGTCAGATCTCATCTTGAAAAGCTGATGGCATATTTGAAGTCATTTCATACTTGTTCTGGCCCGACAGACTCTATTGGGGAATTTTTCTATGAAAGGAGAAAGATAAAAGAAACAAAATAAAAGACAAAGGAAACGAATGACTCTTTTACAAAAGAAACTATAAATAAAAATCTATCAAACGCAGATACCGACTCTAATGGCCATGACATGCGTATGTGGCCTATCCTCTGCCGTCAATCATCTTTTAAGATCTTCAATTGGCGATTCCCCCTCTGATTCTCAATCTTATTCGACTTGTAGTGCCCGAAGGGTTTTCACTATCAAGTCTCTCTCATTTTTGGGTTCTTCTCTCAGCTTTCATCGCCTTATGGTGCCTGTGAAGGTTTTCACCAATAAGACTCTCTCGTTTTATATCTCTCTCCAGCTGGGGATTTGGAGTGTTGCTGGTATGACTCTTTCTGTTGGAGATTAGAGTCCTTTCTGCTGTGGAACAGAATGTTATGTTCGCCGGTAAGACTCTTCATTTGTCTGACTTGGCATTTTTTGAAATCTGATCAGAAGGTCTTTCTTTGAACCGTAATGTGGGTTTTGGATAGGCTAGAAAGAAAAGGTATAAAAGGCTCAAAAATGCATTAATTTTGGGTTATTAGTTACAACCTTCGGAATTAGATTTATTTACAACGACCGCAACCTCTGCCCCAGTTTCTTGCTTGGGGATATTTTAATTGATTTTTTCATTTTTTCTTTCAAAACTATGACCGAGCCGTGAAGCGCCTACGTATCCTCTTTGAGGAATCAGGTCAAACGTAGTTCCCAATTCCTCTTTTTTCTTGTGACTTTCTTTTCACTCATTTCTTATCTTTCTTTTCTTTTTCTTTTGCTTTTTTTCTCTCTTTTTTCATTTTGTTGTTTTCTTTTTTTCTCTTTTTTTTTTGTTTTTGTTTTATGCCATGCTTGCCTTTCTATTTGTTGCTACTAATTCCGAACGAGAGGTATGAAAGAAAAATAAATAAGGCTCAAAAGGGGTAACGAAGGATAGAGTGTTTAGGTAGCAGAACAAAATGCCTTCGTCATTTCAGTCTTCAAAACATGCCAAGTGCAAACAACACACTTTAAATTTGTAGTCTCTTCTGATGGTGCGGGACTTGACAATTATGTTAAACATTTTATTTTTCCTTTGTCATTTCTAAGCACCATTGGGCGACACTCTCATTATCATGACCGACCCTCATGCCAATTTGGCGAATCTTGCTTTTAACGGTTTTCTTTGTGCTTAACTTGCCCCAGTTCCACATGACTCGAGCTCTGAATAATCTCAAACCGTCCTTATTTTCTTTAAATGGTCTGATCGCCTTTCCAGGGTTTTATGATTAACTTTAAAGACTAGGCCCAAAGTGTGTGCGCATGTCATGTCACTAGAATCGGCACTGAACAAAATGACAAAATGACTAAACAAAAGATGACTGGATATAATATAAGACCGGATTTTGCATTAGACCGGTGAAATGGTTTGAATAACAAAACAAACCAAATAAACCAGAACAAAATCCTGAAATAAACTGGACAAAATTTAAACAACCACTATAAAAAAATGGAAAGATAAGAAAGTTTGACACAGGACAAAATCCGAGTTATAACCCTAACAATTCGAACAACAGAAATGACCACAAAGTAAGCCACCACAAGTTTCTCTCTTGCTGACCAAGGAACGAAGCGTCCTCCCACTTTATCAAAACCCGGCATCTTAGCCACTGAGCTTTGCATCAATACTGCCAAAACCATTACCCGCTTCAACATCATCACCCTCCGTCAACAAGTTCTCGATAGGGTTCGAGTGCTCCATGTCACTGTTATTGATCACAATCCGTCCTTCTTGGATCATTCTTTCTATTTCTCTTTTCAAATCCCGACAGCTTTCAACATTGTGCCCCTGGGCATTGGAATGGTATCCATACCTTTTAGACGGGTTAAAGCTTCTTGCACGTGGGTCCACACGATTTGGAGGAATAGGTGCAATCATGTCATGATTCTTTAACTTCTCAAATAAGCTTTCATAGGACTCTCCTATTGGTGTAAAATTATCTTTCAACCTTTGCTCCCCTTTATACCACTGGCTTGGATGTGGGTTATAGGGCATCTGAAAATTTTGTGGAGACTTCTGGAGATTTTGTGATGCTCGTGCTCGCCTCCTGGGGTGTTTTGGTGGCTGGACAACATACTGAGGTGGAGCGACAGAGTATTGAGCGTCCTGAGGTGGATAATACTGCTCAGGGGAGCCATAAAAAATTTGAGGAGGCTGCTCATACCCTCGAGATGTTCTCCTGGGACCCCTTTTAAACCCTGATGTCATCATGATTTCTTCAATCTCCTCATTTGTGTCGCTAAGATTATCTGACCCAACCCGGACAGCCTGAGTTGCGGCCTTAAGAACAGCTTGACTTATAATTTTGCCTGTCTTAAGACCATTCTCTACCATTTCTCCAATTTTGATTGCTTCCGAGAAGGTTTTGCCAACTGCGGACACCATGTTTTGAAAGTAATCTGGCTCTTGCGCTTGAAGGAAGACAGTAATTAGCTCGTGGTCATCCATGGGTGGCTTAACTCGAGCTGCTTGCTCTCTCCATTTTATGGCATATTCCCTGAAACTTTCACTTGGTTTCTTCTTCAGGTTTGAAAGGGACATGCGGTCTGGGGGAATGTCGATGTTGTATTGGAACTGTCTGACAAAGGCCTGTGCCATGTCATCCCAGACATACCAGCGAGACGTGTCTTGATCCATAAACCATTCGGAGGCTACTCCCGTAAGGCTTTCCACAAAATAAGCCATCAACAATTTTTCATTTCTTCCTGCCCCTCTCAGTTGATTGCAATACCTTTTCAGGTGGGCTATGGGATCTCCATGTCCATCGTACTTTTCAAATTTGGGGGTCTTGAAACCAGGCGGCAAGTGGACATCGGGGAACATACATAGATCTTTGAAGGCAACACTCTTTTGGCCTGCTAGCCCTTGTATGTTTTCCAACCATTGTTCTAAGCTTTTCAATCTTTGGGTCATCTCTTCCTGTACCATCTTTCGGGCAGGCTTCTCAATTTTTGCAGCAAGATCGAACGAGTACGAGTGATACTCAGGAGAGTGGTACTGCTCTTGTTGTGTCGCAAATTGTGACTCATGACGAGGAACCTTCCCACTCTGAGTCTCTGGAGCACTTGTAACAGCTTCGACGTTAGTTGTCATTTTTCTTTGAGGCACAAACCAACCACCTCAACTTTCTTCACAATTCAAAACCAAATATGTTAGAATGGACTCAGTCGGTCCTTATTATTATCAATATATATATATATATATATATATATATATATTTATTTATTTATTACCTTTGTTTTTATTTTTCTTTTTTCTCTTTTTCATAATTTTTTTTGTGTGGTCGAATCTTATGGAGATTGCCTACGTATCATGACCCCGCATGAATCAGACCTTGCGTAGTTCGGACCAATAAAATAAACAATAATGAACATTTTTTCTTTTCACTTTCATATTAAAACAAACTGGGTTTCAAAGGTTTAAAGATGACCTACAAACTTGAAAATCAAACAACCCGCCTATTTTAATCAAAAGTTTTACAAACTTCAAAAACAAAATGGCCAACTTCCTTCTTCCATTTGCTAATGCAACCAAACAGTTATTTTTGCAAATGTGGCCCCTTCCAATTTTCACATGAATTTTGAGGCCGGGGAGGATTATTTTGACACTTTACAAACTTGTCCATTCTTTTACGAAAATAACCTTTCGACAACTGAAAGATACTCTAAGGCTATTTCGGCAAGAACGGTTTAAGACGCGGCCGAAGCTGGCTCGGCTTATTATGACAAAATTTGAACGGTATTCACCTGACCGTCGACTTTTTTTCAAATTATAATAAAAACTTGGTGTTGCAAAACACGACCCTTCAGCGTATCGGGGACGAAGCTTTTTTAAGGCTGTGTGGGTCCATATCTCAAAATGACCCAAAGGTGGCTGTTTATGCCAAGTCAGCTTTCCGGCGTCCCTTTCGGGAACATTCGGCTATTTATGACAAAACAGCATCACCTGACTTATTTATAACTCTTTTTCATCGTTTTTCAAATTAGAAAAGTCAATATTGCAAACACGGCCTTTCAACGTCTCGGGGACGAAGATTTTTAGGTTGTGGGGGTCAACTGGACCAAGTCTTAAAAATGACCCAAAAGTGGTTGTTTATGCAAAGTCAGCCTTCCGGCGTCCCTTTCGGGAACATTCGGCTATGTCTTGATAAAACAGCGTCACCCGACTTCTTTATGAAATTTGACATATATATTTTGCTATTTTTTTTGTAAAAGGGGAAGTTGGACATCACCCGACTTATTTATGAAAAAATCTTGACATGTTTTTTTTTATTATTATTATTTGTTTTTGGCTTTTTAGCAAAAGGGAAAGGGGGGGGGGGGTTGCACCCGATGAGGGTTGCCTACGTATCTCACATCCGGTGAGAATCAAACCCGCGTAGTTCGGGCAAATAAACTATTTTTGAAAAGACCCTTTTCCATTTTTTTTTTATATATATATAACAAACAAACAAACTATTATTTTTCATTCATAACGAACAAACTAACTAACGTAAAACCTAAAACATTCCTTTTTTTTTCATTTGTTTTTCCTATTCTAAAGAAAAAGAAAATGTTTTGTTTTTGAGTTTTTACCTTTAATAAAAGAAATGCTTGAACTTTTAAAGAAGAGTCAAAATATTTTTGCATTTTTTTTTGGATTATATATATTTATTTTGGAACAAATAATAAAATAACGTTCAACGCCCGACTCTTTTTATTTTATTAGCATTTTCATAGACAACCATAATAAGATAAAAAAATATTTTAAACAACCAGACTCATTTTGACTTTCATTTAATGGCACAACAAACCATTTTCTTTTTTGAAAAAAAAAAACAGGACAGAACAATGCTGATTTTTTCTTCTATTTTTCTTTGCTTTTAATATAACAAACTAATAAGACCTTTTTTCATTTTCTCAAAATTTCGGCAAAGTTTTGACAGTATTTGGGTATTGGATTTTTTTCAAAATAAACAATCAATTCCCTAACCGCTATTTCTTTTTTTTTTTCAATGTCACAATATTCATAATATTCAAACACCGGTCAGTGAGACAAAATAAATGCACGGAAAACAAATAGGATGCATCAGGATGGTCTTTTCATATCAGGTCGCTAGTCCTAGACGGACCCAACCCCTGTGTTGAGTCCCCTAAGTCAAATGCACATGATGCAAATAAGCGTTCCTACTAGGGATCCGGCATGAGGCTTTGTTATACTAAGTTTTAAAGCCTAGGTGTTTGTTCTAGACCTGGCTTACCCGAGCGGACAACTCGAGCCAAGGATGGGAGCAGTGTACCGGTAACCAAAAGGCCATCCGGTTTTGCAACTCCTCCGAATCCTCGTTCTATTTTGGTATATGACACTAACAGAAAGAAGTCACGACCAGCGTGCACTCCTCCAGAGGGAAGAGAGGGGTTTCAGCACAGTTTATATATACAGTCCACATAATATCAAAGCGGTAAAAGCAACATTTAGCACCTTAGGCTCAAACATGTAAAAAATCAGATAATAAATAAAGCAAAATAATAACAATTATTTTAAGCTCGAATTCTTAACCCTGAACCAGTGGTTCTGGGTCATTTATCCCCAGCAGAGTCGCCAGAGCTGTCACACCTCCTTTTTCCGCACCCGCGAGGGCGCAGGGGAGTTTTTTCCAATTAAAGGACAATCGAAACGGGATTGGTTTATTTATTTCAGAGTCGCCACTTGGGAGATTTAGGGTGTCCCAAGTCACCAATTTTAATCCCGAATCGAGGAAAATAATGACTCTATATTATAGTCTGCGTACCAGAAATCCGGATAAGGAATTCTGTTAACCCGGGAGAAGGTGTTAGGCATTCCCGAGTTCCGTGGTTCTAGCACGGTCGCTCAATTGTTATATTCGGCTTGATTATCTGATTTTATACAAGTATGAACTTATGTGCAAATTTTAACTTTTAACCGCTTTATTATTATTGTTTTTTACAAGAATGTGAACATCGCTTAAAACACGTCTTTGGACTGCGTCACCTGAAACGCACCCACAATCCGGAACGCATTTTATTTGATGTTTTGAGATTTGGATTTGGGTCGCATGAAATGCACACCCGAGCTTAAGAAAATAAATTATTAAACACGCGCCTAGAGAGACTATCGCGTTATTATTTTGCGGAGGCCGTGAAATTCGCTAAACGACCCTCCTGAATTCCAAGTAATTTTAAACAAGTATTTACTGAGGGCCCCGCAATTTGTGTTTTTATTCGGCGAGGCTCATCTCATTCTTATTTTTAAAAGGAATTTGCAACGTCATGGACATGCATCTCGGGCCACGTCACAATCAATGTGCCCGTGACTAGAGACATATTTCGACTCCGTTGAGATTTGGATTTGGGTCACATAAATGTGCACCCGAGTTTAGGGAGATAACATTATTAAAGGCGCGCCTAAAGCAACTAGCGCATTATTATTTTTTGGTAGGGCCGCGAAATTTGCTAAACGGCCCGTCCCGGAATCTAAGTATTTAATACACATATTTTGTGAAGGCTCCGCAATCTGTACATTTTTTATTTTTTTTGGCGAAGCTAGTCTCATTTTTTTTTGTTTATTTATTTATTTATTTTAGAAAAAAGAGACAAGGCTAAAATAACTACATTTTTTTTTGCTACTTTGCGAGGTCATGGATTGTAGATTAAACTTATTTGATGAAACGAATATTTTTCCGTGGGATTAAAATTACTCCTATGATTTTAACATTACTACTATACGTACAAACAACTCTTAAGACAAGCATGTAGATAACAATAATCTTAGCATGAAGAAACAAAATGCGGAATAGCTACTTAAAATAATGAAACAAAGGAAGAGACATTCAACAAATCCGATACACAAACAGTGCATAGGAAATCCATATCATTTCATTCCATTTAAGCAAATATAACAAGTTTGGAAATGTATATGCACCTGTTTGAAGCAAGAACAACAACCAAATTGTCTCGACAACTATCGGAAACCTCTCCAATGACGGAACCTCGATGTCGAACTCAACGATATCAGACCGGAAGCCACGAGCACAACCCGACGACGACCTCAGACGGTCTGCGCGACGATAGCGAAGAAACGGCGGCAGCTGGGCATGCTCATGCTAATGGCGTTACTGCTGGTTCGTGGCTGGGGTGAGGAGGAGGCCTGGGGTTATGGTCGCGGTGGAAGGTGATGGACTGGGCTGGAGGTTCACGACGAGGGGGGTGCGACGGGCTGTTTGGGCAGTGGTTTTGGAGTACAGTGACAACGGGGGTCGTCGTGGGTAGTGGTCGACGATGGCTGCTGGGTTATGCTTGGTGTTTGGACGTGGTCGACGATGGCGTAGGGGTTTCGACCGGGAAGGTGATGTTTGGTGGTGGTCGTGAGGCGGAGAGGGAGCTGGGGGAAGGTTACGGGGTGGTGTTTGGACAGTGGAGGTGACGACGCGGATGCTACTCGTCGGGCTGGGTAGTGATGATGGTGGAGCTGGGAGGATCGACGGGAGGGTCTGTTTGGTGTAGGGTTTTGGTTGCGACAGTAGGGGTGGTGGTCAACGGAACTGGGCAACAGGTTATGGACAGTCGTTGGGTGACGGAGTGGTCGTTTGGTCGTTGGTTGGACAGTAATGACGAGGGGGGGGAGCTGGAGGTTGACGGTGGTTTTGGGGTTGTTGAGGGAAGTTGGTCCGGTGCTGGGGGAAGTCGGGAATGGAGGGTTTCCTTGCTTCTTCTTTCAAAGAGAAAGAAGAAGATGCACAGTAACCTCTTTTCCCCAAAAAATTCCAAAGTCCTCCTCTTTCAAAATGCTTTTGTCCGTGTATTTAGCATGGGTTTGCCCAGAAAAATGAGCCCACGCGTGGTGGGGTTCAAGGTTTGTGTCCCCCACGCGTGGTGGGGTTCCCCATGTGTCCTGGACACGGTTTATTATGGGTTAGGTCCGAAATTAGGCCTAAAACCGGGTAGTTTGAACCCGAATATTATTCTTTTGCCCGGACCCGAGAAATAGGAACACGTTGCTTAATTAGTCCTATGTAAGCAAAATAGCTACCAAAAATAAGACTAGTATTTAAACAAAACTATATCCTTTTAAATATTTTTCAGGATTTAAAATAGCTACAAAATATTAATAAAACTATTTTTTTGTAATTTTCGTTTTTAAATATTAAGAGAAAATATGAGGTAATATTTTGTATTTTTCAAAGTTAAAAATGACTATAAAACCTTAATAGAACTATATTTTTTTGTAATTTTCGAAAATATATAAAGTACAAAAATAAAGTGCAATTTTTGTATTTTTCAAGTTTATGAGAGATACATAAACTAAAATTTATATATATATTTTTTTGAAATTTTCTTTTTGGAACGAAATAAAGTAAAAATAGTTAAAATGGCTATATTAGTCCTAAATTAAATATTTAAGCTTAAGAACGTAAAAATTCTCGGGGAGGGTCAAAAATCACGTGCTTACAAACACGTCTTTCAATTCAAAAAGAAGTTGAATTATTGCATCTCGCGTTTTCTTGTCCGTGTGAATGCTTATTTTGGTCTCCCGGATTTCTTCAGGAATTCCTAAATTAACCGGTTCAGTGTCATTCAGATTTGGCTTAGGTTTATTCTCAAAATGTTCCAACTCTCGGTTTATTTCCCTAAAAGCTTCTTCTTCATCATATTCTGGTTCTGGGTTCATTAATTCACAGTTAAATAGCTCGTTGTGATCTGGGTGCGAAGTCCGCAAGCATGTCATAGTTAAAGCCGCATTATTATAACTGAAAGGAAAGATAAACAAAAATCAGAACAAAAGAAAGAATTGGAAATCAATGATGATTTCTTTTTATTTATTTTTCTTTGGGAAGTTGGAAGACAATAATGTTTACAACTCAGGAATTCAAAACAACAATTGAAAGGAAGAAATCATTCAAGTTATGTCCTGGAGATAACTTGTGACACAGGAAAGGTGACAGGACAGGTCTACCCGGACTTCTGTCTAGTCGGGAATGGCGTGGCCTCCCAGTTTCAAAGTTTGGCGTTCGGCCCCACGTACAGCATCTCAGCAGTGCTTGTGCCTTCACCTGGTTGAGCCATGTGAGTCTCGTAGAGCATTTCTCTCATTGCCCCACATATCTCCTCGATTTCCTCAGCCGTGAAGACCTCATCGTCTTCTTCTTCGGTGTACCTTGGCCTGATGAAAGTTGCATATAAATCCGGAATGGTCGAGGTAACTTCCAACCCTCATTTTTCCTTTTCTTTGCCCACTCTTCATCTCCTGGAGTGGGTTTGAAACCTAGTCCGAATGGTTTCTTGGCGGTCGGCAAGGTGATAGGTTCGGTTATTCCCTGCAGGGTTCGTCCAAGCCCTTTCCCTGGCCTAAATCCGTGCCGGGTCATCTCTTTGGCCACCATGACCGAGGCGTTAGACAAGAAAGGCTGGGGGCAAGGTATTCCCTCTTCATGCTGCTCTGTCAGTACAATCTCGAAAGCTTGATAGACCGTATGTTCGCTCCCTTCTCTTGGTTCAAGATATGGGATGGATGGGTCCCGATAAATAGCATGCTCATCTTCTCCATGGACCACGATCTCTCGGTCTTCGTACTCAAACTTCACCATCTGGTGAAGAGTGGAAGGCACAGCTCCTGCCGCATGGATCCAAGGTCTGCCGAGGAGAAAATTGTAGGATGTATCCATGTCGAGCACCTGGAAGGTTACTTCAAACTCGACTGGTCCTATGACCAACAACAGGTCTATTTCCCCCATGGTATCTCTCTTGATGCCGTCGAAAAGCCCTTACGCAGACATTGTTGGGTCGGATTCTTCCGGTCCCAATTTCCATTCTTTGTAGCGTGGAGAGCGGGCAAATGTCAACACCTGAGCCCCCATCCAACATTACCCGCTTGACATAGTAGTCCTCACATTTAACTGTTAGATGCAAGGCCTTGTTGTGTGCCGCCCCTTCTGGGGATAGATCGTTCTTGCCTAAAGAGATTTGGTTAACGGCGAAGAACCTTTCTGTCATTCGCTCCAGTTGTTCAACTGAGGTTTCAGCTGGCACGTATGCTTCATTCAGGGTCTTCAGTAAGATCTTCTGATGCTCGGTCGACCTCATCAACAATGATAGCATGGACACTTTCTCGGGGCAGTTGCGCAGTTGATCTATCACTTCGTAATCCGGCATTTTCATTTGTTGGAAGAACACTTCCGCTTCTTCAACGCTTACAGGCTTCTTTGGTGGGAAGCGCCTTTGTGTGGCGTTGTTTAGCTCTTGGGTATTTGAATACCTTCCAATGAAAGTATTTTCTGGAAGTTCTCCCATGACCTATTTACCTTTGTACATTACCAAAGTCTTTTGATAATTCCACGGCACTGTGGCCGGGTTTGTCATCGGCTTTTGTGGCACGCGTCCGATAACCACTGGCTCATTCAGCCGAAGTGGTTGAATCGTCCCCCGGACCACATAGGCCCCTTTTAGCACGTACATAGGTTTTGCCTTTTTGATCCCGAAGTTCTGCGTCTTCTCTGCTCGACCTCGTGGTACGTAAAGAACTCCATCCTTGATCGGTACCACTTTCTTCTCCACCTTCTTTTCATGCTCGCTCCTTATAGCGTTGTCCTCCTCCCCCTTTTTTGGTTTCTGGTCTATCTCAGGCCTTTTCCCCGTGTCGACAATGGCGATTATAGCCTTCAGGGCAGGGTCGAATTCTTTGTCTTCGCAAATCATTCCGATCAGCGGCCCATTATTGTGAGTAGGCAATGGATTGTTAGTCACATTTGGGATATTCTCGTCCCTTAGCACTATTTTCCCTTGCTCTATCAAATTCTCGACCACTCTTTTCAACGACCAGCAGTCATTTGTATTGTGTCCCTCGGCCCCTGAATGATAGGCGCATCTGACTCCAGCTTTGTAAGAAGGTGACGTCGGGTTTTGCCTCGTTTGAGGGATTGGTTGCAAGAAGCCCAACTGGACTAACTTCGGGAACAAAGTAGAGTATGGTTCACCGATGGGCGTGAAAGTCCGCCTTCTAGGTGGTTCCTGAGGGCGGAAGTTATTCTGCGGAGGTTGTGGGTTATAGTGGTTGCGGTAAGGAGGCTGATTTCTGGGAGGTGGAGCTTGGCCTCGGTTGGCTTGTTGCGGCGGATGGGCATAAGGCTGGGCATTCATGACCATATAGGGTTGATGAGCATATGCCAGATTTGAGTGGGGGTAGTAGTGTTGTGGGGTTCTTTCTGGAAAACGGGGCCTGGGATAACGATATTCCCTTGCTTCCGAGGCTGCCATGGTCGTTTCTTCCTTTTTCTTCCCTCTTACCAATCCTCCGGACCCACTTTGGGCGGCTTGGGAGGTCGCCCTTATGGTTGCTTGACTCAGAATCCTACCTGTTTTCAGACCATTCTCCACCATCTCTCCAATCTTAATTGTTTCTGCAAACGGCTTTCCCATGGCTGACATCATGTTTTGGAAATAGTCAGACTCTTGATCCTGGAGAAAAGTAGTGACCATTTCTACCTCATCCATGGGAGGCTTCACCCTCGATGCCTGCTCACGCCACCTAATAGCATATTCTCTGAAGCTTTCTGAAGGTTTTTTCTTCAAATTCGACAGAGAGTTTTGGTCTGGTGCAATGTCGATGTTATATTGGAATTGTTTCACAAAATCTCTGGTGAGATCATCCCATATATGCCATCGGGACATTTCCTGGTCCATATACCATTCCGAGGCTATCCCTACCAGACTTTCCCCAAAATATGCCATTAGCAGTTCTTCTTTTCCGCCGGCTCCCCGCAATTGGTTGCAATATTTCTTAAGATGTGCAATGGGGTCACCGTGCCCATCGTATTTTCAAACTTTGGGGTCTTGAAACCCACTGGCAGGTGCACGTGAGGGAACATACATAGGTCGGCGTAAGAGACGCTCTTCTGTCCGCTCAATCCTTGCATATTCTTCAAACTTTGTTCAAGGCTTCTCATTCTTTTGGCCATCTCATTTTGTTCTGCAATTCTGGGGTTCTGATCCTGCCCGGGTGCAAGCTCGCACTGAGGCGACGGAGGATTAGTGTTGGTAGCGAACCTAGTTGGTTCCATTGAGAACGAGGGTGCTTGGAATGTAAAAGAGGATGAGTCAAAGCTTGGCTTGTACGTAGCAGGCTGTGCCGTAATTGGGGCAGGGCAGTGCAGTGCAGTAAAGATGTTCATGCTTGTATCGGTGGCTGACTTTTGGGGATGAGGCTCAGAAGGCGATCCAGCAGAGAAGGCTGAAGTGGCTGGGTACCCGAATGGGGTAGCGGGATAATTTATGGGGACATTAGAAGTCCCGCTTGACCTGGAGAATAACTCAGGGAATCCGGGGACGACACTTGGCGGTTCCTTTCCGTTATTCCAGTCGTCCAGCATTTCCAACATGCGGAGTCGAAGGATTCTATTTTCTTCCGCAGTTGCGGATTCAGGTGTGAGGACGGCTGAGATCGAGCTCTCCTCGGGAACAGGGATTGTTTGCAACGGAATCTCTGAAGACATTTCCACACTTCCTTTTGACCTGGTGAAGTAAGTGTGAGTACTGCTTCCGGTCTTAACAACAGGTAGTTGAACACTTCTCTTCGACCTCGTGAAGTATAAGTGTGAGGCCAGACTTTCACCAAACCAACCGTCTTTTCCAAAAACCTGGACGAACTCAACGACAAACGAGCGGTTAATTCGAAATAAATAACAGATAGGCAACCTCACGTTGAGCATGATGCACTTATACAGTTAAGTGAGTTCTACATGTTTGCGACGAAAGCATGCGTCATTCCGGCATTCTTTTTAGGCTTCCCTTTTCTTATCATTTTTTCTTCTCATTGTTTTTTTTTCTTTTATGTTTTTATTTTGCGGTAAAAATGCAATCGGATCCGATGAGGATTGCCTACGTATCACGATGCCACGTGAATCAGATCGTTACGTAGTTCGAAACACAAATGAGCGTAAAAGAAACACACCTTTTATTGTTGAAACGGTCTATTACAAACTACATTTTGCAAAGAAAGAGCAAACTTTAAAAATAAACCTAGACTCAACCTAGACTAAACAAACTGATGGGAAAAACAGGCAGAAGATGCTAAGATACAGACTCGACTTATGAGTACATTATGGTTTTGAAAATTGGTGCCCGCGGGGCATCATTCGGCCTCGCCGCGGTCCTAGGTGTGAGATCCCTCTCGAGCTGCTCCAGCTCATGCATGGTCTGTTTGACATAACCCATCACTGCCGAGAGGACGGTAACACTGGTCTTGTCCTCACATCGTAGGCATCGTCTGGTGATGGCATGGGCAATGGCCTTGATCCTATCTCTGGTTTGCTTCTTCTCAATGAGTAGGCGTTTTATCTGATCGCTACATATCTTGAATACCTGAGAATCCTGTATATGCTGATTCTTCAGTCGCCGTACTTCTAACTTCATCTGGGCTAATGAGTCGTACCAGTATCTGCTCTCAATTTGGAAATTCTTGGCCTGATCAGCTGCTTTGATCTCAAGTATAGCCATCTCTCTCTTCATTTTGGCAACAGTTTTCTCGTGGTCGCGTTTCGATTGGTTCAAGTATCGGCGATGCTTCTCTACTCTTATTCCCCACTGTGCCTTGAGCTTTGCCATAATCTTTCCCGATTCTTCTAAACCATCTCGCCATTCCGCGACTTCTCTTTTTAAACCCTTAATCAACTGCTGGTCTGATCGACTTCTGGGTTGTTCATCAAGAGACAATCTCAATTTTTGGATTTGGGCCTTAAGTTCTTCATTCTCTTGGACCAATTTATTCTTTTCGCTTCGATCCGCCGCGATTTGTATGCTGTTATTGAATTTCAGACTGTCAATTTGTAGCTTCAAATCACCGATCTCTGCCCGATACCCCTTTTCTTTTGCTAACCAGTTCCATTGCCCTTGGGACGATTCTACAAAATCTTTGAGATGCGGTCTCTTAGCTGGTCTTTCGCAAGACAGGTCGCCTCTGAACCAAGCGTGATACCCTGGGGCAACTTCCCCTTTTGCTATATCCATCACACAAGTGCTTGCCGTCAGATGTTGGCACTCACTCCAGATTTGGCGAACTTTTTCTTCGGGGAAACGACCGTCTGGACTGATTTCAATCACTTGGGTACTCAGATCTTCATCTTTCGGCACCACTTGATATCTCCCAAGTTGCCTCAAAACCCGATATGGTGCGTAGGGTTGGATGCTTTTAAGTCCCATCAACAGAAAGTGGGGCCTGGTTGCTGGCATGTATATGATTTCCTCAACAGGCGACCATCCGAGCGTCCACTGGATTTGGCTAGCAGTGAGAGTTCGGAAAAATGAGGTCCATGATGTGACGCCCTCAGGTAGATTGAAACCTTTGACTCTAGTGTAGAATTCTCCAATGCAAGTCTTCTCAGGGCGAACCGTAATCCAAGAGCGGAGAGCGGTGGCATAAGTGATCGGTCATCCATATTTGCAACAGTAGGTTACATCCTTCGAAAAAGTCGCCCCTGGCTCGACAAGCAGTGAGAGCCCGGAAAATGTCAGCCATAATCATAGGCGCTAGAGTACTTTTATCTTGGGTGAGCAAAGTACTGACGACCCCAGTTATTTTTAGATCGATGTTGCCGTCCTTCCTTGGGAACACTATAAGACCTAAGAAGGCCGTCATAAAAGCTAACAGCCTGTGTTCGTCCCACTTTTGTCGGTTGCCTTTACTACACAGTTTGAAATCCGGCTTATTGAACCCGCCCTCATGATCGTATCTAGCATACATGAGGTGGAGACTGCAGAAACCTTTGGCAAGATCTGGATGGTGAAATATTCGGGGTATTTTCAGAAAATCCAAAAACCGGTGTACCGTGACGGCCCTAGGTGCAATCAAGTATTTGAACCTTAACGGAGCTTCATCACCCCCAATGTATCCCGCTATTTCCTCCAACGTCGGGGTGAGTTCGAAGTCTGAAAAATGAAATACATTGTGCGCCGAATCCCAGTAAGTGACCAATGATCTGATAATATCGCCCCGAGGCTGAATGTCTAGTAAATCCGGGAGATTTTTCAGATATTTCCTCACTTTGCTTTTCCCCTCCTTGCCTAAGTCGTTCCACCATATTCGCAACTCAAAAGGGATCTTGGTCATTATTGAAAACGGTTCGTTTTGTATCGTGCTCATCCTGCACATTTATTTAGGGTGATAAACTTTATTAGACTCAAAAATTAAAATTATCTAGATTTTCTTTTAGAGACATTTTTTTTTTGCAAAAACGGGAGGTTGGACCCGATGAGGGTTGCCTACGTATCTCACCCCGTGCGAGAATCAAACCGGCGTAGTTCGGTCCGATCAAAATAGGGGAAACAAAAATAAAGCCCTTTAAAGAAAAGAAGAATAACTTTTTTTTTTTGAAATTTTGTTATCTTATTATTTTTTTTTCATTTTATTATTTATTTTTGAAAAGAGACCAAGGAAATATTTACACATTTTAAACCTCCTCTTTTTTTGAAATTTCGAAAATCTTTTAAAGAGGTTCTACAAATGAAATTTTTTTTTTGATTTTTTATTTATATATTTTTTGGATTTTGAAAGTGATTAAAAGGAATAGTCAAACTGAAAGACAAGCTTTTTTTTTCATCATTTTTTACATATTTTAGAAAATTCCGGTTAGGTTTGACATTACTCGGACATGGTTTTTTTTTTTCAAAAGAATAAGCAATTATCTCCCTACCTTGCTATTCTCTTGTTTTTTTGAAAATTTTTTGGAAACCGGTCAACATGCAGATCTGAAGCAAATAGATGCGCAGAACAAACGGGATGCAGCAGGATGGTCTTTTCATTCCAGGTTGCCTGTCCTAGACGGACCCAACCCATGTGTTGAGTCCCCTATGTCAAATGCAACATGATGCAGATAAGCGTTCCTACTAGGGATCCGGCATGAGGTTTCGTTATACTAGGTTTATAACCTGAGTAGATGTTCTAGACTGTGTACCTGAGCGGACAATTCGAGTCGAGAAGGGGCAACTTACCGGGAACCAAAAGGCCGTCCGGCTTCGTAACTTATCCGTCCTCTTTCTTAATTCGGGTATCGACACTAACAGAATAGGGAGCCTCGACCAGCGAGCTTCTCCCCGGAGGTGAAGAGAGAAGGGTTCGGCACAGTTTATATACAGTTCAGATAATATCAAAGCAACAAAAACAAACATTGCAGCACGTTATGTCAAAACATGTAGTAAATATCAGATAAAGCCAAATATAACAATTATTCTAAGCTCGAATTCTTGAACCTTGAACCGGAGATTCTGGGTTCGTCATCCCCAGCAGAGTCGCCAGAGCTGTCACACCTCCTTTCTGCGCGCCCGCCCCCAAAGGGTAAAAATGCGCGAGGGAGTTTTTCCAATTTAAGTGACAATATTCGAAATGGGATTATTTATTTAATTCAGAGTCTCCACTTGGGAAAGGTTTGGCTTTTGGTGTCCCAAGTCACCGGTTTATCTTGAATCCCAAATCGAGGAAATTTTCAACTTTTCCAAATGAAGTCTGCGAACCAGAAATTCTAAGTAAGGAATTCTGTTGACCCGAGGGAAGGTGTTAGGCACCCTCGAATCCCGTGGTTCTAGCACGGTCGCTTAAATTGTTATAATGGCTAAATATCTGATTTAAATACATGTTGTGACTTATGTGCTTTTATTAAGTTTAAACCGCTTTTATTATTATCATTTATTTTTTATAGAATTGCAACGTCGTGAAAATGCATCTCGAACCACGTCACAATCAATGCACCCGTAGTTGTTAACACATTTCGACTCCGTTGAGATTTGAATTTGGGTCACATAAATGCGCACCCGAATTTAAGAATGTAATTTAATTAAGTCGCGCCTAAAAAGTCTAACGCGTTATTATCTTTGGGGAAGGCAGTGGAATTCACTAAACAGTCCATCCCAAATTCTAAGTATTTATTATGACCAATTATTGAGGGCCCCGCAATTTGCCTTTTTATTCGGCGAGGCTCGTCTCATTATTTTAGAAGGGTACCCTACAATGACTACGTCTTTACTACATTTATCTTTAAAGAAAAGGATGATGCCGAATTTTGCTGGTTTGGACAAATACGGACTGAATCCTTATTATGTTTGCCGAACCTAAACTTGTTTGATTACCTGATTGATTGTTCATGAGGTGAGGGTTACCGCATGCTTTGTCTTCAACAAGTGAATATGCTTATTAATTCGCTAAGTGAGATTGCAAACAAACTAACAACATATATTGAGTTATGTTTAACGACCTCCAAGTTCTATTCTTAACACTCTAAACTATTTGAAATTGATAAAAGAAATCGGCTGTTTTATTATGAAAATTACTACTAATTGAACTCAAAAAGGATTATTAGTTTTTCTCAACAATCATCAAAAGAATCTATACCGAAACCCAGTATCGAACCTGCATTGGAACGAATAAACTAACAAGAGGGTTGGCATACATGGCCATCCTGTTAACGTAACACCACATGAGAATTAGCTTGGGATACATTTATCTCGAAATTAAATGGAACCAAATATAACAGATTTGATAGTTCAAAGGTCTAGACAAAATACATACAAATGCTTGCCACGATTCTATGTTATACTGTCATAGCTAAATTGAAACCTAATGGTTATACGCATTGAAAATACGTCTGATCTAACAAACAATATTATCTGACATGTCAATCAAGATGTGTATAATTCATACAGAGCAATCGCGGCTGGAACTAACTTAAACAAATACAGACCAAGCTACCATTCAACCTATTTTTGAACACAAGGATTGTAAAGTAAACAGATGTTCATTTCTTTATTTCTGCTTCAAACTTTCAACAACACATGGTTTCAGAAGTTGTGTACCTGGAAGTATTCACAATTGAAGAAGAAGGGAAGTCAGCAGAGTAACAATGGCAACACCAAACAGCAGCAGTAATAGCAGGTAACAAATAGAACAAAATCCCAGTGCAAGAGGCAACTAAAGCCGATGGAAAAATGGCAGAATGACAGCAATGACCAGTAGTATAGAAACAGAAATCCAGACAATCCAATTCCAAGAGAATCAACCAATGCAAACCAATCAATAAACTTAGCTGATACTTGAAAGAAAACAGAACTGACTGAACAGGTTGAACAAAACTGAGAATCGAACAAACAGCAGGAAGAAAACAGTTTCTGATTTCTGTATGTTTTTCTCTCTCGAATGTGTGTCTGTATAAGCCCCTCTATTTTTCCTCTCACTATCTCTTTCCAGTGCCAATTTTCAGTTCTTGAAATCTACTTGAGTTATCAAGAAGAATTCTTTTTCTAGTTTTTTTCTGTTTTTCAGAACTCAGCTCTCAATGTTTAATCTGAGTTCCCTATGTGTGTCTGTCTGTCTCCCTCCCCCCTCTCAATGTGTATCCCCCCCTTTTATAAGCCTAATATCATCCCTTTAACAGCCTGTTAGACCAATCAGACAACCTCTCATGTGCTCTCTTCTTTTCAGTTTCCACTCAAACATTTAAGTATAAAACCTTCCCATCATATTCCTGACAGTACCCTTTAATATTTAAACTAAAAAGCAGACAGGGGCAGCAAGAATATAATCTGACAAACATACTGTCAAACTATTTTAATCAAAAATGGCTTTTATGCACATGTTGTGCACCAATGCACATGCCCTCCAATTCAGATTGTAGCTAACAAATCAACCCTTTTATTTCTGATCCAAATTAACAATTATAAGCAGCTAAACTCAGTTTCTAATAGATTCAGGCAATGCTTAACAGAAGCAGGTCAATTTGTTATTGTTCAGACAGCTAAAACTAATTGACGACACATGTCGACTCAACTATACTAATCATAACATGTACAATCGAAACCATGATCAGATGTCTAACAGTATCGAACACATGACTCGAGTCGTACTGACTAAGCAAAATTGTACTGGGGAATCAGTTGATCAGTCAAATTTGAGGTTCAATTGATTGCACAGCACATACACATATACACATTATCAGTAAAAATAGAAGAAGGACTCAATCAAACACAGAGGTTCAGGCAAGGTGGACAGGACACAGTTGGTAAAATTCAAAACACAAATTAAACAAGACATTATATCAACGGACATACCTTTAATCAACACATGAACTGAATAAAGAAAAAAGGAAAAACAAACTCACCTTAAACCTCCGGAAAAAAAAATCAGGAAGCCTTAGGTCGGATTTGCACAGACCTTTCTTGGGGTTGAACGGACTTTAATCGAAGTGTTTCTCAAATGAGAAACACTTCGATTAAGGTCCATTAGACCCTAATCACTCGGCTCAAACAGACACGGACCAGGCATGGGGTTTCTAGGGTTCATAGATGGTAGATTTGGTATTTGGGTTTCCATGGTTAGATTCGGACCAAACCAAACATGGTTTGGTCACGAGGGAGGTCCGGGGACTATCTGGTACGAAACTGGGGTGCATTGGTGTGGATCGAGTTTTGCTCGAATCTTCAAATGAAGATTCGAGAACCTAAGGGATGATTCGAACTAAATGGTCAACAGATCCATGTTCAGGGGGGGAGGCGGTCCTATGGTGTTAAGGTGGAGGTCACCGGCGTTCATGCCGCCGGGTTTTGGTGAAGGGAGATGGGGGCGGCTCTAGGGTTCCGGGGTTCTGTGAAGAAGATGAAAGGTAAGGGGGGGTCTTTGGATGGGGCGTGGGGTATGATTATAGGCTTATATAGTTAGTGAGGGGTCGATTCCTGGCCGTTGGATGGGGTGAGATGAAGGGTCAGGATCCTTTGGCTGGTAGGGAACGACGTCGTTTCAACCTAAATGGGTTTGGGTTGGTCCGGGTGGAATGGGTCGGGTTCATCATGGGTTATGGGGAAGTGATCTTGGCCGTTGATCAATCTGAGATCAACGGCCCAGATCAGGCACGACCCAAACGACGCCGTTTGAGATAGTTAGGGGCTGAACTGGACTGGACCGGGTAATTTTGGTTTTGGGTTGGGTTGTTTGGGCTTGTTTATTTAAAATCGGACTAGCCCAAGTCCGAAACTCTTTTTTTTTTTTTTAATTTCTTAAATTAATTTGCCAAATAATATCATATAAAACATTGAACAACAATTATCACACAATTAACATTTAATTATACCAAACACTTAATGACAAAATACAATGAAGGATGCACACATTTTATTTTTCTTTTAATAAACGGATTACGGTTCACACGACATATAGACATATATATTTTTTATTTTTTTTTGAATAAAACAACCATGGGCAAAATCACAAATAACTAGCAAAAAAATGCCACGTAAAAATCCGGCAAATGTACAGCAAGACCAATTGCTATTATTTTGTTTCTTTTGGAGTGATTGTCGCGTAAAACAAAAATCACGTGCTCACACATACAACAGGCCATAAAATGTCAGCTACATCTTGGATGTGGCTCCATGATAAATCCTTATTGTTCCTGCCTTTAATGACTCTTATTGATCGACGTAGCAATCTCATTAATATTGTAATATTGCTTTTCGAACTTTTAGAACTTTGATGGTTATGTTCAACATTAAAATGTAGAAAGAAGCATCTACAGATTGTTCAAGGGTGAAATCTGACAAATACTGGCGGATTCGTCAAAGATGGTTATAGAATATGCTCCACGACGAGTCAATTTTTTTAATTAACATCATAGCATCTTATTGAGATGGAATTTACAAGAATATTGTGGTCCAAAAAAACCACAAACTGCTTCTGAACTTTTTTTTTTAGTTTAATAATAATTAATAAGCTACATCCTCCGGTCCTTTTTATTTGTTATTTAAGTTTTGGCATTATTCTTAAAAACCAATGTGATAAAATTAGTTATATGTTATGGAATAAAAACAATTTAGTAAAACATGAACAAGAAATAAAAGCAATTTAGTAAAACATGAACAAGAAATAGAGATAGAGAGAAGGAAGAGATTTTCTTCTTCAATTGTGTGTATTTTCTTATCTATTACAAAGCCTTTATATAGGCATGAAAAGTGAAGAAAATATGTCATGGAATATGTCATTGAACATAGAAAATATGTCATTAGCCATTTGAGAGAAAGATCATGGAGGAAGAGTAGACATCCACCATATTTTGATTTTTATCATAACACTCCCCCTTGGATGTCCATAAATAATGTGCCTCGTTAAAACCTTATTAGGAAAAAATCCTAATGAAGAAAAAAGAGTACACATATTTAGAAATACGCCTTTTGGTTGCCTCGTTAAAAACCTTGCAAGGAAAACCCAATGGGACAAAACCTTGTAAAGGAAAAAGAGTACAACGCGTATTAACTACCCCTGATGAGATCATCAGTTCACATCGTTGAGCCTTCGTATCCTAATCTTGTACACTAGTTTCTTGAAGGTTGACGCCGGTAGATATTTGGTGAACAAATCAGCCATATTATCACTTGAACGGATCCGTTGCACATTAATATCACCATTCTTTTGAAGATCATGTGTGAACAATAATTTAGGTGAAATGTGCTTTGTCCTAACTCCTTTATGAATCCTCCCTTTAATTGGGCTATGCATGTTGTATTTTCTTCATACAAAACTGTGGGTAGTTTATCACACTTCAAACCACATTTGTCTCGAATAAGATGTATAGTAGACCTCAACCATACACATTCTCGACTTGCTTCATGAATAGCAATTATCTCAGCATGATTAGAAGAAGTAGCCACGATTGATTGCTTAGTCGATCGCCAAGATATGACAGTGCCACACATGTAAACACATAACATGTTTGAGATCAAGCCTTGTGTGTGTCAGATAAATACTCCACATCGACATAACCAACAAGATCGGTATTGCAATCATTGCCATAAAATAAGCCCACATCGGTAATCCCCCTTAGATAACGCAATATGTGCTTGATTTTATTCCAATTTCTCCTTGAGCGAAGCTATATCTTGCTAAGACATTAACTGAAAAAGTTATGTCATGCCTTGTAGTGTTAGCAAGATATATTAGCGCACCAATTGCATTAAGATATGGTACTTTAGGACCAAGAAGCTCTTCATTATTTTCATGAGGTCGGAGTGGATCTTTATTTATATCGAGTAATCTCACAACCATCGGGGTACTTAATGGATGTGTTTTATCCACATAGAAGCTCTTTAAAATCTTTTTAGTGTATGCTGATTGAAGGACAAATATTCTATCTTTCATATATTCAATCTGTAGACCAAGATAAAATTTTGTCTTTCCAAGATCTTTCATTTCAAATTCTTTCTTTAAACAGTCTACTGCTTTAGGAAGCTCTCCGGGAGTTCTAATGATATTTGAATCATCAACATACATGGCGATTATAACAAATTCAAATCCATATCCTTTTATAAGGACACAAGGACAAATTGAATTATTCTTATACCCTTCTTTCAACAAGTACTCTCTCGGGCGATTATACCACATGCGCCCTGATTATTTCAATCCGTATAAGGATTTTTGAAGCTTTATTTAATAAATTTCTTGGAAACCTTAATATGCTCCAAGACAATTTAAATCTTTCAATGATATCCACTATACACATATCAAGTTTTTCATATATTGCCAGATTAAAACCTGAAGTGACTATATCCACTATAAGAGAACATGTCTCCATATATTCAATGTGAGGATATTTACTAATTTTCTTGTGCCACAAGTCGTCTTTATGTCTATCGACTTGAACCTTTCGCACAATAACACATTTATACCTCAATTGACTTTATACTTTCAGGTGTTGGACTATCCGTCCAACTTCACATTTTTCAAGTGAAGTCAATTTCATTGCGTATTTTTTATTTGGCCAATCTTTTATCCGTCCAAATTTCATGACAGATTTGATCTCAAGATCCTCGTCAATATTAATCATATTGAGCGCTACATTATATTAACAATATCGTCGACAATCATTTTATGTCGGTTCCATTATTACCCAATAAAGACATAACTTATTAAGATCTCTATATTTCATTATTTTCAGGTACCTGAGCCTCTCCCATGAGGTCTTATGAAGTGTTATGTCGTGGTGCTCTTCTAGGGCACTTGCCTCCTTATTATGACCATTTTGAATATTTGCTCCTCTCCTTCTTCAAGGAGTTTTATCTTTGGAACCGATTGGTTTGTTACACTTCATGTGTGTCATAGACTCTGTCCCTCATGGACTTTATTCTATTTGGAGTATTAGCAGCTAAAATATGACATTTAGCTTTGGGTCAGCAAATGCGTCTGACAATAATTTGTAAATGAATTATCACTTGAACTTCAACTTTATATTTTCTTGTGCGAGGATCTATATGTATTCATAATAATTCATTTCACGTATCACTTTCCCAGCTGCCCATTTTCTCCCCCTAATGTTGGAATCACCAACACATTTCCCAACCATCTTTGGGAACTCATCTTTGTGCATTTTGGTGGCATAATTAAA
This sequence comes from Nicotiana sylvestris, assembly GCF_000393655.2. Lineage (NCBI taxonomy): Eukaryota > Viridiplantae > Streptophyta > Magnoliopsida > Solanales > Solanaceae > Nicotiana > Nicotiana sylvestris. The sequence continues at coordinate 7,506,512 of NC_091058.1, read as the reverse complement.
TCATATAGCACATCCATATTTCTATATAGAAATTATTTGGTTCCTGACCCTGAACCGATTGTGATAGGGAGAAATTTTTATAACTTGGCTAGATGCGTACAAGTGCTGCTGTATATTAAATAATAAATCTCATACCAAATTCGTTTTTGGGAGTTTTGTTCTCATAACCAATGATTTAGCTATAATTGGAGGCATACAATTTCTGCTAAACCAACTTGGATTTAAACCAGTATTATTAAGATAAATCATCATAATTTATATTCTGGAATTGTGCTCTAATAATTTGAGCAAGCAATCTTGCAAAAACCAAACTGCAAGTTGATAACAAATGCACATGTGACCATAAAATAGATGCATCTATTAAAATCATATTATAGTAAACGGTCAACATGGCAGGTGACTGGGCCCATATATTTATCATATTTTATTCGTTCCAGAAATCAAGGGATTCAATCCCAACCTTAATGGTATATCATGAGAATAAGCAGCACAAGAGAATTCTTGAAGAATCTTCTATTCTTCAATATATGTCAATATAATTCTTAATTAATTTTTCGCATCATAATTGAACAGAGGTGGTCAACCGGTCATGCCAATCAATATTTGTTTTAGTAAATCTCTAGTTTACTTGTGACATATGATTCCAGCACCATGCTTATATTTGTGTAGTACAAATAGAAAGAAGATCGGGTAGCCTTTCATATTTACCCGGTATGATTATAGAAATATGAAGATATTCAATCTTCCTTTCATGTATAGTCTCAATATGCCAATTACTTTAACTTATATATTTGAAACTCAAAAAGTTTCTTTTGAGACTTTACAATATCAATGTCATGAATAATTTTATTCATCCGGATAGTAACAAATTAGTTTTTCCGGAGTTCTTAACAACTTTTGTATAACAAGATCTTTTATCATACCATTCATATGGTAAATGTCTCCTTCACGGAGAAAATTATATCATAATAAATTATCATGGTCAGAATTATCATAAGCAAAATCATTTCTTGCTTTAATTTTGCCTTTAATAACTTTTATAAGGCATGACAAAATAATATTTGGCATATCACATGTACGCGACCAATGACATATTCATGTAACCACACAATAATATTTATTCTCTTTATTTTACTCAAACCTCCCTTAGAGGTGAGTTGTGTGGCATTCATATAATCATGAATTGCATATTTTTATTCATTGTTTTTATCACATATTGTCATATTCAACTTTAAAAATGGGTTTGCATTCTTAATGCTTATCACAAGTCACATTCTTTTCAAGAAATGGATCATAATCAGGAATGTGCTTTATTATTTTCATACCAATTTGATGGTAAACATTGACTTCACATTTTGAAGGACTATTTTGAGAACCCTTATTGTTCTCCTTTTATAATCATAGTGATGATTATTATTATTATTTTGATATTTGGAACGCTCACGTTCATTGTTCAACTATTTGTCTTCATTGAAACTTATTATGCATTGTTATCACATTCACTTCAAGAATGGAGCAAATCAAGTGGGATAATTTTTATGCCTTTTCATGAAAAATATATTATTTTTCTTTAGTCATCATTATATCATCAATATGGTACATTGGGACTCAAACCCAATATCTTACCAATATAAAGGCATGTTAGACCATAATAAATTGGGACTCAAACCCAACTCTTATCATTATGGAGCATCAGGACTTGATCCCGATGTCTTACCCTCTATCAATGGTATAATAGGCTAAACAATATTGAGATTGATTCTCAAGCCTTAATTTCAATCACATGCCAAGAAAGTTATACACAACTAATTTGCAACTTAGCAAATCAAATTTGCTTTCTTAAATAAGTATACAAATCTCAAATCAGCGTAAAGCTTTATTAATTATTTGTAGCATCTATATGAAATACAATTGTTTGTAGTCAGAATATTTCTTCTAAATTCTATTAGAGTTTAAAAGGATCGTAAAATCATTGTCATAATATTTATTGAGTCTCTCTCAAAAATATTGTTGTTTTCGGGGTATACCCTACTTATTGGATTTGATTTAACACCATAACTTTCTTTCACTCAATTCAACCAAGCAATTAGTGAATAAATTTATCAAAAGTGCACCTAACACATATATAGTACTAATACATAAATTGAGCATTTATATTACCTGAAAAGTGACATTATAGGTAACAACTTACCAGTTGTAGCTTGTGCATCATTCATATAAAATACTTAAAAATGGTAAGTCAGTAGCAAGCATCAAGTAGGTCATGGATACTCAAAAATACCTCTTCTAGTAGTCATACTAATCATTGTTTGCTTTCAAATGATACAACCATAAATTATGAAGTATACTTTCAAATAGCTGGTTTGTTCCAAATATCAAAGAAGTAATTAATCAATCTAGATAAAGATGTGAAGTATTTCTTGTTTTCTTCAAGATGATATATGCTTTTAATCAGTATGACCAATTTTATTTTATTTTTTATTCCTTTTTTTTGTACTATATGCAAGTGTAAAAATCCAAAAGGAAAAAAAATATTCATCCAAGTAAAAGAAAATGTTTAAAGCGGCAGGACAGATTGAAGATAGTTAACACATAAATATGCATAGGACAATTTATATAAAATATCCTTCGTTACCATGACATGCATCATATCAACAATTAACTGCTACTATGATTTTCACATATAGAACTTCGAAAATTTTATTCCATTCATTTGATATAAAAGATGTAATATTAATATGTGCTTATGCAATACAAGTGTAGTACGAAGTTGTGTGCATATGAGATTTTAAAGGAATGACAAGTATAAGATAATCATACCTTCTTACATTTCATTACTTACCATATGTAGTTTCTCTTTACATTTAACCATGTGATGATATGTATGACTTTTAATTGTAATCTTTCTGGATGTAGGAAAAATTTTGTAGATATATATATATATATATATAATTGGTTAGAGACTCGTGCTGATAACGTGTTATGGAATAAAAGCAATTTAGTAAAACATGAACAAGAAATAAAAGCAATTTAGTAAAACATGAACAAGAAATAGAGATAGAGAGAAGGAAGAGATTTTCTTCTTCAATTGTGTGTATTTTCTTATCTATTACAAAGCCTTTATATAGGCATGAAAAGTGAAGAAAATATGTCATGGAATATGTCGTTGAACATAGAAAATATGTCATTAACCATTTGAGAGAAAGATCATGGAGGAAGAGTAGACATCCACCATATTTTGATTTTTATCATAACATTATAAAGGTTATTTGACTAAATTACTTTCTCTTCCTTAAATGAGTAATTATATTATGCTTAGCAACCAGAGGTGAATCAAATATTTGAAGTTTATGGATCCTATAGCGACCAAAGTTGTATCCAGTGTAGAAACTATGGGTTCAACCAGGGGCGGATTTACATGGGAGGGGGTGGTTCACGTGAACCCATCCTCCTTTCCCTAAACCGTATATAGCACCAGTAAATTTCAGCACAAAATACTTGAATTTGTATGGGTGAACCCATACTCAAGTAAACATTGTAATGCACTGGTAGAGAAGTGCATCTTCCATCCACCGGGTAGGTGGTTCGAATTCCCGCAATACCCTTTTTAAAATTATCCATTATTTCACTTTTTAATTAATAAATTGGCTACATACCCATGGTCTTGGGCCCACAGTTCAAAGTTTCCCATGTTCTTTAGCACACGCGTTCTTTTTTTCTTTTCCTCTCTTTATTACTACATAACTGCTTCTTAGTCTTTCAGTTATACTTTCAAAATCCCTAAATTAAAAATACCTCTCCACACAAAACTCTCTGGCGCTCTAAGTCTTCTGCAAATCAGCAAAATACCAACTTTTCTACAAACAAAAGTCACATATTTTTCCAGTTTCTTTATCAATCTCACTTCTTCTTTTATTTCTTTATCTTTTTTCTTTGATTTACGAAGTTGGGTTGAAAAAATAGTTGGGTTGAAAAAAATAACGTTCATGAAGCCATAAAATTCAATAATGGTGTTCACATCGTTTAACATTCTTTTCCAGTGGGCTATGCAAGGATGTTCAAAGTCTTTTTTTTGTAAAAACAAGTAATAGTTTATCCTATACATAGTATAATTTTTCGGTGAACGATGGTCAGTTTGTTGTACATAGCTTCGCCTGGGTGCACCCATTCTCGTGAAATCCTGGATACGCCTCTGGGTTCAACTGAACACATAGCTTTCGCTCATACCCTATATTTTTGCCTAGAAAATCATTAAATATATACAAATAACAACTTTGAACCCTTTAAATTAGATGAAGATGTGGTATAATTGTTAATCTGAATCCATAAAGTTCAAATCCTGAATCTGCCTTTGATAGCAACTTTAACTTAATATAAAATAATAACTGGCTTGGCAATTTAATATTTATAGATATTTAATGACTTTATTACTAAATATGCATGATATGGGCAAAAGATGTTGGGTTCACATGAACCCATATACTGTATACTAGATCCCAAGCGTGAAATTAAAGAAATAATAATACATTTTTATTTTTATCTGGTGACAAATATTTTTTCTAAAGTAACTAATAAAAAGGGCGGGAGGAGGTAACATACCCGTTGAATATATTACTTCTTCCAGTCCACAATAAGTAACTATTTCGTTTTGGCACATTTCTTAATAAAATATAAACTCCTAAAAAATAAATAAGTATTTTGACTAAATTACCTTTAATTTGATTTTGCATATTGTTAATTTGACACATTGAAATATGTAAATATGGACAAATTTGAAAAACTATTGTTTTTATTGGGTAATAAAAGACTTTTATTCATAATAAGTAAACTTCAAGAGTTATTACAAAAGGGAGATTCTCCTAGGTAACAAGGTGCCTATTCTATCTCTTTCAAAAGCAATACAAACAATAGCATAAAAATTGTATGGGGTAGCCACTTTTTAAAGTGGTATTTACTTTTTATCTAGAATTTTCAATATTTAGCAATAGTAGTCATTAGTCTATTAAAATTAATATGAAAAGACTGTGTTACCCTTTCTTCTATCTCTTTCATGTTAGGGAGAAGAACTGTGCCGCCGTCTGTGAGACTTTTTCTCCATAATGGGTTCGCCGGAAAATGGATAATTCGCTGGTCAGATACCCGAAACCAGGAGATAGTCCTTGAAAATGGAAGTTATCACGTGACACCCAATTTTTGAGTCTTGGTGCTATGGAACAGAAGAGACTATGAGAGAGGAACAGGTCTTGTTTAGCTATCGAATAGGAACAAATTAGAACATTATTATCCGTGGTACATTAAAAAGTTACAATTAATTCTTTTTTTTTTGGCTATCAATCCATGACCTATTTAAGTGTAGATAATGTTTAGTAAATGATTAGTTTATTGAGCCCTCTGTCTTTTCACATTGAGCTTAATACCTAGGTCCTGAACTTAGGTAAGAAGCCCAAAAGTTAAGGACAATAGGTCCTGAACTTAGATTAACAAGTTCAAAAGTTAAGGACAATAGGTCCTCAACTTAGGCTAACAAGCTTAAAAGTTAAGGACACTTGGTCCTGAACATACAGTTACAAGTTCAAAAGTTAAGGACATTTGGTCTTGAACTTAGACTAACAAGCTCAAAAGTTAAGGACAATAGGTCCTGAACTTACGGTTACAAGTTCAAAAGTTAAGGACATGTAGTCTTGAAATTAAGTCAAAAGTTAAGAACATAAGTAGAACGGTATTTTCGTCCGGGCAGTTAAAGTTTATTAAAGCAGTGGCTAAAGACTTAGAATTTTAAACAGTGACTTAAAAGTAAAACATGTGTTATTAGTGGCTAACCGTACACTTCCCCCAACAAAAGCGGGAGGAGGGGGGCAAAAGATAAGTGAACAATCTTCCAAAAATGTCCATTTTGCATGCATTTTTTGCTAATTGGCATGTCACTCCATTAGCTTCTCTAAACACAAGCTTTAGTGGTGGATCACTCGCGCTCCTCAATAGGGACCTGCAATCATCAACCAAGTTTTGATAGAGACAATTATTATTAGCCAGTAGATTAATAAGTTCTTGACAGCCCGTTTCAATTACTACTGGCATCAAACCCCCTTCAATAGCTAGTTTAACCCCGTGAAGCAATGCTAGTATTTTCATGTAAATATTTGACTCGTGTTTTATGCTCATGCTAAAGCCCAGGACTCATTTTTTATTGCTGTCCCTAAATACTCCTCCTATACTCCCCCCTCCTGGATTACCAACACAAGCCTCATCTATGTTAAGTTTATAGAAGCCGGTATGGGGAGGTTCCCACTTAATAAGAATGATATTTTTTCTAGGATTTCTAGATAGCTTATTAGTTGCGAACACGAATTCTATTGCCCTATTTACTGGAATATTGATATTAGGAGAGGATTTGTTATTCTGGAAAACGATACCATTTCTACTGGACCATATATACCATAGTAGGAAGGGAAGTAATTCTGACCAATTGACATAGATGTTAAAGGGATTTATAGATTTCAATTGATATCTAATCCAGCTAAACATGGTGCCATTGAACTCTGGCGATCAGTGTATGTTTGTGCCCATATTGCCTTAGAGTAGGCACGACCAAAGAAAAACTATAGTTAATTGATTCTTGATTATATAAAAAGGATACTTATTTTAGACCAAAATAAAAAGGCCAAAAAATTACTTATTATAGATCAGAAGGAGTAGATGCTAATTAAGGGTCTATAAGAGATTTAAAAAGGACACTTTCTTAATTGAGAAACTTTCAGAAACCACTATGTTTTAGTGGTTATTAATTAGTTGTAGCCACCATTTACTATATTACTTTCTATAGCTATGTTTTCAAATTTTTTAGAGTGTATTCGATATATATTTAAGCTACTGTATTCATGAATACAGTAGCATTTCTAGGCGTGAAACAGGGGATTACAGCTAGACAGATTTTTGTATTCGAGTGTATTCGACTGTATTCACGGTGTAAAATAGGGGATTACACTGTTTTTACACGGAAAGTGAATCAATTAAAATATACTCCTAATATAACTCAATTATACCGCGCAAATTTTGTATTTACATTTATAAAAAAGATTCTCAACCAAAAAACACCCTAAAAATATAGCAATCTTCAGAGAAATTATATAATACATCTGAATACATAAATTATATTAATTAAAAAAATATATGAATACATTCATGGAATATAGCGAGATAGTGAATACAATGAAATACATAAAATACAGCGGAATACATTGAAATATAATGGGAAAAAAAAGACAATGAATATAATGAAATACATAGAATAACGCGAGATACATTGAAATACAATGAAAAAAAGGTAACAGACTCTTCAAGTTGCTCAGCCTCAAACTCTGTCATCTTTGTTCAAGAATAATCCTAATGTCGTCTCGTCTAGAGCGTCCAAAGAGCACAATCACAGAATCACACATGATTTATATTGTCGGCGATGAGCTTGATGAGGGAGAACAGATAGATGGAGATACCGGAGCTTCCAGGTAGAGCTATTTGCAGATAAGTTTGAAAACAACTCAGAGTTGGTCTCAGAACCAACATTATTTGATAAAACATGTCTTCAGAAACTTCTCGAAAACTTTCCTTTTGAAACTATTATCAAACTTAATTCCATTCAAATGGGTTTTTGGAGAAATTCTTGAAATTGTGCTTAGGTTAGCTTTCTGGGAAGAAGAAAGAAGGAAGAAATATGAGATTGACTTATTTTCTCCTTACAGCAATAAGCAGATCAGAGTAAAGCGCAAAATATTAGGTAGTTTCGAAGGAGGCGGTGAAGATGTGTAACTGAAAGAGGAAAGAGAAAGGAGGAGAGAGGGAAGCGAGAGGAGGAGAAAAAAATAATACACAGCGTATTTAATGGCTTAAAGGTAAGAAGTGACCATAAATAGATATTTTGCTATAAAAATTAAAAGATAGCTATAAGAGATAATTTTTTAAAAGGGTATTTATTTAAAATAAATAAGGTGTTAACCTTTGCTATGGAGGTAAAAATTCCTTCCTGATTTCAACATTATAAACTTCAACATTATAAAAAGTCACGAATGCGGAAGGCCCGTTTCCTCCTAATTAATTGGAGTGCCCAAATTAGCATGACAATAACATTATGTCATTAACCTTGATCTCGGTAATCTCAAAGAGAAAAGAGATAAACCATTTTGGATATCTCGTTAAATGTTTGTCCACATATGAAATGCAGCTTGTTTTTACCGTAACTAAACTCTATAATTAAGGCACAAGAAAGTCAATCGATTTCAACATATTCCCTAGTTAAGTAGAAGTGATAAGCGCCATTAATTAGCGCTTAATACAACACAAATCAATGGCTAAATTAGATTCAAATTCTCCTTGTAAATTCCCAACGATCCAAAAATGTGAATCAAAGGGGAGAGAAAATCACACAGTAGTAGCAGACATGGATGGAACTTTACTAGTTGGACGTAGCTCTTTCCCTTATTTTGCACTTGTTGCATTCGAAGTTGGTGGTATTTTTAGGCTTCTTTTTTTAGTATTATCATCTCCATTAGCTGGACTTCTATATTATTTCATCTCTGAATCCGCAGGTATAAGGGTCTTAATTTTTGTGACATTTGCTGGGATGAAAGTGTCCGATATCGAGTCCGTGGCACGTGCTGTTTTGCCCAAATTCTATTCTACTGACTTGCACCCTGAGACATGGCGTGTTTTCTCGTCATGTGGGAAAAGATGTGTTCTTACAGCAAATCCTAGGATTATGGTTGAACCATTTTTGAAGGAATATTTAGGTGCTGATTTGGTTATTGGGACTGAGATATCTATGCATAAAGGAAGAGCCACTGGATTTGTGAATAAACCTGGAATTCTTGTTGGTGAAAATAAGGCTGTGGCTCTTAAAAAGGCCTTTGGTTCTACATCTGCACCTGATATTGGACTTGGTGATCGCAAAACTGATTTTCCCTTCATGAATTTATGCAAGGTTTGTATTCTATTTCTTTTGTCAACTGTTTTATTAAAAGCCACAATTTTATATGAGTTTAACTTTTATATTCTCATAGTGTAGAAGAATATGTACAATATCAAGTCACTTAAAAGATAATTTCAGGTAATCATTTACAAAAATAAGAATATTGTACCTAAAAAATAGGGGAAGTTACCTGTTAAAACACGTTAAAATACATTTAGTGCATTTAGATCCTTCTTTATTTGGAAACCTTGTACCTATTTTATTATTGACGATCAACATGATTTTATAGCTATACAAATGACACGATATGACATGTTCAAGATCACAAGTTCTAAGAGTACGATTCATATGTACCAAAAGTCGTTCTTCTTAATTGTGTGCTGTGAAACACCGATCTATAAAATGAAAATAAGAGAGCAGCAACTTATTACTAGCACAAACAAGATCGTCTCAAATGCAAGTGATAAAATAACCTGCTATTACGTTTTTAAATGTATTATTAATATAAAAAAATTTACATTTAAGATAGAAATAATATGATCCATCTTCTATTACTCCTTTGCAGGAAAGCTACATAGTACGACCAGAACCTGATGTGAAGCCTTTGAGCGAAGACAAATTACCAAAGCCTATAGTTTTCCACGACGGCCGACTTGTTCAAAAACCAAGTCCTTTAATGGCACTTATGATAATTCTTTGGATCCCAATTGGTTTCCTCTTATCATGCTTGCGTATAGCCGCTGGTTCACTCCTACCAATGCCACTAGTCTATTACGCTTTTTGGGCTCTTGGTGTTCGGGTCAAAGTCAAAGGCAACCCACCTCCTCCGGCCCAAAAATCCACGGGCCAAACCGGTGTCCTATTCATTTGCTCGCATCGGACTCTTCTCGACCCAATTTTCCTATCAACAGCCCTTGGCCGGCCCATCCCTGCGGTCACATACTCACTGTCTCGGCTCTCTGAGATCATTTCACCTATTAAAACGGTTCGTCTTAGCCGTGATCGCGTAACGGATGCTAATATGATCAAGAAATTGTTAGAAGAAGGTGATTTGGTTATATGCCCCGAAGGGACAACGTGTAGGGAACCATTTTTACTTAGATTTTCGGCTTTATTCGCAGAATTGACCGATGAACTTGTTCCTGTTGCTATGTCTAATAAAATGAGCATGTTCCATGGCACAACGGCTAGAGGATGGAAAGGAATGGATCCATTTTATTTTTTCATGAATCCTAGTCCTGCGTATGAAGTTACATTTTTGAATAAATTGCCATATGATTTGACATGTAGAGCTGGAAAATCAAGTCACGATGTGGCGAATTATATACAGAGGACTATTGCTGCAACGTTATCGTATGAGTGCACTAATTTTACTAGGAAGGATAAGTACAGTGCTTTGGCTGGAAATGATGGAACTGTGACAACAAAACCTGGACTTGCAGCCAAGAAAGTGATGGGCTGTTAATAGAGAAAAAATTGTATGGGGTTTACAAATTGTATTCAGAAGTTTTTATTTGTGGTCATGTTCCAAATTGTAAAGAGAATTAAACAGTTAACAGTTGACGAGAAAAAACAGAAATAAACTACAAAACCTCATTAAAGTGATTAGTCGTTTGGCTTCGAATCTCCATACACTAGTTGTATGAGGTATTTTTTTTTGTCTCACAGTTTTGTGAACCCAAATTTTTGGGGACCCAGAAGTGTAAGATTGGGGTCCACAAATTTTGTGAGACAAAAAGGAGCTTCACACAACTAATGTCAGTTGTGTGAGGCACCCAATAAAATTTCTCGACTAAACAAGAGTGTCATAGTTACATAATTTAGGGTGTGTTTGGTATAACGGAAAATATAAGAAAATATTTTTTTGGAAAACAAGTAGTAATATTATTCATTTTTCGGTGTTTGGTCACGCAAATTAATGAAGATAACTTCTCAAGAATATTCATAAATAATTTAGATATAATAAACACGAAGCCATAAACTTTCGAACCAACAACCTTCCGAACCCACAAATTTAATAAACTTCTGAACTGCTAAATTTTCGAAACCGCGAACTTTCGAACCCGTAAACTTCTAAACACATAAACCCCCGAACTCATTATTTTGGAACTTGTAAAATTTCGGACCTGTAAACCGAAAGATGAAAAAATTAAAACTGAAAATATATTTTTTTAAAAAAATTCCAAAGGGAGGGGGGCAGGGGCGGGGGAGAGGGGTATGTGCAGAAAAACGAAAAAATAGAAATTTAAAAATTACAAAAAAAAAAGTAAACTTTTTTTTGTGGGGGATGGGGGGCGGGTGGCAATGGGGTTGGCGGGGAGGAGAAGCGGAAATCAGAATAGGAGCCAGAGCATGAAGAGGATCAGACTGCAGGTAATGGGAATGGTGTGAGTGAGGAGGGAACATCAAAGAAGAAGAAAAAGAAGAAGAGTAAGGAAAAAAAATGGAGAGGAACTCCCTGTTGAAAGTGAAGGTAAAAAGAAAAAGAAGAACTCCAAGACCTAAGATGATGAATAAATCTGTAAGGTCTTGCAGACCTGATTGGATGAGGAGAGGGGGAGGGGGTAGCAGGATGGGTGGTGACGGAAAAAAAATTAAAATAAAAAAAATGCCTTTTGGAGAGAAGGGGTGGGGTGGGTAGGCGTAGGGTGGGGTTAGGTGGGGAGGTGGGGTGGGAAAGGTTGAGAAGGAGTTTTGAAAAATATTTTTAATTCTCTTGATAAGGAACACATTTTCCTCCAATTGGAGGAAAATAAGTTGAAAATATTTTTTAAAACATTTAAGCCAACCAAACATGAGAACATTGGAAACATTTTCCGGAAAATATTTTCCTTCATACCAAACACAACCTTAAACATTGCATTTTGAAATTCAGATTGAACATATTCTTCTTAATTAAATTTGTCCAATCATGCGAATTAAAAAGTGGTATTATCACTTTTAGCCCGCGTTAGAATCTATTTACTTCGAAAAATTGTATAAAATTTGTATATTTTTGAATATAACATACAAAATATTATTTTCAATGCGGCTATACAGTGTCATTTTCCCAATTAAAAACAATTCTTCGGGATACTTATTTCTAATGCATTTTTTGCAAGAAATGAATGGAAAAAGAGCAAACACGATTCAATTGAGATTTGTACATTGTGCAGTATAAAAGCTTCAACTTTCTTAAAAAGGTTTTCTTTTAATGAATAATATTTTATAAAAAAGAATGAAGTCACTGGTTGATGGTGATAGAATCTAGGATTGCATGAACAATTAAACTCTAGTTTCTAGAGAATTCAGAGACAGGAGGGGTTGCTCTGATGGTAAGCAACCTCCACTTCCAACCAAAAGGTTGTGAGTTCGAGTCTCCCCAAGAGCAAGGTGGGAAGTTCTTGGCGGGAAGGATGTCGGGGGCCTATTTGGAAACAGCTTCTCTACCCTACGATAGGGGTAAGGTCTGCGTACACACTACCCTCCCCAGACCCCACTAAGTGGGATTATACTGGGTTGTTGTTGTTGTTTCTAGAGAATTCAGAGAAGGAGAAGAGGAGGAAGAAAGACGAAGTTGATTTCTAATTCTCTTATCAATGTACATTCCATTTCACAGTATTTAACTATACTCTAACAACTTAACTAATCACTCATGTGTCTATCACATGTGTCAGTGTGTATTGTCTAAAATGCCTCTTCTTACATTCTATCCTTTAACTCTCAATACTCCCCCTCAAGCTGGAGGATGGAATATATCTAACACTCCAAGCTTGGATACTAGGAAACAATGTTTTGCAACAGTCAATCCCTTTGTTAGGAGATCAGCTAACTACAAAGAAGAAGAAACATGGCATGGATGTATGAGCCCTGCTTTGATCTTCTCTCTTACACAGTGACAATCTATCTCGATATGCTTTGTTCTCTCATGAAATATTGGATTTCCAGCAATTTGAATGGCTGCATTGTTGTCACAGAACAGAGAAACAAGTTTAGACACTTTGATCCCCAAGTCTTCCAACATTCCTGTCAGCCATGTGATTTCTGCAGTTGCAGCTGCCATGCTTCTGTATTCAGCTTCTGCTGAACTCCTGCAGGTTGTTTCTTTGATTTCCATGAAATCAAGGAATTCCCTAGCTTCACAACATAACTTGTCACAGACCTTCTTGTGTTAAGGCATGATGCCCAATCTGAATCAGAGTATGCACTAAGTTGCTCAACTCTTGCTTCCATCAATAACTCCATTCCTGGTGCTCCCTTGATGTATCTCACCACTCTCAATGCTGCCTCCATGTGTGATTGTTTGGGATTTTGCATAAATTGACTCTAGGTTTGTACTGCAAAGCTTATGTCAAGACTAGTGATAGTTAAGCATAGCAATCTTCCTATCAGTCTTTGATAAGCTGATTTGTCTTCCAACTCTGAATCTCCTATCTTCCCAATGCCTGTGTCATATTCCACTGTTGTCAATTTTTGATTCAACTCTATAGGAGTTGCAATTGGCCTTGCACCACTCAAACCTGTCTCCGAGATTAATTCCAAAACATACTTTCTCTGATTAAGTAGGATCCCCTTCTTTGATCTTGAGACTTCAATTCCCAGGAAATATCTTAATGTGCCTAAGTCCTTAACTTTGAACTTACTATGTAAAATTATCTTGGCATCATTAATTAGACTGGAGCAGCTCCCAGTAATTAGCAAATCATCCATATATATCAGTATAATGACCACCTCTTCTCCTTGGTGCTTTGTGAATAAGGAGTGATCAAATGCACTCTGTTTATAGCCATTCTGAGTAAGTGCATCAGTGAGTTTTATGTTCCATTGCCTGGATGTTTGTTTGAGACCATAGAGAGATTTCATAAGCCTGCATACCCTCAACTCCCCCTGCTTGTGAAATCCCTGAAGTAACTTCATATAAACCTCCTCATAGAGATCTCCTTGTATAAAGGCATTGCTCACACCCATTTGATATAGAATCCATCCTTTTGCAGCAGGTATACTAATAATGGTCCTGATTGTGACCATTTTGGCTACAGGGGAAAAAGTGTCATGGTAGCCCAGCCCTTCCTTTTGATTATATCCATTTGCAACCAGCCTTGCCTTGTATCTTTATACCTCTCCATTAGATTTGTATTTAATTTTGTACACCCATTTTGATCCAATAGCCTGCTTCCCAGCTGGTAAATCCACTATCTCCCAAGTGTTATTTTCCTCAAGTGCTTTGATCTCCTCTTTCATAGCTGCAACCGATCTGTTGTCATTGGAAGCCTGTTGGAAAGTGTTGGGTTCCACTTCAGCTGAAAATGCCTCCAAATATGCTTGATAACCTGATGAGAGATTAGCGTAAGTCAAAGTATTAGATAAGGGGTATAGACAGCAACCAGTGAACTTCTTGGTGGTCTGATAGTCCTTTAGCCAAACTACAGGCTTTGATGTCCTTGTTGTCTTCCTAGGACCTTGATCATCAACATGTGCCATTCTGCTTGTGTGAGGAGTAATAGCAATCTCTGTCGTACATTGTTTGGGAGCAATTCAGCTGAAATATCTTGCACTTCATGTTCACCTTCAACTGCTTCTGTATTTGGAGTTGTAGAATCAGTATCCAGCATTTCTGCAACTGGTATATTGACATCTCCTTTGACTAGATCATTGTCTCTGGGTGGAATAAGGACATCTGTGGCTATAGTGGGGTATGATTCTTGTGCAGTAGTAGTTGAAGCTGATGATGAGTAATCAGGTTGTATTGACACAGTTGTTTGGATAGGAAAACAGTCTTCTATAGTAGTTGTATTTTCTCTGAAAGGAAAACTATGTTCTCTAAAACTAACATCCCCGCTTACAAATATAGAGTTAGTTTCCAAGTCAAACAATCTATATCCTTTCTGAACTTCTGAGTATCCTATGAGGACTGATTTTCTTGCCCTCTTTGCAAACTTGTCTCCCTTTGGCAAATTGCTAGCAAAGCATAAACATCCAAATACTTTCAAGTGATCAATAGCAGGTAGTTTGTTATACAAAATCTCATAAGGAGACTTTCCATGTAACAAAGATGTAGGCCATTTATTGATCAAGGATACTACAGTCTTAATACAGTCTCCCCAAAACCTGCTAGGAATACAACTCTGAAAGCTTAATGCTCTAGCTACTTCAAGTATATGCCTCTGTTTCCTTTCCACTACCCCATTCTGTTGGGATGTGTAAGGAAACTGCTTTGATGCACAATACCTAAAGATGCTAATAACTCATTACAGCTAGATACCATGATAAGAATGGACCTTGGGTCTAACTCAACCCCAAAAGCTAGCTTATGAGGTGAGGATTGCCCAAACCATATAAGGAGACCAAGGACCTCAAATCCCTCCGATGTGGGACAACTCAACACCCCCCTCACGCCGAGACCTCTGGAGCGTGGACAACATAAATGGGGGCCCAACATCGGTAACAATAATTGGGGTGGGCCTGGCTCTGATACCATGATAGAATCTAGGATTGCATGAACAATTAAACCCTAGTTTCTAGAGAATTCAAAGAATGAGGAGAGGAGGAAGAAAGACGAAGTTGATTTCTAATTCTCTTATCACTATACATTCCATTACATTGTATTTAACTATACTCTAACAGGTTAACTAATCACTCACGTGTCTATCACATGTGTGAGTGTGTATTGTCTAAAATGCCCATTCTTACATTCTATCCTTTAACTCTCAATAATAGGCATAAGTTCTTTCCTTTTTTTAATTGTTTTAACTTTTCTCATATCACTTAATTGAAGAAACATGTATTATTATTATGTGTTAGCATCATACTGTCACTATAATTAGTTACTTACCTTAATACATACAGGAAAGTAATCCACAAAAGTGTGTCTCAATATGAAAAAGTAGTTCACTTCTAAGTGCAACAAGAGACTACGCGCAAAGCATAGAAGTGTGGTTGTCTGAACTGTGATGGATTATCGACTATTTCTTCTTCTATATTTCATGTCCATTTTCCCCGACCTTTCTCATTCTTCTCTTCGGTTCTCCTTATGGAACAGTTATAATGAAACGTAATTCCTATCATCTCTCTCTTTTACAAGTTAATATATTACTTATTTGAATAATGTTTAACAGTACAATGCCTTTGCTTTTCTTTTTTTTTCCCAAGAAAATCATCAATTATGAAATTGAAAACTTGTTCTTCGTCGACTTCAATTGATCCAACACGGGTCACTCAAATTTCATGGCATCCCAGGTTTGTTACCTTGTAATATTTAGTCTTTATATGGTTGAAATCCGACAATTGCAAAGAATTCCGCTTTATGAGTAATGTGATGCTTGATATTGATTTTGTTGAGTTTTTGTTTAAGATGAAATAGTCTTAAAATTAGAGT